>NC_135188.1:37863242-38474075 GCF_041146795.1 Maylandia zebra | reverse complement strand
CAGAAGAGAAGAAAAAAGGTGACGGTGAGACAGCGGAGGCTCGAAGCGAGGAGGAGGTTTAAACCGTGTCTGCCGTCTATCGTGATGGGAAATGTGCGATCGTTGGCAAGTAAAATCGACGAGCTCTCAGCACTGGTACGGAGTCAGATGGAATACCGAGAGTGTAGCCTGATGTGTTTCACCGAATCATGGCTGCACCAGGTCATTCCCGATGAGAATGCTTCCGTGGAAGGCTTCCACACTGTTCGGGCGGACAGGGACAGCATCGCTAGCGGTAAGCGTAAAGGAGGTGGGCTTGCTGTTTTAGTTAACAACCGGTGGTGTAACCCTGCCAACATAACAATCAAAGAAAGGATTTGTTGCCCGGACACTGAACTGTGTGCTGTTGGACTCAGGCCGTATTATTTACCCAGGGAATTCTCTCACGTCATCTTGGTGGCTGTCTATGTTCCCCCCTCTGCTAACCCCACAGCTGCATGTGACACTATCCACTCTGCCATAGCTCGGCTACAGACTCAGCACCCGAGTGCCTTTATTGTGATCTCGGGTGACTTCAACCATGTATCACTGGACAATACACTACCAACATTCAAACAATATGTGGACTGTCCCACCAGGGGAGAGAAAACTTTAGACTTACTGTATGCTAATGTCAAGGATGCATACAGCTCCTCCTCCCTCCCCCCACTTGGTAGGTCAGATCATAACCTGATTCACCTCACCCCCCGCTATGTGCCAATTGTGAGGAGGGAACCTGTGACCACCAGGACTGTTAGGAGGTGGTCAGAGGAGGCAATAGCGGAACTACAGGGCTGTTTCGAGGTGACCGACTGGGAAACACTCTGTGAGCCTCACGCCGAGGACATCAATGGGCTTACTGAGTGTATCACAGACTACATAACTTTCTGCACCGACTCCATTGTTCCAGCTCAGACTGTTCATTGTTACCCAAATAACAAGCCGTGGGTGACTAAGGACATCAAAGCCCTCCTCAACAACAAGAAGAGGGCTTTCAGAGGGGGCAACAAAGAGGAGGTGAGGAAGGTCCAGGTGTTACTAAAGGACAAGATCAGAGAGGCTAAGGACAATTACAGGAGGAAGCTGGAGTGGAAACTCCAGCAGAACAGCATGAGAGAGGTGTGGAGGGGCATGAAGACCATCACTGGATTCAGGCCAACCAACAGCAGGGGAGCTGAGGGAGGTGAGAATAGAGCCGACGAGTTGAATCTGTTTTTCAATAGATTCGACACCACAGTGTCTGCTCCTACCCCCACAACCTCACCTGCAGTCAGCCTGGAATCCAGAGCCACACCACTGTGCCAGCCTCTCTCTTCACATGTTGCCTCCTGTGAGATTCCTGACACCCCTCCCCCACCCATCACCTTCACTCAATACCAGGTTGAGATGCAAATGAGGAGACTTCACTCAGGCAAGTCTGCTGGACCAGACGGAGTGAGTCCCCTTGTCCTCAAGGCCTGTGCCCCCCAGCTGTGTGGAGTCTTTCATAAACTGTTTATGCTGAGTCTGAGTCTGCAGAGGGTCCCGGTGATGTGGAAGACATCATGCCTCGTCCCTGTACCAAAGACGCCTCGTCCCAGTGGCCCCCAGGATTATAGGCCCGTGGCACTGACCTACCACATCATGAAGACCCTGGAAAGGCTCATCCTGGACCAGCTGCGACCCATAGTAAGACCACATCTGGATCCCCTTCAGTTCGCTTATCAGCCTCGTCTCGGAACAGAGGACGCCATCATCTACCTGCTCAATCGTGTCTACACCCATCTGGACCAGCCGGCGAGCACTGTGAGGGTCATGTTTTTTGACTTTTCCAGTGCTTTCAACACCATCAGGCCGACCCTCCTGGGTGATAAGTTAGCAGCGATGCAGGTGGATGCTTCTCTGGTGTCCTGGATTGTTGATTACCTGACAGGAAGACCACAATATGTACGTCTCCCACAGTGTGTGTCTGACAAGGTGATTAGCAACACAGGGGCACCACAGGGGACTGTCCTCTCCCCCTTCCTCTTCACCCTCTACACCACAGACTTCAGCCACTGCACAGAGACCTGCCATCTTCAGAAGTTTTCTGATGACTCTGCGGTGGTTGGATGCATCAGCAGGGATGATGAGACAGAGTACCGGGCTGTGGTCGACTCCTTTGTCACGTGGTGTGAGCAGAATCATCTGCAGCTCAACGTGGCAAAGACCAAGGAACTGATCGTGGACTTCAGGAAGACCAGGAAACACTTGACCCCTGTTTCAATCCAGGGGGTCAGTGTTGACATTGTGGAGGACTATAAATACCTTGGAGTACACATTGACAATAAACTGGACTGGGCTAAAAACACCACAGCACTTTACAGGAAGGGCCAGAGTCGTCTCTATTTTTTGAGGCGACTGAGGTCCTTCAACATCTGCCAGAAAATGCTGAGGATTTTCTATGAGTCTGTGGTGGCCAGTGCGATCCTCTATGCTGTTGCATGCTGGGGGAGCAGGCTGAGGGTCGCAGATGCCAACAGACTTAATAAACTGATCCGTGAGGCCAGCAATGTTGTGGGGATGGAGCTGGACTCCCTCAAGGTGGTGTCGGAGAGGCGGATGCTGTCCAAGATAAAGACAATGTTGGATAACACCTCCCACCCACTCCATGACATGTTGGTCAGTCACAGGAGCTCGTTCAGTGAGAGACTGAGATTACCGAAAAGCACCACTGAACGACACAGGAAATCATTCCTGCCTGTGGCCATCTCCCTGTACAATGCATCCACTTAACACACTGTTTGCTGCTACAACTACACATGTTTCTTTTCCAAATATTTATTTATAAGTGACTTATGTATGTATGTATGTATATATATGTATATATTGTACTATTCTTAGTTAGCGTATTGTCTGTCTTGTCTTAATGTTGGTTTAAAATGGAGCACTGTAACAAAAAATAATTTCCCCCAGGGATCAATAAAGTATTCTGATTCTGATTCTGATTCTAAAACTGCAGTGCTGCATTCACATATGCAAAATTCTGTCACGCAAAGACAAATAAACAAACAAACAAAAAAAAAACATATCTAGTCCTCTATCCTTTTGGGAAATCATGGAGACTGCATCTTCCAGGCATGGAAAACGGGAGTATCTGACTTTTTAATTGGCAATTCACAGGTGGTATGGGGATGCATTACTGCACATGACATGGGTAATCTGCATTTGTGAAGGCACCATTCACGCTGAATGTTAAGTTCAATGCCAACACGTTTCCATCCAGACAAGGTCATGTCAAGGAAGGCTTTCACTTATTTATAATAAGATAATACTAAACCACATTCTGTGTATATTAAAGCAGCATGACTCTGTAGTAAAACTTTAGTCTATGAAATGATTGTGACTATTGAAATATTACAACTGGCCTTCCTAGAGTTCATACCTTTCATTTACTGACGACATTCAGCACCCTACAAAAGTACAAAAGTGTTTGAAATTTTTCCCATTTTTGCTTGATACAGAAACCTCACATATTCAAAGCTGAGTTTAGAGCATTGTTAAAAGAAGAGGATATATAAGTGTCACGTCATGGCCTAGGGGTAACCTAGACATAACATGAACTCTAACTCCCTCTTCTCCGCAGTAGTAAACATGCCCTTTTCTGAGCTTTTTCAAAAATGGAGCATAAAATGAGTAATGGAGAAAATGAAAAAAAAAATACTCAGACTCAATTTTAACATTTAATAGTTTTTTCTTTGTAATTATTTTTAAAAATATATATATATTTGTGCTTTCGATTATTTACACAGTTGATCACTATTTTGGAAACAGTCATGACCTTCAAAAGGCCAGTGACCTTCAGTTTGTTTTCCCAACATGAACTCACCAAAACCATTATAAAGGTGCCAACATTAAACCTCTGCATTACTCTCATACTGAAAAATCCAGCCTGGTTGAAAGAACTGAAGCACATCAGTGAAATGGTCTTGTCCAACTGTAATGTTTTATTCTTTCATTTGCAACCCCAGGTTGTGTTATCAGTTGTACTTCCTATAAAATTCCAGGTTTGCGCTCACGTGACACATATCCTGAGACTATCCAGGATGTATATGTCATGTGGTTGAGTGGAAGGGAACTCATCTATTTTCTGCTTGGAGTAGGTCTGCATCTCAACCTCCATCATAGCTGGGGGTTTTGTCTGTATGTATGCGTTTATGTGTGTGTTTTGCGCAAGTGCTGTTGCCATCTTATCTTTCTCCAGCATCAAAATATGAGCCAAAGCACATCAGTGAGTGTAATTGCACTTCTGTCTGACTACCGCCGACCCGAACCGCTCTTCTTCCATTCCCTGCTTACTCACAAGCACGCGGAAGGTAGTGCTTGTATGCATGTTTGTGTATTTCACGAAAAAAGAAGACCAAATTAAAGTAGAAACTTTTTATGATGATATCACAACTGTGTCTGACATCTGTGTAATGGGAGAGTCCAGGTTGCAAGAAAGGTGCAGGGTGACTGTGTCAAATTGAGAGCAACAGACACAAAGCAAGAATCAGGAAGAGAGAGCAAGAGTGTGACTGGCAGATAATGGCAGCTTTCCTACCTGCCATTTCACTCAGCCATCTTGTTCTTTTAAATAAAGTCACAATGGGACTGTGATAGTGATGGCAGCACTTTTAGAAATCTCATTTACATAACCATTATTAGAATTTACAATAGCTATGTTTTTACAGTAATTATCATATGATGTAGCCAGTAAATCTGGCTGTGGTTTCCACAGTTTCACAGAGCTATTGCATCTTTTTTTATATATATATATATTTGCTCGTCATTTCATAGATATCATTCCTATGAACAAAGTGTCTTCATTGTGTTGTCTATTTCCTTTAGATATACAAAATGGAACTGCAGAGACCTGGGAACACAGTGACCTTGCTACATTTAATTTCAAGATCATTCAGATAATCAAAGCAAACATGAGTTTTTTAATCTACAAAAACATTTTTAGCAACGTCTATTAATCTATTAAATCATCATCATTCATTTTCTATTGTTAAAACCAGATGTTTTACCCAACTCCAAGTATACTACTTCTCGCAAAGACCTGGGTACTGTAAGCTTGTTCACAACAAAAACAAGGTGCCTTTCATAGAGGCAAGGGTGACGTGTAAAAGTAACAAAGTCCAAAAAGTAGACTAGATAGGAATATTAAAAAAAAAAAAAACAGATAGTGGAGGATACCAAGCAGAGACCCACAATTGAACAAAAGATGCACTCACTAGAAATTCCAAAAAGTAAAAACAGCAAGAGATTCAATAATAATACAAAAATCAAGGTCATCATAAAAAAACACAATAGAGAAAAACAGGAAGTCTAATCTAAACAGGACTCAACATCACAATATACAGGGTGGGCCATTTATATGGATACACCGTAATAAAATGGGAATGGTTGGTGATATTAAAGTCCTGTTTGTGGCACATTAGTATATGTGAGGGGCAAACTCCTCAAGATGGTTGGTGACCATGGTGGCCATTTAGAAGTCGGCCATCTTGGATACAACTTTTGTTTTTTCAATAGGAAGAGGACCATGTGACACATCAAAGTTATTGGTAATGTCACAAGAAAAACAATGGTGTGCTTGGTTTCAATGCAACTTTATTCTGTCATGAGTTATTTACAAGTTTCTCTTTGTTCACAGCCATTGACATGTCGAAGAGGTTAACACGTGAGGAGCTGATCGAAATGGTCTCCATATAAATGGCCCACCCTGTAGATCATGATTCACAATACAGAATAATAAAGAAATCAAAAGAAGAAATTCAGCCTTTGAAAAACTAAAATGGCAGTAAAATCCAGCAGAAAAGAACAAAAAACTGAAATACAAATCCACAAACTGCAACTCAAACCCTGAGACCAAACTAGGAACCATAACAGAGGAATTTAATTTCCTTCCCTTCAATTACAAATCCATAAGCAGGCCTTTCTCAGTACCACTGATATTCTTCATTGACGCACTGCACATAAAGTTATTGAACAAAACTAGAATAAGTACTGTAGGAGCATGCTGAACAAGGATGTTGGTCTGCCTCCCTCATCTCTTGCTGCTACAATAGCCAATAATTACAATTAAGTTTATCTATTTGTATAATTTAGCAAAGTCTGAACTTTAGACAATACCAAAAACAAACAAACAAACAAAAGTGAAAATGTTTAAAATAAACTTTTTGCAATTTCATAATTTTTTTTATTGCTCTTCTTCCAAATAAATTTGTACTGTGCATTAAGGAAATTCACTTGCATATAGACTCAAGCATGATGAAGTAGGCTTGAAGTTCATATACAATAACTTGCCATTAACGTACACCTTGAATTTTTGCTTGTGACTTATTATTGGTATATTTATTCACTTTTTCATATAATAAATGGGTTAGGTGAAATTGCTAGAGGTTTTGGCCAGGCCTTTTCTGTAGGAGAACTCATCACTCATGAATCTCCGTTTCCTCATGAATAACATTGACAGATGGAGGACAACTGTCTTGTCGCTTTGCATGGTAAGGAGTGTGTACGTCTGTGTGAGTATATATGTGTTTGTTAGTGAGTAGCCTAAGCGAGATAAAGAGAGGGGTGAGAAGAGATTGTGAAGTTTGGCAAGCATGTCTGTATATTGTCTTGATATATAATATCTTTATGTGGAAATGTATGACTGAGAAGTGTGCGACAAACCCGTTGCCTCATCTATCACTTTACTATTGGCTATGTATGTGTATGTGTGTGTATGTACGTATTTATATCTATATATATAGATATATATATAGATAGATATACAGAGAGAGAGAGAGAGGGAGGTTTGGGCATGTGTGTATTGCACATTGCATAAAGCACATGCAGTGTATGTATGTGTGCATGGTCTGAGTCCATGTGATGAATGGTTTCTGGTACTCGTCACTCCAAGAAAGCATGCTGCCCTCCACTTGTCTCCAATGCAATTAGGTTAAATAATGATAGCACATAAATTCCCACAGCAGGAAAAAAGCTCCCCTGCCCTTGTCGCCCTTCTGAAATATGACTGAATCTACCATTAATGTAGGTTGAGTGGAAGTGTGTGGGCATGTATGTATGTGTGTGTGCATTAAATGTAATAAGGTAAAAATAATAACAAACAGACTTTGAACGTAAATTTTGGAGTCTCACTCTTAACTATTTGTCTACCCATCTATCAACCCCAACAAAGACATTTGTTACGTTCTCACTCTCACCTTTCTTTCTCCTGTCCTCTACATAGAATACTACATTCACTTGAGTCTGTTGTCACAACAACCTCTAGTGACCAGTCATTTTGAAAAGTGACCTAGACTAGCTTGTCGTTTGGGGAAGGTTCTTCCTCATTTCAAATGGAAAATGCCCAACGTTCACATGCTGTGTGTGTGTTTCTATTTTCATTATTATTATTATCATTTAAAGGTACAGAGGCTTGACATCAGTCACATTCAACTTTTTGAATGTACTGTGTACTGGAACTTTGACTGCAAGCCAGACTTTATTGCTTAACCTCACTAATGTTCTTATGGCTGAATGGTGGCAATCTTTGCTGTAGCAGCATGTTTGGGAAGCCTTCTCCCTTAGGAGTGCAAGATGTTTTAGAAGAATATTAAAGCAATAATAATGGATTCTTTTTTTCCGCAAACACTTTAGCATCAGAACATGCAATAGAACAAACATGCCCCCCCTTATTAAACTGTCTGGAGAATGTAAAAGGTAACAGTTGTCTATACAAATCTAGCAGATTAGCAATTATCCAAAGTGCTGTTTCAGACTAAATTTACATCAAACTGCTTTTTGCCATTTGGTGGCATAAGGTAGGTTTAACATGGCCTTTTTTATTTTTTTTATTTTTTTGTCTGAAAACGTTGAGAAAAGGATTAATGGGAGCAGGCTGAATGAACCAGAATAATGTCTGCTAAAAGACCATGACTTTTCATGTAATTCTTATGAAGACTGTTATTCTTCTCACAATACACAAAGTCAGTGTTTGAGTATTAGCACTGTGAAACATCAGTCAAGGTTTGCATTTATATTCATATTAAAAAGACTCAACTAAGCTCGCCTTCCACTGAAGACAATTATACAACCGAGTACCCCCTATAATTCTTGTGCTTTTGAAATGAGATCACATATGGGTATAATGTCTGGGTGTCCAAATAGTTTTGCCTGCTGTTCAGCTATTTATGTAGACTGAAAAATATTTGTCTTTATACCAGCCCATATTTAATAGCCTGGCATCTGCAGACAAATGCACAAATGCAAATTAGTCTGGAGTGCCTCAGTTCAGTCTTGATTTCCAGGGGGTTTGTCAATGGGCACAGACCAAAAATGTCTCTGGATGCAATTGGATGGACCTAAAACCAATCGGAGTAATGAAACATGAGATGCAGCATTGATTGGTGGAAGAAATGTAACTGGACTACAGTGTGCAAAAGTGTCAGTCATCATATCAATCCCGCCCCATTAGATAAATGGTTGTGATTGGCCAGGCATGCATAAGGCCGGGTGAAAATCTGTTTAAATGGGAGGGGGCCAGATAACACATTCTGGCAGAGCAAATGATACATGAGCTCTCAGATTCATCTGCTTTGCAGACTACATATGTAAACCATATCGGGGTCGAATAGTGTGTCTTTGAAAGACAATGTCTGGGGTCAGCGTCTCTGTCTAACCAACGATTCACCTTGACGCTCTGGTCACCAATGGGCCAGGCAGCCCACTTACGATTTAAAGCCCCCCCCCCCTCTTTTAAAGGACAATGAGACTGGGGGAGAGAGAGCGGGAAAGAGAGATGGAGGACAAGAGGAGAAAAAAAGGAGGAAAGGAGGGGGTAGAGACGGAGTAGATGCTGTGATGAGGTCGGTTGCCGTGGCAACTAGCGGAGCAGGGCTCTGAGCAGGACTGTGATATATATTGTTCCCCATGAGAAAGAGGGAGAGCAAGTGGGAGATGGAGGAGAAAAGAGAAAGAGATGGGGAGAGTTAGTGGGGCAGGTTGAGGACAGAAGGGAAAAAAAAGTTGACAGCGAAACCTGAGAAAGAGAGTAAAGGAGACAGTGAGGAGAGGGAGAAAATACGGCATTAATGGAGACAAACACATGAAGAGAGGGATTGCCATTAGTGTGATTGTAAAGAAAAGAAAGGAAAAAAACAGATAAAAGAAGTCAGAGTCTCTCTGGTACTTTATTATTTTCTGGACGCCAGCTGGCCATTCTTGTGATATGGCCTGGGCTGTCTAGTTCATCCCTATTATGACAAATCTGCCTCGTTTCAGCATTACGAGTAGAGCCACTAGCTTAACAGGACAATATGAATCAGCCTGAGGTTAGTGCCCTGGCTCTGTGCTACCACACGTGCTCAAACAGATATGCGTAAGACTTTCAAACGCACAGCACATGTGCTAAAGTCTTAGTCATGAGCACGCACACACACACACGCACAGAGAGGGATCCTTAATAGGGGTTTGTTTCCGAGCACTTATATTAAAGGAGGGCAAAGGGACACCGTGCTCTAAATTTAACCTCAAACAAAAAGCAATATCTAAGTTGCAATGTTTCCGTACTACACAGTATAATACAGCACGGTATATATGTTGCCACAACCAAACACACACACACACTCATAAATGTGTTCCCTTACTAGTGTGTCTCCTATCATATTATACTGAATGGTAGAAGTGGCAGCACAATTGACCTGCCGGCTTTTTGTTCTGTCTATTAGATAATTATTTACCATACTCTTTGCTTTTATGGTTCATCCTCCTCCACAGGGGTAAGAGGATGAAGGGGCTGGATATTTTCCTTTTTTCATCCAAGAACTCAACCTAATTGTATGCTATCAGATGCATGAGGGGTGGCATTTGCAGTCATATAGAGGACAGAGCTGAGAGTAAATGCCAAAAGCCTTAGTTGGGATTGTGTTGTGATGCCCCTACTTGATTTAGATAGAGGACTGGTTAAGACAAACAGGCTATTTGCTGTTATCATCTGCAACACCCTAAGTATTTTAAGTGTTTTCTTAAAAAAAAAAGAACATATGTGAGTTTTTCAGGGTAAAAGGAGTATAAAAGTGTCAGCTATACTATATATACTATAGCTTAAATGTCACCTAGTAGAATTTTGCTAGTACTAGTTACCAGCATGGTTCCCCTTATCTCGTCAATCTACTCAGCAGTTGAGCTGGGGAGCTGAATGTAATGAACTGGCTGGCACATCGTTAACAGCTCAACATTTCCATATCACCCGTTGTCCAAATTCATACTGTACAGTTTTCCATTTATACAGTTTTCATTCTGAATGTTGGATTTCAAGCTTTTTTCTAGTTCATTGGATTAATAGTTAGAATTTTTAGTCATACTGCTTTATATTCTAGACTTTTTTTTAAAACCTTATTTGCTGTAATCTCCCTTTCTATTACAGTTGTTTGGAATAATTGCATTTCCGTCTTTGCCATCCAAGCATGTGATTGTAATCATGTGTTCCAGATTATTATGAGCAGTGCAGCCTCCCTTTGAACTGCGGATGGTTATGGTTTGGCATTTCAGTAATAAAATGGTTAGATTAGTTGGCAATAATACTACACTCAGGAGAATTATTACCTTAGCAAAAAAGGAAATAATGAAAAAAATATGATTAGAAAAAGAAATTTGGGTTATGCCAAGATTGATATTGTGTGCTTCAGTTGTTCTGGTGTTTGTGTGCTTCCTTTAAACAGCACATTTGTCCCACTATATCAGCATCTTTATTGATAATATCGAGATTATCTGCTGAAAAATTGAATGCTAACTCTTCACTGGGATTCATCATTCATGATATACCTTAGAGCCCTCTCAAATTATTAGCAAGAGAAACTGGTGGCGTACCTTTTTGTTACAATTGAAATCAATCAAAAAAGAGATACAGCAAAAAAAAAAAAAAAAAAAAAAAAGAGAGAAAAAAGAAAAAGGCAATCACATTTACTGTGCATTATAAAAAAAATGTCATAGACATCTAATTTAAAGTTTTGGTCCCACTGGTCTAATCAAGCAGACACACATCAGGTGTGGGTAATTATAGTCTTCAATCAATGACTTTTATATCCCAAAAGGGGTTCAACAAACTTGGAGATACTTAAAGTCTTGTTATAAAATAAAGTACATAAAAAAACAATTCACATATGAAAATAGTCCTTTGTTGTGGGATTGGTTAGGGAAGGAAGTTGTGATAGATTATCAAATCGTGAGCACAATCTTTACCTGCTGGTCCTGCTGTCTTTTTCCTTTAAAAATGAGTTAAAGATAAAGATTCCGTTTTCCACTGAAATACAGAGTGTATCAAAAAGAATCATTCAATTTCAGAAATGAACAAGTTGAAAATACATGACTGAATATAAAGTTTTAAATACAAAATATACAATATTCAAGTGCTTATTGTGTCTCCCTTCAGATGTAAAGCATACGTTGTTTCAATAGTTGAACTCTTCCCATACTTGTCACACAAGCAACTGTTGCTACTTACTGTAGCTTACCTTATCTGTGGTCTTGACCTGTAAGTAGTGATTGAACGAATGAGGCCTTGAATACCAACGGTGTTAGAGACAGGGTCAGGAGCTTGGTCAGTAGTCACTAGTAGCCACTACTTCTCCTCCTTAGGAGTACATTGAGGTGGTTCAGCATCTGACTTTAAGATCTTGGGAATGACTCCTTGGTCAGGTGTTTTGGCCATGTCCCACCTGGGATGAGGCCCCGGGGCAGATTCAGAACATGGTGGAGAGATTACATCTCTTGATTGGTATCCCACCAGAAGAGCTGGAGGATGTGGTTATGAAGATAGAGGTCTGGGCAGCTTTGGTTAAACTGCTGTTCCTGTGTTCTGGACCCAGATATAGTGGCAGGTAATGAATGGATGGATGGATGACCTTCTTCAGTGGTCATGATCTATGACTCAAAGAAAGATCTGATGCCAAATGAATTTCTGATCAATTCCTCTTTAAAATGCTTTTTATATGATTACCAATGAGTGATTGTGGAATCACAGCAGGATTTTTTTTGATACACCTTATAGTTTGCCAAAACTTGAAGTGCTTACATTTTAGAAGAAGACACTTGATGTTTCACCATTCATCTAAAGTTGGTGCCGGCATTTTAAATATACCTTACACTTCTGCTCAATAGTTTTGTTTTGTCAAAACAGCTTGATCTAACGGCAGCACAAAGTGCCCTGTCATAGCATTGCACTCCCAAGCTGTAGCATTACATTAAAATGCATTCTGAGTGAATATCATTTTTGGACATGGTGGGTTATTCTTAAAAAGACACATATTTTAAAGTTTTCCTAAACTGAACCAAATTGTTTTGCTTTGTTTTACCCCACTGATGAGGTTTAAGCACTAAAAATTAAATACCAAACACAATGATCCAAACAGGAAGCAAACAGCAATGTCCTGGTTTAATATCTCGCCCCAGCAACCTCCTAATGTGGACTTTGTAGCTTTTTAAAAGGGGACCATTGTTTCTTGGCTTCCAATATTGTCTCAGCTGGTGCATCAATAACTGCTGCAGCAGGATACCTTGTGCATGACCGTGAGATGTAAATGCCATTACAGAACAGCAATATTAACACTTTAATGTAACTGTAGATCATAATAAGAGCTTGCACAAGGGATCCGGGTTTGTTTTTTGTTTTTTTTACAGAATGATCTTTTTGTGTTAGTGAGCTCCTCGCCTGAATGCTGTCATGTATGTCTGTGATGAAATATGTGTCCTTGTTTAGAAGATTAAACTGGATGGAAGATTACACCGAATCAAATCCTGTCACATCGCTGTTTTGCAGTTTGTTACAATAACAACATGCAATAAACCAGTTACGACTGACCTTTTCGGGATTTGACTGAATCCCAGCAATTCCATGAAAGAATTCTCTTTGTAAATGTCCTACAAAGTGCCTGTTGAGTAATGGCCATATTTATAGAAAGTAGAAGAAGGAGTATAGACCAAGATATCTCACAATAACAACGACAACAAAAAGTAAAAAAAAGTGGACCATGTAAAAATGGAAAGGGAACTGAGCAATGCACTTTAGGGATTTAACAACAAACAGGGGTGGTCTGTAGGTCAGAAATATTACAACGTCATGGCATTCTTTGAGAGCAGTCAAAGCATGGTGTATCATCAATCAGCACAGTGTTATATGAGCTGCCAAAACATGTTACATGCCCCTTAGCGTTGCAAACTGCAGGAAATTCAACATTAGAAAATAACATGCTTGTGTTGCTCCCATAAAGATGCAAAATGAGCAAGATGAGGCATTGCTTGACACCATTTGGAATATGTGCTCCGTGGCACAACTACAGAGTGGTGTGTAATAGATTCTCACAGGCCGGAAATTTGCAAATAGTTTTCATATGGCTGATTTATTTCTCTTACTCTCATCATTTGGAAATACTAGTCTTGTAAAAGATTCCATAAAATAATACTTAGCAAAATGTGTCAAAAAGGTATCTAATGAATTTAAATGCATAGGCTTTAGGGCACAGGGTGATATTATTTATCACTGAAAGACTGCTCAGGTTTGACTCTTTCGACTCTTCATTTATATGGAAAACCCACTGGCTAACAATACCATTACTCAAATGATCCATCATCCATGGCCTCGGAGATGCACACCCATTGCTTCACAGCCTAGTGCTGCTTGGGGCTACGCCTGAAACTTAAGACTAAACATGGTGTTTACAACCTTCAGATCAGCCCCTCAATACTTCCCAACATGTCAGGCAATACATCTGGGGCTGTCAACAGTTTTCCTCATGTGTACTGAAGATAAACATTTTTTTTTTGATGTGTCAGACATATATAATTTCTACCTGCACTCATAGATTCCTTCTACTGACATTACCTCTTCAAAAAACATGTATCCGTTTTGTACTGCTTAACTAGGTCAGGGGGCAGCAGTGTTTTCTCACCTGTGATCCTCCTTTTAAATCAAACTCTAGTTCAAATCCCTCCTTTGTGCAGTTTGTTTGTGCAGGTGTGAATACAGTAATCAGACTGGGGCATGGAACAAAACCACCTCCTCCAAAAGGTCTTTGTGCAATTCCAAGCAAACTTGAGAATAGTTATTTTCTAGTGTGAACATAATCCAACCTCACCCCAAGCCAACTACCAGGTTTACATTGTATGTTTGAGCTAAAAACAATGTCCTAAAGACAGGTATGCTTTGTGTTCATAGATGCGTCAAGATGTTCTCTGATAGTTCAGAACACAGCAACCTTCTTCCTGTATTCCCTTTTGTTGTTCCTGCCCCAGGTACATCTGGCCAATAAGTATATTGAATATTCCCATGTGGTAAAAAGCTAAACGTTTATAAACTCATCAACTGATTCAGACTACTGTAAAATAAATGCCTTAAGAAGAGTTGCGTAGACCTCCAACTACTAAGGAGGATATTGAGACCTTCTGGAACCATTCATAAGATATAATGAGACAAGATAGCTACTCAACATCTGCCCAGGAGCTTCTCCCACTCAGACACACCTAAAACACGAACAAGGAGAAACACTAGGCAGAACCATCTCAGTGTTCCATTTAAAACAAAAGAATAGCTGCTTTAGTCTTAGCCACTCCTGAATGATTAAACACCTCACATCCATCTCTAAGCTTGACATCCTTTGGAGCAAGGTTGTTAAACATAAGGCCTGGGGGGGCAGAATTGTCCCGTCAAAGACCCAAATCTGGCCTAGACAACGGAATGTGAAGGAGTGCATAGATTTTGAACTTTTAACAGTATTTTCACAAGTTGTATGTCTTTTTTTTTTTGTGTGTCCCGTTTGGATCTTTAGCCATCAGAATTGTTGTCTTAAAGCCAAGAAAGATGCCAAGCGGATTTATTTTACCAAGTGGATCATCATGGCCTTGCCATATTGGTCCATTTGATTGACCTTTATTATAATTATGTATTTATTTTATTTTCGGTTGCTACAAACAGGACAGACATGACTGGGGGATAGGACAGGGAGAAAGAATGAAAGAAAGAGAGGGAGAGAAAGAAAAACAGAGGGGGGAAGAGATGGTGAGAAAGGGGGGAAGAAAGAAATAAGTTGTACGTCTTTTTATTAAGACTTCCCACCCTTTGCCTTTCATACAACATCACAAGTTATTAACTAACACACAAACAGTGAAATGGCAGGAAAGTATAAATGGGTTCACAGTAAATGGACAAAAACTTTATCTTTTATATTATAGGTTATAGCGCTTGAACTCTCATCTGTCTCTCGGTACAGACTGGTACACATCAGCTACTGCGTTTTTCTGTCCTCTTAGGGCGACGGGTCCATGATGTTTTTACTGGGGCCAACATAGTAGAACCCCCTCCATCCATTTACCCCTGTTTCATCTTAATTTTGTATCAAATGTACCTCACTTCTTTGGCTTCATCTCTTAGATTAAACAATATACAGATAATATACAGTATACATATGTGCTCACCAAGGCACGCACTTTTGTGCTTTACATGATGAGTCCCGTCTCCTTTCCAGCTGTATCACTCATTTTTTTCTTCTTCAGTGTGCCACCGTTGCAATTTCCACCTCTGCCTTGGAGGTCATGGCCCATCGTCTCTTGACGAATCGCATCACAGAATTATAAAAGACTGAATCGCAACCTTCCCTCCTGCCAGACTGTCCACCGGTGGGAGGAATATTAGTGAAAGGACCTCAAACAAAATGCTGGTTGCCCTCGGCAGCTGGGTAAACAGGTAATATCCTCCATTTAAACAGACCATAATGGTAAAACCTCTCTGTGCAACCGTTCCTCCTCCCCACTCCTCCTGCATTCTTTAAACACATTTCTTTGGCGATTGCTT
This sequence comes from Maylandia zebra, assembly GCF_041146795.1. Taxonomy (NCBI): domain Eukaryota; kingdom Metazoa; phylum Chordata; class Actinopteri; order Cichliformes; family Cichlidae; genus Maylandia; species Maylandia zebra. Next base: position 38,458,219 of record NC_135188.1, on the reverse strand, counting down.
GATGCAAATGCAGTGCTCCATGCTTGTTTCACTTTGGCTTCCATTACACTGTGCAAAGATTGGTAGGCTTGTTGGAATGGGAAATCGCCCTTTAATCATTTATGATGGCCATGTCTAAGTTGGGTATGCCCTGAAGTGCACCGTCTCTACTTCTTCTCCTTCCTCTCGTATACTGTGTTTCTGTCTCTGCCTGCATCACTTACTCCTTCTCTCCTCTGTCTCATCTTTTTCAGTTTGCTTAACTCCTCAGGGAGCGGAACGATTCCTATGTATCCCTCTTGAACGACCTCCAACTTCCTCTTTAGATGCAGAGAAAAGAATCCCGAGGCATGTTAAAGTTAAAGTAACGGTCTAAAGAAAGGTGGCTTGTAAATGCTTTTTTTGCTTGTTTGTAAAGGCTTTAGATAATGTAAACTTCTTTTTTTTTTTTTTGAATTGGTACATATTAGGAGGCAGGGCAAATTTACTTTGTTTCTGTAAACCTCACCACCAGGCCTCTGGATGCTGAAGCTTGTTCAGTAAAAGCCTCTCCCCTTCCCTCTCAAGCTGAAATCAAAGCAGGAGCAGAACAGGTGGGCAAGCTGGGACCGCGTGTGGAGCTTTTTAGATAGCACATGCCACCTTTCTCTACGCTGCCTTTGACAAAAGGCTGCAGAAGAAAACATGCCCTACCTTTTAGCGTCTTCCTCTTGCTCTCTCAACACACACACACACACACACACACACACACACACACACACACACACAGTCACAAACACACACTTGTGCTCTCAGACATAACCAAAACAACAGGCCCATCGCTGACATTGTTTTGCATGCCATTCGAGATTGTTTTCCTCCTGCCAAGTCGGACTGCCGTTTGACAATTTTCCATTTCTTCATTGTTTTTCCTCTTCAGTATTGACTTTGTTTTGTTTTCTTGTCAACATCGGAGCCCTGGCTTCTGTAACAGGATGGCATTTCTATTACTGCATTTTATCTTCAGTCGTCAGGAGTCGGAGTGCTGCAGCCAGGGTGCCATAATTGAGATCCTCATGTGGCTGGGCAGCCAAGATTCTCCGCCAGTGGATGTGAATTTGATTGCCAGGTTTTAAGTGCCCCGTCTTAAGTGTTTCTTAGGTTTTAGAATTAAATATGCATGTTGTCAACAAAAGGTGGAAGAGTAGGTTAGGTAAAGTGGCCCAAAAGTTTTAGAAATGCAAATTTGGAGAAACTACAAGTTTGCTATGTACGCGCTTTGTAGGCTGTCGGCATCTGCCAACTGGGATAGGCTCCCTTCCCCCCTATGACCCCGAATTGGCTAAGTGGAAGAAAATGGATTGATTAACCTTGCTCTTGTGTTAGCTTTCTGCTACTAGCTCTTACGTTATGTTTTCCTTTCTTTTTCTCAGGGATGCCACTCACAAGTTTGCTTTTTCCACATCTTCCCGTCTTCTTAAATCCATGCATAAATGGTTTTTGAATCACATCACATTGTGTCATATTTACCTGACTTGCTGGGATACTCATCTATGTTCACCTCTGACCTCCCAGCCCATTGTTCCTTCAGTGGGCTGGCTTCAGTCATTATGCAAATGTACTGTTTATAAGATTGGGGAAACCTGCAGTCAGCTGAGACTGAAGAAGTCACTTGGATGAGTGACGAAATGTTTCTACCACAAAACACTACGTCCAGATTAACAAAATCAACTTTTGGAGATGCCTGAAAAATAGTTCTGCTTGTTGATGTGTCCCAGAAACTATGGTGTTGTCACTGGATCTGTACACTTCAGCAAGAAGGCATCCAGGTATTCTTCATCAAAGTCAATCCAAATGTTGCTCTGGACTTTTGTTCCTTAAAGGTCTGTCATATCAAAGGTGGTTTTCTTTCTTTCTTTGGTGATGTCACAAACCTGGTATTCACAGAGGTCATTTTGATGACATTTGCAGCAGTTGCCCTATCATGTAAGCCAGGAGGTACTACACTCCAAAAGATGTTACCGCTTTTGGATTTATGTTTCAGCAAAAGCGGGAGCAGCATCAGTACCCGTAACCTCTTCATCAAACTTATCAGATGCATTTTTGTCCTCTGGTTGATAATCTGTATTGTCCTCCTCCTCGGAAAGATGGTCATCAATATTGCTATGCTGTTTTGTGACCAGCAAAGCAGGGATAAAGGGAAGTGTTTGTTCAGGGAAGGAGACAAACAGGTAAAGCCCCTAACTTCTCTCCGACAGTGTTAGTGAGCTCATACTGTGTTTATGATTTCATTTTCAGCAATAATTATTATTTTATAGTCTTTTATTATAACTGGGTTGAAACCGACCCAAGCAACACAAAGGTCATAATTTTCACAGAAAATTTTATAATTCAGTTAAATTTTTGTTTTGTTTTGTTTAAATATAGATTCTTGAAAAAGTCAAAAAGCCTTGATGCAATAAACACATTTAAAAGGCACTTTTATACATTTGTAACCAAAAAATGGGTCAGTGCCAACTCTAACACAAGAGGAAGGCTAATTCACTTCAATGTTATTGTGGCAAATCACAACAACAGTTGCCTCAAGTCATTTTTATAGTATTGTAAAAGCCCTTTAATAATAGAGAGAAAACCCAACAATGAAACAACCCCTTTGAGAAGAACTTTGTAACAGTGGGAAGGAAACAGAAAGAAACCACCGGCAGAATCAGGCTCACAACGGGCCGTGCCCGACTGGGGGTTAAAGGAAGAAAGACAACAGACACAACATGAAAGAGTAGGTAAGTAAGTAAGTAAAATTTATTTATATAGCACTTTTCACAGATAAAAAAAAAAAAAATCACAAAGTGCTTTACAACACAGGAAATGGAAATATAAAACAATATAACAGTAAATAAAACAGCAAATAAAACAATAAAACTATAAAAACAGCATAGGAGGAAATTAGTCAAATGCTTTTCTAAATAAAAATGTCTTCAGCTGTTTTTTAAAAGAATCAATGGAGTCCGTGCAGCGAAGAGACAGTGGAAGAGAATTCCACAACCGTGGTGCTACAGTCTGAAAGGCCCGATCACCACGAGTTTTAAAACTAGTGCGCAGTACCACCAGCAGTCTCTGATCTAATGACCTTAAAGCCCGAGAAGATAAATGTGGTTTCAGCAGGTCAGATAAATATTGAGGAGCTTGACCATGTAGGGCCCTAAAAGTTAGAACTAAAATTTTAAAATGAAACCTAAAATTTACAGGCAACCAGTGAAGGGAGGCCAAAACTGGAGTGATATGCAATCTTCTCTTGGTGCCTGTTAAGAGACGTGCTGCAGCGTTCTGCACCATCTGAAGACGATTCAAGGCAGATTTGTTAAAACAGGTAAACAGTCCGTTACAGTAGTCTAAATGAGAGGAAGTAAAAGCATGAATAATCATCTCAAGTTCAAGCTTTGATACCATTAGTCTGAGTTTAGAAATATTCCGTAAATGATAAAAACCGTTTTGGACCAGCTCCTTAGAATGCTGCTCGAGCGACATCGAGCTGTCAAATATGACACCGAGGTTCCTAAGGCTCGATTTTACATAAGGGTCTAAGATGCTGCCTGATCTCTGGGACCATGTGGTCTGGAGCAATAATTAGAGTTTTTGTTTTATCAGAGTTTAGTTGGGGAATGATGATAGTTACTGATTAAATGCTGAGGGGTATGTAAACAAATAGTAAGTGAAAAAGGTGAGTAAGGAAGTTACACTCAGTGCATCATGGGAAGTCCCCAGCACCCTAAGCCTATTGCAGCATAGCTAAGGGGGTATTCAGGGTCACCTGGTCTAGCCCAAACTATATGCTTTAACAAAAAATAATATTTTAAGCCAAATCTTAAAAATCCAGTTGAATCGAAACTGGGAGCTGGTTGCGCAGAACAGGGGCCTGAAAGCAAAGGCCAATTTCTACAAACACCAGTCTATTGGCAGTATGTGATCATTTATATTAGCATTTATATCTAACAATTTATAGCTAAATTGCTATTACCTAAATAGCTAATTGCTAAGAACAATTAGCTCTTAGCAATTAACTCTTAGCAACTAGCTATTTAAAGCTAAATCAACTTAATAATGTACCCACATTTGTTACATGAGCCGTTTAGGTTTCTATATCGTGCCACAAATTTGCATCACACTGCACTCGAAGCATTTTCCAACTGTAAACCGATTCTTAATAATTTAGTACTAACTGACAGCTAGTGGAGGTTTTTGCTGAGCAAATAGTCTGCAGTTCAGTTTGAAAAGGTCCCCTGGACCAGGGTCTGACAAGTTAAAAAAAAAAAAAAAAAAAAAGAGCAAGAAAGAAGAAATGGGAGGGAACATGAGAATAAACGAGATAAATAAGACATAGTGATGGAAAACAGGAAGAATAAGCAACCGAGAAGATGAGATAGCACTGAAAAAAAGCAAGTGTCCTGTTTAGGTGGATGGCTGAGGTCAATAAAGTGCAGCCTGGTGGAAGAGAAAGAGCCTTACTGCAGTTTTTATGAGCGGGCCTTTCTCCCTGTTCATATGGGGTGGCCTCTCATAACAGAAGGAAAACAACTAATCAATAATTGAGGAGAGCGGAAAACACCGTGTGCACAGGAACTCCCTAAGGGGATCCCTTTGCTGTGGAATATGTGTTTTGACTTGAGTGTCTAAGTCCAGGTATTTCTTTTCCTTTTTTTTTTTTTTTTTTTTGCTTGTGTATCAAAAGGGCTCATTATTTTAAACTCTTATACATAATACAGCAGAAACACATATCTTGTTATTCCAGAGCATGCTTTGCAGAGCTTATACACAGGGTCAGTGCTTTAAGAGTTACAAAAGACATATCTCTGAGGTTAAAATGTTTCTTTTATGTGGGCTATAACATTTTCAAAGGTCAGCGTGTGCAAATAAATCCAAATAAATTGTCACAGATGTGAATTAATTAGATAACCAAGATAATAATAAAAAAATAAAACATCACAACAGTATTTTGATAGGACAGAGTCAGGGATTAGTAGTCCTTCTTATTCCTCCTTCAGTTTCCTCCTACAGTCCAAAGACATGCCCGTTAGGTTAACTAATGATTCTGAGTTGACAGTAGGTACATCAAGTGCGTACAATACACGCCACTGGTGCGTGTTGGTGCAAACCCCACTATCAAACCAGGATCTCTATTTCAATATGAAGTCTCTGGTTGGTGGCTTTCAAGGTTAGGTCAGTTCATCATCTACGACTGACCATAAATGCATCCAACCTGTTTTGTGTAATTCCACTTTATATGTTTCAGTTGACTTGAATGGTGGCACAGCCAGACAAGTCTTGTGGATCTTTATATATATATTTGTAGAGCAAAATTTAGTATTTTGGTCTAGACAACCCAAAATGTGATGTCCACATATTTGGATGCCAGGTCCTCGGAGGTTAAATTTGCCTTTCCCTTACAGGATCCTAAGACACTCATGAATGCTTGTTCAGAATGCCTCAAGTTTATGTATTTTTGAGGGCAGCCCATTATTATGCAGTCAACCTAGTGTATTATCCTAGTGCCTTCTGTGGTGTTCTTGATTCAGTTCACTTTATGAAAGTTTCACATCAATATACAGTACAACTTTTTTTCCCATGTCATGTTAGGATTAAGGTCAAGGTTAGGGCAACAGGTTTAAAATGTAATATAATACTTATAATACACAAGATCCACACCAGAAATGGCTAGGACTATTTATACACAATCCCATGTTATCACAGTGGTGAGTGCTGCTTGTGGGAGCCGGTGAGTATTTGCTTGTATAAGACACAAAATGTGCATATGGATTTAGGTGTCTGAGTTGTGAATGCTGCAGACAGGCAGCTTCAGGTCAGCTGAGCTTTGTGTGGGGATTAGTTGCCTGTTGGCAAAGTCAGAGCTACAGAATCACTTTCCCCTCAGGCTCTTTGTCAGTCCGCCACACACTGAAAGACAGACACAGTGACAAGCAGACGGTGGGCCCATTTTTGTTCAGGGCTATTTCCTCTCCTCCTTTCTCTCAATTCAATTCTCCCTCTGCTCCTGCTGCTGCATGAAAAGCTCTTAATTCCATTTTTTTTTTTTTTAAAAGCATATGCTCGCAGGGTTTATGATTCAAACTCCTATTACAGGTTGCAAAATCCATTGCCGTTAAACAACATAGGCCTATTGCAAACTTTGTTAAAGTCATCATCTTATTTATTAACAGCCAGTCAAGGCTGACTCATTGTCGGTGACTGTGCGGTCCGCAACACAACCAATGCCTCTAGTTAAAGTATATTAAAAGATATACGCTCAATGCATATAATTAACTCTCGTGCTGCTGACTGGCACAACCTTTAGTTTAAACAAATGCCTCAGTGGGAAGGTCATAGTGTAATGCATGACAAGGCTGCATGAAGCGGCAACCTGCATGGAAGGCTGCGTGCACAACCTCCACCACGAATGTGTTCGCATGTGGAACACCACCAGGATATTGTCAATTAACCGCTGAAAACAATCCTTCACTGCCTTAGGGGGTTTAGCAGATAACTAGGAGGGCAGTGCCAGTTAGAGGAAAATTGGCCGCTCCACCAGGCTGCATGATGATGCTCAGGTGCAGCACAGAAATGCTCATTAATTCCTCATACCTGGAGGTGGTGAGCATATATGATGAAGCCAGCATTTGAGGGTTTTGCATCACAACTCCTCATATTAAAACAGTAGGACTGTAAAACATAATGCGATTTTTTTTAACATAATGATGAAACTACATGAAGGTTAGGAAAAAAAGGAGAAGGGATTTAAGCACTCCATGCATGCGGATTGAAGTCGATACCGATTTCACTCGGCAGACAGAATTGCATGGACATGCAGATATATAGAAAAGTAAAAAAGAAATATATATAATTTTTTTTCAGTGTTTAAATTTGAATCTTCACATACAGGATATTATAACTTACAATATGAGAGATATATGTCTTGCATCAAGATACAATTTCAAAATAATAATGCATACAGCTCTGGTTGGAGTTGTGCATCAAAAGGTAGGATGGGGACCCTAAGATTAGTTTTATTGCTGCAGCTTGAGGAGAAGAATTACTTCAAGATATGTCTCAATTTATATTGTGCGGTCCAGCAGATTTTTTATTATGTATATGTATGTATAAATATGTATAAAGCTCATTTACAGTGGGGCAAAAGAGTATTTAGTCAGCCACCGATTGTGTAAGTTCCCCCACTTAAAATGATGACAGAGGTCAGTAATTTGCACCAGAGGTACACTTCAACTGTGAGAGACAGAATGTGAAAAAAAAAAAATCCATGAATCCACATGGTAGGATTTGTAAAGAATTTATTCGTAAATTAGGGTGGAAAATAAGTATTTGGTCACCTGAAACAAGGAAAATCTCTGGCTCTCACAGACCTGTAACGTCTTCTGTAAGAAGCTTTTCTGTCCCCCACTCGTTACCTGTATGAATGGCACCTGTTTGAACTCATCATCTGTATAAAAGACACCTGTCCACAGCCTCAAACAGTCAGACTCCAAACTCCGCCATGGCCAAGACCAAAGAGCTTTCGAAGGACACCAGGAAAAGTATTGTAGACCTGCACCAGACTGGGAAGAGTGAATCTACAATAGGCAAGCAGCTTGGTGTGAAAAAATCAACTGTGGGAGCAATCATCAGAAAATGGAAGACATACAAGACCACTGATAATCTCCCTCGATCTGGGGCTCCACGCAAGATCTCATCCCGTGGGGTCAAAATGATCATGAGAACGGTGAGCAAAGATCCCAGAACCACACGGGGGGACCTGGTGAATGACCTGCAGAGAGCTGGGACCAAAGTAACAAAGGTCACCATCAGTAACACACTACAACGGCAGGGAATCAAATCCCGCAGTGCCAGACGTGTTCCGCTGCTGAAGCCAGTGCATGTCCAGGCCCGTCTGAAGTTTGCCAGAGAGCACATGGATGATACAGCAGAGGATTGGGAGAATGTCATGTGGTCAGATGAAACCAAAGTAGAACTTTTTGGTATAAACTCAACTCGTCGTGTTTGGAGGAAGAAGAATACTGAGTTGCATCCCAAGAACACCATACCTACTGTGAAGCATGGGGGTGGAAACATATTGCTATGGGGCTGTTTTTCTGCCAAGGGGACAGGACGACTGATCCGTGTTAAGGACAGAATGAATGGGGCCATGTATCGTGAGATTTTGAGCCAAAACCTCCTTCCATCAGTGAGAACTTTGAAGATGAAACGAGGCTGGGTCTTCCAACATGACAATGATCCAAAACACACCGCCCGGGCAACAAAGGAGTGGCTCCGTAAGAAGCATTTGAAAGTCCTGGAGTGGCCTAGCCAGTCTCCAGACCTCAACCCCATAGAAAATCTGTGGCGGGAGTTGAAAGTCCGTGTTGCTCGGCGACAGCCCCAAAACATCACTGCTCTCGAGAAGATCTGCATGGAGGAATGGGCCAAAATACCAGCTACTGTGTGTGCAAACCTGGTAAAGACCTATAGTAAACGTTTGACCTCTGTTATTGCCAACAAAGGTTATGTTACAAAGTATTGAGTTGTATTTTTGTTATTGACCAAATACTTATTTTCCACCCTGATTTACGAATAAATTATTTACAAATCCTACCATGTGGATTCATGGATTTTTTTTTTCACATTCTGTCTCTCACAGTTGGAGTGTACCTCTGGTGCAAATTACTGACCTCTGTCATCATTTTAGGTGGGGGAACTTGCACAATCGGTGGCTGACTAAATACTTTTTTGCCCCACTGTAAAAGGTCTCATCACCTTGATGTAACACTCACCATCACTTTATATTCAAACTAAATATTTTAGCCTGCACTAAACATTGCTTCACAATGTGAAGGAAAGCACAGCTTCAACAACACCTCATGTATCCAATATCTAATTATTGAAAAGAGAATTCGGACTTTACAAATTAGCTTAAAAATTTTGGGTTCATCAAAAGTGACTGAGCAGTCCTTTTCTTTGAAAATAATGTTCCTCTCCTGTCCTCTTTGTTCACTCTGACTGGAAACAATAGCAGCTACACTTTTACCTAATATACAGTTGATACAGTTGACCACAACATATTTCTCAAACGACTGGAGAACTGGGCAGGTCTTTCAGGAACTGTACTAAACTGGTTCAAAACATACTTAGAAAACAGGAAATACTTTGTATCAATAGGTAACTTCACATCTGAGCAGACAAGTATCACATGTGGAGTTCCCCAAGGTTCCATCTTGGGACCCCCTCTGTTTAACATTTACATGCTCCCACTGGCACAGATTATAAAGAACAACAAAATAAACTACCACAGCTATGCAGATGACACACAAATATATATCACAATGTCACCAGGAGACCAAGGCCCTGTACAGGCTCTTGGTAAATGCATTGAGGAAATTAATGACTGGTTGTGCCACAATTTTCTCCAGCTAAACAAAAACAAAACTGAGGTAATAGTCTTTGGCGCCAAAGAAAAACGATTACAGGTCACCAGAGAACTTCAATCTATACACCTAAAAACCACAGACCAGGCGAGAAATTTGGGTGTAGTGATGGATGCAGACCTAAACTTAGAAAAACACATTAAGACAATAACAAAGTCAGCTTACTATCACCTCAAGAATATTTCAAGGATAAAAGATCTGATGTCTCAACAGGACCTGGAAAAACTAGTCCATGAATTCATCTTTAGTAGGCTTGATTACTGTAACAGCATCTTTACAGGTCTACCTAAAAAATCAGTCAGACAACTACAGCTCATTCAGAACTCTGCTGCTCGAGTCCTCACTAAGACCAAAAAAGTGGACCACATCAGTCCAGCTCTGAGGTCTTTACACTGGCTGCCTGTCCGTCAGAGGATAGACTTTAAAGTTCTGATGCTGGTCTATAAAGCTCTGAATGGTTTAGGACCAAAATACATCAGTGACCTCCTGACCCAGTATGAACCTTCCAGATCCCTCAGGTCATCTGGATCTGGTCTTTTATCAGTTCCCAGAGTCAGAACCAGACACGGAGAAGCTGCATTCAGCTTTTATGCTCCTTATATCTGGAACAAACTCCCAGAAAACCTCAGATCAGCGGAAACACTCAGTTTATTTAAATCCAGGTTGAAGACTCACCTGTTCTCAGCTGCATTTGAATAAAGCACCAAATCCACACTTTTAAGCTTAAATTTCAAAACTTACATTTTAACTACTGATTTTATCTATTGTTCTGATTTTATCTGTTTTGATTTTATATAGTTTTGTTTGTTTGTTAATTAGTTTGTTTGTTTGTTTGTTTTAATCAATTTTAAATCATGCTTTTTATTTGTTTTTGTTTCTAATGTCTCTGTAAAGCACTTTGAATCACCTTGTTGTTGAATTGTGCTATACAAATAAACTTGCCTTGCCTTGCCTATATAGCTTGTGTAGCAAATTGCATATAAACTGTTTTGGAGTTAAACTGGAGCTTTGGAATGCGGCAATATGAATAATAATACTTAAATGTACAGAAATATGGAGCTTTACAAAGAGCTCAGCAAATATCTCCAAACACACTTAAAAAGAAAGCAAAATACTCATTACTACTTCATGCTCGCTCCTTTTCATCCCCACTTTTTAGATGCTAACAGGACCATAACATTAACACAGGGACGAGAGGGGAAAAAAAGAATTCTTAAGGATGTAAGCATCTCATTATTTGATTATGTATTTCCAGCCCATCAACTGAAAATAACTCTAGGCTGCAGCACAAGAAAAACAAACTCACCCAACAGTATTATATACTAATCTTACTATCAGATTTTGTTGCTCAATCACTGAATGAAATCTAATCATTCTAGCTCACATACACTCCTTTACCATAAGACCATCCACTATTTTTAAATACACATTTTGAAATCTAAAAATTAGCCTCTACCAATCAGGCATGTATGTTATAGTGGCCAGACAGAAGCCACTCCTTAGTACATGACAGCCCGCCTGGAGTTTGTCAAAAGGCACCTGATGAACTCTCAGACCATGAGAAACAAAATTCTGTGATCTGATGAAACAAAGACTGAACTCTTTGGCCTGAATGCCAAGTGGCACCTCTCATCACCTGGCCAATGCCATCCCAAAAGTGAAGCATGGTGATGACAGCATCATGCTGTCAGGATGCTTTTTGGCAGCAGGAACTGTGAGACTAATCAGGGTTGAAGGAAAGATTTTCAAGCAAACCGTTTTCATTTTATCAATATGAGGTAGAATTTTATGGTGAAAAATGAATTTAATCCATTTTTGGTGCTGTTTGTGCAAATTTGTATAAGGAGACACCCCAAATCTGCACCTACAGCCAGCTTAGAATGAGTTTAAAATAACATGCCATGAGAGGAAACTGGGGCACAGATTTCAACCCTGATTAATTTCACTGATTTTAAAAAAAAACTCTGTCCAGATATATACATTTAACTGCTTGGATAGTGTGTGTACCTCTTTGCCCTGTCATTTTAATGTCCAGTATTTAGTGTGCAGTAGGTGACACTTTCATGCGTGCAAGCTCTAATCTGGGCATTCGTGCATGTATTAAGACCGTTTTGTTACCGCAAGTCGACTTACCCCTCTTATTACCGTGAAAATAGTCTGAATAATAACCCCCGGTCACAGCTTTTTTTTCTTTTCATTTTAATCCACAAATGAACTAGTAGAGCGCTAGTGACAAAGTAGAGAGTAGAGTGTGCAATGGCCATAATTGATCTGGGGAAACGAAGACTACATGGTCAGCATCTTAACCTCTAAGTCACTAGGGTGTCCTCTGACTGCATAATAAACTGGGAACTATGAATATGGCAAAAAAAGGAGAAATTGCCAGGAAAGGAAAGTCAAGTTGCATTATCATAAGTGCAGGATACAGTGTTGTAGGCCACTATAATTTTTTAGCTTCTGTGTCTTTGTTTGTTGTCAATCCCATATTTATGGAACACAAATGGCAATACTAAAGCTGTTTGTGCTTCATTGCCAACAACTAGAATTATATGATTCCATCCTTTTTTTAAAAAACGAATTCCAAAACTCCACAGTTCATTTTTCCTTTCAATCCAGACTGACACCATTTAATGTTTCACAATAATTTTGACATTCCTGGTGACTTGGAGAGAACTAAAACTAAAGTTTAACATTTTGGTATGGGGCTATGGGCAACACTGGAGGTAGGGAGTCGTCTAAAGTCCCCCTAAAGACTCAAGAAGACTATATCCCTGTGCTGGCTTAAATAAAGGTCACCATAGCTGTCTGGCACAAGAGTAGCGGGAGAAGCACCTGAACAGCCTGAAAAGGGGGGAGCAACCATCTCTCTGAAGGAAGCAAAAGGTCAAATTTGTGCTGTTAAGGACTCCGCAGGGTCAGCGTGGTGGCATCTGTTCTTATGGGACCCTGATGCATCCCAGCTCCCTGTTTGCCCAGGGACTGCACTGAAGTTGGGTTTGCTTGGAGGAGTATTGATTTGCAGAGTACAACCAAGTAAAGTAGAAGTGTTTGTTTGTATGTGGGCGTAGGTTTGTGTGCACAGAATTTCAGCATCAACTGCTCACTGTCATATGTTTGCTTGCTCCCCTCCCTTCCTCTTAGATATTTTTCCTCTCTCATCATTCTGTCTTTTTTCCTCCCTCCTTCCATCTACCTCTCCCGCTGTTTCAGTAATCTATGTGATGCCATGGTGAGAGGATAGATGAGGATGAATTAATCATGTTTCCAAAATGACTCGTCTACACGAAAACACAGAGTCAGTAAAGGGCAGACGCATCGCAGAGTTGTAGTGACCCCTACAAAACGCCGGCACCGAGCATAATCCATTACAAATGAGCGTGTTAGGGAGGTGTGTGGCTTTAATTTAATTGCTCCACTTTTTTTTTTGTCAGAAACACGCAATTGCATTCAAGCTGATTGATAGGTACATTTTATTCATTGCGTTTATTTACTGAGTTCATGTAGTTAAATGTTACATCTGTGGAAATGTTCCACAAATTACCCAGGAAGCAGGCAATACCTCTTGGAAAAGATAAAAACAGTTCTCTACTGCTTTTTTTCTCTGCTTGTAAGCATGGCCTCGTATCCACAGAGAGTTACTAACCTCTGAAAGGGTCGTCTGCAGAAGGGCCTAATTGCTGGTCGGCCATTTTGCTTGGGGGACAAAACAGTGGCATGAAATATTAACATACAAACATGGTACTTGTGACAGTTGGAGAGATTTATAATTAAGCAGGCGAGGATTGAAGATATAGACACAGACTCCGATTTCACTCCCTTCGGACAAACAAATACAAGTATGAAGATTAATACACAGCTGGCCGAGCTGAGAAAGCCGAAGTGTCATTAACGCCTTCATGCATCCCAGGCTGCACCACAAGCAGCAAGGCCCCCTCCTGCCTGGAGACACACAGTGAAGGTCAAGGGTCATAAATTCACAAAATGTTGTCTTCACAGACAGTTAAATTTGGCCTCCTGTCCTTCATGGCCATTGAGCTGTGTCAGGCATGGAGCGCTGTGGGAGAGCCCTCTTTACCTTTCTGGTTTAGAGAAACGAGCCGTGCAGTGCAAGCAGTTTATTCAAGAAGATTACTGTCATGTGTAAATGATGTACAGTTTTCATTAACAAATGTAATTATTTTTTTGACTGGAAGCATCTTTATAAGGTATAGTGTAGATGGTGCATGACAAGTTACAACCCCGACATGGCTCATGAAAAACTCTGTTTGACCCTTTTGCACCTACCAGGTCAGTGCATGAACATAAAAATGTCATGAAACAGTCATATTCAGAACTTGTGTTTGTGTTTTTTTTTAATACTTAAAGACTTTGTATTTAATTTTAAAAGACAATCACATGATCAGAAAAGTTTAATGCAAATTTCAAGTCACTTGATATAAGGTGACCTTGCCGGCATGTTCTCTGAGTTTCAGCCAATGAGTGCTTGGATAGACTTCAGTCGCTCTGGAGAACCTAGCTGCATAAGTGGTTAAGGCAACTGTACGATTATCCTGTCTGTCAGACCCTGTTTCACGATCAAAGTAACGTGAACTGAGGCAGATTTTTAGATTGATCCCTATAGGCCTCACTCCAACCACTTGCATGTGTGCAATTACAATTTCAACTTCAACTTCTTTGTCTACCTGATTAGAGTTAGTTCATAGGGTTGTGTGCTAGAGATTTGGCCCTCTGGACTATCAACAAATTTTACTGGAATGTCATATAGTCACCCAGGCCTGATCACTCCCAGATCTGCTGAATCAAGAAATCACCTAAATAGAACCTGTCTGACAATGTGGATCATGTCACAATCTAAATAAAACTGAGAAACAAAGTCACTTGGAAACAGCGGTGAACATATCCAGGAGCCAACCAAAATGACTCTAATAGCACAGTGACAACTCATTCAGCAGGTCAGATAAGAACCCAGAACAAAATCTGAAGAACTGCAGGCCTAGAAACCCTGGTTTTAGCTCAGTGGTCTAGCCCATATGCCATATGACTGATGGAGGCAGACCCGCAGCCTCTCCTCTCTCTCCCTCTGCTAAGATGTCAGTCTATCAAATAAAGCCAGAAAAACAATTTAAAAAAAGAACTGTAGGGCTCACTTGCCTCGGAATTGTTCATAAAATACTTGATGGACTGACAAGACAAAAGTTGAATTTTTGAATATTTGAGTTGCACCCAACACCACCGTTACTCACCATTTAAACTACTTATACTACCACTACTTTTTTCCAAACTGAAATTCAAGTAGAGATCCATCTTACTTGATAGATACATATTGGCGAGATCTTAAGTAGTGGTTGCATAGAAGGTAGTATCCAAAGCTTTAGGTGACATTTTTGTTTTCCCAGATTTTAACTTTAAAAGTACACTTATGAGGACCAAAACAATGAAATTACAATTGAAAACTTTTTTTTTTTTAGGACAGAGAACTGCACAAAATTTTAGATGAAGAGCAGTAATAATATAGTGTATTTTCCATTTGATGAGATCTCAATACTTTTGGAGGCCTGATAAAGGTCAGGTCATCATGTTCCACAAGGCAGACACCATGTGTGCCATTTCCTCTCTTTTGCATTAATAGCTGCTGTCAAGATCTACTCTAAAGAGGTGCAGTGTCAATTTTGTGACTTAAAAGGTGTAAACACACATGCTTTTGTTGCTGGCCTTATTTACAGGGGATTTTCATCTCTCTTCCTTCTCTTATGGGAAAAAATTGTTATATTAATAAAACACGTGATTTATTAGGGATTGTGGCACAACAATTTCAAATTGTACTTAGATTATCACATTAAAAATGTGTCTGTGATGGCTGTCATTAGGAGCGCTTATTTGAACAAGTGGCTGAAAACTGAGCACTGACCTCCTATCACTCTGGCTGATTGGGACTCACACCCAGTTTCACACCTTGGCTCAGGCGATTAGAGGATCATCAGGGGGTCCTTTTGTCCCCCTGTGGGGGGGATACTCCCACTAGGTTTATATCTGGGACTCTCCACCATTTGACCTTAGAACTGAAGAAGCTTCTCGGATGAGAGGTGAAACGTCTTCAAGTAACTTAAAGAAGTCCAGACGCTTTTCTTTGCAAGCTCCTTTGACTACGATGACCTGGATGACTGAGAACCTTCACAGACAGACCTCCTATCACTCTTCCCTGAGTCCCTATCAGTGTTAGGTGTAACATGTTACATTGTGATGATTTACATTGTACACATTTGCATTAAGATTTTTCAGTAATGTCAAAAGTTACTGTACTAAATTCAGTAATTATATTACAACTCCAGTTACATTGTTACTTGTGTTACAAACGTTCTTTAGTTATATTCATGCAGAGCAGACAGAAAGAAAAATGGGCATCAAGTAAACATGTTTGTGCACTGAAGGAGGAAACGTGTGGATCGGTCTACAGCGGCGATATCAACATTACTTTTATTTGTATTACACAAAAATACAAGAGCACAATGATAAAGTGGAAACTGCATCCAGGAGAGGAACAATTGTTATGCTGCTAACAGAATTTTGAGTTTTTGGTTAGCTTTTTAGCAATGCTGTCAGTGCAGGTACTTGCAAAGATCCAGAGAGATTTCATACACTGTAAAAAAAAAAAAAAAAAAAAAAAAAAAAAACAACAACAAAAGAAATTATAATATATATTGTATTTGTATGTGTATTTTACAGTTTTGTACAGTTTTTCAAGAATATCATTAAATTTACATAAATAGACTGATTTTACATTTCAAATGTAAAAATAACATAACATCACTGTAAATGTAATAAAACACAATTTTCTTGTTTTTTTAAATATATTTGTCTGTACATATGCATATTTAGATTGTTAAAATACATTCACAAATGTATCATAATTTCACAAATATTTTTTTCCATTATTTGAAAGCTTGAACTGTTAAATTCAAATGTAATACTATGGAAAAATATATAAAATGATTCTTATAAACTTGTTTTACATCAAATAATGTTATTTAGGGCGATCGTGGCTCAAGAGTTGGCAGTTCATCTTGTAATCGGAAGGTTGCCGGTTCAAGCCCCGGCTCAGACAGTCTCCGTTGTTATATCCTTGGGCAAGAGACTTCACCTACTGCCTACTGGTGTTGGCGCGACATGGTATCCTTGCTTCTGTCAGTCTGCCCCAGGGCAGCTGTGGCTACAACTGTTATGAAACGGTTGTGTGCAGGCAGGAAAAGGACCCAAAGTGCAGACTCTGGAGACAGACGTGAACACAAAAAGATAACAAAACTGAGACTCCAAAAAATAAACTCAGGCAAGCAGACAAAACACACAGCATCATAAACAGTAGATCATGACACAGACACAGAGAAACACAGGGCTTAAATACACAGAGGGAGCAATCAGGGAATGGGTAACAGGAGGGAAACACAGCTGGGGCAAATCAGGCCTAACGAGACAAGGGGAAGCGAAACCAGATACATTAACATCAGACAAGGACCTTCAAAATAAAACAGGAAACATGACACAGACTGAACTAAAGACACAGACTAACACGCATGCACTGCAACAGAGGGAACAGAGATGTGGGACCAGGGCAGACACAGACACTGACTGTACACGGGGATATAGCAGACAGGGGAGACAGCTACTAAGGATTACACAGAGACAGACCATAAGACATAACTCTAACGAAGAAACCAAAGAATAGAAATGATAGATAATACAATAAACTCAAAACCCTGGGTCAACGACCCAGGCATCCTAACAACAACTGTAGCTTCCCCCCACCAATGTGAGAGTGAATGAATAGTGGAATTGTAAAGCACTTTGAGGGTCTCGAAAAGCGCTATGTAAATCCAATCCATTATTATTATCATTTAAACCAGCTGTTAACTGTATATTTCTGCACATTTAAATATTATTATTCATATTGCTGCATTCATTGACCTTGTTTATAGGTAATTTCATTTTTTAATCACGTTAAAATGTTCCTAATTTAATGTTTAAAAGCACTTGAAAAAGGCAAAATCCCTTGTAAAATTAGGGCAACAAACTGTATTGTCATTACTGAAATAAACCGTATTTTTATGAGAAAGTTATTTTCTGTTATTTTACGGTATTATTTTGGCGCCCCAGCTGCATTCTTTTTCACAGTGTAGCTCAATGTATGCAGACCCCAGCACAGTATCCAGAGCCTGATCTTCAACAGGTAACAAAGGCAGTGATGAGCAGTCAGGCTGTTGTTACTAAAGTAGAATCACTGTGGCAATCACTTTGAAGTCTCTTTAGGCTGGTTTTCATCTTTGCTTTGTGTTGTCAGCTGTGTGTTCACATGTAAAAACTAGAAGAAAGATCTTTTGTGTGTCTCATTAGGGTAGGGATTTGTGTTGGTGTGTTGAACAGTATCAGGTTTATACTGTTAACTGGACATAATGTAACAGTGTGCTTCATTTTAGAGAGTAACGAGAAAGTAATGTAACAAGTAGTGTAATAAATGACCTTTTTTGGTGAGTAACTAACGTACTGAACTACTTTTAAGAAAAGTAAAGAATGATGTGTAATGCATTGCTTTTTTGTGTGTAACTACTCCAGCACTGGTCCTTATTTAGACCCATGCCCCACATATTTGTGATTCTCAGTACTAATAGTAAATTAAGAGAATTGAAAATGTTGAGCTTCAGAGAGAGAGAAGGAGGAGGAGGAAAATCCAGACACAAGAAGCAAACCAGGATTTAAAGGCGATCGAGTTACTTTTTGCAGTGAGAAGAACAGTTTGCAGAATTTCAGGGGTTTTGTCACATTTCTACACAGAGAAACACAATTAAAATCTCTCTATTTGTCTTTCTCAGCACTGCACACAACCGAAGTCACATTTTAAATTCTATTATTTATTTATCTATTAAAAATACTCCATGTTATGTTATATTGTCACAAGAGCTATAGGTGGGACTGTGTCATTGTATTACTGTTGGAATCTTACAATGTGTAACATTCAATAAGTACCTGCAGCCTGCAGTAATAAACAAAAGCGAGGTGTTGGGTCATCTCTTAGATGCTGATTTGAGGTTTATATGATGGTGTAGTTTGTGGTAATGCATCCATCTGGATAAATCCTCTGGATACCTGTGTCTTAATATACAGCATCTCACACACAAGTCCCCAGCAAATTCGAACAGATCAGTTCACCCTTATGTCACAAACATATTGATTCTTCTTCAGCTGCCTTGTTTACCCTACCCTAAAAGCTTGTCTGTGAAACAAATGCATACAACTTGCACTTACACCGCATTGTTTTGTTACATAACTATATTGCTCCCTCACACATCATCATCAGGTCTACTACTTTTTAATTGGCTAATTTGCTCTACTCTTGGTAGAATGCTGGTCATTACTGAAACGAACTGAGTCTGTCTTTGTATATAAATTAGAGCATTGTTAGCAGATCACCTGGAGAACTTTCCACTCCCATTGGTGCAATTGTGGTATCACAATAATTTGACCTGCTTAGAAAATTTGACCCTGAGCGTCTACTGTGTGCTGCCATGTGTTTTGGCTCTACAACATGCCTCGAGGACAGCTTAGCTCCTTTCTGATAGCATAAACACATTGTGTGAGAGTAGACATAGAGAGAAGGGTAAATGGAAAACTTCAGATTGAGACAACCTTGAATGATGTCATGTGTTTATGCTTCTTCTTGTAAAAGGTGATGTTCCACAATAAACATACTTATGACAAAACATTAGAAAACCAGACGTTTTTATGTTTTCTGAAAGTTTAGAACTTCTAGATTAGCATTTAATTATGTTTATGTTTTATGAGATTTCAACTTTAAGATATCAAACTGTGTCGAGTCTGAAATATTTCCAGTGACCATTCTACACTTAAAAACATATTTATGCTCAAAATTCTGATTTAATTTGCCTGCATGTCAATTTTCCAGGTAATTTTGTTACATAAGAACAATATAGCAAATACATTTAGTGGAATCTGGCCAAATTATATTGACTGATGATCAGATACTTGAATAAATAAACCTTTGTTTTTATATATGTCAGCTGCATTTCACTTAAAATTCACACTTTCATTTATGTTTATGAGACCAAAGAATCAAAGTTGCATGCTCTACTCATTTGGGTCAAGGCAGGGGAGTGTTAAATGTGAAGTTACATTATTAAAGTGTCTCTGCTCCACAGTTAAGGCTAAACTAGCAGGATTTAGTTAATTAGCACTGTATTTAATTTGCTTTATCTGCTCCACTCACCACTGTCTTGGTTTGTTCTTGTCTTCCTCTTTTTTCTTTATTTTTTCACTCCCAGCAGGATAACTACTCTTCATTTTTGTTTAGTGGATTTCCTCATCATTTGTCTAAACAAAAAAGTACATGCCACCCAACTGAATGGAGCCAGGTGGAGGTCAACTATCAAAGGATGCAGATTGTCACAGCCGTATTTTCAAGTTTGTCAGTCCCCCCCAACTGAGCTGGGACCCCAGTTATGAGCAGGAGAATATGTAGTTTAGCACTTGTAGTATGTTCATTCTTCTTTCTTTTTTTTGCAGCTTATGCACCAAAAACTGATCAATAAACTACAGTTACATAGTTTTCACAGGTATTTGCAGGCAGAGAAATATTGGAAAGTCCGGTTGTTCTCAATTGCATCACTGCTTACCCGTTTTGCTGCACAGTTGGGATTCTGTAATGTGTTTTTGGCTGGCTTTTAGCATGCTGTGTCTCACATCTACAATTTATCTTATTCATCTCGTTCTCCTAGGGGTGCAGCAATTCTCAAAAAACAGTTTCATTTCATACTTTGTACTTTTCTTCTTTTTTTTAACAGGTGATAAATAACAAAAACTCCAGAGATTTGTTTTTCATAACCACAGGCTTGATCATGATGAGCTTCATGTACAACAAATAAACTCCATTAGTCCAAGGTATTTCCAGCTGACTCGTTATTGGAAAAATTCTACAAAGATTACAGCTTGCACCAGACCAGTATGTTGTAGCCAGGCATTAACAACTCCCCATGAGCATTGTGATACTGGAAGATGGAACAGCATTGTAGGCATCTTGGTCTCTGTTTCAGAACTGTAACACCCATAGCGTCACCTGAACAATTCATTTGCCAGTTTTGACTCTGTTTGTAGGAATTATGGGAGCTCATTTGCCAATCTATGGCAAGCACAACTCAGTAGTGCCCAAGAAAGTGTTAAAGTTTAAGGTGGTCTTTTCTTTTCTTGTTTTGTTTTTTATTTTACTGTATTATAGAGTTAAAATTGTTTGAAATATATATATATATATATATATATATATATATATATATATATATATATATATATATATATATATATTAAGGGTGCAACGATACTCGTATCGATATTGAACCGTTCGATACAGTGCTTTCGGTTCAGTACGCATATGTATCGAACAATACAAAATACATTTTTAATTTATTTTATCAACTTTCCTTCTGACGATGCTGACTGTGTTGAGCGCTCAGTGGATCTGCGCTCGACAGTGCAGCCTAGGCGGAGTAGTCGAACGCAGATTCACTGAGCGCAGGGCAAGCTAGCAGACAGAAGTTAAGCTCTCCTTGCAACATGGCAAATCGAACCCTCCCCCACCCTCATTCAGATCTGGCGTTTGGAACTATTTTGGTTTTCATGTGACGTATGACCCTGAAGGTAAGCGCGTCATGGACTAAAGTAAAACAGTATGTTGGATGTGCCACGCAATGCTCAATTACATTGGTGGGAGCTAGTGTGTTAGCGCAGTTAGCTCGTTAACGTGTTGGCCGTCCAGCCCCATGCACGGGCGATCCGCGGTAGCTTGTTAACGGAGATTTGCCATGTTGTGGCGTTAACGTCATTTCAACGAGATTTATGCTGACAGCACTAGTGGGAACACAACAAATATGACTGCACATTTACACTGACATCATCCTAGTGCAAAGACAAGTGGAAGCAGACAAAAACAACAAGCAGGCATGCTACAAATTTTACCCGAGTCATGTAGACAGCCGTTAGCACATGATTCTCCTTATGGGGACCTGATATGCTTAATATGCTGCTGAGAATATAGCCCAGAAGAAGCGTATAGTATAGCTTTTATTTTGGAAAGAGCCATTTCTCTGTAATAAACTCTCTTTTCCAAAGATGAGTGATTCCTCAATCAGATACAGGGCTCGCGAGCCTGCCCGGCGTCCCGGGGCTAGAGATTTTTCCAGTCGGGCTACCAAAATCTATCTCTGCCCTGCCCGTCGGGCTATCGTAGGAAGGAAAAATATATGTCAATGCTTTTGCATTCTTTCGGAAATGTAGCTGGGTAATTATGTCATTGGCATCGGTGAGCCACTGTCAATATGTGACATATTGAAATCGCGTTTGAATTTGCGCTTGTTTTTTGCTTTCACTTTGCAATCGCGCGAACTGTGTATAGAGAGCGACAGTACTGATTGGTGAGTGATGATAATTTGCGCACCAATTCCTCTGACATCGTCTTATCAATCGTTAGCTTTCTATGCAAACATGACAAGTGAAATCTCCTGCAGCAAGCTTAAACATGTGAGAGGTTGATCGCGCAGAGAATCGCTGAGCGTTATGTGAGTGCGTGTGTAAAAGCAGCAGGATATATATTGTAGTGGGTCAGGGCTGTTCGGGGTTCTGTTTGTACAGTTATGTTTTGTTTATGTTGCCATAGTGACGGGTGACGCCCTCTCGCTGCGACGGTGTGTCCTTCCGGGGTCAGAGGGCGCCCTGTGTGGTGTTGTTGTTGTTGCTGTGCTGTTGCTGCGCTGAGCAGTTAGCTAACGGCAGTGTTCTTCTGCAGATGTCAATAAACAGCTGTGCTCCCTGGCTAGCTCACGGGAAGTAAGACCAAACGATACCTCCGTCTCCTCCTTGTCTGAGCTCGCCACAATATTTTAGTTCTGCTGAGCCAAATAAGACAGGTCAGGGTGAAGAAGTGACAGCCAAAGAAAAGCTTACCACAAAACGGAAAAGTTATGACAAATCAGACTATAAGGCAAAAAGAAAGTGCAGCTTTATGGTTTCATGGACAAAATAATTTCTGTGGCTGCAATATGACGAGCTAAATAACCAGGGCTGCACATAAGTGGTCCGCAGGTGCGCATTCGCTGTCAAAATAAAAAACGGGCACAAGATAAGAAATTGCAACGCGTGTTTGCATACATAAGATTTTCAGGAGGAGGACAGACATTTGTTTAGAACTCTTAAAGATGTCGAAGAAGCAAGCTCCTTTAAGCAATTACTGTGATGTTCCTCCACCTCCAAAGAAATGTCAGAAGGAGTCCGAACCACAAAAGAAGCACGTATTCTCGGAAAAGTAGTTGCAGGAGGTGAGCTGGCTTCAAACAAATGATGAACGCACAGAGATGTGGTGCGGAATGTGCCGTGAAAATTTAATAAATGACAAATTAAAAAGGCATGAACATTTTTTTTTGTATCGAAAAAATATCAAACCGTGACACCAAAGTATCGAACCGAACCGAACCGTGAATTTTGTGTATTGTTGCACCCCTAATATATATATATATATATATATATATATATATATATATATATATATATATATATATATATATATATATATATATATACTTGCAGTATTTCCATCAAAAGAGAAATAAAAATCCACAGTTTAGTGTTCACTCCTTCATGGGAATTCAGCTTTACTGAATTCTGCTTACAGTTTAACAGTAAGAACAGATAATTCCCTTTTTGTGAAGGTAAAAAAATAGAGTTTTCAATATCCATCACAATGCTCAAGTTATCCCCTGAGCAAGAATTTAGCACATTTCTCTGTTTCTTTTCCAAAACAAAGAAAACCACATTCTGCAGATGTAGATATTGTGCTCTTTGTGTCATACTCTATTCAGCTTTTGATGGGGAGTCCAGGCGACATCTCTGCCACATCCCTCCTTTAGCTCTCAGCCAGAAGAGCTATTATATCATTTTGTTTTGTTGTCTAAGTAGAGATTGCAGCTTTAAACTATCCTGCCAACAGGCTCGCTGCGGTTTTACAAAGTTTCAAGTGTTCTGAAAGAGAAATACCGAGTATCAGGCAGGAAAAATGTGCATTGTGTTGGAACTCTGGCCTGCGGGGCATATAGCTGTGAAACACAACACATTAGCTTGTCAAAGTGGGGAAGGTAATTAGTTTTGTTTTATTGCTGAATTAAAAGCATTGTCTTGAGGTTTTTCTCTGCCCGCCTATGTGCACATGAACACGTATAGATGCATACATCTCAGCACTTATTCATTCTTTTTTTGCCCCAGTGAGTGAACGATTGATAGCATGCTTACTATACATAAAGAGAGAAGGAGAGAAACGAAAATGTATTTTGACCCATTATGCAAGTGTAATGAAACTATATCTCCACAGGCTGTGCAGATAGTTTGCTCTGACTTCTCCCCTAAAAAAAAGAAAATGTAAGCACAGCAAAACTGAGCCTTTGCATACTTACAAGAACTCAGCAATATCTCTCAGTATCCCAGGCAATATTTCCCCCTAAACTACACACACACTCACACATGCACATACATAGCTCTGACTGGGATTCTTCTGGATGCTGATATGAAGAAAGAAAGCAATAATGGCCGGTGTTTGCAGAGTAAAATTCAAAGAATGATTTCTATGCATATGCTGCTAAATTTTTTGGCACAGATATAGGAAGTTTAACTCCTGTGCACCCAAGTTCTACTGCTGAGATGAGAGCCTTGCTGGAGAGTGCTGAGATACGCCAGGACACCCGTTAACTTATGGCACTGCTGATGAGAAACTATAATGTTTATTTGCATTTTCCGAGTTTGCTTATACGTGGGTGCACTTCATGCATCGACAGGAATACGTGTCAGTTCCTCGAGAATTTCCACACTAAGTTGCAGAGCACGTCAACTTTAAATTGGACCTACAAACATGCACACACACATCTCCAGCTTTGCGTCACTATATTCCCTGTGTGTTAGATGCCAGGGCAATCATACCGCTTCAGATGTATGATGTCAGCCCTGTCAGGTGTGCAAGCATGAGTGTGCAAGCAAGAGAAATCGAGCATGCTTAGTTGCTTTAAAGGCTTCGAATGCCAAGTCTTTTAAGTGGCCTCCTGCTGGCATAGATTATGTAACATCCATGTACATCCATATACTCACTGTATCTCATGCTCACTGCTCACTGTATCAGTGCATGACTCAACATTAGCTAACAGTTTAAATATAAATATATAAATATGCACTGCTGTAATTAGAATTATACATTATAGTTCTATTAAATCCTAGATCTTTTGAATTACTCTGTCACCCAATGAACAGTTGGTGTGGGATGAATATTTGTTTATTTAATTACACTGATTTGCATTTCTTTTTTTTATTAAAATGGATCATGATATCAGGTTCACTATTAAGTAAGCAAACCCTGAAACAGCACTAACCACCCCAGACATCAAGGGCTGCTAACCAGCAAAAAAAGTTAAGTCATTATAGAAAGAGGTAAGAGTCTGGAGAGTGAGAAGCATTTCAACATCGGCAGAGGCGCTGAATATTTAAACTTTTAGGCTGAAAAATATTAAGCTGTCTTAAAATCCTAAGATACTGGCACCACTACTGACTTCAAATTTTGGATCTCAGGGTCTAATTAGTGCACCTATGCTGTGTGATGCTTTAGCTTCTACTGAGCATCTTATTTTCCAGAAGATGGAGAATGGATAGGCGGATAAAACAAAGAAAAGCTGTATAAAACTATTTCCAAATACATGATTTAAGCTTCTGTGTGAATATTAAGGTTCTTGTAGCAAATGTTGACTTGGTAAGTTGACTCTCCGTTGGGTTTGATGCCCAAGTTTCAAGTTGAGTGGACATAGATGGCCTTTTTTATTCCTTTTTCAAACCATCCATCTTCTTGGTCAAATGTGTAAACATTGGCTTCGTTGAAAGAGTTCCTAAAGAGTATCCTTTAGGTGTAGATGTACATTCACTTTAGGGCAGAAGGGAAAGGAAAAGAACACACATTTTAAGAAAGCTCTCAAAACATGTGGTTAACCCAATCGGGCCTTCATCCCATCAGTATGTATACAGGAAAGAAGGTCAGACACCAACTTGGGAGAAACAGAATGACAAATGGAACAACATTGTCATCCTTTATGTAGCACGTTTATCACTCAATTTTCTCAAGCATATCCCACTGCACCTTACATCTAGCCACACCCTTAGACAAAAAACTGGTTCATCACGAGGACAAAACACCAGTGTAGAGTGTTTGGACCTCTACACTGGAGAATCAAAACAATTACTCCATACATGGCCCAGAATAAATGAGCCACCTCGACAGGACAAGACTCAGCTGTATGTCTGTTTCTAAATGATGAAGGTCACTCTTTCAGGAATGCCAGGGTTCACATGTTGGACAGAGAAGACAGATGGCTTCTTTCACTCCTCTTTCCAACCATCCATGTCCACTGTGAACGACCATCTTAAACATCATCAGTGTGGATATCAAAACATCAACAATTCAGTTTTCATCCCAGGTGCCTCAACCCCCACTCACATCTTGCATTAGGTGACCTTAATAGGTGACTGATAAGGTTAGGCAAGGTCTCACAGTGGTTTCACCTGAAATCTCTGGTGGCAATGGCACAGGCCTTTTTCCACACATGTGATAATACACATAATTAATTAACGCCCCTCCTAAAGGGTCAACCCTAGTAGGGTTTAAAAACCTGGGACTCTCAACCATTTGATTTTAGAACTTAAGAAGCATCTTGGACAAAAGGTAAAACGTCTTCAAAAAATGTAAAGATGTCCAGTTGCTTTCTTTCCAAGCCCTTTAGACTCATTAACTTACCAACAAAGTAAAGTTGAAACGAAGACATTTGAAAAAGCATGACGTAAATTTAAAAATGTAGACCCTTTGCCCTCATTGTCAAAGTTGGGTTTTACTGTTCAAACCAGTGTATTGCAAAAGGTTTAATGAATTTTTACTTCCAAGATCAACAGTCTCTGTCTCCAGCTTGTGTTGCACTTGTAACCCACATCAGATTTGTGGGTTGTGCTGCTGCATAAGGTTGGAGGTGTAATTTTCCCTCCCCGCCGCTAGGAGGCGAGTATGCCATTACTCACGAGGCAACCGCTACTCACGAGGCAACCGCCAAATTAGCTGAAAGATCCTGGTAAGAAAAGCTGAAATAAAAGTTAAATTCGCAATTTATCTTCACATACTAGCTGTTAACAGATGGCTATTTATTAGGATCTGAGATCTGTGAAATACGGCTGTGGGAAGCTGCGTCAGCTGGACGAGCTATCTCACCACGAGCTCCGGTAAGGGATGCTACATGAATGTTAGCACCATAAAGACATGTAGTTGACTGCTGTTAATATATTTTCTGCTTTAAAAAACAAAACAAGTCGGAGTTGTGATATTTATGTTTAAAGTACTGTAAGATCACTGATGTGCAGATGTTTAATTTTAAGTGCTAAAGTATACATTAGAATGTGCCCAGCTAACCGCTAGTATTAAGCTACTGCTTAGCGATCTCTGTGTTCTAACATTACTGTGATTCATCTGAATTTGTTAGCTTTCCAAAACGTTGGAGAAGTAGTAATATTGTCATGTAGTGCTTAAATGCACCCTTTTAGTTTTGTTGACTTAGAAGTTAATTCATTAGATGAAGATACAAAAAGTTCATAAAATGTGATTATAAAATGTGAGGGATCTCATTACCCTGTTGATGTATTAATGTTTAAAGAAGTTGATATATTTTTCTGAGAAATAATTCAAGTTGAAATATCTTAAAAAGAAGAACAGTTAAAAGCAAGCTGTTAAAAGGATAAATATGGGAGAGTGAATCTTATAAGTTTATTTATTCCCAAAAGGGTAAATATAAGGTATATTTTCTGTTGCACTAAGACCTTGTGTGATGTAACTCAAGTTATTTTATGATGGTTGAGACATTGTATAGCTAAAATAATTTGTTATACTTGAGCAATACTTGACTGAAAGATGAGTGATGGAAGAAGAATAGATAAAATAGTAATGTATGCACTCTGCACTGTGTGCATAGATTGGTTTTTTGACCAGGACTGGATCATTTGAGATCTGAACCCTGTGGGTTCAGTGGCGAGCCAATCCCAAGAGAGTGACTGTCGACGGACCCGAGTGCGGTGTGGCCAGCCGTGGGATCCATCTTCAGCGAACCTCAGGACTATTACTACCTTCCTTGATACAGATAAGACTAACACTTTAAAAATCTACCCAGGTAGTGTTCGAACCAATGGACAAAAATACACACACACACAAGGAACTCTAATTTCTCTTTCTAAAGAGAAGTGGACTGAGCAACGGGAGCGGAAGCTCTTTAATTGAAACTCTTTGGAGAATTTCCTTAAAGAGGATGTTGTTTTGATTTTATTTTTAATACCTGTTACAAAAGTGGCGAGCCAGCCAGGAGCCTAGTTAAGTGTCAGCAGTGAAACATATCTCAAGTTTGGGGAATTGTATGAAAAAAAAGTTGTTTAAAAGTTGTTTGTCATTGCCAAAGATGGAGTTCATAGCTAACTCAGGTATCAAAGTCCCTAATGCAGTGATTGTGAGTGGGTTGCTTGAATCGCCAGAAGATGAGGAGATTATAGACTTTCTGAAGAAATATGGTTCTTTTAGGCTTGTTTCAGTAACTGATGCTGAATCAGAGTTTTATAAAAACCTGATTATTGAGTATCAAGATGGTGCCGCCATTGAAGCCTTATCTTCTCTTTTGCCTTACACACATGAACTCAAAGAGAACCCAAGTGTCAGGTATCTCGTTCAAGCTTTGGCTAGCATTTACACTACGAAGGTTGGCTGCAATGTTACCAAAACCTACCTCAATGAGATAAAGAAATTGGCATGCTGAGCTTCTCAGGAAAGATCCCACTCTGTCCAATCTTCAGAAGTCTCGGAAAATGGTTGAAAGCTTGCTCTCCCCTGCAGCAGATATTGTTAAAAGGCTAAGTCCTGAAGCTACCCCTGAAACTTACCTTCAACTGCTGGATGCAGCCTTTGGAACTGTTGAAGATGGCGAAGAACTTTTCGCCCAGTTTATGAACACTCTTCAGGATCCTGGTGAAAAGGCTTCGTCTTACCTCTGCCGCCTCCAGGCTGTTCTAAACCTTAATGTTAAGAGGGGAGGAATTGCTGCTGAAGAAGCAGACAAATATATTCTCAAGCAATTCTGCCACGGTTGTTGGGACAACATCTTGCTCTCTGACCTCAACCTAGAAGAAAAGAAAAGTCACCCTCCAGCGTTTGCAGAGCTCCTGTTACAGATCCGTACTGAAGAGGATAGACATGCAGCCAAAGTCACACGCATGAAGAAGCACCTCGGCTCAAATCGACAGCGGGCCATTACTAGCTCGCAAAGCACATGTGCCTGCAGCCAGCAAGTAGTGATCCCATCCGAGTCCAACACATTGACGGAACTCAAACAGCAGGTCGCATCTCTTCAGAGCCAGCTTACCGCATTGATGTCAAAGAAACCCCAAAAGACCTCGAAACCCAAGGGGAGCGCTGAGCACACATCCAGCCAACCACTACCACCTAAACTTAACCCTAGAGCACCAAGCTGGAAGTCATCCAACCCAAAACAGAATGCAAGGCCAAAGGCCTGGTATTGTTTCAAGTGTGGTCAGGATGGCCACATTTCCTCAACTTGCACTAACGAACCAAACCCCACTCTCGTTGATGAAAAAAGAAGTCAGCTAAGAGAAAAGCAGCGTCTTTGGGATGCAACCGACCATCTAACTCCCAATGAAAATTTTTAGATGTAGCCTCAGTTGTAGGGCAAACTGAGGCTGTAGCAACTCACCAGCGCCCTGTTAATAAAGACGCTACACCTAAATTAAGTGCTGCTTTGAACCAGTGTAATGTCAGGAAACACCTTTCGAAGGTTTCCCCAAAACTGATAGGTACAAAGAGTACATGCCAAGTGATGATCCAAGATAAACAGTTTAACTGTCTGATGGACACAGGTTCACAAGTGACTACGGTTACCAAGTCCTTCTTTGATCAACATCTGTTCAAAACACAGATAGAGCCACTGTATGATCTATTGGAAGTTGAAGGTGCCAATGGGTTACCCGTGCCTTATTTGGGCTACATTAAAATCACCATCACCTTCCCAGAACAATTCCTGGGGAAGGAGTGTGATGTCCCAACCTTGGCCTTAGTGGTCCCAGACAGTGGAACATCTGGCTTTTGATGTACTGATTGGTACTAACACCCTTGATGTGGCATATAACATGCACAAAGAGAAAGGTCCAGTGATCCACCACCCTTCAGCAGATGGCTACAAGACTGTGCTGAAAGTATTACAACTGCGACATGAACAATGTCATGACAGTAACATTGGAGTGGTGAGGATGCATGGGAAAGACAAGAAGGTTGTTCCGGCTGGAGAAACTGTTGTTTTAGAGGGAACTGTAGCAGTCACGGGACTCCAGTCGGAGAAGTGTGCCATTGTGGAGTACCCTACATCATCTCTGCCTGGAGGACTTCTAGTAAAGACCTGCCTCCTTAACATACCGACCAGATCCCCATGCAGGCTACCAGTTGTGATTTCTAATGCGTCTGAGCATGACATCACTACTCTGGCCAAGAGCGTGATTGCTGAGCTCAATGCAATCCAGGCTATTCTACCGCACAAACAGAGTGCGACGGAGGGTCAGGAGCCAACCAAGCTACCTGGATCCAAGTCCCCTGATCAACCTAAGCTGGTCTTTGACTTTGGGGAATCTCACATTTCTCCAGAGTGGAGAGACAGAATTGTGGAAAAGCTAAATGGCATGCCTGAAGTCTTTGCCATGAATGATATTGACTTTGGGAGGACAGATAAAGTAAAGCATCACATCAAGCTGTCTGACCAAACACCATTCAAGCACAGGGCCCGGCCAATCCACCCAAACGATGTGGAAGCCGTCAGAAAACATCTTCAAGAACTTCTTGATGCTGGAGTGATTCGTGAGAGCGAGTCTCCATTTTCATCTCCCATTGTTGTGGTCAGGAAGAAAAATGGTCAAGTTTGCCTCTGTATTGATTACAGGAAGGATCGGGGACCATTCTTCATTTCGTTGTTCTCGTGACAATGACAATAAAGTTTCTGAGGAAGTTGAACCTGCAGACAGTGAAGGATGCGTACGCACTCCCAAGGATGGACGACACTTTCACAGCACTCTCTGGTTCCAGGTGGTTCAGTGTTCTCGACCTCAAGTCTGGTTATTACCAGATTGAGGTTGATGAAGCTGATAAGCCCAAGACTGCCTTTGTCTGCCCACTTGGTTTCTGGGAGTTTAATCGCATGCCTCAAGGAGTGACGAACGCCCCAAGTACCTTCCAGAGGCTGATGGAAAAGTGCATGGGCGACATGAACCTGAAGGAGGTTGTAGTTTTTCTGGATGACCTGATAGTCTTTTCAAAGACTTTAGAAGAACACGAAGCCAGACTCATCAAGGTTCTCAACCGGTTGAAGGAGTACGGGCTGAAGCTGTCTCCAGAAAAATGCAAGTTCTTCCAGTCTTCGGTTCGTTATCTGGGACATGTGGTGTCGGAGCGGGGAGTGGAAACAGACCCAGAGAAGATAGCAGCATTAAAGACCTGGCCAGTTCCTCACCGCCTAAAAGAGCTGAGAGCCTTCTTGGGATTCTGCGGGTACTATAGGAAGTTCATCAAAGGCTATTCAAGCATAGTAAAGCCTCTGAATGACCTGACATCGGGGTACCCACCTGTTCAGAAGCATCCCAAGTCAAAAGACAAGAGTGGGCAGTACTACCACCCAAAAGAACCATTTCTGGACCGTTGGACACCCGCTTGCCAGCAGGCCTTTGAAATGATTATAGACAAACTGACAACATCCCCAGTTTTGGTCATGAGGACGGGCTTGGAGGACTACCCATCATCCCAAACCTTTCAGAAGAGGACCTCAGAGACAAGCAACGAGCTGATCAGTGCATTAAGCATGTCATTTCCCAGATTGAGCATGGAGTGAAACCACCACCTAGTCTAAGAACCGAGCTTCCAGATCTGCCTCTCTTGTTGAGAGTATTGAACAAGTTCGAGCTCCAAAATGGCATCCTCTATAGAACACGCCTAGAAGAGGGACACCCACAACATCAGTTAGTCTTGCCTGAGGAACTTCAGGACGTGGTATTGACCAATCTGCACGACGACATGGGTCACACGGGAAAGGAACGCACAGTGGATCTAGTCAGAGCTAGATTCTACTGGCCAAGAATGGCTTTGGACATTGAGAAGAAAATAAGGACGTGTACCAGGTGTGTGTGCAGGAAAGCTCTACCCGAGAGAGCTGCACCTCTGGTGAATATAACAACGACGCGACCACTCGAATTAGTATGCATGGACTTTTTGTCTGTTGAACCAGACAGAAGCAACACAAAGGACATCCTCGTGATCACTGATCACTTCACCAAGTATGCTGTAGCTGGACCGACACAAAATCAAAAGGCTCGAACAGTTGCAAAGTGGCTGTGGGACAATTTCATCATCCATTATGGATTCCCAGAGAAGCTGCACAGTGACCAAGGTCCTGATTTTCAGTCGCGGTTGATCAAGGAACTCTGTCAGATTGTGGGCATCCGCAAAACGCGAACAACACCATACCACCCGAGGGGCAACCCGGTGGAATGCTTCAACCGCACTCTATTAGACATGCTTGGCACTCTGGGAAGTCAAGAAAAATCTCACTGGAAGGACTTTGTAAAGCCATTGGTCCACGCGTACAACTGTACCAGAAGTGAGGTGACTGGGTTCACACCATATGAACGAATGTTTGGACGCCAGCCAAGGTTGCCTGTCGACCTCACATTTGGGTTACCAGTGAAAGGACAGCGACACAAGTCACATTCCCAATACGTACAAGACCTTAAATCTCGCCTTGAGCAGAGCTACAAAGTTGCCACAAGAACTGCTGCCAAGGTAGCTGAGAGGAATAAGATTCGGTTTGATAAGCGAGTGAGTCCTTCTGCTTTAGGCATTGGCGACAGAGTACTCGTCAGAAACGTGCGTATTCGAGGAAAGCACAAGCTCGCTGATAAGTGGGAGTCCACAGTCCATGTGGTAGTAAAGAAAGCTGGAGACCTCCCAGTCTATACAGTTAGACCAGAGAATGGCGAGGGTCCCAAGCGCACGCTGCATCGTGACCTCTTACTCCCATGCGGATTTCTTGCCGCACCAACGGAGGAGCGTGCTCAGCCCAAACGAGCTAGAAAGCCTAGGACACGTCAGAATACTCCCAACAGCACAACGGAGCTTGACCAGTCTTCAGACGAGGAGGACATTGTTCCCATTGCCTGGTTCGAAACACAGCCAGTCTCTGAGACGACTGGGGGTGCTGCAAGGCTGGGGTGCCACTTTTGTAACAGGTATTACAATTAAACAACATGAGATATGCATTAAATTATTGTCTCGACGACTTTGGACCAGTATCAGAAAGTTCTAGGTAAGACTATGGAGCCTTGAAAGGATCAGCAGAGAAGGAACCACACAATGATAGATAAGATGTGATTTGAATAGAAACTGTATTGAAAGTTGTAAAGTTTACAAACCCTGCCTGTCTAAAGCCGGCTTCCTACAGTGCACAAACGCACATTAAAGGGCTCAAAAATAAAATCAAAACAACATCCTCCGCTTCCGCTTCCGCTCCCATTGCTCAGTCCACTTCTCTTTAGAAAGAGAAATTAGAGTTCCTTGTGTGTGTGTGTGTTTCTGTCCATTGGTTCGAACACGACCCGGGTAGATTTTTAAAGTGTTAGTCTTATCTGTATCAAGGAAGGTAGTAATAGTCCTGAGGTTCGCTGAAGATGGATCCCACGGCTGGCCACACCGCACTCGGGTCCGTCGACAGTCACTCTCTTGGGATTGGCTTGCCACTGAACCCACAGGGTTCAGATCTCAAATGATCCAGTCCTGGTCAAAAAACCAATCTATGCACACAGTGCAGAGTGCATATATTACTATTTTATCTATTCTTTTTCCATCACTCATCTTTCAGTCAAGTATTGCTCAAGTATAACAAATTATTTTAGTTATACAATGTCTCAACCATCATAAAATAACTTGAGTTACATCACACAAGGTCTTAGTGCAACAGAAAATATACCTTATATTTACCCTTTTGGGAATAAATAAACTTATAAGATTCACTCTCCCATATTTATCCTTTTAACAGCTTGCTTTTAACTGTTCTTCTTTTTAAGATATTTCAACTTGAATTATTTCTCAGAAAAATATATCAACTTCTTTAAACATTAATACATCAACAGGGTAATGAGATCCCTCACATTTTATAATCACATTTTATGAACTTTTTGCATCTTCATCAAATGAATTAACTTCTAAGTCAACAAAACTAAAAGGGTGCATTTAAGCACTACATGACAATATTACTGCTTCTCCAACATTTTGGAAAGCTAACAAACTCAGATGAATCACAGTAATGTTAGAACACAGAGATCGCTAAGCAGTAGCTTAATACTAGCGGTTAGCTGGGCACATTCTAATGTATACTTTAGCACTTAAAATTAAACATCTGCACATCAGTGATCTTACAGTACTTTAAACATAAATATCACAACTCCGACTTGTTTTGTTTTTTAAAGCAGAAAATATATTAACAGCAGTCAACTACATGTCTTTATGGTGCTAACATTCATGTAGCATCCCTTACCGGAGCTCGTGGTGAGATAGCTCGTCCAGCTGACGCAGCTTCCCACAGCCGTATTTCACAGATCTCAGATCCTAATAAATAGCCATCTGTTAACAGCTAGTATGTGAAGATAAATTGCGAATTTAACTTTTATTTCAGCTTTTCTTACCAGGATCTTTCAGCTAATTTGGCGGTTGCCTCGTGAGTAGCGGTCGCCTCGTGAGTAATGGCTTCCACAACAGGAAATGTTGACTAACAGAAAGTCATCTCAAGGCATACTCGCCTCCTAGCGGCGGGGAGGGAAAATTACACCTCCAACCTTATGCAGCAGCACAACCCACAAATCTGATGTGGGTTACACACTCTTTACATTTTTTCAACTACTCAGCAGTTGGCAAGTGTTTGGATGCAAGTCCTCCATGCAAACCACAGGCGAATGTGGGAATCTGGTAGCAACCAAAATGACCACAAGAGGTTTTTTAGTCCAGCACTGTATAACTCTTTGTTACCAATATCAGCAAGTAATGGCCAGAAACCTGCTCATGTCTACCAAAGGGTCACTGACCAGTGTGTAGGCCCATATGACTGGGGCTTTAACAATGAATTTCACAATGACATCCATCGATCTCCTTTGACGTGCAACCAGTTGGGGAATATACATTTTTACCCTGGCAACCAGTGCAAGATAGCTCAGTGCAACATTACAGCCATCATACTGGTCAGGGGAAGTCAAGCCTCCTAGTGAATGTGTGCAGGCAAACAATCGACAATCATGCACAATTAAAAATCACCACAACTAACGATGAGCTAGTTTATTTCCTTGGTTTTTAGAACACAACACCACTGTCTGAATCCAGTGGCTACAGTTCACTGCATATGCATGGTGCATTTCCACTTCCTTTCCGTGTGGTGCGGGTGTCCCCCCACTTTGCATTCATATGCAGCCTATGTTTCCCTTCCCCAAACTTTCCCAAAAAGTTCTGACCCACTTTGCGCCTTCTCTTTGCATATTGGTAAACATATTTACGAACATGTAACTTCTGTATAATCAGCTTCCTGAGTCTCCCCCCTCCCACCCCTCCCACCCCCCCATAAGGTCATTCGCTTCGCTGGCTGTCTGATCTCTATCTTTTTACAACAAAGGGGATGAGGGAGACTGATTAGGGCCTTCAGTTGTCTGTGTATTTGTGTGAGTGTGCGTGTGTTTGTGTGGATATAAGCCTCTAAAACTTTGTGCTTATATTTTAGTGTGTGTGTGTGTGTGTTCTCTCTCTCGTGGACCTCTGGGCCTCGAATGTGTGTGTGTGTGTGTGTGTGTGTGTGTGTGTGTGTGTGTGTGTGTGTGTGTGTGTGTGTGTGTGTGTGTGCATCAGCCTTGGACCAGAAACATGAAATTTGCATTCTTTAATTAACATCCAAGCGTTCACTGGTGGTTGTAATTCTGAACTTGGGCTGCAGCTAGTTTTGGAATCACAAAGACAAACAACCCTGGAGGGGATTTTCCGTTTAAAGCTGTGAATAACTGAACTTGATTGGGTGACATTTGAGTGAGAGTTAGAAGCAATTGTGAGGGGGGGGGGGGGAAGAAAAAAACCAAACAAATAATAATAACAACAAGCCAACATAGACGGAAAGCCTTAAGGATTTTTATTTTTGTTATTTTCTGCAGCGAGATAAAAGGGCTCTCGTACTAAGTGATATATAATAAAGTGGGAGTTTTCTCCCTGGTGATGTGGGCGAGAATGTACAATGGCATGCGGTGTCAGGTTTGGTTAGTGGAAGAGGGATGTTTGGCCATGATATGTTGTTTTCCTTTATAATGATACAGAAGCTTGGGGAAACAGCATTTCAATTTCATTCTGTGTCTCTGTTTAGAAAAGTTTTCAGGAGAGCAACACTTGCATTTTGTAATTAATTTTTGTTCAATTAATATTGTCCTTCAAAGAAGAGAAAGGCTTTAATCATGAGTAAGCCAAATGTCAGATCTCAATGTTTTTTTTAAAGCTTTTGTTAGAAAGACTTTATTTGTGGATATATTAGTAAAAAGAGAAAATAAAAAATTAAGCTCAGAAACTGACTTAACTACATAATGTTCCTGGGTCTTTACTTTTCTGTGTGCTGTGTCTCTAATTGATATTTGACTACCAAAACTTTTGGCCATGTCAAGGTGTACATCCAGCTCTCGGGTTTGGTGTACTGGACATTAATAAAATTATGTATCAGAGAAAATGCATCACGCTTTAAGCAATAAAGACTTTGTTATAGAAATTAGTTTTTCACTCTCTTCTTGCTTCCCATCAGGCACTGGCCACTGCTGTAACTCACAGACTAACCCGTAACCATGGTCATAAGTAGAGGTCAGAAATTATTTTTCTAAACATGAAATAATTTGCATAAATTGATTGTGTGGTTAGATGGCTTTAACTTTGGAAATACTCAACAGGAATTCTACAAAGCTTGCCATAATGCAGTTTTCTTTCTCTTGTATTGTAGGTGCAATGAGAAATGATAATTGATTAGGTTTAGGTAAAAAAAAAATGAATCAATGGCCCAATAGTTCCATACTTTTTTCCCCTTGAGCCAGTTTAATTTTAAAATAAAGAAATTATTCTTTTTTTTTCATTTTGTTTGATTTTATTGGCTTACATATGCAATGATTTTCTATACTACTTATGCAAAAGCAGTAAGCTGTCATGGTCCTGGGTCGTGCGACCCAGTGTTTTGTGTTTAGTCTATTTTGATGTTTATTGTTTGTTTAGGGTCATTAAGTTATTCCAGCTCATTTGTAATTATATTACCCTTGTATTAAGCCTCCCTTGCCCTTCATGTGTTTATGTCTGTGTGTCTTGTGTTGTCAAGTTCATGCTGTCGCTTCTGTCATCTTCCCCTGTACTCCGTCTCCCTGGTTCGTGCGTCTACCTGTCATGAGTCATGTCTGCATGGTTATGTTTAGTTCATGTCATGTCTAATCTCCATGTTTCCTGTTTTACTTTGAAAGTCTGTATTCAATGTCAGTATATTTAGTTTCACCTCTCCTGTCGTTAGGTTCATGTGTGTCAGCTGTGCTCCCATGTGTGGCCACTTCCCCTGATCATACCTCATGTGTATTTAGTCTCTGTGTTTCATGTAGTCTGTCGCGTCGTCTGTGTTCTCACCTCCATGGTTTCACGGTCAGTCTTTGCAGTGATCATCATAGTCTCTGAGTTTTCTTAGTTTGTCACAGTATTAGTTTTCCCAGTTTAGTTATAGTCTAGTCACGCTATCCCTGCTTTGTTTGTACACTTTGTCTTCAGCCATAATAAAGGCTCGCTTTCTGTTAAGTTCACTCCCGTCTACTCACTTGTGTACGCACCTGGGTCCATTACACACACCACCGCACGGCCTGTCTCTGCAGACCGTGACATAAGCTGTACAAAATTAATTTTTAGCTAGAATTTTTTTTTTGAGATTTCAGGCTTTTTAAATTTGTATTTTAACTCTAGGTTCTTTAGAAATATAGCCTTTTCTGTTGGTCATCGGGTCATTGGTGCTACACCAGAGATATGATGCAGCAACCAAATTATGACACAGAGTAAAAATGACTGGATCCTGGTTGTGACCCTGCCCACAACAATTTAATCCTTTTTCAAAAACCTGCTCTGCCAGGGCTAATGTTTTTATATTAGCCAAATGATATCTCTAAGTAGGAATTGGCAGTTCATTACATGTTAGGTCCTTATTTTTCATCTAAATTATGTCAGTTACACAAATGTAAACTTCTATTTAGAAATAGTTTAGCTAAAACAATATTGTTTTTAGCTGTTAATTAGCTCACTTGCTTATAGTATGTAACAGCCACAATGGTGTGGTGTCTCTTTAAGGTAATATAAGTCAAGGGGTTATGAGGTCATTAGGGCCACTGCCCTCTCTGTGGTTTATGGGAACAACATGCTTGCACGTGAATACTTGGAGAGAGATGGACTTTCTATGTTTTACCTCTCCAGAAACCTTTGCAATGTTATGGGTTGTATGAACACTGTCATGTTTGATAAGCAGCAGCTGTTCAACCGGGTCTTTTATGGTTGATGAAAAGAATGTGCTGTGTATTCTACCTACTATCCTGCTAAGGCGTCTACTGCCTCTTCTCAACCACTGAACACAACTCAACGTTACAAGTACCAGAGAATATGGTCACTTCATTTGAGTTGGCAGAATCAGAATTTTTAACTCTCAGTTGTGCATTTGTGCTTGTTTGCAAGTTGTGATTAGAAACTTAAAGCACATTTGGGACAAGGCGTAGCAAATTATGCTAGCATATATCACTCGAGGACAGCTGTACATGAGTTAATTTAATAACAACTTCAGCTTTAGAAGTTGTTTCATTGATGTAGCATGTTTATTTTCACCTTGTGATGAGGCTCATGTTGGTGCTAATGTTAAATCATCCAGTCTTTGTGAGAGCTCCACTCCTTTACTTTTACGTATGCCATTTTTACTTTTGCCATTATGCATTTTGCCTTTCTGTGTTTCCCTCCCTGTTTTATGGGATATTATATTATGCTTGTATTTTGTGGCTCAGAATTCTATTTTAGCGAGCAGCTAAACTCATACACATGGGGGTGGGGAAAGCTCAAGAAATAAATCAAAATCCATGACATCCTATACTCCCTTTAGGTGTAAGTTGAGGGTGACAGAATTGGGAGTGACAAACGAATTTTCACACACCTGATGCATCAAGAAAATTATGCCACCTATCTGTGAGTCGCCAGTGGCTACAAAACAGCAGTATCTGATACCCTTGGAACAGGTTACAAACACTCACCGAGAGGAGGCATTTTTGCACTTGTCACAAATGTTGACATATCCTTATCTTTGTTCTTGGTGGCAAATACCCAAGTGTCCTAACCTTTGTTACTCATATTGTCACTCACGCTTATTGTCAGGAACTACTACAAAACTGAAGCGATCCAGTGTATATGTTCAACTGTAGATTACTGTTGTCATTTGCCTCCTGGGGTAAAGCTTCAGGGCAAAAATCGTGCTCAGTATTATCCAACATGATCACTGCAGATCTAATGTGCTACTGCTTTTACACTGGGTGACAATTTGCTTAAACAAATAACTTCCAGTGCAGCAGTTGTGAATCATTTGCATTAGTTTTGAAACTAAATGGTCACATGGGAGTAACTGCAGCTTCGCCGCAGCAATGAGAATAGCTTAATCTACTTCTGTTATATTGATGAGGACTCAGTCTATGATCCATTCTTTTATAATAAACACTGTTTAAGAATCAAGTTACAAACACATTATTCATTAAACCCACATACCATTTCCATGCACATGATGTAAGTAAATGTCTGGGAACCCAAGGGCTAGTCTGATAACTTAGCCTCTGGGGACATTTTGGCAAATGCAGTCACTCTTTTTGCTCTCTGCTCAAACATGATTTTTCAATAGAACCTGGACTACAAGCGAACGATAAATTGAAACCAGAAAGCTTCCAAAATATGTCCCTTACTAGCAGATTCAGCAGATTCATATGCAGACGTCTTTAAAGAGATATGATTCTAAATATGAGCAGAAGAAAATTGTTCAACCAGATATAATGTGGTCAGTTTATTACACTATCAATCCCGATTGTAGTCGCTGGAAGATGACAAATTTTGTTCAAATGGCAGAGGAAGTATAGCTTGGTGTGTATTCACATCCCCCCAAATTACATAATATTATCTTCACCATAAATCTTCTAAACTTAGACCTGTTATCTAGAACTCAGTGTGAAGTCACTCATTAACTGGCTGACCATGAGGCTGCTAAACTCCACCAGGTATCTTTCCATACTTCCCATCACTTCCTTGCATTTTGTGTCATTGTACTTTATAAGAATTTTTAAAAAAAATCAATATGTGGTATCTCAGTCAATTAATATAGGCTATTGCCTTTAGCTAATGTTTTCTTTTCATTAGCTTCCAGTTCAGTTGATAGGATAAAAAAAAATAACTATATATGTGTGTGTGTGTGTGTGTGCGTGCGTGCGTGCGTGCGTGTGTGTGTGTGTTAAGCTAAATGATGTTTTCCTACAACATGAAAGCAACAAAATTTGCCAGAGTGCACTGCTGTTTGAGCACAGTGCTTGAAGCCCTGAGGCCTGGAGTCTCAGTGGGTAGTTTTCTGCAGGGATCCTAATTCAGACCCCACTGATGTTGATGTTTTCCTGGTTGATTGACTGATTGGCATCACTGATGTATCCGCTTCCTCAGATTATATGTCATGCGGGAGGTTAAGACATTGCTTGGACTACGCTCACAGAATCACACGTCCACGCAGAGAAGAGAAAGCACTACAGATGATGTCATGGTTGTGAAATATGTAGTATGTTTCAAAGTGTTGACAACATCAGAGGCACATATGTACACATGCACAACACAAATAAGTATATATCTTCAAACGCTTTCAAAATCAAAGCTGTGCACTCTCTCCACGCACACAGTGTAGTCTGTGTTGCTGCAGCTCGACACTCTGCTTTTCTAACATTCTGAAGTAGAGAAGCCAGGAGAAAAAAGAAAAAAATGGCAGTTTAAAAATGTTCAATAAAAGAAGAATAAACTGGGGGGAAAATGTGTGTTTGAGACTGCATGTGTGTGTGACGTGGGTAGCAAGTAGCAAGGGGAGATGAAGGAGGGCAGACTCAACATTGACATGGAATGACGCACTTTTAATGACGTAATATGCTCTTGAATAGCCGGTAGAGGTGCAGACAGCTCTGTAGTCCTGTTTCACAACTCTTTATTTTTTCAAGTGCCCGACTTAAATTTGGCTAATTATATTTTTATATTTTTTTTATTCTCACACTTTGTCAATATGACATTTTTAATTATCTGATCAACTTGGTTTTAAGGGTTATGATACACATATAATTAAGAAATGTAAGGTTACTATATCATACATACATAGACTATAGCAGCATTTCAGTATTGTAAAGTCGTTGTATAGTCAGGTTTGTATGGCCACGTGTGAACATGCAATTAAATCTATATAAATAATCTCTTTTATTTGTTTGTATGCCTAAGCATTATGACATTAAGTGAATACATGTTTTTATTGCAGATTTTTTTTTAATCGGGGGTTAAGAAGTCTGTTAAGTCTATTAAGAAGTCTTTGTATTAATTAAATAGGATATTTTGCTTAAAATAATCCCTTGATTCTTTACCAGGAGATTAAATGTTTGAATAATGCAACAGAATTCACTTACATAACCCCCAAACTTATTAAATCGGGTGAAATTAGCAATTTATTTTCAGCTGTAGCCAATATGATCTATTGAAAAAAATGGTGACAAAGGACTTTTAAGGAAAGTATACCATATGAGAATTTTATAAACTGTTTGCATCCTGTTCAGAGTTCACTTTAGGAATTAGAATAGAAGAAGAATTTGAAAACTAAAATCTCAGCAGAGGCTTGGAAGCTGTGCACATTCAGTAGACATGATCAAGGTGATTTGAGTGACTTTGAACACGACATGGTTGTTGCATTTCAGAATCTGCTGATTTACTAAGATATTGCAACACAACGATCATTTGCCAAACAACTGAGGCTGGATTTCATGCCGGCTGATCAAAATGGGACAATAGAAATTGGAAAAAATATTGTTTGGTCTGAGTTTTAATTTCTGTTGCAACATTTGGATGTTATGGTCAAAATTAGGCATAAACAATATCAAAATTCAATTAGATTCAATTCAGTTTTATTTATACAGCATCAAATCACAACACCAGTTGCTTCAAGGTGCTTTATTATGCAAGGTAAAGACCATGCAATAATAACAGAGAAAACTCCAACAGTCAGATGATCCCCTATTAACAAAAAAACCCTGATTTTTAACAGCAAGAAACCTCGAGTAGAACCAGGCTCAGGGAGGGGCGGCCACCTGAGGGAGGATTCAGGGTCACCTGATCCAGTACTAATTATATGCTTTGTCAGTATGGACCCATCCTGTCTAGTATAAACTGCTCAGACTTCTGCTGCTGCTATAATGGTGTAGGGCAGTGGTCCCCAACCCCTGGGCCACGGACAGGTACCGGTCCGTGAGTCGTTTGGTACCGGTCCCCGAGAGTTGAGCCTCGGGTATGAAATTTATGGTTTTCAGGGTTTTTATCGTTAACTTGGTTAACCCTGGGTCTTTTCCTGTGTTGTAGTTGTGTGTCTTATTTTGAGAGAAATATTTACGTGTTACCATAGCAACCAGAGAGCCCTAAGGGGCAGACAGGAGGATGTTACTCTCAATGTTGTTGGCGGATTTCAGGAGGACGCTACTCATAAAGTTACACAATTACACAGTGAATTCGCGTTTATTATTATATTTACAAATTATCACAGTTTTCGTCTTTGTTGTGTAATTTTATTTTGTTGTATTTATGTGCGACACCTTAAAGGCTGGTCTGTGAAATTATTGTCTGACATTAAACCGGTCTGTGGCGCAAGAAGGTTGGGGACTGCTGGTGTAGTGTAAATGCTCTTGCAACACTTTCAACCCCTGAGTAATACCACAGCCTACAGAGTTTTGTTGTCGACCCTTGTCATGCCTTTATGATGGACATGGTGCCCAACTTCTGCCTGCTTCCAGCAGGATAACATGCTATATC
The DNA here is from genome assembly GCF_041146795.1 of Maylandia zebra. Classification (NCBI taxonomy): domain Eukaryota; kingdom Metazoa; phylum Chordata; class Actinopteri; order Cichliformes; family Cichlidae; genus Maylandia; species Maylandia zebra. The sequence continues at coordinate 38,415,463 of NC_135188.1, read as the reverse complement.
ATGAAGCTCAGATCATCTCAAACTTGTTTCTTGAACATGACTCAAATGGTCTCCAGAGTCACCAGATCTCAATCTCTAAAGCACACCACTGGGATATGAACATCAGGGATGTGCAGCCTACAAATCTGCAACAATACCATGATGCTATCATGTCAATATGAACCAAAATCTCTCAGAAATGTTTCCAGTACCTTGTTGAATCTGTGCCAATGAGAAATGTGGCACTTAGGAAGGTAAAAGGGAGTCCAAACCCACTCCTGGGCAAAGTGTAACAAACAGTATCCAGTGACTGTATTCAGGTCAAATGACATTTGCCATAAGCAACATTTTTTTTCTCCTGGCTTTCAATATTTATGATAGCAAAATCACACATTTAATTTCTAGTTGCAAATCTAGTTGCAATTTTTATTACCATATTAGTTTATTGGAAATGTCTACATGCGTGTCACCATCTGAAACATAATGAATAATTGGGAATGTCTGACATCATCAAAGTTCTATCAGTGATTTCCAGTTGTCACCCGTCAAATCCTTCTCTTCACTTTTCTTTTTTTTCCCCTCTTCCAGTCACTCTGTGACAGACGTTTGGCAAAAGAAGATGTTTCCTGTGTTATCTCTTCCTCACACCAGTAAGGAAACTGACTGGCTATTTGGTGCTATGTATAAATGGTGACAGTGCCATTCACTTCTCTTGAGATTACAGGGAAAAGGGCATGAAGTTGATATCGTCACTGTCATTCACTTGCAGTTATGTAGAGATATTTGATAAAACAAATATCAAAGGAGACAACACATTGATAGTGACAGTTACAGTTTACTGTCGTCAGCTGTATTTATTACATTCTGGTTTGTGATTTAATTAAATTAGTATAAACGGATTCACGCATATATTATTGTATATGAACTGCTATATAAACTATAGCAGTTCAAGACAGGTTTACTTGTATGAAATAAAGCTTGAGATGCTTGGGATATTTCGTACTTGGAGGACTTCAGCACAGATTTCTAAATGCTATGTGATAAGGAGCACTTAACTGCTGCACTGCTGAATGAAAAATATTATTTTGCTGAATGTACATCAGTATTCATGGCAGGGGAAAAAATGAGTCAGAGAAAAATAGGGGGGGGTTGCAGGGGAGTGAGAGTAGAGGATTTGCTGAAAGTTTTGACAGGAAATCTGGAGATAAAGCGTTTCGATGGGATCGAGCCATTGAGTTTTGGCACTGTGTATGGGCCAGATTAAAAGGAGGGCCTGACTCAGAATGCTATGCTCAGACAAGTGTGTTGTTTAACTGGGCTCACCATTGTAGATCTTTGAAATCCAAGGCACATTTTCAGATCTAATGTCTTTTCACAGCAAATGGTTTTGGTTTAGTTAGTTCACATTAGCAACACATAGGTTCAGATATAATATTCAGTGAGCCTTAGTAAACCTTTTGGAAGACTAGTGTACCCAGCATGAACACAGGCTACAGAGACGCTGAGACAAGGAATGAAGGGAAAATCACTATTGAAGGACTGAAGCACTCTCTCTCTATATAAACATAAAGGTAATCAGGATAACTGGACATATTTAAAACTATGGACAATAAAACTAAATGCAAGAATAGAAGAACAGGAAGTAGCTAACAAAAACAAAGATGAGACACATCTATGCACAAAACTGTATATGAAGGGAAACGCTGGGGAAGGTTAGGAAACACAAGAAATTCTTAAAAAACATGAAAATAACAGAAAAGCTCTAAAGAATCACAAAATCAAAAATTCTAATAATAATCAAAAGCACAAAAACCCTGGGATCATGTCAGGAAAACCCTGGAATACTGGATATTATGGATCTGAAAGATTATTTCCAACTGTGAATGAAAAGGCAGCTTGCTATTCCATTGAGGATGTAGGATAGGTAAAAACTGTACTTGTTGTGACAGACTTGTCTGTCGCCGCCTTTTACACAATTACTGCCCCATTTTCCAGCCGTTGCTAGGATACCCAAATCCAATAGTTTTTTTTCGAGGTCATCTCTCGCATGTATCATCCAGAAACAAACGGGACAAGCGCTAGTAAATCAAAAATCTATCCCTAAATCCTCTGTGACATCGTATCCCTGACTATCCGTTAATCCCCGGTTGTCACTGTCGAGGTAGATCAAAGCAAATGCGAGGCAATTGCCATGATGAAGTTTTGCCAGGACCAGGAGAGTGAACAGAGGGTCCGCTGGTGCTCCTTTTTTTTTTTATAATCAGAAACATGACGTTCTAAAACTAACTTCTCCAGATACTTTAGAATCCATTTGAATATTTTCATTCACAAAAAAATGGGAAACAGTATTAATTTTGACAGAACATTTGTTTATTTTGAATTATTAAAACATATGTTTAGTCATAGTGTAGGCATCTTAACTCTTTTAGTTTCAGTCGAGTAAATATCATAGGATTATTATAGACAAAGTCTGAAGTTGATTCAGTTGAGTTAAAGAAAAAGTGTAGAAGTTTGTCATGTTTTTACCAGTTGAAGTTGCTACATGTGGTTTAAAAGCGTCCTAATTTCCTTACATCTACTCTTCTCGTCCTCCTGAACATTGAGATTTTGTTGCATTTTCACGCAACCGGATATCATGTAATAGACACGCCGGTCAACTGTGTCCATTTCATGCTTTGCAGCAGTTGCAGGACGTTGCAGTAACAGCAGAGGGAGATATTTAATGCAAGCCAACATTTTTTATTCACTACCGACTTTTTAGCTTCAAACGTGTTATCTCCCACCACTAGCAATGCAACTTCTGCATGCATGCACATTTCACACTTTGGAGAGACAAAGCGTGAATTGCTCACGATGGACCGGCATGTCTATTACATGTTTTGCCATGATTACTGGACTAATATGCATATAGCGCTGCCAGTGCAAGCATAAAACACCAAGCTCAAGCTGAAAGCAGTTGAGCTGAAATGGTAAATAAAAAAAAAAGTAAAAAAAAAAAAAAGTAATTGCTTTAAAAAGAAAATGTAATTAACATCGCAAAAATCACTGCTGTGATCGGAAACTGTTATATCCGGTTATGTTGCTGCCATCTTGAGTATGTATATCAAATTCTTTTGATGAGTACAGGTATAATGATGAACAACTGCCTAGTACTTGAAAGTACAAACAAACTCCTCATTAAAATTGTGAACATATGGCTCATGGCTGATTACAAGGAGCAGAGAAAGAAAAGATGTACATATGGCGACATGAGAATTGAGAAAGGACAATTTCTCGTCATCATTTTATTACTTTAGATAGATTTAGTAGGTAGCTGAGGATGAACTTATGAACCACGTAGTGTCACGGTCCTGGGTCAGTGACCCAGTGTTTTGAGTTTCTTGTGCCTCTGAGTTTTTTGTATTATGTTAGTTCTGTTTGTTGTCCCAGCTTATTCTTTAGTGTAGTGTCTTAGTTTGGTTTTCTTGTATTCTGTTTAGTTCTCTGAGTATTTAGTAGCCGCCCTCTGTGTCTTAGTGGCTCTGTCTCCCCTAGTCTAGTTTGCATCTGTGCTAATTCCTGTTTAACTTTGAAGGTCTGTGTCTCATGTGAGTGTATCCTACTTTGCTCCCTTGTCTCGTCAGTTCTGATTTCTCCCAGCTGTGCTCTCCTTCTGTGTCTCATTCCCCTCGTTACTTCCCATTGTATTTAAGCCCTGTGTTTCTCTGAGTCAGTGTCGTGTTGTCCCGCATGCTGTGTGGATTGCCCTGTGTGTTTTAGTTTGTTGTTTCCCAGTTTAGTTTAGTTTGTATGTTTTTTTCCTGCCAGCAAATAAAGCTGTGATTTTGAGTTGTTCCCCTGAGTCTGAGTCCTGCACTTTGAGTCCTCATCTCCTGCCTGCCACACAGCGTTTCATGACACGTAGAACCTTATACTATACACTTTATAGTTTATATACTCCAAGGGGAATTATGTTCTTTTTACAAGTTTTCACTCTAAATCAAACTTTGAAACAGTTTGGCTTTTACTCTACTCTGATCTTATTAAAGTTATTGACATCTATCAACAATGTAATATATTCATTAAAAAAAACACTAAAAAACATTTTGTTTTCCTCCCATGTATTTGTTGATTTACGTTTTTGCTTTATTATTATTAAACATTATTTTAATAGGATATGACTAATTGATGTTGAAATGATAATGTAAATTATATTACAGACTTTTATTTTATTGTAATCTGCTGTAATTATCTCATATTGAAACTTACAATTTTCTGCAATCTCAACTTTTTAGTGTTTCTACAGAAAATATTTTGTATTTTGTTCATTTTCTGACATGATTTATTTTTTTTAAAATAAGCATTAAACAAACAAGGGATGAAAAATACCCTGACTATGATTACTCCATTGAGTCACTAATTCATGGTTAGCATGATGATTGGACTCAAAATGCAGACAAGAGGTCAGCGGCAAGATTAACAGATTTCCTAACACAAAGAATAAGGGAGGGACTGTGTTTGGTTATGGTAGGAAAGCAAAGGCTCTGATAAAAAATTGATACTGGCGCCTTATGTTCTTGCATACTCTTAAAGCGACAAGAGATACAGTGATCAATGGACTCCTAGAAAATGTCAGTACTCTTTTATGGTAGCCTTGCAAAGAAAATCCTTTCTCTTTAATGTTTTTATTCTTTAATATTTAACTTTGCTTGCATTGCCTTAACACATTGATAGAAAGTACCTTGACAGAAACTATGAGGTAAATTCATTTCTGGTTGAGATTCCTCAGCTAAGGGCAGAAAAAGAAGAATATTATTTTTCTATAACTCACGGTCAAGAGTTGAAGTCTCTAATGAACAATGTGGAAAATTGGCCTTAGAGGCAGAAGTACTTTTCTCTGAACAAATTTCACCAATGGCAATGCATTTGCCTTTGTTAGTAGGAGCGTGTTGGATTTGAATGTATTGTCATGTCTTTGATATAATCTGCCTCAAAACCAATTTTCTTCACACTGGCCATCACACAAGTGCAAACAGAGAAGCAGGATTTCCATGGCTACAGCAAATGAAAGAAAGTAATCAGCCTAACAGTCATAAAAAGAGCCGTTTTCCTTTTGGGGCCCTCTGAGGAGAACAAGTACAGCTGTTATTCCTACTGTGCACACGTGTGTGTGTGTATTGACCACGCTAATGTCCGTGGGATCTAGGCGTCTTGGGAAATCTCCTCCAAATTGGACTTTAAGCAGACATGGCCGTGCTTAATGAGGTGTTGATCAGGAGTACACATCTGTAGTCATAGGATGGGACAGCGGAAGGGTTTACCAGCATGACCAATATTGACACGCAGAATTATTCTGCTGAGGTCTGGGGTTCACCGTGGAGATGAGCAGTTCAGGTCCCCTGTGATGTAGGAAATGAGAATAACAACAAGCCCACCCACGATACTTCCCTTGTTAATGTGGTGCTGTGTGGAATTGAAACCCCAAGAGGCTAGGTTTCTTTAAAGGAAGAAAGACTCCTGTACACTTGCGAACACACAAACATGTTTATATGTAACTTTGAGAAAGGTCATACATTACATTTTCTTTTTCTTCCTGTTCTTGTACTAGACGTTAAATGTTGTCCAGAAGGTGGTGGTAATAATGCACCCCAAACTGTCTGGTTTTCAGGAAGAAGACTTCTGAAAATTAAAATTAGAATATCTTCTCTTAAAGTAATGCACGCTGTAGAATAATATAACCCCAGTGACTTCCTGTACATTGTAAGATCTGAAAGATCCAAAGACTTGGTGGGAATTAGCTTGTCTACTTTTGTTAAACCAACATTGAGAAAGATGGCTTCAAGTTCATTTTATTGTTTCTCAATCTGACACTGTAGCATTCTAATTGGTTACTTTCATAGAGTCTTTTGAATGCATTAATGTTTATTTTTACAATATGTCTTTAAATCTTCCTTAGATGTATTCTTAATGCTCCTTCAATTGACGGCCCCCACTTTAGGGGATTAAATTGTCATTTGGCACATGGAAGGTAAATACAGTCCAATTATATTTAACTAATGATTTTGTTGATGATGTTTTTCCCCGTTCCTGTGTGTAGGGGTGTCTTAATTCTAAAGTCTTCTATAGACATCAACAAAACTCCAGATTTTGAATGCACTTCATTTAGATTATTTTTTTTTAATTGCAAAATTTGTGAAAAACTGCTTCCAACAAAAGCAAAAAAGCGTCTCATTCATAGTGCAATTTTTATTATTTTTTTTAAAGTCATCAGTCACTGAGGTGTGAGAGACAGTGTGATTACATTTGGTATTTTTGAGCCTTTGATTGTGCTGTGCAACTCTTTCATCTGTTGATTTGCCCTGAGAAAAAAAAATATGTTGCTCTTGTTCGGGCAAAGCAAAGCATAAGATGAGAGACTGATGTTGTTCAGCTTTGACCTGGGAGTGAACTGGACTTTAGTTGCTGTTAAACCATGAAGAAAACCTCCCAACTATGTGGCATGGCATGTGGACAGAGACACATGGAAAATAAAAATGACACCCCCTTCTTCCTCTCCATTAAGCTCCTTTATGCTCTCCTTTACTCAATCTCTGTCACTCTTTTCTCTCCTCCTCCTTTTCCTCTTGTCCATTAAAGTCATTCTTGCTGTCACTCTTCCTCAGTCTGTCTCTGTTACCAGAAGACAGTTGTTTGCTGCAACTGATGACTGTCTGCTTGCACACAACGTGAACAAAAATGGAGTGTTCCTGATCTTAAAAGACAGAATTGTTCAATTATTAACGTTTTCTTTCTTCATGATCTTTAATTAATATATCGCTTTCACCCAAAGCTCAAGTTTCTAAAGCAAAATTAATGCAGCGAATTAAACATGAGGAAATGATCATCCACAACGTGATTCCTTTGTATTGAAGTCCTGCCTCTCATTTACACACACACCATCAAATACACACTCATTTCCATATACAAACTATCGCCCAAAAGCACACACATTCACATCTCTCTTGAAGCCAACAATAAATTTGGCTGCAGCTCAACAATCCATTATGCGTGCACTGACCCTGGAGGCTGAAGCGCCCTTTCTTCTTCTTTGGTGGTGCCTTTTCCCCCCCTGCCTGTGCTGAACCATGAAGCAGCAAGACTTCACAAGTGGGGGAAAGAGTAACTTCAAAAGGCTGGAGATGAGTTCCTTAGATCTTCGCTCAGTGTGGTATTGCCACGTGCACACGGCAATTGTCTGTGAGGTGAGGACTTCACAAACTCTTCTGCTTTGAATGCAGATAGGAAATACAATAAGACAGAGTCACAACAGAGGCTGAATTTTTATCACAAAGGCTTTTGGATACCTGTTAAAATTATCTGAACATTTGTAAAGAGTGGGACATTTTTTGTTATCATTTATGATTAAGCCTAGCTGAAGTGAAAAGAAGGGCATTTTAGTAATGCAAGTGACAAATACAATATATCTGAATAGAGCCACTGTTGTTTGTCATCTTATTTTTAACAGTGTCACAAAATAAAAAACCCCAACACATACAGCAAATGCAAAAAAGAGCAGTAAACACAATACGTAATGCAGAAATGTGGAGAGGTGAATTCAATTGGCCATATTTTGCCATCAAATAAGAATATGTGAATAAGGAAAACAATAACAAGGGGCTGATAAAAATAAAGATAATTTATTGCAGTTGGAGCAAGCAGTAAATTTTTAACTTTTTCTAACTTTTTTATTAGAGGAAATAAAGAGAATTTAATCAGAGATACTCAATTTAAAACATAAGATCAACAAAATGTCACAAAGGTCATTCTTGTCCTCCAGGAGTGGACTTGCATCCTCTCTTTCTCCCCTCGTTGCTTTATTTCTCTCTCCTTTAGAGGTGGGTGTATTGATCCAAATAGCAATAGTATCGATACCAATGTCGGTATCGGTATCAGACCAATACTAGCGCGATAGGATCGATACTTTGTTTCTATCCCTTAAGGTCAGCATACAGCCCACTGAACTGTGTTAATGTGATTTAAAATAAAAATAATGTATGTCAGAATATGCAAACTGATAAATACAAAAAAAAATCAATCAATGAATTATTCAAAAAATAATTTCATAAATTCATGTTTTAGACAATAGAGCTAGTGAAAGCAAATATTTTAAAAGAATGTTGGGCTTAAATAAATTATTTGGTTATAATGGTTATTTTGATATACCTTGTGTTTATGGTGGTAAGTAGGTCACATTAAAAGTCATACTCAAGAAACTGATTCCAACCTGATATATTAACTGCTTTTAACAACAAAACAGGCTGAATGGTTTGTGTCATGTTGAAACTTTAGAGCTGCGGCAGAAATTCAGCTCAGGGTACTCAGCCGTACCGCCAACAGACACATCTTTCCATTATTGCAACGATGCTGTTTAAATATTCTTGATGAAGCGTGAAAAGGTTGCTTTGTCTGCTTTCGACTCGGCACTGCTCCCCTCGAGAAATCATTGATTTCAGACTAGCGTTGGTTAATTTATCAGTCAAATTCACCAAACAGAAAACAAGCTAATTTGACTTATGCGGTTTGCTTTTCCACAAACGTCACAATCTCAAAAATGGTTTAAATCACTGAAGCAATAAATTGATGCCTGTATCGTGGTTTTTTTTTTGTTTTTTTTTTTTTTTTTTGTTTGTTTGTTTTTTCTGTGTTGCGTTGGGTCTTGTGCTCATTAGGTGATTAAGTAAAAACAGGTGCAGATGATTGCAACCTCTAAACAGTGTCAGAGTGGTTGGAGGAAAGAGGGGGAAGTTACTACAAGTTACTACTACAAAGTTGATGAGCTGCTGTGCTTATGTCTAATTTTGTTATATGTGTTGTTTTTAAGAGGTACAGCTATATTTGCCAACTGGACATTGCGAAATTAACCTTTCAACTGTGGCTCTGTGCCAGCATTCTTGGTTCTTGTGAAGGCAGGAGGAATATGGGTCAGATAAGGAGGCAAGGTTGGAAGATCTGTAGTGAATGGCTGGAGAGTGGACAGGCCGGTGTCTGGCACCGTGTGGTGAGAGAATGATAAGCTGGTACTGACAGGGGTTCCACTGGAACACAAGGTGAGGTGACTACTGGAATTCAGAAAAGCAAAAATGTGTGTGTGTGTGTGTGTGTGTGTGTGTGTGTGTGTGTGTGTGTGTGGGGGGGGGGGGGGGGTGGTGTGTAATATTTGTATATATTCACACCAATTGGGCATAACATTATAACCACTGATTATGTAATACGTGAGGTGAATAATACAGATTATCTACTCATCATGTCACCTGTTGGTGGGTGAGAGATATTAGGGAGGAGGTGAACATGCTGTCCATGTTGTCCTGAACATGTTTGCAAGTGAGTTTGGCAAATTCTTATGGTGACGACTGGGTCAGATCATCTTCAAAGCTACAGCTCTTGTGAGGTGTTCCCAGTCTGCAGTGGCTAGAATCTATCAAAAGTGATCCAAGAAAGCAACAGTGGAAAACCAGTGACAGGGTCATGGACAGCCAAGGTTGCTTGATGTAGAAGAGGAGTGAAGGCTGGCCTGTGTGAAGTTCATGTTGATTTTGTTAGAAAGGCGTCAGAATACACAGTCCATCACAGTTTGTTGTATACAGGGCTGCAAATCAGTCGGGGTGTCTTTGCTGACCCTTGTCCAGCACCAAATGTGTCAAGAATGGACACGAGAGCATCAGAACTGGACAGTGGAGCAATGAAAGGTGTCCTGGTCTGACAAATCACATTTTCTTTGATTTAATGAGGATGGCTGTGTGCATGTGCATTGTTTACCTAGACAACAGCTTGCACCAGGCACCGAGGGAAGAAGGCAAGTTGGCGCAGACAGGGAACTTTGGCAAATAGCACCTACCATTGTTGCAGACCATGTACACCCTTTCATGAAAAGAGCACTGCCTGATGGTTGTGGCCTCTTTTAGCAGGATAATGCGCCCTGCCACAAAGCAAAAATGGTCCCAGAATGGTTTGAGGAGCACTACAATGAATTTCAGGTGTTGATTTGGCCTCTAAATTCCCCAGATTTTAATCCAACACAATATTAGACAGTTGGTCATAATGCTATACCAGTTCAGTGCTTATATATATTTACATAATAGAAGAGGTGGATTGCAACCAGAGGTAGAGTCGAATACTTGAAATCTATTTCCTATTCCTTAACCTTGGTGGAAAACATCATGAAGTCATGGTAGAAGTGATAAGAACTTCGGGGAAGAGAACTGTCGTGTACAAGTAATCCAACCACGCTAGGCTGCTTAACGTGACACCAGATATGGGCATCTTACTTCCCCTCATCATGTTATTATCCACGTAACAATTTATTGTCACAATAATTTAAACTAAGGCCTGCCTGAGCATATATGCCCACAGGGAAGCTTCCCTAAGAACTCCATCCCTTCAAAAACTAACATGACGTAACAGGGATCATAGCATGGCAACAATTGACAACATGACAACACAAGAACTCAAAACTGATAATGTCGTAACCGGAGCTGGGTGTTTGCTGTCATCAAACACTCTACAACATATAAAAGAGCTAGAAGGGCAGGCCTTCTGTCTGAAATGATGCTGCTGTGAATTTGGTGAGTAGAGGATGGTAATTTAACGTGCATGTCTACCTATTGTCCCTGATAGGGATGGGTACCGGTATCCGTTGCCATGATAGCACCGGTTCTGACATAAATGGTAGTAACCAGACCGAAAAGCAGCGCACATTTCGGTGCTTTATTTTCCTGAGCTGTGATACACTTTAGATTCTAGCCAATCATTTTACGTTTCCGAGGATAGTAGGCGGGTCCAGGTACGTACGTTCTTTTAGAGCAGAGCTACAGATTAAAAACGCCCAAGGCGAAGCGGTCAAAAGTCTGGCTGTACTTCACAGCAAAAGATGCAAACTCAGCAGCCTGCAACAAGTGCTTTAAGTGATACTGTGATACTGTCAAAGGAGGTAACACCTCAAATCCAATGAAACAGCTGGCGACGCATAGCGTTTTTTTTAAAAGCCGAGAAATGCGCTGTATTTGATAGCTTGCTGCGAGACCTCAAACCGAGCACATCTACTGCGGGTGGGTTGCCTGTTATCGGACTCTGAGTTAACAATATCCCCCATAAACCCGAAGAGGAGAGTCCTGGCCCCTAGCCCTGCCAGTGTAGCAGAAATGATGACGGATGATGATGGCAGCAGCAGCCGTTCTTCTCTGCGTGAGTAGCTTAATGTTGTTCGTGTGTAATTTACGTTGAGTAGGCTAACCACGTTATTACATTAATGCATGTAAGGTGAACTAGCAAACATCATCATAGCTACATGCGGCTGTCCTCTTGTTTGATGGCAGATACTCCCTTCACCCTGGCCAAAAAGGAAAACTGTGGAAAACAGTTAAACATGAGAGGTTTTTGGACAAAATTTGTGTTTTTTTTTTTTTCCATTGTTTAAGCACTGCTTCCAGCCAAGAGTGATACCATATATGCCCCATGGCTGCAGAAAAGGCTAACATTGTTACCTTTTTACAAAAAAACAGCTGAACATGAGAGGTTTTTGGACAAAACTTGTGTTTTTTTTTTTCCATTGTTTAAGCACTGCTTCCAGCCAAGAGTGATACCATATATGCCCCATAGCTGCAGAAAAGGCTAACATTGTTATCTTTTTACAAAAAACAAACAAACAGCTGAACATGAGAGGTTTTTGGACAAAGTTTGTTTTCTCCATTCTTTAAGCACCGGTTCGAGCACCGTTTAAGCACCGGCACGGTTTAAAAAGTACCGGTTTGGTACTGGTATTGGATAAAACCTAACCGATACCCATCCTTAGTCCCTGATGCTATTATGCTACATGTTGCACACACAGATAATTGAACTGGCCATCGTGCAGCCCTTTGCTTCAGTCCTGTGTCGGACTGGCAGTCTGTACATGTATAAGTGGACTACATGTACCCTGCCTCTCACCCACAGACAGCTAAGACAGGTTGACATAGGTTTCACCTTTGTGCTGTTTATCTCCTTTTTCTTCCATGTTACTTGGAATAGCACTTTACCCAAGTTCAATCCAGTTTAGCAAAATATTTGAAGGCAGGTAACAACTTGTGGAGCCATGGGTTTGGAGCAAGCATGCAGAGTTTACAACCTTTAACTTAGACTAATGTCGTGTATATAAACCATAAAAGTAATGATCTGTCACACTGTTACGGTCCTGTTTTTAAATAAAGCTGATATGACTGTGATAAACCCAGCCATGCTACTCATTTGAATTCTGAGATGAGTCCAACAGAGTTTAAAGGCTGTTGTAGCTCCATCCCACACAGCCTACATCTTGTGTATCTCTGATCCTGTGGTTAAGTCCAAGGTTACACCCATTAGGGACTACTGAGACAGACAGATATTGCAAAATAGAGGATGCTCATTGCCCTGATGAGGCATTTATTCCCTCACTGTTCCCTGATCATTCCAATCTCGCCTGCATTTTAGTCCCTCCGAGATGTATTTCTAATTTTCCTGCAAACCTAATGGTACAGTGTCAGGCATGATTACTGGGTACCTGCAGCAGTAATGTAAAGTAAAGAATTTTGATGACTTTAGACTAAAAGAAAAGTGTCAGGTTGCTCATATGTTATGTCTCCACAATGTATTGTAAGCAGCCTTTCTGTTGCCATATGTTCTGCCACATTTTGTCGAGAGCTCTGGATCATTTTTAGGGTCACGTTGTTCCAGTCTGTGTGTATTTTTTCCCCCCACCTTCATATTATTTGATCCTTGGCACTGTGTTTTGCTGAAAGTTGCTGATTGTTCCTTGCACAGGGTCATGGAGGGAAATCACACGAGAAACGGAATTACATTATAGCTTATTTGGAGGCCACAAGGTTTCATGGGAGCCATCCATCAAATGTTTGAGGTGTTTTTGGAGCTCATAAAGAGAGGTGATTCTGCAAACACTGCATAGTCTCAGGTAGGTTCCGCTGAGCAAATCAAGTACGGTGCACAAATGCTCACCTCTCCAACAAAATGGACAATGATCAGCAGGTCACTGAAATAGATCAGACTGGAAAACTTTGTCTTCTCCCTGGAGCTCTTGGATAAAGAAAAAAATAATTTAGCACAAATATGTCCTAAATGACCCTGGCTATGTTTTGCATACTTTTTGACCTCTGAACGAGTTTCAGTATTAGTCTCCATACCAAGTAAAGATAAAGGGGTAATCAGCTGAGCCACTGATGCAGTGGTTGAAGTATGTTCCAGGGCATTGATTATACTGATTTGTTGTTGTTGTTGTTGTTGTTAATACACTCAACAAAAATTTAAACGCAACACCTTTGTTACTGCTCCCATTCCCCATGGGATGGACGTAGAGACCTAAAATTCATTCCAGATACATAATATAACCATCCCTCCCAAACAGTGGTCACAAATCAGTCCAAATGTGTGGTAGTGGGCACATCTGCTATATTGAGATAATCCATCCCACCTCACAGGTGTGCCACATCAGGATGCTGATCTGACATCATGAGTAGTGCACAGGTGTACCTCAGACTGCCCACAACAAAAGGCCACCCTGGAATGTGCAGTTTTTTGCGCTATTGGGGGTCTGGGGACCCAGAACCGGTCAGTATCTGGTGTGACCACCATTTGCCTCATGCAGTGCAACACATCGTCGCATGGAGTCTATCAGATTGTCAATTGTGGCCTGTGGAATGTTGGTCCACTCCACTTCAATGGCTGTGCGAGGTTGTTGGATATTCGTGGGAACTGGTACACGCTGTCGTATACGCCGGTCAAGCACATCCCGAACATGCTCAATGGGTGACATGTCCGGTGAGTATGCTGGCCATGCAAGAACTGGGACATTCTCAGCTGCCAACTGCCCTGAACAATGTGAACCATGATTCATCCGTGAAGCGCACACCTCTCCAACGTGCCAGACGCCATCGAATGTGAGCATTTGCCCACACAAGTCTGTTACGGCGACGAGCTGGAGTCAGGTCAAGACCCCGATGAGGACGACGGGCATGCAGTTGAGCGTCCCTGAGACGGTTTCTGACAGTTTGTGCAGAAATTGTTTGGTTGTGCAAACCAATTGTTCCAGCAGCTGTCTGGGTGGCTGGTCTCAGACGATCTTGGAGGTGAACCTGCTGGATGTGGAGGTCCTGGGCTGGTGTGGTTACACGAGGTCTGCGGTTGTGAGGCCGGTTGGATGTGCTGCCATATTCTCTGAAACGCCTGTGGAGACGGCTTATGGTTGAGAAATGAACATTCAATGCACGGGCGACAGATCTGGTTGACATTCCTGCTGTCAGCATGCCAATTGCACGCTCCCTCATTGCTTGTGGCATCTGTGGCATTTTGCTGTGAGACAAAACTGCACATTCCAGGGTGGCCTTTTGTTGTGGGCAGTCTGAGGTACACCTGTGCACTACTCATGATGTCAGCTCAGCATCCTGATGTGGCACACCTGTGAGGTGGGATGGATTATCTCAATATAGCAGATGTGCCCACTACCACACATTTGGACTGATTTGTGACCACTGTTTGGGAGGGATGGTTATATTGTGTATCTGGAATGAATTTTAGGTCTCTACGTCCATCCCATGGGGAATGGGAGCAGTAACAAAGGTGTTGCGTTTATATTTTTGTTGAGTGTAATAATAAACTGTTAGGCAGTTTCAAATACAATCAGGAAGCAAGTTCATTTTTCAGGTGCTACAGACAGGTATTCCTTCCATGGAGCTACTCATTCAGCAATTCAGAGTAATGTCATCCCAGAGTCCCCTTCCCCATACAGCATCCTTTTTCCCCCCTTTCTCATTCTTGTCATCCCATCATGAATGCGTACATCGACAGTGTCACAGTACTCAGGCTTCTATCTTTGGCATCATGCTAGCGCCAGGGAACGGGACCAAGTGCACACAGCTGCTTTTTTTTGGGGGGGGGGGGGGTTTTCTTAAGTGGCAGGTAATTATCCAGCTGTTTGTCAAACAGTCATGAAAAATGTATGTTTTTTTTTTTCATGTTCGTGGACATCCATGAAACAACGCTCAACACAATTGTTTTGTTTTTTTTAAGTAATGCATTTCAATAGGAAGTATGTTACATGTTAGGAGCGTGTGCATTTTTGTAGAGAGAGCAGAGAGGTGTCAACATGGGAACCCGCAAAAAAAAAAAACACAGCCATGCAGCACTTGTATTGCAAAGTCTGGCAGGAGGGAATAACTTTACTCTTAAGAACTGAGAGATGTGGCAGAAAGAAAGGACAGAAGAAAAGAGAGATATGTAGAATTAGTGTCATCTGCTTAGTAAATTAATTTGGTTAACTGGATGAAAATGCTCACTTAAGTAATGTTATTCATTTTAGATTACTTTAATCAGACAGTGCATCTGTGTTATTTGGATCATTTAGAGAAATATCTGACAATCAGCTAAATTACAAATTTTATGTTATTCAGTGGTTTGAAAATGCCTCATTCAGTAAGGGACTGAATTAGTTTTTAGCCACAATAAGGTTAGGATGATGTCAGTCATTCATTTGATTTCTTTTAAGCTGCCAGTTATGCACTTTTGTGTAATTTGCCATATATACCACCTTAGAGCTATGACTAAGACTTGGTATCCATGTGACATCTTCTGCCATACTGTACAATGCTATGGGACAAATCCACAATACAGTCAACTTCAGCCATAGTGCAGCAGCAGCACAGGTCAGCTGATCAAATAGTCTGTACACAAAGAAAACAGGTGAGTCATTTTTTTCCAGCTACACCAGATCAAAGGGTTTTCTCACCTGCCTTTGGACATTTCTATCATTATTTCAGTCACTGCTGCACCCCCCCCCCCCCCCCCCCCCTCCCTCTGTGGGACTGGTGAACAAAAAGACAAAATATAGTGAAGTTTCAGCGCTAAGGTTGTATACTGCAGATCTGTAAAACTCCTAAAGGGCACCTTTTCCCCCTCCAATTTAAAAGGTCAAAATATGGTGACCACGTTGCCCAGAGCAGATGTCTGCTAACTTTCTGCTACCCAACAATGAAATTAAGTGCAAATTCATTGAACACTGGCTCTTTAATCAAATGTTGCAAATTCATTTGACCCAAAATTAATAGTATACAAAAAACCGTCTCTACCTTGGATTGATGGCGATCAAGGCAGTGGAATCCTCAGCAAGATTTGGTTCTTCAACCAGCGCCTAAAAAGAACCACAGAAACCAAACAGCTCCTCTCTGTGGTTAAGAAATTTGAACATCAAAATGCTCTTGAGATGTAAGGTGATCAGTTGCCGTTAAGCCGATCTTTCCCCAGATGGCATTTTAAAATCTTGAAAAGTCTCAAGCCTAACTTGTGACACGAGCAGGATTCCTGCAGTTTAAGACAACAACTGCGAGCTCCAGCTCTAACAGAGAGTCATTAGACATAACATGTGGCAGATAAGGAAACCAGCAGCGTCTTGCACATGGTGCCTGATTACGATCACACAAATGTCTTAGCATATGTTCCATGATTGGATTTGCATGGTTGACGTACTGCACATTCATTTCCTTTAAAAGTAATGAAGACAGACTTTTAGAGTCACAACATTGGGACAAATAGTGTCTTGTGTACTAAGGTATTAATAATGGTGCGTGTCCTCCATTGCATTTGGCAGCAGAGGCGTGGACTGAGCGGTACACCGCAGCCACCGAGTCGTGAGTGTCCTAATGGTACTGTGTGATACATGACACTAGAGTGGGCAGCATTTCACACTTTAGACTTTTTTATGCCTTTGGATGGTTTTACATCACGTCCGGGTGTGAGGCGCCAGTTGAGCACATTTACAACTATTATCCCCTTCATCTCAATAAAAGTTTCAATTACGCGACAGAGATGGGATTAGATAATGGACCGTGGTGCTGAAGTACTGTATGCTCATATTCGTAGGAGAGAAAGAGACGGCGAGGGCAAAAAAAAAAAAAGAGGAAAAAAGAAAGAGGCGAGAGGTAATTCACGTGCAATGAGGCTGCGATTATGACCGCGAGTTGGATTTTTGTTCATTAGGGAAAATCTCTACAGGCAGTAGCGATATGTGTACGCACACACAGACGTACACATTCTTGAAATGCGAATACCCCATGACACAAGTGTGCTTAAGCTGCATGCATTAATGAAAGTCGTGTAAATGGTGTGGAACAGAACCACTTAAGATTCAAAAGAAATTTCTCATGAATTTGAAGCAATTAAGGAGTGTGTGATAGGTTATCGTGTTTGGTAAATAAGCTCATGCAGATGCATTATTCAGTAAGAAGCACAGAATTTGTGTTTTGGCAGAAAGAGATAAAAATGGGCTTATTTATGATATAGTTGAGTCAGTCAAAGTCTGTTATTAATTTTGCATCAGAACATGAGAAAATGGCAAGGGAACAGAGGTTTCCATTTGTGGTCTTTTGAAAAAGTAAGAAATAAACGGTAAGAGGAAATGCATGCTCACTGCTTATCTGCAGATCAGACTTTAGCTTGACAAATTTGTATTCACAGCTTTGTACCTTTTTTGTTGCCTAATGTTGCATAAAAAGGGAATATCTGGAGGAAAAACGAGAATTTGCTGAGAGTAAAACTCAAATAGCTTTGACAAATTGCACTCTTGTAGTGCAACTAAACAGTGCTGAGACGAGGCCCCAGGACAGGACTTAAAATCTTAATGTTAAAAAGTAGATGTTATTGCGAGCTCCTGGAAAGCTTTTAAGTGGTTCTGACACAATAATGCTGTAAATCTCTATAGGCTGCTGGGGAAATCCTACTATACTAGGGTGTTTTTCTACCTTCTATGGTTTGATTTTTGATTGTAAAGCTTTAAACGATCAGAATAACAATTCTTTGGTCGTCAAGTTCAAATAATTAAAATTTAAAAAAAGAGTAATGTTGTGAACACAATGGTGCTTAATATATACTTCAAGGATCTAACGGTGATTGCAGGATCTAAGGCCAAAGAGTTGCCCACTACAAACAGAATTTATTAGAAACACTTAAATATGAACATGAATCATTCATGAACCTCAGCAGCAAAAGAGGCAGGGCAGCACAATTGTTTCACCTCTGAGATGATTTCCCATGCAAACTTACACCACATCAAATCAGCAATTACAAAAAAGAAAGAAAAATCATCAAAACACAATCTCCTCTCAGTCAAAGAACTCACACAGTCCATCTTTCAGTCTTACAACCCATCCCGATGTTTAAAAAAATAAAAAGAAGAATGGCTCTGAAACAAAATGCTTGAGACGTTTTGTCATGAATGTGATGAATGGAGTGGATTTTACTGATGCAGTGTGTGTGTGTGTGTGTGTCCCTCTCTATTTTTTTCTTTATTTTTGTTAATGATTGAGTAGTTGCTGCCCTTGAGGTCTCTGCAGAGTGTGCAAAGTGTTCGTGTCTTCTCTTTCAGACCTTTCCAAAATAAAGTTCTCACTGTACAGAGTGCTCTACTTTCGTACAAAAAAAGCAAAAAACTACAACTCTAAGTTTCGTGGCTCTTGAAGAGAGTCGAACACGGACAAAGGAAGAGCCCATTCAATGCAGAACTGAATCTTTAATTTGAAATTGCAACAGAGGGCACTGGCCCTGGTGGAGGATGTGTCCTTTGACTTTTTTGGTTTCATTATTGGTCATTATTGGTTCACTGCTTTGGTACCTCGCTATTTTTTTGAGAGTTATCTCTCAGTTTAAACTGTACATGGAAAAAAAAAGTGGCACCACTTCCTTCCACTTTTACAAGACACTTGTTTAGGTATCAGGCATAAAATAAGTCTTGTCATCCTACACTGGCTACATCATGTGCAATTATAGTCTGGGAAGTATGGGGAAGTACTGAGAGGCGATAAAGACATGGTATCAAGTTCCAACATCTTACCCAGCCCAAATGTGACTGCTTTTCTTTAAAATCCATGGATTAATAATGGGTACTTGCCAAGGTAGCTATAAACTAGTTTGTAGTATGTTTAAGGCCATTACACCAAACTTGTCATGTAACGTATCTACACATTGACATCAAGCGATGATGAGCTGGTTCTGATGCTTCAAAACAAGAGAAAGGAGAACCTGAGATGCTGTCTTCATCCAGTTCTCATGAGCTGGGAGAATTTCATGGTTTGATCCAGGAATCAAAGCTGTATCACAGCTGTTTCCGTGCATACTTTTGGATGTCAGTGGGACAGTTTGAGCTCTTGTTGTCAGAGTTGGGACCTGATCTGAGGAGACAGAGGAATAATTTCAGAGAGCAAATTGACCAAGAGCTGCATCTAGCTGTCCATTTGAGGTAAAATACTATTATTTTCCTATTTCTGTGTACAGTACTGGTGCGCGTTTTGAGCTAGATGCCCACGTTTCCCTATGCAGCATTCTAATTGGTCTGTTTATTAGAATCTGAAAAGTCAACTTTGGTCTAAAAAAATATAAAAAGATGTAAATTCATCTCGTAAAATTACGTGGCCGGTGTGAACAGCTGCGTGTAATATTATATTTATTATTATTGAGTTAAAATTCAAAACAGAAACTTACATCAGCAAAACATCTCTGAATATCTTCACCCTATTAGATCTGAGTAAGGAAGTATCTAACCACAGCCCCTAACCCGTATGCTAACACATTAAAAGCTATCCTTTTCCATTTCTTCAAAACCTACAAGTTTAGGGAGCCCTTATCACAGTCCTGGTAGAAGCCTGCTTCTCTCCCTTCCTTGTGCTTGTTTTTGTACCTTTCTCTTTCACTTCACCTCCCTTTCTCAAGCTATGGAGCAGGCATTCTGGGTTGTCCTGCCAGTCAGGTCCAGCTAGAACCTTTTCTACTTATTACTTCACTGGATTTAACTTCATCATCTGAAAAGAAAGGCTCACCTGATAATCCCAAGTTGCTCATGTTCCATAAACATAGCATTCCTCTACTCAACTTTAACCTTATCTGTCCACTCTGAGAGCTGCGGACTTCTGGACAACCTTGTCTACCTCCCCCAGCAAAAGACCAGAACTAGAACCTGCTCACAGACAAAATAACTGTGGCAAAGCAGATCAAAGTCTGGCACTACCTGCCTTATTCTCTCTGGCAGTCCTCTGTTGAATTGCTGTCCGATCCTGGAAAAGAAACCCTTACCTAAGTTGAACTCATGTGCCACCAAGTTCCGATGTATGAATGCTGTTAATAATACAATCTGCAGACTTGCTTTGGTCTCTGGGGTCTTGCATTTGAGACATTTTCTCTGGCAATGTGACAACCCTAGTCTTACATTGAGTTGTTAAGATTTGTTTAACAAAAAAGACCCCACACTTTTTTTACGATACTCCAACCAGCCAACAAGGTTTGATTTAGATCATTGGCTCAACTTCTGAGGAATTGTAAAGTCCTTCAAGGTTACAATTTTGAGTGAAAGTTTTCAGAGTTTCAGGTGAAAGAATCAAGGCTTCTCCACGGAGAACTGCGCACACAGCTCTGATAATAGGCAAGAAAGCTGGAAGCACAATTTAATTATACAGTTATATCATATGTTTTGCAAAGTGCTTTACAAAAGCCATCTCAAAGCATAAAAATAACAATTCTCTAATGGATTTCACTGTCCTCCACTTGTGAATATGTCTAAAAGGATGTATGCTGTGACTGCAGGAGCCATGTCAATAGAAAGCAACAATGTACCCAATAATACAGATCAATCTGTGAAAGAATTTCCATTTTGCCTTCACACATGCACTCCAGTGATTAAAGCCAAATCTCTTTATCCCAGCCGCTGTCTTTTCAAACATAATCTCGAATTCATGGAAAAAAAAAATCAGTCCTAATACTGGCCAAGGTTATTTAGATGGGCATATGAGTGAAGAATGTTTAAGGTGCTAAAGGGAGAGGATAATGCATGTGAAGATAATTTAGCACTAGTGCACTAATGGGAAGTTTAAGTTTTATTACATTCTGCATGGCACGCACATAGAAAATTGTACTTTTTTGTTGTCGTTGTTGTTGTTAAATATGCAGTATAAAGGCATGAAAAAACATGCTGTTAGTGTTGCGTATAGTAGTTCTATGCAGGCGGTAATTGCATTATATGGCATCAATTGCTTCACCTCTCACTGGTTGATTTATCACATGGTTGGCTCCTAATTTCAAGTAATGCAATGGAAATGCAAAGGACAGCCATCGTAAAATGACAATATGGAGCTCTTCGCTAGCTCCTCACCACTTCTTCTGCTTAAGTCAGGGCTGGACTGGGACAAAAAATCGGCCTAGGCATTTTGACTAGAGACCGGCCCACCAGGTATTATAGGAAAAATCATAAAGCCTTTGAATGCTCGGACAGTCTCAATCGTTGAGTCCTTGGGCAAGACACTTCACCTACCGCCTACTGGTGATGGCCAGAGGGGCCGATGGCGCGATATGGCAGCCTCTCCTCTGTCAGTCTGCCCCAGGGCAGCTGTGGCTACAACTGTAGCTTGCCTTCACCAGTGTATGAATGTGAGAGTGAATGAATAGTGGTATTGTAAAACGCTTTGAGGGGTCCCGAAAATGCAATCTATTATTATTATTATTATTATTATTATTATTATTGAATGAAAACAAACGCTGTTGTGACAGTGATGCACACTGTCTTGTTGGTATATGTATGATTTCTATACGTTGTACATCAGATAAAAACTTTGGTTGTAAGATTCAGATAATTATTTAATAAAAGCGAGACATTTTAAATGAGAATAAGAAAGAAAAGTATTTCTCTGTGCCCCCCTCTCCCTGTTAATGCTCCACCTGCCCCCCTGGCAAAGCTTTGCTAGACACGTCCCTGCAGAGTTACCAGCTGTCAGCTACACAGAAAGGATCCTGGTGTTATTTGTCTCTCAGAAACCGTTCATAACTTCCCTTCAACTCATTCATGTCACCTAAAAGGTAAACCTGTTTCTCCATCACCTGTTCAGCTCTGATGATTCAGTAAGAACATCTCCTGGTTTCATCTTCATGTTTCCCTCTCACCACATATCCAAACCGACATAATGACCAGCAGCTTTTACAGCTGTGGCTCCAGCAAACATCAGCTGATACTAGAAATTAATTTTAATAAATTCTAACAGCTGATCAAGCTTAAACGTAGTGCTGTTGTTTAACGCGACAACCACTGGTTTCCTCTTTCTGGCGCAAAGTGGGCGATAAACAAACAAGAGAGAAAAGCCGATCAGCTGATCATTGATCAGTTTCATGAGTGAATGAGAGAAGAAGAGACAGCTGACAGCGTAAAGACAGAGAAAAACTCCAGTTTTGTGTCTTTTTCCATCCTAGCTGAAGTCCGGGACAAACTGTGTTCCTTTTCACCTCAATATGAAACGCGTAATATTTTCTCTGAATACGGGACAATTCTTTTTTTATAGGGGACGGTTGGCAACTCTACTAACTAACCTTATGAATCAAATAAAGTTCACATCAGTAACATCATAGCACCCACCCAACTCTCTCATACTAGCTAGTACGCAGTACGAGTTATTGTAACTGACTGTGAAAAGTCAGCACAACGAAAATAAACTCCACCTAAATTTGGTTTATATCTGACCCAGATAGACTGCAGTTCATAACTTCTTACCTGAAGTTCAGTTCACCTGACACTCGGACCGGGGTCTCTCCTCCTGCCTCCCCTTTCCCTCATCCACCTGGCCTCTTGTGGCAGCTCCGCCATAGCCACCACCAAACAACTTATTTTTACACATCTGCCAGCATCTGGCCAATCCATCACCTTTCATTGTTTTATACTGTTATAAAAATAAATAAATAAATGAAGAAAAAATCATCGGACCATAAAAACGAAAAATCACCAGTCCAGCTATGGCTTAAGTGATTCTTTTTATAAGACTATATTAAGGACTGAAATGCTTCAGCCAATGGTCAAACACTTTACAAGGCCTCACTACCTTCCTAGCATTGGACGTGAGTTACTTCGCAGTGCAGAGAGAAGAAAGTTAGCGGTGCTTCTGCCCAAAGCAACATAGCAATTTCTTCCACTTTTCCTGTGTACAAATGAGTAGAAGAACATAAATGCCTCTAGGGAAAGACTGTCTGAGAATGTGCATTATCCCCGTGTTTAAATGATTACATCTGGTCCATTTTGTCCGCATCAAAACCAACTATTTACCCTGCCTTTGAGTCTGGCCCTTTGTGACAGCTATAAACATGCCCCCCCCCGACATGGTTAGACAACTTGTAGTAGGAAATAGTTTGTACTTTGTGGGAAACACCTCAGGGTATCTGCGAGATCAAGTCGAGATGAAAACAAGAGCGTGCTTCTTGAACATCAAAAGTGTGTGTTTCACAAAAAGCGTGGTAAGTTATAATGAACGCACTAATGAAACAAAACCTTGCTTGCAAGTATAAAGATGAAAGTAGGATTTTCTAAATCGATACAATACAGGCACCTGCATGCACAGGTCGCCGTGGCGATTTTGGCCTGTTTTGCTTCAATGATGTTTATTTTACACACAATTTATTAATAATAATAAAAAACAGTTCTATTTTTTTGCGTGATGTAATATGAAAGCAGTCATTGCTGCATGGAGAGAGAGTTTAGGACGTCTGAGATTACCCAGATACCTAATACTAAATTAGCTCAGTGAACTCACAGATGACCTGGCACCTCCAACCACAAAGCAGCCACGCAATACTAGTGGGAACAAAATCTGTTGTAATTCTTCAATTATTGGCATTAAGGGGCTTTTCAGCATACTGTGGCATGAATTACACAACATGATTAAAACAAAAATGGCTGAAGAGGGGAGAGATTACGTCACTGACTTTTGGACCATGCCCTGAGAATAATCAGGCCTTGGATGGACGTCACCCACAAGAGGTGTTAATATCATCCCATTTTTCATTTTAAATTGTTTGCTATTTTTAAAGTCCTCTTTGTTTTTTGTTCTGATCAATGCATTTATGTTAAAAAGTTTAAAAATTCTGCTTTGGCAGCCCAGGTGTCCTGAGCCTCTCTCTGACAGGGGAGCACTGTTTTGAATTTTCACTCTCATTATCAAGAACCCTTTGTGTGTTCTCACACACACACACCCTCGGGATGAATGAAGTATGATCAATCAATCAACACACATAGCAAGGTTCTACGTGTGTTTCTGTATCAGATTTTTTGCGTTATCTTTCAGTTTTGTTTTTTCTTTTTTTCTTTTTTTTTTGGGGGGGGGGGATGCATTTTGTTACAGATGGTGGCCTGCTGCATAACTTGGGTTTTGTCCTTTATTTTCATCTTTTGTCCTATTCTTCCCCTTTTTTTTCTGCCTCTTTCTCTTTTTTCCAGTCTCTTCATCACTTCCACGACTCCCTGCCTCTCACACTGACAGGCAGGGAGGGGTGGTAATAATAAAATAGAAATAAATAAATAGAAAATGGTAAATGGCCTGTATTTGTATAGCACTTTACTAGTCCCTAAGGACCCCAAAGCGCTTTACACAACCAGTCATCCACCCATTCACACACACATTCACACACTGGTGATGGCAAGCTACATTGTAGCCACAGCCACCCTGGGGCGCACTGACAGAGGCGAGGCTGCCGGACACTGGCGCCACCGGGCCCTCTAACCACCACCAGTAGGCAAAGAGTGAAGTGTCTTGCCGAAGGACACAACGACCGAGACTGTCCAAGCCGGGGCTCGCACCGGCAACCTTCCGATTACAAGGCGAACTCCCAACTCTTGAGCCACGATCGCCCTGTCAAAGAAAAGAAAAGAAAAGAAAAACAAAAGCCTATAGCATATAGAGGTCCTGCTGGCAATGCAAATGTGTTTGACACATTAGTGTTCTCAGAAAATTTTTTCTGCATTCTAATGTTGCCATGAACTGTGTAATATTAGATGAATTACAGTTTTATCATTTCAGGACCATGGACAGTGCTCACATGAGCTCTACATGGTGGGTTGTGACTTTTTTTTCTTTTTTTTTAGGTAACTTGTCGTAATACAAGATTGTTCTCTGTGCGTCTGTGTCTTACTACAAAACTTAGAACACACCTTGGTTATTTAAGGTGGACTGAAGTTGTTCGAATGGTATCTGATAAATTCCAACCTGTGAGCATAGATTTTTCTTCTTCTTCACACTGATAGTAGAGGTTTCACATGTTTGCTTTAGACAATATTAATAGAAAACACTGCTTATCATTTCATTGAGTTTGTATTGGCCGGTAGATAAAACCTGGCTTTATTTTTCCATGATGACGATGATACAAATTTATACAAAATTGATCGAGCATATATCCTTAAACAAATTTGTTGTACTGCTTTCAGTCATGTGTGTAACATCTCTAAAATTAGAAACAACATATCTTAGAATGATGCTGAAAAGCTGGTTCATGCATTTATTATTCATTTGTTATTATCCATTATTATTAGGTGGCTGATATTTAAAGTTTTAAGTTGGACTGGGAAAAAAGGCCATATTTCACTTGTATTGCACTTTCTTCACTGACTCTGTTAAATCCAGGATTGACATTAAAATCCTTCTCTTCACATCCAAATAATAATTGAATCAGGGGTAAGGCAGCAGTGCCACACAACCACATTTATGATGACGACAATCAGCTCTGTAGCTTATAATGCATGTTGTTATGTTAATGTTACTGGCATCCAAATCAATCTTTTCTCATGTCTGCCTGTTTTTATAAATCCTGTAATACTCTGTTTCATTTTAACTTTCCCAAACTCATCTGCTGACAAGTTAAATCAAAGATAACCAATATGCACACCTAGTCTCAGGAGGACAGATAAAAGGCAATACTTTCCATAACTACTGGCAAACACTGAGACCCACGATGGCCTATTAAGCAAGGCACAGGACAGCATGTCTGTGTATACACTAAGGCCACGTGTCTATACTTGACACTCGCCCAGATAGTGTGACTTCTGACTTATGTAAAAGGAAACCTGCCTCACCCCCTCTCCGTCTGTTTCACTTTCTCTTCTCACCCTCTCTCTCACTCTGTCTCTCTCACTTTCTCACACACACACACACACACACACACACACACACACACAGTGCCTTCCCCCCTGAGGCGATGTGCAGACAGAAATTCCAGCTTTGCTGTCCATCAGGATGGAGCAGGGCACCGAGATCCTCCATCAGTGAGACAAGGATCTAGCCCTTAATGAGCAGACAGTGGCCCTGCGTTAACACTGATGCTAATGGATTTCTACAGTTTCTACAGGAGCACAGCGGCATCCCTGTGGTCTTAATTCAAACGGGGGATCTGTAACAGGAGCAGGATGAACAACGAAAAGGGGGTGGTGAGGGTAAGAGAGGAAGAAATGTGGTGGTGTGCTTGAACAATAAGATAGCAGATAGCACCTAAAGGATGTGGTGCAATTTCAACATTTGGGGCGATCGTGGCTCAAGAGTTGTGAGTTCGTCTTGTAATCGGAAGGTTGCCGGTTCGAGCCCCAGCTCTGACAGTCTCAGTCGTTGTGTCCTTGGGTAAGACGCTTCACCCCTTGCGTACTGCTGGTGGCCGGCAGCCTTGCCTCTGTCAGTGCGCCCCAGGGTAGCTGTGGCTACAATGTAGCTTGAAATCACCAGTGTGTGAATGAATGGGTGAATGACTGAATGTAGTGTAAAGCGCTTTGGGCTCCATAGGAACTAAGTAAAGTGCTATACAAATACAAGCCTTTTACCATTTTTGGTTTGGGCAAACTGTTTTCAGATGCAGATATACAGTGGTGTGAAAAAGTGTTTGCCCCATTCCCGATTTCCTATTTTTTTTGTATGTTTGTCACATTTAAATGTTTCAGATCTTCCTGACAAAGTGAAGAAAACCAAAAGATCCTTAAAAGGCAAACAACATGATGCAAGGAAATTCAGGAACAAATGAGAAACAAAGTAAGGACAGGCAATAAAGCCATTTCTAAAGGTGAGGGAGGCTTGTCTTTTTGGAAGGTGTGTCACCTTACATCTGGCATAATAGCAACATAAGCATGTCAGAAAAGGAATCATACCAACGGTAAAATATAGTGGTTGTAGTGTGATGGTCTGGGGGTGTTTTGCTGCCTCAGTACCTGGAAGACTTCCTGTGGTAAATGGAACCATGAATTCTGCTGTCTGCCAAAACATCCTGAAGGAGAAGTCCGGCCATCTGTTCGACCTCAAGCTGTAGCACACTTGGGTTGTGCAGCAGGACAATGATTCAAAGAACACCAGTAAGTCTGCGTCTGAATGGCTTATGAAAAAGAAGATGAATATTTTGGAGCGACCTAGTCAAAGTCCTGACCTTAATCTGATTGAGATGCTGTGGCATGACCTTAAAAAGGCGATTCATGCTCGAAAACTCTCCAGTGTGACTGAATTACAATTCTGGACAGATGAGTGGGCCAAAATTCCTCCACAGCACCGTGCAGGACTTACTGCCAGGTATTGCAAATGCTTGATTGCAGTTGTTCCTGCAAAGAGTGGCCCAACCAGTTTGATTACATTTTTGCCATTATGGTTACAATTTGGCTTCAGTTTTTTTTTTTTTTTTTTAATATTCACACAAGTGCTTTTTGTTTAACAATCACACTTCAATGGATGGAACTGGAAGACGAGAATCAACACCTTATCCAACGATGTTTCCATATGCGAACTAGCGGAGCTGGGGATTGATATATATAACCCAGTGCATCACCAAAGGACAGCTTTAACAAAACAACACCATTTTACGTCCTGAGAATGAAATACACATCACAATTATATGGTTTGGCACTGAATCCAAAAGTTACAAGCTGCCCTCCCATAGCTTGAGCATAAGATCCATATTTTATGAAGGCCCACCCTAACTAAATGGAGCCCTTTCTAGTTTACCATATTAGGACTAATCCCAAACAAGAAGAAGTGGCACAGCATTTGCCCAACTACCCGTCACGTTTGATCATCAGCTGATAACGATTCCGCACCATACCTGCTGCTTCATGTGCCGCATGTACCCAATTAAATTGGGTTTCCCCACCCCTGCTGCTGTGTGACACGCTGCATGCTGGCACTACTTTCCAAGAAAAACAGTTCTTTGACTTCTAAGTGTTATGCTTGATCTTAACTTAATTATGAAGGCAAACATCCTACAATCCTACAGGCTTTTTTTGTTGTCAAAATGTGATAGAGCTTCAGACGGTTAGGCCTCTCACTCTGCTTTAACTAAGCAGTCTTAACCTACAAAGCATTTCTCCTGTAAATAAGAATTTAATCAACTTGCGGTTTTTAAATAAAGGAGTTAACTCAAGCATTTCCATTAGCTGTCTCCCAACCTGATTATTAGTGACTGCTGGTGGTCTTTCTGTGTGTCTGTTAAACCCTAATTTTCATCTTTTTCCTTTCCTTCTTAAGACTGAAGGCGAACAAATCCTCTGAGTAGTTCAGTCAATAATATTGTCACTGCTGGGTCGATCACAGGCGAGAAGACAAGCTTATTACCGTGTTCTCCAGTCTGAGCAGGAAAAAAGTTGAGAGGGAATTCTTTACTGATACTTCTCTGACTGACGCTCAGCCAAGTGCCACCTCTATGCTATATTTACTCCCACAAACACACATTTCATTGAAACACATAGCAGATGAGTACAGAACTAAATGAAATAGATAGAACAGAAGGATTGGGGGGGGGGGGGGGGGTTGCTGCTATAGTGCCCATTTGGTCGCTGATAAAATTATTCAGCATGAATTGTTGATGTCTTGGATAATTGCATGTTTCCATGGATACGGTCCCGCTGAATATAGCTTGCTCTCAGAACAGAGATGTTACAGATGGGAGACGGCAGTGCTGAGATTGAAATGGAAGAGAACATGGGCGGCTTTGCACAGCTGGTTCAGTGACAAACACCATGGTGGGGCAACTGTTTTCAGAACAGCTGCATTAGCGACTGTAGGAAAGTGCTAATCTGACATTTTTTCCTGTTTCTACAATGAGCTGTGCATTATGTTAGCTACTGCTGCAAAACATACTGTACTAATGAAACCTTGTGAGAGGGCTAAGTATAGTATAATTATAATAAGAAAAGTATCTTCTCAGTGTATCACAGCTACTATATTAATATCCTATATTAATTTTGATTATGATCAACAGGTTAAATTTGATGAAAAAACAAACCACAAATGTGAAAATATATTTGCCTTTAAATCCTGCCATTTTATTATCATCTGTATAATATAAATATATATGCCCAGTTAACACTGAGTAGAATACAGCTTTCAAACATTACTGTGAATTTAAAGTTATGAGAAAAACACAATATTTAGTTTGATTATTAAAAAATTCCTTACTTCTGTATATTTTGTGAAGTAAAAATAAATAAACCAATGAAATAAATAAATAAATGCTCCTTATGTCTGAAGATTCAGCAACTCACCAATCATAGCAAAAAAAAAAAAAAGCATGCTTACCCATTACCATATCATTATGGGGTAATCATGTCAATCAACACCCACATTGCAAATGTCAGCAAGAATGTGAATGAGAATTGGTGATTATGTAAAGTTTACTTTGCCTCCAAAAGTAATTCTCAGTCTGTGTCCAATGCAGATGCAGATTTTCATTCAAGCTAAAAAAAAAATACTTTAAAGCTCAACAATAGAATTAGGAACTTTAACCTCAGCTGGATTAAAGATTAAATCCAAACAGGATAAAAAGGCACTTAGAGTTCTTTTGAGCTAAACCATCTATCCCACACACCATGTGATGTTGTAATGTAAACTGTATTCAGACTTTTGCTTCTGCTTAGACATGTGCACTTTAAATTCTTATTTTTCAGTAGGCGATTAGCATTTTGCATCATGTAACTCAACACAATGGAGCCCACAAGATAACAAAAATGCTGCCATCATTATATTATCCAACTCAACGAAAATGAACTTTTATAGTATCCTTTTTTTCTTTTTTTTTTTTAGTACAAGTGCATTTCTACATCATTATGTAGAAATGTGAAAAATCACAATTTATATCTAGCAGTCATAACCAAAATCTTCCTATTTGTTCATTCATGAGTTTAGATAGCACCTGAAGAAGAAATAAATGGGCATCACTTCAGTATTTTAGTTGGATAGATGAGTATCTGAATAGAGAACACATACAGTAGACTCTCTTTTTTTGCCATTCATCGCTTCTTCCTAATGGGTAAGGAAAGTAGTTTTGTAACAACATCAGTAGCATTAGTGTGCTAGATTTATCAGTTTTCTTCTAGTGCTCAGCCACAAAACGATGTCCTGGACAAAATCCAGTATGAGTATTTTAGACCAAGACAGCGGAAATACAGTTGAAAGCACAAATAGAATGTGGTTTATTAAATAGAGAAGAATAATGTAGAATGGCAAGAGCAAAAAGATAGGTCTCTGAACACAGCTAGTTAGTTCCAAATGCATCAATGGGCCCTCTTCTTGACTCAGGCAGTAAATTAAGGGGCAGGGCCCATTTTCCTCAGTGGGAGCCTTAACAGGAATTCTCTCATGCGTGGAACTGAGTGGCCTGATGGGTTTTCAGCCTCAAACTGTCAAAGCATGTGTGTGGGAGGGTGGGGACAGTGCAAACTGAACAGGGAGGAGGGAGGAAATGTACATGTGCACTGAAAAACTGACCCTTTTCCTCTATCAGAGGGAAAGTAAGCACTTGTGTGTATGCATGAGTGTGTGATAGATTTTGGATTTTTCCGGGTGAGTTGATGTGCAATTGTTCAGAAGGTAAAGTGACAAAGGTTTCTGCTACAGAGGTATCTGGAGCAGATAATAACCTATTTTATTATTGATTTTGGAGCAACGTGTGTGTGTGTGGTGGGGGAGCACTATTGCCAAGCACCAACTGTTAGTTATTTACAGTTGGTCCCATATTACATTTTTGTCTTGTTGTGTGGCACAATGAATATTATATAAGCGTACTAAAGTACACAGCATGTTTGAGTGGTTGTGTAAAGCTCCAAGAAACCAATAATGAGGACCAGAAAAATTCCATAAAATCTGATTGTGTTTCTCTTATGATTTCCATCAACAGCAAATCTACCCAACAGCTGGAAACCATTGAAGGAAACCTGCAAGGACTCATTTGTGTTGAATATCAATTCAGTGCTCAAATGCATTTCAGAAAGTAGGGGCAATTAACAGGCTAATTATCAGGACCGTGGAGAAAATTCTAATCAGGGGAAAGAGCTTAAGTGAAATAGTGCTGTCAACGCTGGCTGAGTCAGGGTGAGCAGAACAGGAAAATGTCTTTGACTGGTGCAACCAGGACTTGACCTTTGTCAAAAACTTATGAAAGTGACAAAGTTACTTTGCGTATGCAGTGGGTCCTGCGTATATCAGAACATAACTCTGTGAAAAACAGAAAAAGACATGCTGTACAATAGTTAGGCCTAAAAAACTATAGTTGACACCACGACACAACTCCAGTTT
Source organism: Maylandia zebra (assembly GCF_041146795.1). Classification (NCBI taxonomy): domain Eukaryota; kingdom Metazoa; phylum Chordata; class Actinopteri; order Cichliformes; family Cichlidae; genus Maylandia; species Maylandia zebra. The sequence continues at coordinate 38,384,129 of NC_135188.1, read as the reverse complement.
ACTAAAGACAGAAAGAATGTGTGAATTGTATGTTTCAGGCTTCTGTGTTATAATACAATTTGGATCTCTGCATTGATTAGCATGTAGTTCCCTGGACTCAACATAGCAGCACCCACCATCGTCTCATTAATTGTGTTGATTTCTTTTGATCCTGCGCCAAATTATACTTGGGCAAGGTGAAAAGTTTAGATTGGGGTGGAGACTGCATCTATTAAGGCTTTTAATGATAACACTTGACCATTTCTGGCAGAGCATCAGGACAAAATACAATGAAAATAAAGTGGACCTGAAGGGAAGATGTAAATTACATCCCAGCAGGTTTAACGTGAATCTGAGGCTATAGAATATATATATGTAAATTTGTCTCATGAGGGCGAACAATGAATTATTACATATTTAAAAGTGAGAGTGACACATTTATGTATTTATACAACTTGTCTGCAGAGAAGCTGTATTGGCATAACCAACTAAGGATAAATCTAATGGGCTGTTGTAGTAACCCACTGCATTCAGTTGCAAATTTAGTAAAGCCTGATGGACCTGACTGTTTTGTCCATAATTTTGCCTCATCTCATTTTCATAGCCATTACAGGCCCTGGAGAACTAGTTAAACATGAGCACTGGGTTTTGTGCAGTGTACTCTCTGTTCATTTTGCTTTAAAATGAGTCACCAGTTATCAGATGTCAACATCCATCTCTTCATTATATCGTTATAAACCCTGTGTGAGTACCTCACTGCAGTTGCCTGGGAATGCATTCTCTGTCAAAGCAAATTATGAAAAACATGTCTCAGATATCCTCAACATTGCATATTAGGCATTTTGTTTAGGAAAGTTGTTCAAAATATCTTTTTTTTTTTTTTGTTCAAGTGCTTGACAGTCACTTCCAAATGCTAACATAAGGCCAAGCTTTTTGTTTGTTTGTTTGCTTTTTGCTCAATACATGCACTCCATTGAAATTCATTCCACTAAAAACTATAACATGACTGTGCATAATTCTCAAGCCACCCTCTGTTTATATTCTGCCAGACTCTCTTTTCTTTTGCCAGGCTTTCTGAAGGTTTTTTTTAAGTTTTTCTTTGGACATCGAGTGATTTTTCACTCATTTTCAGTCCAGTACTTGTACTTGACCATTTGCAGAGAAATGTTTTTTTTTCCCCCTTTGTTCACTTAAAGCTGACCTATGAATCACTGAAGCTTTAAAAAATGCACTTAACTCAGGGGCGATTCAAGGATCAGAGCTTTGGGGGTGCTGAGCACCCAGAGAGCTGCCCATCCAGCCAAGGTAAACTTTACTAAGATGAGACGTCTTCCCTGTCTCTGTCAGTCCCTGCATCCTTAAATGTCTCCGGTTGTCCCGAGTTCCCTCTGACTGTCTCCTTGGTGCATTTAAACCCCTGTTCCTCCCGGTTCTCATTGTCTGTTGTCTTCATCTCCATTGTCAGTCATCATAATTTTACCCTCTCTGTGCAAGTCTGCAAATTTCTTTATTAAATCATAAGATTCTTAAATTCATCAAGTCTCTCTGTGCCTGGGTCCTCGTCACGAAACATGACATCACTGTTTTCCACATTTTAACACAATTTAATCCCCACATTTGTGAAAGAAAAGCAAAACACTTTTTTGAAAAGTCTGTAACAAAACCATCAAATCTGATAAAGGTTATTTAAATGCTGCTATAGAAGAATGGATTGGAATTTAAAAAAAAATATATATATATATCCATCCATCCATAACCTATATCGCCTCACCTTGAGGTTGGCAAATCTGTCTATCACATTTTGGTGGTCAAGTCTCTCAAGCATCTCTTTCTCAACTGACATCACTGCCAGGTGCTGGAGTCTGCTTTGACCCATGGTCCTTCTCAGCCAGGTATGGAGCTGACTCAAGACACTAAAAGACCTCTCACAGCTAAGGCTGGGTTTGTTAGGGCAACTTGAATAACAGTTTTCAGTGTGGGGAAGATCTGATTATCCTGAAGATTGTACAATGTTAACATATCTGGGATGGTACCAGCCTCATTCTTGAGCTTCAAAAAGTCTTTGGCAACCGTGACTTCCTCTGACTGAAGTTCAATATGGTAATGCAGTGCCAGGGCTGACAACCCAGTTTGTTTTGCAGATTCGTTAGTTTGTTTTTTCTTTGCCAGTTTAATGGTTTCTATTTTGCCTGTTAGTATTCCCTGTCTGTTTTCTTACCTGGTTCTTCCTGATCTTGTACTTTCTCCTCATGTTCTCCTCTTTCCTCTCTCCCTCTTCGGACTGACAATCATACACAAATAGATTGTATTCAATTAGATTAAAAAATACCACATGTACATCTAATAAAGGATATAAATATTGAAACACTGATCCAACATTATCCTTTATTGATGGATCATTTGATTTTACACTTTTACCTGAATGTGGCTCATTTTTTTTGAAAAAAACTTCCTTATATCCATTATGAACCTTCATCCATCCATCCATCCATCCATTCGCTTCCGCTTATCCTTTTCAGGGTCGCGGGGGGCGCTGGAGCCTATCCCAGCTGTCATAGGGCGAAAGGCGGGGTACACCCTGGACAGGTCGCCAGTCTGTCGCAGGGCTAACACATAGGGACAGACAACCATTCACACTCACACCTAGTGCCAATTTGGATTATCCAATTAACCTATCCCCACAAGCTGCATGTCTTTGGACGGTGGGAGGAAGCTGGAGTACCCGGAGAGAACCCACGCAAACACGGGGAGAACATGCAAACTCCACACAGAAAGACCCTGGCCTGATGGTGGGATTGAACTCAGAACCTTCTTGCTGTGAGGCAACAGTGCTAACCACCGTGCCACCGTGCTGCCCCATTGTGAACCTGTCTCTCTATATACACACACACACACACACAACAGGAGTTATAAGGTTAATGGGCATCCAGTCAGTTAGCTAGTTAGTACCTTGGGTTTAATATCAGCACATGCACATATGACAAAATACCCAGTTTCTCTTGTTACATTTCAAACAGGACAGTGGTAACAACAGCCAGTGTTGCCAACTCCTCAGTAAGGAAAATCACTATTGGCTGTCCTAAAAGTCGCTAGAAGTCGCTAAATGACGTCATCGCCTAATTTGCATAATTGGTCATGCTAATATAATTGTAACCTACGTTGTTGGAGAGAGAAATAACATTGTGGAAGAGACAGAGTGAGTAAAAAACGTCTTAAACGAATTTAAATTTCTTTTAGCAATTATTATTTTTTAATGTCACAATTCCAACCCTGCTCCTTTATCCGGGCTTGGACCGGCAAAAGTGACCCGAGATTGGCACTCTGGTGGGGTTAATTTGTGTGTGTGTGTTTATAAGTAGTTTTAAACCTTGTGATCCACAAAACAGCATAACAGTAAAAGAAGAACTGACTGCGTTACAGTCAGTGCGGGAGCAGCGGCTTTTCTCATAAGCGATTCATTTGCAGTTCAGAAGCATGGGTGAACATCTCCTGCCCTGATAGCAGCTGGGGGAGGACTATCCTCCGCCCGTGAGCGCTTTGGCACGGGTGAGGTGCCCACGGCAACACCGCTGCTTGTTGAGAGTGAAAGCGATACGCGCTTTCAAGTCAAAAAGTCGTCATAAATAAGTCTCCAGTAACACCAGAAAAAGTCGCCAGATTTGTCGCTAGTCGCTTTTTAGAAAAAAAGTTGCTAAGGGGCTCTGAAAACTCGCTAAATATAGCGACAAAGTCGCTAAGTTGGCAACACTGACAACAGCAGGCTACGGACAATGTTAAGTTTTAGATCTTAAATAGGCTGTATAAATTTCAATGGGAGCAACAGGACAGTCAAATGTCGCTCATTTTACTACAGGGCAGGATGGATTGTAGGGTAGCAAACATCGTCGGAAAACAAGTTTTCAACACTGCAGGTTACCTGTGTGTAATGTTTTTCAGCTAAAAAGAAACATGGTCTGACTCCTACCTACATACAAGGTCTTAAATAATCAGGCCCCGTCTTATCTTAATGACCTTGTAGTACCATATCACCCTATTAGAGCACTTCGCTCTCGTACTGCAGGCCTACTTGTTTTTCCTAGAGTATTTAAAAGTAGAATGGGAGGGAGCGCCTTCAGTTTTCAGGCCCCTTTTCTGTGGAACCAGCTTCCAGTTTGGGTTCGGGAGACAGACACTATCTCTACTTTCAAGATAAGGCTTAAAACTTTCCGTTTTGCTAAAGCATATAGTTAGGGCTGGACCAGGTGACCCTGAATCCTCCCTTAGTTATGCTGCAATAGACGTAAGCTGCCGGGGATTCCCATGATGCATAATTTTTTTTTTTCATAATTGGCCTCCATTTCTTTAGCTGAATCAACAACAAACACCAAAGGCAGGCACAAACGAGGTGATTCTCAAAATTGGTCCTTACACTGAAAACATCAGTCTCAGTGTAAGGATGGCCGTTATAGGTGCATTGGTGGTAAAAAGCAATCAAAGGCTACAGGACATATGTAGTAGTGATGGGTCGTTCGCGAACGAAATGGCTCTTAGAGCCGGGTCTTTGACGTGAACGACGCGAGCCGTCACGTTTTTTTTTTTTTTCTTTCTCTCAGCCTCTCTCTCGCACTTAGCTGCTTCACTCAGCACCCTTGTGCTTTACGCTGGACAGAGGGGGGAGGGGCGGTAGTTACACTCAGTAGCACAGGAACAGAGCCAGAGGGAGAGAAAGAGAGCCAGGGACAACAACGTCACATTAGAAAGGTATAGTAATCATCCACAACTATTTTCAGTTGCAGATGATAAAGGATTCAGAAAGTTTATTCATGCAGGTCCATATGACAGAGAATGTGCATGTTCTTTTTGTTTTCATATTTTAATTTATATTCAATTGTGTTGTGGTTTGCAGTGTTTTGTGTTGTTTCACTTTAAATTTGTAAAAGGAAAAAGCTGAAAATTTAAATAGTTAAAAGTTGAAATGTGAATAGTTGATTTTTGTATTATATGATTTATTTATCACATTTTATGTGGAGTGAATAAATAAAAGTATATTTACGGTGGTCCCTACAGACAAAGCACATACAAACTTCAAATCACGTATGAACTCTGAAGCACGTACAAACTCCAAAACACGTACAAACTCCAACGCACGTAAAAACTCAAAACAAAAGACAACAGAAGTGCTCCAGGATGCTGGGCGCAAGCCAGCAAGTACCAACAACCAGATTTGGTGTGTGGTAATAACAGGTAAATGAACATTTTTTAAAAATAATTTGAATATATATGAGTGCCTGTGTATAAATACACAAACAATACACACATGCTTTCAATTGTGTAATTTAAGTGATCTAGTAGCTCTGCTTTGGAAGTTCAGTTCATGCTAGAAATGTGTTTTGGAGTTTGTACGTGCTTTGTCTCTAGGGGCCACCGCATATATTTATATATAAGCATATATAAATAAAACCACTTTTTTACATTAGTAATTCCTTTTGTGCATAATTTTATATTATTGTTAATATAAATTAATTATAGCAACAAAACAACCTGAAGAGCCGGTTTGGAGCCGAAAGAGCCGGCTCTTTTTAGTGAGCCGAACCGAAAGAGCCGGATCTCTAAAAAGAGCCGGAAATCCCATCACTAATATGTAGTGATGAACCCAAATTCAAAAATTCATATCACATGTCATTCACGTCAATAAAAATATAAATTTGTCATTAACATGTACAGATTGAGGTCATGATGAGGTTTGGGGATGTAATTATTAGAGATGGACCGATCCGATATTATGTATCGGTATTGGTCAGATGCTGACCTAAATTACTGGATCGGATATAGAAGCGAAATAAAAAATGTAAGACGATCCATTAAATATCACGAAAGCACCTCAAAAAACTTGCGACATGGCGTAACTCAGCTCATAACCATAGCACGTCGGAGGAGTATGCGTCACGTGATAGAGCTGTTGTGGCGTGCAAGACCTGTCGGTTTGTAAAGCATTCCCATGTTAAGCTTAACAACCGATATCCGGTCTTTAAGTCTGACGTCACTACCCGTGTCTGGGCTCAAACTCCGCTGCAGGTCCATAAATCAAACAATCACTGTGGCATCACTGAGAGTTGAAAAACTATCTAAAGTTTTTCATCTGTAATAAAATGATCAGCGTTCTGCTCTACTAGGTGTAACAATTGAGTTTATCATCCATTTATGACATTTTATGAATTTATGACATTTAACGGAGTTAGAAGTTAGCAGCAAGTTAGCTCGCTAGCTTCCATCTAAATACAATATAGCATGTCCTGCCTGAGGGATTTTGGAAACAAATTAAAACGTACAGCTCTGTTATCACTTCCAAAATAAATGAAGACAGAAAACTAAACAGCAGTGACGTTTGTAGGGTTACTGAAGTTTGGCTAGCTGGTATATAACGATGTACTACGTGACCGCTAGCGACACAGCTATGTGAGCATAACAAAAACACGCTAACTTTTTTCCACTCAATAACAGCTAACGTGAGGATTCTCGGTGGTCAGGAACAAATGTAATCTCATGGCAGGATGCAGTAAACGGACCAAACTTCAGCCAGGAGAACAACTGAGATAATTCATCCACAAGGATGAATAGGGTTAGTCATTCATATATTGCTGCATGGGCTGTAGCTACATTGTAAGGTTTTAAACACCGAGCTTTAAAGTGATTAGTAGTCATAAAAGCCGAGGGAGGCCAACTGTGATCACTGACTGTTTTTAGGAGCTTTTTGAGATTAAATGGTAAATGGCCTGCATTTGTATAGCGCTTTACTTAGTCCCTAAGGACCCCAAAGCGCTTTACACTATATTCAGTCATTCACACACTGGTGATGGCAAGCTACATTGTAGCCACAGCTGCCCTGGGGCGCACTGACAGAGGTGAGACTGGTGCCACCAGGCCCTCTGACCACCACCAGTAGGCAAACATGGGGCTTGTGATGTTTACAGAAGTTTTATTTTGAAAGGTCGAACAGGAAACTGAAAATGAACAAGTTAGCGCTGCAGACTGTGTTATCGCTGCAAGCCTGAGAATTAAAGAATGGAATTGAGAATTACTGAAGGTGTGATCATTAATGTTTGAGGCATGCAAACATTACATTGGCGACGAGAGTAAAGGTTACAACCAAAGCAAGACGAAGAAAGTTGCCCTACCCAGAGCTTAGGAGACAAGAACATGGCTGCACACGCTACTCCACTTCCACCCTTCGACACGGAGACCGACCTCGATTCCGTCGGACCTCGCTGGACGAAATGGCTTCAGAGGTTTGAAAACTACACCACCGCAATGAATATTACTGGAGATGCAAGATTAAGAGCATTATTGCTGCATGTGGCTGGTGAAAAAGTGCATGACGTTTACGACACGTTAGCAACGGATGGCGACAAGTACGCAGATACAAAACAGAAATTGTCAGAGTACTTTGCGCCTAAGAAAAACGTGCAGTATCAGATTTATCTGTTCAGGAAAGCGGTGCAGGAGTCAGGCGAAACGTTGGACAACTATCACACCAGGCTTAGGATTCTAGCCAAAAACTGTGAGTTTGCAGACATGACTGCAGAAATCAAAACACAAATTATCCAAAGCTGTACATCATCACAGCTGTGTAGAAAAGCACTCAGAGAACCTGATTTAACGTTGGATGATCTATTAAATCACGGGCGTGCATGTGAGTTGTCTGAATTGCAAGCTACAGGGATGGAAGCTGACAAGACAGCTGCAGTTAATAAAGTACAGCACAAAACAGGACGTGATACCACGGCTAGAAACAAATGGACACCCTCATGGCAGCCGAATAACCGCTGTCGAAACTGTGGAGGCAGATATCCTCATGAGCAAGGCTGCCCAGCCAAAGACAAAATCTGTAATTCTTGTGGCAAATACAATCATTTTGCAAAGCAATGTCGCTCAAAGAGAAAAGAGACACATTGTGGAAAGAAGTATAAGAAAAATCTGCCACCGCAAACTGTTCATCAAGTAACAGATAGCGCTGCACATGTGGAGACAGGGCACACATTCAGCAGTGATGACGCCTATGTATATGTGGTGAACACAGCTAAACATCCTAAACTCCCACATACTGAAATCAGAGTAATGGGCACCCAGATACCGGTGCTAATCGATTCTGGGGCCACTGCTAACTGCTTAACTGAAGCTACCTACAACAAACTGACACCACGTCCTACTTTGACTTCTACAGACATCAAGATTTACCCATACCACTCATCTACGTCTCTCCCTGTGTGTGGTGCATTCAGGTGCAGTGTGGAAAAACAAGACAAAACAGTTAGGTGTTCCTTCTTTGTCATTAAAGGAGGAGGTTTCAATATTTTGAGTTTTGAAACCTCAAAAGCCTTGGGACTCCTCCATATTGTCACTGCGGTCTCTTCTCAGTCTCAATGTTCTGTTGCAGACAAGCTAGTAGAACAACACCCAAAACTTTTCCAGGGAATTGGAAAACTCAAAGATTTTCAAGTGAAACTGCACATAAACACAGATGTAAAATCAACCTGTCAACCACACAGACGTGTTCCTTTTCATTTACGTCAAAAAGTGGAGGACGAACTTCAGAAATTAGAAGCTGATGACATTATTGAAAAGGTTACAGGACCAACACCGTGGGTTTCACCCATTGTAACACTGCCAAAACCAAAGAATCCGGATGACGTACGGATATGTGTGGACATGAGACAAGCAAACACTGCAATCGAACGAGAACGACACGTCACGCCCACGATTGATGATGTAATCCATGAGCTGAATGGATCTACGGTGTTCTCAAAACTTGATCTCAGGGCAGGATACCACCAACTTGAATTACACCCTGACAGCCTACGACGTTCACTACTCATCTGGGACTTCGGCGCTATAAAAGACTGAGCTTTGGAGTCTCTTCTGCAGCTGAAGTGTTCCAAAATGCTATTTATCAGACGCTGCAAGGACTGAACGGAGTCAAAAATTTCAGTGATGACATTATAGTCTTTGGCAGGGACCAGGCTGATCATGACAGCAATCTTACAGCTCTCTTTAAGAGACTATCAGAGTCAGGTCTTACTCTGAATCGAGAGAAGTGTGAATTTAATAAAACGAAACTTGAGTTTTTTGGTTTTATCTTCTCTGCAGGTGGCGTTTCAGCAGATCCTAAAAAGGTTGCAGCAGTTCAACACGCTCCCAACCCAAAAACACCTGCTGACATCAAAAGTCTCCTTGGCATGGCCAATTACTGCTCAAGGTTCATCAGAGACTTCTCATCGATCTCTGAGCCACTGCGTAGGCTCACGCACAAGGACACCCCTTGGATATGGGGTCAAGACCAAGAAACTGCGTTGCAGGCACTCAAGGTCAGTCTCACAAGCGACGCGACGATGTCCTACTTCTATCCCAGCAGACAGACTGAACTGATAGTTGATGCTAGTCCAGTAGGACTGGGCGCCATTCTCTGTCAAAAAGATGAAAAGGGGATGAAACACATTATTGCATATGCAAGCAGAGCACTGAGTGATGTGGAAACGAGATACTCGCAGACAGAGAAAGAAGCACTCGCCATTGTGTGGAGTTGCGAACATTTCCATTTGTATGTTTATGGACATCCATTCACACTGATGACCGATCACAAGGCACTCGAAATCATCTGGAATAACCCAAGATCAAAACCACCTGCCAGAATAGAAAGATGGGGACTGAGACTTCAGCCATATAACTTCAGAGTGGAATACAGAAAAGGTGCTGATAATCCAGCTGACTTTATGTCACGTCATCCAGTGCCAACACAGGAGAATGAAAGTGCTCGTGCATGTAAGGTTGCAGAAGAGTATGTCAATTTCTTCTCTTATCACTCCACCCCAAAAGCCATGACACTTCACGAGATAAAAACAGAGACTCTGAAAGACCAGGTTCTGCAGGAAGTCATCGGTCACATCAGGAACAACACGTGGCATCTAACAGATAAATCCCAGCATGCTGACATTTTGAAAACATTCAAACATGTTCAAAGTGAACTAACAGTAGCCGACTCATCTGACTTCATTCTCAGAGGCACGAGGATAGTCATTCCAACTGTCCTACAAGAAAGAGCAATACAGCTGGCACACGAAGGGCACCAGGGTATCGTCAAGACCAAAGCGCTGCTACGTACCAAAGTATGGTTCCCAGAGATCGATCGGAAAGCAGAATCTGCAGTTCAAAACTGTCTGCCATGCCAAGCTAGCACACCTGTCACACACACTGACCCTCTGCAGATGTCACCATTACCGGAAACGCCCTGGCACAGTGTCAGTGCAGACTTTTATGGACCACTCCCTACGGGGGAATACCTGCTCGTTATCACAGACGAGTATTCTCGCTATCCAGTCGTTGAAAGTGTACGCTCAACATCAGCATCTTCTGTTATCCCAGTCATTGACAAAGTGTTCTCCATGTTTGGGATCCCAAGGACAGTAAAAACTGACAATGGTCCTCCTTTTAACAGTGAGGCTTTCTCACAGTTTGCAGACTACCTAGGATTCCATCATCGCAAAATCACACCTTGTTGGCCTCAGGCGAATGCCATTGCTGAGAGATTCATGAGAACCCTAGGTAAAGCACTGAGAGTTGCCGAGACGCAGGGCACACCATGGAAACAGCAACTAAACATCTTTCTTTGTGAGTACAGATCTACACCTCATAGCACAACAGCGAGCTCACCAGCTGAAATACTGTTTCAACGCCAGCTATACACCAAGCTCCCTTTCGTTAACACCACTCCACGGAAGTGTTCAGATGCTGAAGTGAGAGCAAGGGATGATAGTGCAAAGATCAAGATGAAGGTGATCGCAGATGCAACTCGTCACGCCAGACCACACTCACTAAGTCCGGGTGACACAGTGCTGCATCGCCAACCCAAGCACAACAAATTATCCACACCATACAATGCAAAACCCTACAAAGTGACTAAGGTTAAGGGCTCTGAAATTACAGCTACACGGGATGGACACTCAATTGTCAGGAATGCCTCATTCTTCAAGAAAATCAGACATGGACTTGAAGATGCCCCACCTGGACGGCATGTCGACCCCGCCTTAACAGACAAGCCCAGATACCCAGTCAGATCAAACAGACGCGCACCTATGCATTTGTCTGATTACATCAGATCTAAGACTTGAATATCTGAGTGACCAGTTAAAGGTTATGCTGCGTGTAACATGTTTGTTGTTCCTGAATCTAACACTGTAACCAGTATTATAGTGTTGAATGTTGATAGTGTTTAGTCACAGATCTGCGCAAACGCAGTGCTGTTTAAGTGATGTTTAGGTGTGGAGAAACTCAAGTAATAAGAACGTTCAGTAATTTTATTAGGTGTCGTTGTCATAGGTTCAGATGAATAATTCACATCGCTGAATACCTAAGTTTGTTTAAAAAAAAAAAAAAAAAAAAAGGAGGTGATTGTGATGTTTACAGAAGTTTTATTTTGAAAGGTCGAACAGGAAACGGAAAATGAACAAGTTAGCGTTGCAGACTGTGTTATCGCTGAAAGCCTGAGAATTAAAGAATGGAACTGAGAATTACTGAAGGTGTGATCATTAATGTTTGAGGCATGCAAACATTACAGGGTTAGTATCTTGCCCAATGATATTTGGCATGCAGCTAGGAGGTAGCCTGGGATCGAACCACCGACCTTCTGATTAGTGGCTGACCTGCTCTGCCACTTGAGCTACAGCCACCTGAGCTACAGTTGTTAAACATGTTAACAACACAAAACCCATATTAAACGCAGACTACTTTAGGCTCGGAAGCAGGATTCGTCACGTCATCACTTAAAGACCGGATATGGAGCAACTGCTTCTCCTCTCCCCTCCCTCTCCTTCAATCATGAAACTGATCAGTGATCAGCTGATCGGCTTTTCTGTCGTGACTCCGTCTCTCTTGTTTGTTTTTGGCGCACTTTGTGGCTGACCTGCTCTGCCACCTGAGCTACAACCACCCCACGGGGGTACAAAGACATACTTTTGATTCTTATTCTCATTTAAAATGTGTAGCTTTTAATAAATAATTATCTGAATCTTACACCCAAAGTTTTAATCTGATGTAAAATGTATAGAAGTCCATTACTGTATATAGTAACTATTAAGTCTAATATACTCTAGTAAGCTATACTACTTTTTCCTTTGGGAAGATATCATCTGTGCAGTCTGCAATTCTGTTGAAGAAAGATGTTGAATCTATTTAATTATTGTGAAAATATAATTGATTTTTTTAACACGAGCATTAAATTACAGTTGACTACGCTGATTAAGCATCACGAGGCAGAGGGTGGGGGGGTGGTTCCCTATTTTATTTTATTTTTTTTTTAAATTTCGCTGCGAGTTGGCAACCCTATTAGTTAGGTTGCTTAATATTTCCGCTATGTATTCTTTAAAATACGAGAATAGGGAGGATGGTATAGGTTTAAGTTTATAAGATTGATAACAGAATAGCTTTAGTGGGGGGTTTTTTAAACTTGAGTATGAATTTATACAAAATGCAGCAAGATAAAAAAAAAAAACAAAAACAGTTTTATTGATTAAAAAATACACTATATCGGATTCATATCGGTATCGGCAGATATCCAAAATGATGATATCGGTATTGGACATAAAAAAGTGGTATCGTGCCATCTCCAGTAATTATAATGCACAATTTTGATACCTGGACAGAACAAAAACACACAGTGGAATCATTTATGGATTGGCCATCCCAGAGCTTGGGCCTCAACATTATTTGAAGCAGTGCAGGTTCATCCAGCCAACACTGCAAAAAGAGCTTTGGATGTCCTTTAAGAAGTCTATTCCTGAAAATCAGTGAATGAACTGACAAGAAAGCTTGACTAAGTTCAGGCTGTGTTGAAGGATCAAAGTGGTCTACAAACAATGAGTGGAATAGACTTGATTTTATCTTCTTTTTTTTTTTTTCTTTTTAGCTGTATAGGATGCAGTTATTCAGAATATTACTGAACCCTTTGTAATTTTCTGCAAATAAGACATTAGAAATTATGGCCTCCTTACCAATATTTATATAGAGCTTTCTGCCAACAGACCTTTCTTCTTTTGAAAACCTTTGTTAAAACATGCACGTCAGATCTGTGTCAATTTTTTTTACACTTGCAAATACTTCTACATCAAGCCTTTCATTATGCATCAATATCCAAGCACTAACAAGGTGTAGCAGTAGATTTTATTTTTTATTTTTTTAAACTCATGTGGCAGATTCAGGCTTCATCTCCCTAAAATTTATGCAGATAATTAAGCACTAGGGACGCAACTAAGCAGACAGGTATGTGTGCTTTTGAGTTAATTGACTGATTTAAAGAGGGTAAGCGTGCAGAATAATGTTATCTGCTTGGTTACTCATACTCGGCAGCTGGATGTCCACAAGGGGTACATCATTTATCTTTTGATGGCACATACGTTGACCTGTTGTAGAACAGAGACGTAAGCAAAAGTTACAAATGTTAAGCAATCAGACAGCAAGCGGCACCCTCACACCTAATAATTATGCTGCTTTGTTGAAATGTGGATATTAACAATTCACATTTTACAGTATGATACTCTGGAGATCAAATGTATTCATGGATCCAATTTATGCTCTGAATTATATAAAAAGGTGTTTTACATTACTGAAAAAAAATCATCAAATCTACACCTGATTAAGTTATTTGAGACACCCAACATATTGTGTCAAAGAAAATAATTGACAGTTTTTGACAGTGCATTAGTTACGTTTATCAGTGCACACCCATTACCAAAAAATCTATAAATGTGCCTCTAAATATAAAACTCCAGAATCTTTTTACTTTACAGTTTTACTTTACTATTCATCACTGATTGAAGAAAATAAGAACAACCCCAGGTTTCTCTTCAGCACTGTAGCCAAATTGACAAAAAGTCAGAGCTCTTTTGAGCCAACAATCCCTTTAACGTTAACTAGTAATGACTTCATGAACTTCTTCACCAATAAAATTTTTATCATTAGAGAAAAAATTACCAGTAATCATCCCACAGATGTAATATTATCTACAGCTACTCTTAGTACCACTGATGTTAAGTTAGACTCTAATTGATCTTTCTGAGTTAACTTCAATAATTACTTCCTCCAAACCATCAACGTGTCTTTTAGACCCCATTCCTACAAAACTGCTCAAAGAAGTCCTGCCATTAATTAATTCACAGGCACAAATGTCACAGGTTTTGGAGGCCAGGGTCAGGTCTGCTGCTGCTGTCAGTGGCTGCCCCGGGACAACTGCTGGTGAGGGATTTTGAATGAGACCACATGACCAGGGGACCAATCAGCAGCCATCAGCTCATCCACTCAGGGACCTGCAAAGACTTAAAGACAGACAAAGAAACAGCCACCAAAAAAGATTATGGCCAGGGCCATAACACCAGCAATGGTTTGAAAAGAGCTAGTCCAGTCCAGACTCATGTGGATTAATTTTTCACAAATATACACACACGAATATTCACAGTTACTAATATGTAGTTTAAAAAAAAGAAGAAATAATAAGTCATTTATTTAATCATTTATTTATTAATAAGTCAACCAAAGTTAAAGTTACCTAAATATCAGCAGTACATTGTGATGTTAAATATTGAAATTATAGGTTTTGCTTTTTTAATAAATCAAATATTATATTAAATCTGTGTTAGGACATCAATTACTTTTGATGTCAAAATGTGATTTCTTTCTTTCTTTCTTTTTTACCATGAGTTCCTTGGTATGATAGCAGTGGCATTCCAACTCAACACTACATGGGCTCCATGTTTTCTTTTAATGCTTGGTAATATTGATTGTGAATTTTTTTTATAAGCCCAGATAAGATCAGAGTAAACAAACACAGTTTTCAGCAATGAAAATACAATTATGAGTCCATCGCAGAGCCTTATTCTTTGTTTGTTACTATCTACAAATCCCCGAGTCATTAAACGACTGTAGGGAGAAGGGAAAGATATACTGTACTTTGTTTGACTAAAGTCACTATCTGGCCTGCATATGAATAAGTCTCTTTCTATCCAGATCAGCATGCCACTTGGATGCCCCCAATGCCGTCTCATCAGCATGCAGATAAAGTGAGTCAGACACTTCCTGGTGTAGAAAACTGTGTGTAACACTTAATGTCATTAAAGAAGCCAGATCTGACACTGTGTGGATATTTGCACAATGACATACTGGTTTGAAATTTGTATGTTTTCAAAGCTCTCTCGATAGTTTTAAATGTTAAACTGTTAGCCTGATTGACTTTATTTAAGAACATGTATAAACAAATTTTGTTTTATGGATGAATGGATATTTTCAATTCTGCCCTGTGCTTTAACATTGAGTGAAATCCTCCTATTTTCCATTTATAAGTAAGAATACCTAACATGTGCTTGTCTAATAATTGATCATGTTGCCACATTTTACTTGTGGAATAATATATTCAGCTTCCCAGGAGTGTGACCACTATGTGACCAAAGCAGAATATCCCACGTATGTCAATCCAAGACAAGGCTGGCTTTATATACACACAGACTTCTCCGGAGTTTCTTTAACCTGCAAAAATTCCTTATGAGCTTTGTTTATCATCAAGAATACATTAAAATAGAAAACAGCTAAGTAAAATCATGAACTTCACAAAGTATTGGCTCTTCCTGCACTATTGAACTTTCTTATTTTTGTGTATTTTCTCTTACTTGCCAGCATCCCAAGGATAATAATGGCTTGTACCCATTTGAATAATTGCTGCATATACTTCCTGATACCTCTCAGGGTCTTTTCTAAACTTAAGTGACAGAGTTTTCCATAAAAAGCTGGAATAATTTCTAAACAAAACACTGCAGTTCCATTTTGTGATCCTCAGATGTTATTCTTGTGGCCAAGGACAGTCTTATAATTATTTTTCAAAGTAAGATTATTAACATAAAAAAAAAAATCCCAATTGGCCCTGTGAAAAAAAAAATTGTGGAAGAAATGCCAGTGTCTGACATATTTAGGCATTCAAATGGATAGCTAATAAATATCTTAAATTTAACCCACTAACTTACAAAGTCACCTTCAAAATAGGACAGTTTTTACCTGAAAAGAGGTGCCATATGCAACAAAAATGGAAAGCATGGCTGAGTAGAAGACCAGTATCCACACTGACCACTTTGTCCTCTGAAAGTTTCCCTTTACTGATGTCAAAGTTGGAGATTCAGAGGCTGCAGCTACAAAGGAACAATACAGAGCATGGACACAATCATCTTACTCTAGTAGAAGAGAGAGGTAGTAAGGAAATAGACCACTTGCACTGACTTGGGGATGAAACCTGTGGCCCGACTTAAGACAGCTACACAACCACTGATGCTGGCTGACAAAAATTCCATCAGAAGGGATACATGTTCACATTAAAACAACTCCATCCTCACCAGTAGTATCAAAGAAAAGCAAACTTGTATATTTCACTGCCACTAATCCTTGCATAAGAATATTTGAAGAGAGAGCTCACAATGGAGAAAATCAAGGAAACCCAGAAGGACATTAATCAGCTATCAGAGATACAGGCTTGTGGTATGAGTGTTGGGTCATAGGTCTCTTGTTTGTTCACTCAAGAGAACGTTGGACTTTGCAGAATTCTTTCCTTGTTCAAAAAACCCCACAAAAACATCTCTGGATCTCTGGATGATCTTTTTTCAGTCATGGCCTGCTTCAGTTGCATTGAGTTTGACCTTTGCAAGTTCAACTTTGCAAGCATTGACCTGGAATCCACTTCAAACCTTTTATCCGTTTCATTTTTAATAAAGAGGGAACAGGCATCACTTATTCATAAAACAGCTTATCAGCCAATTCTCTCAATACGTTTTTAACTTTTGAAAATAGGGAACTGTTTATAATAAAAGGGCTTTGACTCCTAAACAGTTCATGCAGTGCTTTTGTTAAACCCCTTCAATTAAAGCAGAAAGTCTGCGCTTCTGTTGTTACATTGTGGTGGTGTACCCATGCAGTCTCATTGTCCAGTTTGACATCTATTTGTGAACGTGCCTGAAAAAGTGGTCTTCAAGCAACAAAGTTATCTAAAAATACATCACATCTTTGGAAGGCTTCACTCTGGACTGTCCTGTCAGGCCTGTAAACTGGCACCAAGATGGCGCCAGTGTTCATGGCGGACTGTCTCTTCGACTTCTGTTTGCTGTTTGTTATTTCTTTTTTGTGTTGTCCTGATGTCTACGGGCTTTTCACATATGATCGTCAAACTCTTCTGAATCTTAGGCCTTTGCATCACCAAACACCTGATCTGAAGTGGAATTCAGAAAAAATTTCCCCCGCTTCGGCCAGACTTTTCTGACTGCCTACATCGCTTACCTTTTTCTCCTCCACACAAGAAGTGATCTAGGAGACGGGGTAAACGAGGCGGTCTCCATGTTCGCATCAAGGCTTTTCTAAATTCTCATAATGTGGCTACTCACAGTCCTTTCATGGACACCCTACCACCTCCCCGTGCTCACTGGGATCACTCAAGCCACAAATTGTTCTGTCATCGCTGAAAAAGGACAAACTTCAGGTCTCTTTTGACATCCTACAAAATTGTTTATCAAAATATCAAAAGACTGTTAAAGCTGCCAAGTCTGCCTTCCTGTCAGGTATAATTACAAAAAACAGCCACAAGCCTAGAGCCCTTTTAAAAATCTTTAACTCTATGATTAACCCTGATGTTAGTATTCATAGAGAACCTTCCCCCGCACTCTGTGATAACTTCCTAAAAGATTTCACTGATAAAATCTTAGCCCTAAGAGCTCCATATTTGCCGACATTGGCTGGCCAAGTGCCTGCTACTCAAGTTCAGATTGTTATTCAGCAGTTTGAGCTGGTGTCTTTCTTCACCTTAAAGGAGATAATTGGTCACCTTAGAATTTCTAACTCCCTGCGTGATATTCTTCCCCCCCGCATCTTCAAGGAAGCTTTGAACACCATTGGGCCTTATATTGTACTATTGCTGAATGCATCACTGTCATCAGGTTGTGTGTCGATTGCCTTGAAATATGCTGTTCTACAACCTGTTATTAAGAAGAAAAATCTTGACCCTAGTGCTCTCTCCAGTTACAGGCCAATTTCCAAACTCCCTTTTATGTCTAAAATTTTGGAAAAAGTAGTTATTAAGCAACTTCAGTCCTTCTTAGATGCTAACAATATTGGTGAAAAGTTCCAGTCTGGTTTTAAACCTCGCCACAGTACAGAAACGGCTTTAGTAAAAGTTTTTACTTATTTACTTTTAACTGTCGACTCATGCTGCTCTGTGGTTTTGGTTTTACTTGATTTGACCTCTGCTCTTCTCTTGCTCTTGACGAAGGCGGTCGCACTTTTTTCCTCTCCTCCTCTCCCTTAGCTTCCCTGCTTAGCCTCTTCCTTGTCTAGTCTCGTGTTTTTTGTATTACTTTTCCCTGGAACACTCTCTCACAGTCTGTTCTCTAAAACTTAAAAGAGGAATTATGGATTTGATCAACTGGTCCCTAAATGCAATTGACACCCTTTCTCAACGAGAAGTTTGGGCTTGGGTGAGCCTGAGTGCTAAAGATATCTACCTATTCAGAACACTGATAACAGGGTTCTTGCTGATCGGAGCTGGCTTGGCCCTGACTTATCGAAGAATTAAGAAAGCGGAACCAGCTGTTCAAACCCCCACAAGGCTGCCCGCTGGGATTGAAATGATGGGAAGAGGCGTGAGTTTCTCAAAATGGCCTCATTGAGTGCAGCATTTATAAGATCTTGGAGAAGCTTACGGCTGCCGTGAATACTCAGAATAAGATCTCTGAGTGCAAACTGGATTACATCTTGGAGGGGCTTGCTCTGAATAACACCTCTGAGCACAAATTGGATCACATCTTGGAGAAGCTCAATGTGGTCGTGAGTTCTCAGAATCGGCTCTTTGAGCACAAGAATGACAACATCACGGAGCGCAAGTTTGATAACATCATGGAGAAGCTCACGGCTCTCCAACGGGAGATTGAGAGACCAGCGTTGGACTGTTAGAACAGCTTTGAAATTCATATGAGTTGTTCGCACTAAAGTTAAAAGCACCATCACTTCATGGGGATACCCTTTTGGCGCCAGCTGCGGTCTCAAGGCTGGAGCCAAACAAAAACACCCTGATAACGACTGTGTTTAGTCTGTTCCTTCCCAGTCCATGCAAGGCCACCTGGGCTGGCTGGAAGACTGTTTACTTAGCCTAGCAGGGCGAAGGACACTGTCTCAGCTGAACTCTGGACACGCACACACATACATATATACTGATATGCACACACTCATCCCCCCTCCCTTCCCAAACGCCTTTGATGCTTGTTCCCTCCTGGGAACGTGGAGGGTCTGAGCCTGCGCTGGAATGGTAGCGCTGGGCAGGATGGCTGCTGTGTTTGCTTCAGATTACTCCTCACCCCCCACCCAACCCCGTGGCTTGTCGCATGTTCCATAATGTTGTGCTGTGGACATTTATGTGCTTTTTTGTGCAGAGGAGTTTTTTTGTTTCCTGTTCTCATGCTGTCCTCCCAGGAGCACAGCATGAGTAGAGGTCTCTTTTTTTCCTCTTGTACTTCCCATTGTATATTTCAGTGTATTTTTTTCTGTAACGCTACCAATCTCCAACCTGTATCCCCATGTGATGTCTGTGTTGTGTGTGTAAGGTCGGGGGGGCATTTCACTG
This sequence comes from Maylandia zebra, assembly GCF_041146795.1. NCBI lineage: Eukaryota > Metazoa > Chordata > Actinopteri > Cichliformes > Cichlidae > Maylandia > Maylandia zebra. Next base: position 38,364,487 of record NC_135188.1, on the reverse strand, counting down.
CAGGGCAAACTGCACGTGGCGAATAAAGCCTTGATTGATTTATTTATTCTATACAGTTGATCACCACATTTTATTATCGAGGCTGGAGCATGTTGTTGGTCTCAAAGGCACAGTACTGTCTTGGTTTAAATCATATCTTTCAGAGAAGACTTTCTCCGTTGCTATGGGCCAGTACTTTTCTTCTTTTGCCCCTACCCACTGTGGTGTGCCTCAGGGGTCTGTTCTTGGTCCTACTTTGTTCTTCCTGTATATGCTGCTTTTGGGCTCTATTTTAAACAAATATAACATCTCCTTCCACTGCTATGCTGACAACATCCAAATTTACTTCCCCCTGAACTTGGATGTCTCTGACCCACTACAACCTTTGTTCAACTCTCTTCATGATGTTAAAGTTTGGCTATAACAAAACTTTCCCACTTTGAATGAAAATAACACTGAAGTAATTGTCTTTGATAGTCATACCCGTCTGGGTCAGTTAACAGACACCCTTGGTCCTCTTGCCAGCCATCTATCTCGCACGGTAAGAAACCTTGGAGTGTTTTTGGATAGCTCTCTTAAATTGGAGAAGCAAGTGTCCTCAGTTTTTACCACTGAGGACAGCTAGTAACAACTAGCTTTTTACCACTAGCAGTTGCATTTGATATCAAAGGTGAAGCCCTATATTCCTTTAAAAGTACTTGAAAAACTTATTCATGCATTTATCACCTCTAGATTGGACTATTGTAACTCTCTATACCAGGGCCTCCAACAATCCTCCCTCTACCGCTTGCAGTTAGTTCAAAATGCTGCTGCACACTTTCTGACAGGTACTAGAAAGTATGATCATATCACCCTAGTTCTAGCTAATTTGCACTGGCTCCCTGTCAAACACCGTGTAGATTTTAAAATTCTTTTGCTTACTTTTAAAATTTTAAACAATTTGGCACCCAGTTACCTGACTGAACTCCTCCGCTTGTATATCCCCAGGAGTTCACTAAGATCATCTTGCCAGATGCTCTTAGAACAACCTAGATCCCGGCTGAAGTCCAGAGGTGATCGGGCCTTTGCAATTGCAGCACCTAGACTCTGGAAAAGTCTCCCCGCTTCTACTCGCACTTCTGAGTCTATACATTATTTTAAATTGCATCTTAAAACTTTTTTTACTTTGGCTTTTGGATCAAATTAGTTTTAACTATCATCAGACCTGTGTTATGTCTGTCACATTTGATGTTTGTTGGTGTGTTTGTTGTTTGTTTAACTTTTAATCTCTTGGTGGTTTTTTTTTTTTTGCTGATTGTTAAGAACTTTGATCAACCCTGTTGTTTGTAAATGTGCTATATAAATGAATAAACCTGAACCTGAACCTGAACCTAAAACACAGACAGCAGACAGCACTTGTGAAGGTGGCCATTGATTTAAAAACATATTCAAGATGCTTACTTTTTTCATGCCGCTAGACCTGAGTGCTGCAATTAATACAGCTGAAGTGAAATTCTGCTTGATGTAATGTACAAGTACACTGGCTTGCCTGCTGAGTTTTAATTGGTTTTGATTATTTCTACTTCTGAGGGAGAAATTTGGTTGATTTCAAGTAACCACAGATCTTGAGGAGTGGAATTCCCCAGGGCTCTACTTTTGAACCACTTTCATCTTTGGTACGCTGCACCATGAAAACACTGAGTCATTTATAAGAAGAAATGTGACAGGCTCCTAATAATTTAGCAAAGAGAAAGAAAGAGGTTTCAAATGACTTTTTGCTCGTATGTGTTCATTCATTGACATGAAGGGCAGCATTTTTATTAAGGAGGACTTTGAAGATTTTCTATGGGTTTTTGATCATTTCTTGAATCTGCACCCAGGATTATAAAGCATTTAATGCTGACGGATTCAGTCTGGATTAGTCTCAATGAGAGAGGTTAGCATTTTAAAACAGAGGCTCAAAACACACCTTTTAAGCCCTGTTTTTAGGTATGAGACAGCTTTTAAAAAAAATTATCATTAACTTTACTTTTTATATTCTGAATTCCACAGAGAAGCTGGTTCAATTAAAATATCTATTCTCATCTTAACATCCAACTAGTACTCATCAACAGAATACAACAGAAAAATTACACAAAAATGTTAAAATACAGTACAAAGTTATTCATTTATTTTTTTAATGAAGGAGTTTACCATATCAAATTTCAAAATATTTTTTTCTCCATATTCTGAAACCACTGAAATTAAACTGTAAAATTGTGGTAAAACAATTTACAGAAAAATCCATAAATGCCTAAAAGCGAAAACAAAAAGTATTGGGAAGATGTTTTTTTTTTTTTTTATCTTAATTGACCATTCAGCACATAGTTAAAAAATATAAAGAATATGAATAAAAGTGAGAATATTTGATTTTTGGCTTTTGAAAATTGTTGCATCAGGTCTTGAAAATGAGAAAAATAAGTATTCTAACTAACACACTGTAAATGATTCAGATTAATTTAAACACATCATTTTTTTTTATATAGACTATATACAATTAGCTTTCTTGTCAGCAAAGATTTAACATCTTAACATATGGCATGTCAAAGTTAAATGGCTGAATTGTATAATGTTTCTTTGTTTACTTTTACAAAGGACATGTAAAATACATTAAACTTATCTTCCTTAACATTACATGTATAAGTAATCGTCCCCTTTTCCTAGACACTGCAACTCTCTTGCCTCTTTTTTCTTGTAATGCAAACGACTGAATGAATCATTATTCCGAATCTGTATTTTATGTGTGCACTCTGAAGTACTGAAACAGTTACTGTGAATATGATGTACAGGGTGGGCCATTTATATGGATACACCGTAATAACATGGGAATGGTTGGTGATATTAAAGTCCTGTTTGTGGCACATTAGTATATGTGAGGGGGCAAACTCCTCAAGATGGTTGGTGACCATGATGGCCATTTAGAAGTCGGCCATCTTGGATACAACTTTTGTTTTTTTAATAGGAAGAGGGCCATGTGACACATCAAACTTATTGGTAATGTTACAAGAAAAACAATGGTGTGCTTGGTTTCAACGTAACTTTATTCTTTCATGAGTTATTTACAAGTTTCTTACCACTTATAAAATGTGTTCAATGTGCTGCCCATTGTGTTGGATTGTCAATGCAACCCTCTTCTCCCACTCTTCACACACTGATAGCAACACCGCAGGAGAAATGCCAGCACAGGCATCCAATATCCGTAGTTTCAGGTGCTGCACATCTTGTATCTTCACACCATAAACGATTGCCTTCAGATGACCCAAAGATAAAAGTCTAAGGGGGTCAGATCGGGAGACCTTGAGGGCCATTCAACTGGCCCACGACGACCAATCCACTTTCCAGGAAACTGTTCATCTAGGAATGCTCGGACCTGGCACCCATAATGTGGTGGTGCACAATCTTGCTGGAAAAACTCAGGGAACGTGCCAGCTTCAGTGCACAAAGAGGAAACACATCATCATGTAGCAATTTCAAATATCCAGTGGCCTTGAGGTTTCCATTGATGAAGAATGGACCCACTATCGTTGTACCCCATATACCACACCAAACCATCACTTTTGTTGTTCCAACCGTCTTGGAGGGATCCATCCAATGTGGGTTAGTGTCAGAACAATAGCGGTGGTTTTGTTTGTTAACTTCACCATTCACATAAAAGTTTGCCTCATCACTGAACAAAATCTTCTGCGTGAACTGAGGGTCCTGTTCCAGTTTTTGTTTTGCTCATTCTGCAAATTCTGTGCGCCGATCTGGGTCATCCTCGTTGAGATGCTGCAGTAGCTGGAGTTTGTAAGGGTTCCATTTGTGAGTAGCTAATATCCACCGAAGGGATGTTCAACTAATGCCACTCTCCAGTGACATGCGGCGAGTGCTACGCTGTGGGCTCTTGCTGAATGAAGCTAGGACAGCCACTGATGTTTCTTCATTAGTTCTTGCGTCCACATTTTGGCAAATCCAACACTGTACCAGTTTCATGAAACTTAGCAAGCAGTTTGCTAACTGTAGTATGGGAGATGGGTGGTCTCGTAGGGTGTCTTGCATTGAAATCTGCTGCAATGACCCGGTTACTGCGTTCACCAGATATCAACACAATTTCGATTTGCTCCTCACGTGTTAACCTCTTCGACATGTCAATGGCTGTGAACAAAGAGAAACTTGTAAATAACTCATGTAAGAATAAAGTTACGTTGAAACCAAGCACACCATTGTTTTTCTTGTGACATTACCAATAAGTTTGATGTGTCACATGGCCCTCTTCCTATTAAAAAAACAAAAGTTGTATCCAAGATGGCCAACTTCTAAATGGCCACCATGGTCACCACCCATCTTGAGGAGTTTGCCCCCTCACATATACTAATGTGCCACAAACAGTACTTTAATATCACCAACCATTCCCATGTTATTACGATGTATCCATATAAATGACCCACCCTGTGGAACTGTGTTTTCATTGCAGCTTCTGACATTAGGTATTATTTAATCACTGTGAGCCGAACAGTTTACCTAGAAATGTCTCAGTCCCCCATTTCTCCATACAAATAAGTATGTGCACCTCATTTAAGCTAAACACCTCCATTACTGCATTGCTTTAAAATTATCTGCAATTTATAATGCGTATTAACATAACTGCAAAGTGACTAATAACAAAAACTACAACTGAAAGGGTTTAGGCAGTCCCTTTGTTCTGAGTGGTATGTTTGTAATTAAGCAAGCATGCAGGGATTCTGCAGGGATTCATGCTGTCTCAAGTTACAGGAATTCCAAGATGTATTGATTAGAATGGAAAATTGATGATTTTACAGTCTCAAAGAAATATATTCAGTGCAAGACCAGCTGTATTACGCAGCACTTAGAGTGTTATGGTAGTAAACCCCTAACATAGTTGCCCCCCCATTAGGAAAACAATTAATATTTTATAAATGCAAACTACCTAAAAGTCAGGAGGAAAGTTGTTTCCGGTTGCATATTGATTGAACTGTAAAAGCCAGACAATAAGATACTGCAGTATAATCTTATGGCAGTATGGACATTTGATTAGATACTTACTAGGGGATTTAGCAATAAATGTTATTTATATTCAGGGAAAGCCTTTTCACCAGGGTCCAGGAGAATGACTGCAAAAGTGGAATCAGGCCTTCTGCATATGCTTCTCGTATTTGTTCCGCATATTTGTAAGGCTTGACACAAACATGATTATTTGCAGGCCTAATGTGATTAAATTATGAGAATGTAAACTTCTGTGGACCTTAAAGAAGAAGAGCTGAATCAGCTATAATCGGATGTTTTAAGTCAAAGATGTTACGCATGAATCCTTCCCTTCTACTGGTTCTTGGAACACGGGTGAGGAAGAGAGAGCTCACGCTTGTGTGGGTTGTTGTCGCTAACTGTGCTAAAATGGAAAACGAAATAGGTTTGTTTCTTTTCAGTGAAGTTGTTTCCCAAGTCACACATTTATCTTTTTTGAATGAAAGGGTGTTTTGCTTGGCAGGTTTTGCCAAGACCAAAGTGTTATTAAGGTCTGTAAAGACTGCCAAATGCAGACACACACACACACTATTACTGCACATGAAGTTTACATCTTTTATAAAAGCAGGTTGAAGATGCACAGTACTGTATATAATACAGTACTGTATATAATAAGCAGCTGTCTGACAGTAAAAATGCTGTACAATGAATCCACAGGTCCAATGGTGAACACCCACTTAATTCTTTAGAATCTGCATAGGTCACCTGGAAATTCCTGTAATTGTTTGCATGAAGTTAACCCAAATGGCCAACACAATTTTCTTCAAATTTTCAACTTTAATATTTTAGTTTCTGTGACATTTTCTCCTTTCTTGAGATGATAAATTGCTAGTTTTAAGTGGTATTTATTTATTTAGTGAAATACTTAATTATCAATAGTTTTAGCAGTAGTTTGAAGTTTCATTGCACTATCCAGAAAGTTCTGCTTTGCAGAAGTAAATTATAGATGTTAACTAAATTGTTGTTTTTGCTTGAGCATACTGAGTCAATCTGCATTACTATTCTAACATAACTCTGAACGAAGCACTACCTTTCCAAGTGAACTGTAAAGTCATGAAATAAAGTTTATTGACTTTCAGTATAGGGTACCTACATGTCACATCTACATGAGCTTCTCAGCCATGAAATGTCATATTTGGCAAAAGAGCAGACCCAGACAACTGTTGGCAGATTTAAATTGTTCATTGTTGAAGAGTGAATAATTTCCTAAAAATGAGTAATCAGTGGGGAAATTCAGCAGAGCTACAGGTTTGCACACAGGAGCTGTCAGACAGGGGGTTAGAAATGTGAGATATCCAGATCCAGTTATTAACAGGCTTACTTGAGTTTTGTTATCTAAGATTTGATGGAGATGGCATGTGGAGAGCGGGCCGGCATTTGAGCATGTGGTTCCTTTGACAGGCCAACTTCAAGCCAATAGCACTGTCAGTGCGCCCCAGGGCAGCTGTGGCTACAATGTAGCTTGCCATCGCCAGTGTGTGAATGTGTGTGTGAATGGGTGAATGACTGAATGTAGTGTAAAGCGCTTTGGGGTCCTATGGACTAGAAAAGCGCTATACAAATGCAGGCCATTTACCATTTACAAGTAACCATCAAGTCTGGGATCGACCTAGAAGATGCTCTGTCCCCACTGCTGTTCTGCATAAGGCCTGAACCTCGTCAGTGAGATCACTGATAAGACTGGCTATGCATAGCACTAGAATCTACAGCAATGACATCGGAATGTCATTCGGACTGGAGAAGCATACTTGGATAGTGACAAAGAGAGCGAAGGAAGTCAGAAGTGAGGGGATTGCACTACTAGAAGGCAACATTGCAGACATCGAGTAAAGCTACAAGTACCTGGGAATCCCACAGGCAAATGGGAACCACAAAGGTAGGAAAGCCGCAGCCATCAAATGACCAGCAGAGAGTAAGGAAAGTCCTGCTGCGTGAGCTGAATGGGAAGAACAACATCTGGGCAATCAACACCTACACCCTGCTGGTGATCAAGTATCCTGTTGGAATAATCAGCAGGCCAAAGGAGGAGATAGTAACCACTGTACTGGCATTAACACTGAAGCTCCTCACCATGGATGGAGGGTTTCACCCCAGGTCCAGCACCCTAAGACTATATGCTAAGCGAAAGGAGGGTGGCCAAGTACTGGTGAGTGTCAAAACCACTGTCCATGATGAAACAGCAAACATCCATGAGTACTTTAGGAAGATGGCCACAACCAACAGTGTGGTTAATTAAATACCTCAGGGAGCAGAAACATGAGAAAGAAGTGTAGAAAGGAGAAGAACCATTATGGAAGAACAGGCCCCTGCACAGCATGAACCACTAGTCGAAATCCTACCAGCAGCTGGACAAAGTTGGACTCGCATACAGAAACATCTGAGCAGAGTATGGCCTGGAACTCCCAGGGTCAAAATGGGACACTCCCCCTAGGGTGGTTGAGAACAAGTGAGCTAAGATCCTGTGGGACTTCCAGATACAGATGGACAAACTGGTAACTGGGTAACCAACCAGAAATAGTAGAGGTGAACAAGCAGAGGAAGATGGCCACAGTGATAGATGTAGCTTTAACGAGTTATAGTAAAGGAAGAATGAACATGAGAAGTTCGAGAAATACCAAGGGCTGAGAGAAGAACTCAAGGAGATGTGGAGGGTGGAGGCAAAACTGGTCCCCATGGTAATCAGAGCATTTGGTGCAATGACCTCCAAAATGGGTGATCAGCTCAGTGTAGCATATTTGGGGGAAAAAAGAATAATTTTAATGATTTTCACATTTCACTTTAAGTGAATAGTGTACACAGCCAGTGATTGAATTGTCAGATTTCTCTTTCTAATTTATTTGTTTTGTTTTGTTTTTGTTCATTTGGGGTTAAAAACTTATGTAAATTTATGAAACAAAATAACTTTGTGTTTTCACAGAATTGTACCAAGTATCCTTTCACCATTATTCCTCATGCCAACCTGCAACAGCTACCACAGCGCTTGTCGGTTTCAGCACTATCCTCTACTCCTGTAATTTCCTTCGCACACCATTCAGTGTTTTGCTGGCACTGCAAATTTGAATGAGCATATAGATGGAAAGCACACACTGAGTTGTGCTCGTAATCTCTAAAGGGTATGTTATATACTGAAATAGAATTCATATGCACCGCTGCCCAGTACTTTTGGAAAGTCCAGTAAATACTTGTTCCAAAGCTAGACTCTGGACAACTGGATGTGCTAGTGCAATGGAAAATGTGCCCATATTGCTGGGAAACCTGCTGAAAGTTATCACAGTCGCAACAGAGCAAGAAAATTCTTTATGGCTACATTAAAAACAAAAATACAGCCTTTTTTAAGTTTTCTGGGAGAACTGGGACTTCGGTGCATTGTCACCATTAATAGAGATAATGTATCCTCCTGCATAAAAGCATTTACTAATTTACTGTATTTTTTATTTTATGAATATTTTTCTAGATTTGGTACTTTAAAAATGCAGTTTTCTTTCTCCATATAATCACATGTAAACCCATCTACTCTCCTGAATAGATGGGTTAAAAGGAATCCCCGAACAGCCGCTTCTTCTCCTTCTGCCACCTCTTCCTCCTTCCATTTCATTATTACATGCTACGGGTCACTGCAGCATTGCTACACTGAGCTGCCAACAAGCATATCATTTTCCATTAAGATCCCACTCAATGGTTCCAGTGGCATTATTGGAAGAGGGAGCAGACAGAGAGTAATAGACCTCAAGTGATGGCTCTGTCAAAAAGACATTGGTGGAAAGTGCCCTATAGAGATGTAATAGACATAGTCTGTGCAGATAGCAGGCAAAGGAGAATGGGAAATTTACTCAGTTGCATTACCGAGTCACTCAGACTCGAATTGGTTTTGAAATAAGGAAGGGAACCATCTGTACTTACATTTGATTAATGTTATACTTACTACACTTGATATACAAATCTTTAATTGAAAAAAAATAAAATAATCTCAGATATATTAATCTTACTGTCTCTGTGGTACTAGAAAATTTTAATTCCACCTAAATCAGAAACATAGTATTCATAGATCCATACAAGATCCATACTCTTATTACAGTATATTATTTATTCATTCTGATCCCTAAGTACACCACCATTTCTTCCTAAAAAGATTTACACCATGTGGCACTCGCTGTAATAGGATTGTCCTGAGTGTCCAGCAGTGACTGATCTTACCCATCGTGCCTCATGTGTAAAAGAATTTTGATTTAAACTTTGTTAATCTTCCACCCTTGTGCTGAGTCTGTGGAAGTGGTTACTGGGCCCCAAATTGAATTTAACAATGACTGTGCCCATGACTTATGGGGAAAAGTGAGTTCATGAATGGCCATTACTGTTGCCTGTACAAAATCATATTAAAAGGAACAGATCCTCCTTTATGCTACCCTACCAAATTATGGAAGTCTATATTGTTAAACAGTTCATGACAGGTTGTGTGAGTAGCTGGATTTACACCTGTGATACCAGCAATGCATCATTCAATGATGTTGCTCAGCACCTAAGTACAGAAACAAAATATTCTTAAAAACCTCATGCAAAAAAAAGATCAAAATTTCTATTACAGTGTATTGCACTGCAACTGAATGTTCTTGTTCTTTCTAATAACAAAATACAATATTGTAGTTATTAAACAATGTTTGCTTATGGTCCATTTAGTTGGAAGTCTCACAAAATCAGCCACTAGTACTAATATTCCATATGCGATTTTAACTAAGACGTCAAAAAAGGGAAAACAATTCAGAGGAATTTGTTTGAGTATTAATTTCTGATGTATCAATATCCACTCACAAGACACTAACAGAAATGTCTAATCAGCCAATCACGTGCCAGAACTGTCAGGAGTTGCAACCAAATATGGTCCTCTGCTGCTGCACTCCATCTGCTTCAAAGTTTGATGAGTTGTGCATTCAGAGATACTGTTCTGCATACCCTGGTTGTAACACGTGGTTATTTGAGTTGCTTACTGTTGCTTTCCTGTCAGCTAAGAACACAAAACTGAGGCAACAATTCAGACCAGCTCACCAACAGAATATTGGAAAACATTACTTGGTCTGATGACCTGATGGCTTTCATGCTGTCTAGGTTCGTGCTGGCGGTGGTGTAATGGTGTGGAGAACATTTTCTCAGCCTACTTGAAGTGTACCTAATAAAGTGATAGCGAGCATTGTTAGTGTACAGGGTAAGAAATATATTTTAGCTAGTAAAAATAAAATGTACTTGACAGAAAAACTGAACAGCAAACTTCATACAGTATGTTCTCATGATTGCTACTCTAACTTGAGATTTAGGCATTAGTGGGGAATTTATGTGTTAGCTACATCATTACAGCAAATCACTCTGGAACCCTAACCTGACATGCACCTCCCCAACTACATGTTGGGTTGATGCAGCCTGTAGCAATTGTGATTGGCCTGTTCATTAGTGTTGATCCTCTTAATTATTTCAGAATATTTTTTTACTATGGCTGATTGTTGGGCAGGAGGGCATAAGACATGGATACCCAAGTTTGTGACTGGATAATTTGAGAATGAAGGAATATAGGAGCTTCAGCTTCCATACACATATGCAATCAGTTTCAAAACTGAATCCATTGACTGACTAACTGAAAAACTGACCACTACAGAGAGTGGGAACCCACAGGAAAAAAAGTCCCAACAACTATTTGTTTCTATCAGCTGGCATCTTATATAAAACAAAGCAATTTAGCCACAGGGTACTTACACATAATGCACATAAATGCTAACAACAGCATCGCCCACTTATGTAGGTTATGTCATAGGCTTTACAAAGATTCACCACAGAAGACTAAATCAAGCCTTAAACTGATCAAGACAAATGGGAATCCATCCGTCAAAATGGCAAAATGTGGCCATTTGAGGAACTGCTTTTTTGGCACTTTTGTTTCACTTCAGCTCTGGGTTTTGCCTCTTAATAGTAACAGTGAAAATAATGATGATTAAGGTAATCATCATGTCAGCTTATGTCCAGAGCAGAGTTTAAAGAGTCTGTGTAGTGTGCAACAAAGAAGTAAGTAGTAAGATGAATTTAGATTAGATTTAGAAGCCCTGAATAATGACTTGTTACCCAAATGCTAATATTAAAAGAAATTATTTGCAGTTGTTCAGCATTATTTAATTGATCCCATCTGACTAAAGCTACAATTTTCACTGTTGCTCTGGGTTATCAGTCACTTTCTGCATAATAAACAAGCAATCAGAGCATCCTTATTGCTTTTACAGACGTAAAACGAAATATTCAAAACAGAAGACGGTTAAGTCATTATGCTTCACAAAAGCATGATTCACAAAAGCCCCCCATCCACCCCTCCCCCAGCCGTAATGGCGAATACTGTAGAATTTCGAGGTCATTCCAAAAACTCCATTAATACATTGTGTTATTTAGGATGCTTGAAAAAACATCATATTGTCCCTATTAAAAACGGAAAATGAAAATTCAGGTATGCAAGTGACAAACTAATGATTTTTTTTTCTGAATCTTGAAGAGTAAATGTTTTCCGCGGTTATTACAATGGAAGGGTCACTACAAATCAAAGTTGATCCAAGTGAGAATTAATTTTTATCCTATGATGAAACAATTGTTTTCTGAAGGAGTGGCCTTTTCTGAAATGACAATGCAGATGGAGACCCCGAATGGTTTAATGAGTCTGAAAATGGTTGCAATTACATGCGCTGCCCTTCACAATCACCGGATGTCAACACAACTGAGCGTCTGTGGTTGCTTTTGTATCCATGTGTTCGAAAACCATCTAAAACAGAGAATAACGGTGCTTCAATTGTTCCAGTAGAGTTTCAGAGTCTTTTGCTCAATCATGTATGCCATATGCTGCTAAATAACTTAAGGTTACGATTTGGTCCCTCGTTCCAACTCTCCTTCTCATTTTAGGTATCAGGCACAGCAAACGCAAAAACCTATCCTTACAGATACAATAAAGGGAAACACAATTAACAGCGACTGTCTGAAGACACGTATTAATACTCTCATTACAAGGCAGCTCAAAAGGACACAGTCACAAACACATAAGAATAGACTTTGCAAGGGCACAGACTCTGCTCAACAAAGCACAGACTCTGCTCAACAAAGACAGAAATAAAAGCCTGTGACAAACGGATGGACAGCATCTGTTTCTCAGTGTCAGTTGGCAGTCGGGTGCTAATTGCAAATGCCAGAAGACAAAAAAAACCATGGCAAAGGTCTCTAGAAAACTTCTCCTCAGCTCAGTTTATTTTCTTCTTTTCTTCTTTTTTTTCCTTTTTCTTTTCCTTTTCTTTTTTTTCAGGCTCCAGGGGTAAACAAGCAGGAGGTTCAAGCAGCAAGAAAAATCACATTATATATGAAGCGCCTCATGCTATCACTGACATGTGTGTGAGTGAGTGTGTGTGTAATGAATCCTAACTACAGGCTTTTTATTCCCCAATCGCCATCTAATATGTGTCTGACATTGGAGTGTAATGTTAGGGAGCATATATTGAAAGGCTTGTTTGTCAAATCTGGAATTTTTCAACTTATGTACTGAAGCTTTAGAAACCTTGATGAGAATGTGGATGTTTTTGCATCATAGGTGTGTACAGAATTCCAAATCAGTGAAAAACAAATTGAAATAACAGCAAAGTAGTAACGACATCTACCATTATTTCCGCTCTCTGAATCATAGGAGTCTTGGACTTGCTTATGATACTTGATTTTCTGACCTAAATTACATAAATTTGAGAGATAGATAAACTAATAACCTCTAAGCTGATACTCTTTGCTTCCTCTGTGGACACATTGAGACATACTTTCAAAATCTGATCTCATGTTAATAGCTCCCACATTCATTTTGCCTAAATATTGTGCAGTTTATGTGTTCATTATCCTGGATACCCCAGGAGATAAGCGATCATCCACGATACGCTCTGTGTTCATTTGCTGTTTAATTTCATGCAAGCCATTTATCAAGCAGATGTTTTCCAGTGATTTCCAGGATTAAGAACCTGTGGTAATAAATGACAGTTTCTTAAGACCGATCAGGCATGACAGAGAAACTGGAAACCAGTTTTTGTGTGTTAAAAGTATATTGCGATCATTTCTATACAAGTGTGCAAGAATTGTATGGACCCAGTGGGCTAGTGGCGACAGGGAGGTTTGTTAAATCATTACTATGATATAAATAAAGAGTGATCAGCTGAAACTACTGAACATAATTTATTAAGGTCCAGAGTTTGAGTAATAAATTATTTGGCTATTACCCTGAGATGAAGCTACTTCGGAAAGTGCAGTCCGACAGTGGCAGGAAGTATGACAGGATGACTGCTCAAGATATTGGTGATAGCAGAGATCAAGAAGGCAGAAACTTGGCCAGTAGGAGGTGGCTGGGTAGGAAGAGGGTCACACAAATGACAATCTGAAAGGCAGAATAACAGAAGGGCACTGATATTTAAAGCACATGTTGGAAGCAAGGAGGCACTCGGGCACGACAGAGAAACCACAGGAAATCACAGTATTTGATATCTGAGAAACAGAGTGTACAGTGTATTTTATAGTCTATAAAATTGGTGTAGAAAACGTAAAATTTTCAGGCTGTGTCCCAGTGGAGATTGCATATGAAAAGCAGAACTACACGAGTCTAAACATTGTTGTTTTTTTTTATTAAATAACTATTTTGAGAAAGTTGAAAAACAGATATCTTTCTTTTTTCTCAGTGCAGTGAAAAACTGGATTACCTAAAGTAAAAGTACTTATTCAGCATCATGCATTAGATTACTGGATCTGAGTATTGATTCAGTAATGTGTGTCACTTCAATGTGGCATGATATAAATTATTCCTATTCTGTTGGGTAGCTTCATCTATGATATTACAATATTGCAATAGCAGATTTAGATTGATAATGACATATCAAATTCCAACCAAAGAATTTATATTGTAGTTTAAAGATCCTTAAACTTGATAATCCAAATCAGTGATCCACTCTAAGCAAGCATTTAATCACAGTAAGCAGTAGGGTCAGTAGTGTGTGTGTGTGTGTGTGGGGGGGGGGGGGGGGTTACTGCAGCCAGTGGAAGGCCCAGAGAGGATAGCCATCTTTCAGTCCTATCCGATTGTTAAGTGATGACGTGACGAATCCTACTTCCGGGCCTAAAATAGTCTGCGTTTAATATGGCTTTTGTGTTGTTAACATGTTTAATGTTTTGTATTTTCTTCTATTTAATCTCAAAAAGCTCCTAAAACAGTCAGTGATCACTGTTGACCTCCCTCGGCTTTTATTACCGCTAATCATTTATTTAAGCTCAGTTTTTAAAACCTTAGGATGTAACTACAGCCCAACCCATGCAGCAGTATATGAATGACTAACCTCTTATTGTGGATGGATTATCTCAGTTGTTCTCCTGGCTGAAGTTTGGTCCTTTTACAGCATCCTGCCAAGCGATTACATTTGTTCCTGACCACCGAGAACACTCACGTTAACTTTTATCGAGTGGAAAAAAGGTTAGCTTGTTTATATTATGCTAACATAGCTGTGTCGCTAGCGGTCACGTAGCACATCATTATATACCAGCTAGCCGAACTTCAGTAACCCTACAAACGTCACTGCTGTTTAGTTTTCTGTCTTCATTTATGCTGGAAGTGATAACAGAGCTGTACGTTTTAATTTGTTTCCAAAACCCCGCAGTCAGGACATGCTATATTGCAGAGGTGTGGACTCGAGTCACATGACTTGGACTCGAGTCATTAATTTTATGACTTTAGACTTGACTTGAAAAAAGGTTGTAAGACTTGTGACTTGACTTGGACTTTTACACCAGTGACTTGGGCCTTGAATTGGACTTGAACCTGTTTACTTGAAAAGACTTGATATTTTACCCAAATCTAAAATTTAACATACATATTATATAAAAAGTGTGGACCATTAATTCACTTTATTCATTCATTCATTCTTACCACACTCCGTATGTATGTGAGCGTGAGCTGTAGCACAGCCAATCAAATTAACCAGATTTTTAAAAAAAAAACCAAAAACGCTCGAGCCTAAAATGCTCCCAAGAGTAATTTCTTTCAGCTACATAAACTACGAAGGAGTCAACAAAAAACGAAATGCAACATGCAAAACATGCAAGAAGAGAATTACAGACGGAGATGGAACAACTTCCAACTTTGTCCGACATTTGAAGTTACATAAAGAACGGTAGGTGCTGCCTTTTTTTGCTACGATGAGATAGCGACTTAGCTAACTTCATCTTATTAGCAAATGTTCTCCGGGCTACGTTGATGATACTGTTTGGCTTTAACAGGTATGATATGTTTGTCATGCTATTTTAAATCCGGTCCTACAAGCGCATCCAAGAATAATACGCAACTTGTTAGCTCAGAATTGTCGGTGAATGGTGAGCAGGGTCCGTTTCAGAAAGGGGGTTCTGTAGCTGTACTCAGGGAAGACAGTTTCTCTCCGTCTCCTCCTCATCATTAACCCCGTAGAGCTACATGTTTATTTTTGTAAGAAAACCAATTACACCCTTATTGTGACTTATTTTGACATTGTTATGTGTTGCCAGACCATGGTTATATTTCATTATGCCAGTAGATAGTGCTCTTGCATTGCTGTGGAACTACGAGAGACTCTAGCAATAGGCTCTGTGCACGCACAGCTCAGAAATAAATGAGCTCCGTCCTGAGCAAGATGCTAACTTCGGTGTCCTCTCTATTAATCCACAGGTACTGACAAACAAACTTTTATGTTATCGAACTGGTTCTAAATGTTATGTAAGTTGAGTAACAACTATTCAGCTATATTTTGAGATGAGAGTGATGATGTTGTTTTGTGGTATTTTGTTGTAATGAGTATTAGAGTATCATCGGCATAATGTTACGTAGCACTATAAGTATATGCTATGACAGTGGCAACCTGCGGCTTCAGAAAATGTGTTGTAGTGTTAGCCAAGCAGTACTGAGTCCATGTATTAAGGGGAAAGCTTTTCGTTGGTGAAACAACGTTTGCAGTCGCCATGTTGTGTTGCGTTCAGGGGACGCCATGTTCAAAAGTAATTGCGTATATGGCGCGAATGTGGGGAAAGGTGTGAATGTGAGATGGGTTATTTTGGTATGTTGTTATGCTTTAGCCGTGAGTGTTTTGTTTAAGTTGTGAGTATGTAAAGTCATTTTGGATTAGTTTGTATTTATTTTGCTTTTGAGAGAATGCTTTTTGTAACTTTATTTATGTTTATGAACTCTGTTATTTTATGGGAAGAATGCATGGTCTAGTGTGATTTGTATTGTGTATATGCAGAAATAAATGAGCTCCGGCCCAAGCAAGACGCTAACTTCGGTGTCCTCTCTATTAATCCACAGTTTGCTCATATTTGGCTACGCAGTGCTCTCTAGCCTGTGTGCCGCTTGCTGCCGGTCCAGATTCCCCTAGGTCTGGTGCCGGTAACATATGGTCATGTTTAACTTTTGCATGTCTGAGCCAGGGAAAAAAAAATTTGGTTAGAAAATCTGGCCCACCTTAGTGGCTATATATGGCCTTTTTCTTCTGTCATTTATGTCAATACATCAAATAAAATTCTTTGATCTTATGTTATTAGCTGTTGTTTATTTGCAAAGGTCAGTTATTCTTAACAGGGATGCTAAACATTGCTTATTAGAACTGTATGCAGAGTTTTGAGAAAAGTGTTTTAATAAATATTGTTTATATATTTTTCATTTATATTTTTTATTGTCTGAAAACTATGAGAGTTTAAGTGTTAATAGTTATTTAGGATTTTTAGGATCAACTTAAAGTAAAATGCAATTCATGAATGGCTGAAATGGAATTTCTGACATGAGTCTAATATGCTTACCTCTATCAGATTTGAAGAATACCAGATGAAAAAGAGGATCACAAATGAACCTCAACAGCCTTCCATATCACAGTTTATGGACACCTGTGCCGGACAGTACAGCATGACTCATCCACAGCAGAAAGCTATCACGAATGCATTATTAAGTGACTTGATTATTGGTTGCAACCTGCCCCTTTCTATTGTGGAAAACAAGAATTTTTGGCACTTTCTGACGGTAGTTGACAGAAAATACAGCCCGGTATGTCGCAGAACAATTATATCAAAAACAGAGAACCTTGCTGCTGAGAAACGTTCAATGTTAAAAACTCAGTTGAGCGAGACTGATCATGTTTCAGTCACTGTGGACGTTTGGTCAGACCGAAGGATGAGGGGTTTCCTTGGTATCACTGTGCACTGGATACAGAAAGAGACAGAGAGGATGCAGCTAAAATCCAAACTGCTGGCCTTTGACCGCTTCAAAGGATTACACACTGGTGAAAGAATCCGTGAGAAATTTGAAGCTATATGTGATGAATACAACATCAAAGATAAACTAGACTATATTATTAGTGACAATGCTGCCAATATGCGGAAAGCATTCACTGTGTGCTTCCCCACTGAGCAAGCTGAGGAACATGATGATGATGGTGATCATCTTGACGACCCAGAGCTCTGGCATGACTCAACCTTGGAAGATCAGGAAACAGTAGGTGCTGCTATGGCAAAGACACAGCGCCTGCAGTGTTTTGCGCACACACTTCAGCTGGTGGTGAAAGATGGTTTGTCAGAGACCAAAGTGGCATCTCCTTCACTTTCAAAGTTATCTAAGCTCAGCTCTCTACTGCACACAAGCACAACATTCAAAGATGTGTTTGAAGCTGAATTTGGTGAACAGAAAGCAATCCCTGCTGCTGTAATCACAAGATGGAATTCAACACTGAGACAAGTGAAGGCAGTTATCCAATGTGAACATCTAAAACTCTGTGCT
This sequence comes from Maylandia zebra, assembly GCF_041146795.1. Lineage (NCBI taxonomy): Eukaryota > Metazoa > Chordata > Actinopteri > Cichliformes > Cichlidae > Maylandia > Maylandia zebra. Next base: position 38,346,648 of record NC_135188.1, on the reverse strand, counting down.
GTTCTTGAAATGGCTCGGCACAAGGAGTTATTATTGACAACACGAGAGTGGAACCTGTTGAAGGAGATGGTGGACATCTTGAAGCCTTTTGGAGAAGCAACAGATTTGACACAAGGTGAGAAAAGTCACGATTAGTGCTGTTGTTCCATCCGTGCTGTCCCTCAATCACCACCTTGAGAAACTGAAGCCTCAAGTCCGTTTCCTGAATGGTCTGGTCAGGAGCCTCCAAGCATCTTTGAACAAAAGATTTCTTGGAATCGTTATCCATGTGCGAATGGCTAGAGCAGAAGATGGGATCACTGCCCCCTTTTCAGATCCAGTGTACCTTAAAGCAGCTGCTTTGGATCCAGCATTTTCTCTGTTGTGGGTGGAACACCATGTGTTGGGCAGTTGTGACATAAAGACAGAGGTGACACAAAAAGTTAAAGGTAAAGATTGAATATAGTTTATATTTTTTCTGTATTTTTTTGTCTAAAATTGTAATAAAGGCTCTTTTGCTGTTGTTAATTTGTTTTGCCAGATCTGATCCTGCAAGATGCGGCAGATCCTGCAAAGTCAGAGCAACCTGTGACTCCTGGTGGGGAATATCAAGAGGACTGTGAAGATGGAGGACTCTTTGCTGCTTACTGTAAGAGGCAGAAGAAGGATGTGGGGAAGAGTCCAGCTCTACAGCTAAGTCACTACCTGGATATTGCTAATGGACAGAAAGCCCTCTTGTTCTGGGCAATGAACATGCAGACTCTTCCTTCTCTGTTTCATGTGGCCACCAGAGTTTTGGCAGTACCTGCATGTAGTGCTCCTGTGGAGCGAGTTTTCAGCTATGGTGGCATCATTCTACGGCCTCATCGTGCACAAATGACTGGCAGACTTTTGGCCAATTTGGTCTTTTGCAAATGCAATGCAGAATAGTTAATAGTGAACTGAAATAACTTAAAGTGCACATTCTTGCACATTCTTGTTCATTGTTTATATATATATATATATATATATATATATATATATATATAAAAAACAGGAAGTTCTGCTTTTGCATTTTTCACTGAATGTTTATTCTGTGAATTTGTAATTTAGAGGAAGACTATTCTTGCAGCAAAGTTTAATTGAGCTGTGCAAGGTGCAATTTCAGAATTAGTTTGTGCATATTTTGTAAGTTACTTGTTTCATCAGGTGATGAGATCAATACAGATTTAAAAAAAGAACACATGGTCTATTATTTACACCTAACATATAACTGCAACATTGTTTTTTTTTTTTAAAAAAAAAGACTTGAAAGGACTTGAAATTCAAAGTTTCGGACTTGGGATTTGACTTGAAAGTTGTCTGTCTTGACTTACGACTTGACTCTGACTTGCTTGACTTTACTTGAGACTTGACTTGTGACTTGAGGATAAAGACTTGAGACTTACTTGAGACTTGCAAAACAATGACTTGGTCCCACCTCTGCTATATTGTATTTAGATAGAAGCTAGCAAGCTAACACCCTGCTAACTTCTAACTCCGTTAAATGTCATAAATTCCGTTTTCATGGATGTCTGGATGTTAAACTCAATTGTTACACCTGGTAGAGCAGAACGCTGATCATTTTATTAAAGATGAAAGACTTTAGACAGTTTTTCAACTCTAAGTAATGCCATAGTGATCATTTGGACCTGCAGCGGAGTTTAGGTCCAGACACGGCTAGTGACGTCAGACTGAACGACCGGATAGCATTATGTGATGTGAGACTATTATATAATTGCATAATGAATTTAATAGTAGATTCGATTTACTACTGTCAGTTTGTTTACACAACAATTTCACCAGGAAAGAAAGTCAATACAGGGCAACTTATGGAAAACGAGCATTAAACTCATGTCCAATACCAAGATTTCTTCTTTTGTGCACATGATAATTAGTATTAGAAAAATAATGGTGGTTCTTGGCAACCAAATAGGGTTAATGTTTAGGCTAGAGCCACCTATTGACATAAAAGAAATGCCTTCTCAATTTCTTTAACTGATTCAACCACCAGGATACAATTTCTTTCTTCTTCTTTTTTTTTTTTTTTTAGAAGAAATCTCTAAAAAGTAGCAAGTGCTATAGTTTTTGTGCCTGCAGAATTTTTTACTGTTCAGGTAAATGTTTACACAATAGTGTTGATCTCACAACTAGTTTCTGATAAAAATGTACTGAGAGCATAATTGCATCCTTTTGAGTCCAGCTAACGATTCAAACACAGCTTTTGAGAACAGCTAACTGCTGCCAAATATTAAAACCCATTATGGTAGCAATGTCATGTAAAAGTCCTTATTTTATAAAGCCTCTGGGGAATAGCATCAATTTCACACCAACGCTCGAGTCGAGTTGAGCCCCGATTCCGTCTTCATGGTTTTATTTCCATGCTGACTGAAGTTACCATAAAATAAACCGATGGACTCATATTCATCGCTGTAAAATAAAAATAAAAGAAGAGGCCCTTTTATAGGTTCTCTGGACTTAACAGCTCTAACCTTCTTTCATGTCTTATTGAAGGAAAATATCAGTGAGCTGGGTTATGTTTCTTTCCATGCTGTATTTAGGGAGAAGTCAGGAAAATGGCCGGTAGAACTGACTTACATTGGTGCAAGAGTGAAGACTTTTTTTATTTGTTGAGCTCTGTTATTTATTCACGTTGTCATGGAAACCATTCCAAAAAAGGGTCTTATTAAGGTTTCTAAACCTTGATGTAATCTATCAGGGAAAAGGAGAACTCACCTATAACAGGTCGAAACCACAAAAGCAGAAGCAAACTCATGACGTACCTATGCTATACATGGGATCATTGAATTCTTCTGTACTCTTATTATGATTTGGATTCAATAAGTCAATATTAAAGTCCCCACAAATAAACATTATTTTAATAAATAAACATTACATCTGATTTAGATTTGTAAATAAGTCCTCCATATTATCCTTAAATATCTCAATCTTTGATCCCGGTGTTCTGTATATACAACTGACAATTAGGTTTTTCCTTTTTTCCATATTTATTTCCACTGTTAAACATTCCATCAATAACAGTCGTCATTCTTCCAACTCTTTTGTACTTTAGGTTTTTATCAATGTAAAGTGCCACCCCACCTCCTTTTTTGTTGTTTCTGTCTAAATGAAGGAATTCATATCCATGTATCTCAAAGTCTTCTTCCTTTCCAGGAGTTATCCAGGTCTCTGATATGGCTATCACCTTGAATGGCTGTTTAAACTGTGTTATGTATTCTTTGATGTATTGAAAGTTTGCATATAGGCTTCGACTGTTAAAGTGAACCAGTGTTATACCCTTTTCTACCGTGATTTTCTTTTTAAATTGTTTATTTGTATAATAATGTCATTCATTTGTCTTATTGTTAAAGAAATTACAATCAGGATCTATGTTGCTGTCATACACCAATGTCTTATTTTCAATATCTATATGAGTTATTCGTTGAAAACTGTCAGACATCTGAGTTGGTTGTGTAACTTAGACGGTCCCATCATATTTAGCACTGCTTTGCATTCTGATTTATCAGTTATATTTTTCTAGTTCCGACATCTCTTTCATGACTAGAACCTTTGCCTTCTCTGGTGTTCCATTTAACTTAATGAATATTTTACAATCTGACGTCCAAGATGACTGTATTTTCTTCTATTTTCTTAATATTCTTGCTTGTCTTGCAATGTCTGCATTTTTCTCGATTAGGTGTTCATTTAAATAAACATCTGTACCTTTTAGCTTTCTTCCTTGCTTAAGCAGTTCTTTTTTCTGTTTTCTATTAACAAAAGGTATCATAATGTCAGCTATTTGATTTTTGTTTTACCTTGGCAGAGGATGGCATCTCTCAATACTTTTACTGTCCATTTCGATACCCTGGCTTTTGAAGAAGCCCATTACCTGCTCTTCCAAGCAGAGTAGCTCTTGCTCAGGTGGCTCCCCTCTCTCTGACGCTGCTACCCGTGCATATGTCTGATGCTTGGTTTCCAGTCCCGTCACTATCACATCATTTACTCTCGAATATTGTTCCATATCTGACACCCATCCTTCCAGCATAGCGATCTTCCTGTCCTTTTCCTCGCTCTGCCTACTTAGTTCTTTAATATCTTCCATTAAATTAAGTATCAGTTTTTGTTGTTTTGCAATGGTTGTTATTTCTTCTGACATAAAGTTTAGGAATTTCTTTATGTCCTCCAGTTCCTCCTCGTTGACGTTGCTCTTCTTAGGCGGCATCTTGTCGGTGCTAAGGCCCGTTGGTTGCGAGCACCCTCGAGGGTTGCCGAAGCCAGGCCTGTCCTGGCAGTTAACCTCACTGGCTGTTGGTGGAGTGAGGCTCGGCCTGCCTATGAGCTTTGTTGGTTGGTGGTTGAGCTCAGTAGAGCCAGGCGATTATCCTTGCTGGCTGGTGCTGGTGTCAGGCGTGGCCTGGCAGCTAGCCTCTCTGGCTGGTGGTGGAGCCCGGTGTGGCCTGGCAGCTAGCCTAGCTGGCTAGTGTTGGTACCCGGCATGGCCTGGCAGCTAGCCTCCTTAGCTGATTGTGGAGCTTGGCGTGGCCTGGAAGCTACCCTCTGTGGCTGATAGTGGAGACCGGCGTGGCCTAGCAGGTAGCCTCGTTAGCTAGTGGTGGAGCCTGGAGTGGCCTGGCAGCTAGCCTCTCTGGCTGGAGGTGGAGACTGGTGTGGCCTGGTAGCTAGCCTCTCTGGCCGGCCCTTGGATGGAGCAAAGGGGTGACTTGATAATTGACTATTAGCTCAAAGCAGTAAATGCTCATTCTATGACCTCTGGCATCAAAAAGGTATTTTTATGGATATTATAGATATGTGAATTTTTTCAAACCATTCTCTCTAAACCCCATGATTGTGTGTGAAAATCCCACACCAACACATCTGGCACCAACAAACAGTCACATTCAAACTGACTTGAATCGCCTTCCTTCCCCTTTTTGATGCTGAACTTTAGCAAGTTGTCTTGGTCATGTTGCCATGTTAGATTATTTGATTGCATTAACAAACAGGTTCACCTAACAAAGTGGTCAGTGAATGTATATTTATGTATACATATATCACAAGTTTCTATTAAAAAACAAAATTATAGGACTGCAAGATTGATAAATATAGGAAAAAAAATTGTATTGTTCAATATCACAACAAAATATAAGGACATCTTAAGTGACACCACTTTGGTCACTAAAACATTATAGAAACACAATCTTCATTTAAGTATGAAACTGTGTTTCATCTGCAATTTTCTTTTCATATGAATATAGAAATTAACATTAACCAATTTGTATTCTGGGAAAGGTGCACCACCTTCAAATATAGGAACTATTTGATTGCAATTACAGTTCATATCAATTACCAATGAAGAAAAGAGTGGTCGTGGGCTGTTGTTCCAACATCAAAGTTCTTTTGAAAGGTCTCAGTTGTTCATAATAATTCTCCTTTTGTCCACACATACTTTCAGCCATTTTACTTTAATTTTACCATGCCACAGCAATTCCAAATATTTTATAATTATTCATCCTATAATTACTGACATGAAAGGGCTTAAGCCACCTCATGTGTTTCAAAAAGCGAGCAACTCACAGCTTGATATCAGGAAGCTATTACAGCTCCAGACTAGAGCACAAGATTTAATAACACTGGTAACATAATAGGGATGCTGACAAATCCAGAAAACATCACTACAAAGATAGCCACTCTATGGATGGGTTCTTTGATCTATAGATGAAAAAAAAAAAGAATATCTTTCTGAGGGAAAAAAAATCTTGTTTTCTTGTAATATGAAACCTGTCAGAAAATGGATGGGAGGTATAATAGAGTAAAGTAGAATCAAAGTCTGCACACCACTAAAAATAGTCTCAGGTCATAACCCAGGATGTAAACCTTTCATCAGAAAAAAAACAGTGAGTCATTTTCACACTGTCACTATCTGTTTCATATGCAGGACACGGACCACAGGACAGACATTTTTGGCAATATGAAAACAGGAAACACCTCTTTGAAAAAACAAACAAACAAACAAACAAAAAAAACCATCTCTGTGTGGAAATTAAAGGCCCAACTTTCATATTTATTCATAATTCATGTTTAAGTTCAGATACATTTCCAACATGTGGCAAGTCGAGAGCAGCACGCTCATGAATGATTGACAAGCCTGGGCTCTGCCCCCCAGCTTCAGAGCCTGCCTCATTTATTTGTCCATAAACAAGCATAGCATGACGTCGCACAAACATGAGGCACACAACTTTTACCTTCATCCCGTGGCAATGCTTATACTTTCAAATTTATCTCTAAAGAAAATGAATGAAACACTTCTTTTTAACCAAAACTAAATTATTTAAATGAAATATACATGTATTCATGGCTATGACAGACAGAGAGCATGAATATGAACAATGGGACTTACAATTTAGGTATATCAAGTTATTATTGAATCTATCAGTGGGAAGGGAAAATGGGAGGGAAAGTGCACTGCAGCTTACATACAACCACTTCCACTCATTCCTACTGATTCTCTTCCTCTCCATATGTTCATGATTTACACCATGTGTTAACTTTTTATTCCGCCGTCGCTTGTGTCGACGACTGGAAGATGTTTGGACTTAATGTGTTAATGAGCCTTCCATCTTCCATTAGTCAATCCATCATGCAAAACCAGTTAGATTTAACTGCTTGTTAGAGATTTTCCTCTCATTTTAACGTTTTTTCCCCTCTGGGAATACAGTTTTGCCTTGAGTGGAGACTGATTTGAATCCAGTATTGCTGACAAATAACTGCAGAATACAATGACTTGGGTACACAAATGCACAAGCCATAGAGTTGCATGGCGGCGGGGGACGACGACTGTGAATCCTGTATATTTCTTTATGTTACCTAAAAATGATTTCTTACACAAGCTCTAAAAGTAGAATGAGAGAACAACAAAATGAAAAAAAAAATACACTTTGTCATTTATTTACTGATGATCTGATGGACATGTACTGTAACCTGGGAGAGGAAAAACCATGTGAACGGAATTGCTTTCAGTATTTTCAGCTTTCAGCAATAACAACAACTAAAGATTTCACTATTGATCAATCCAGCACATTGGCTTGTTGAAATTCCTGTGCTTTTGGGATGTTCTTGGTTTTTCTCACATTAACTGCTCACTCCAAGCCCTTCCAAAACATTTCTATTGGGTCTAAGGTCATGACTTTGGCTTTGCAATTTGAAAACAACATCTTTAATTCTTCAGTCACTCTTTCGCAGAGCATTGAGATTCAGTTCACAGACAGATGTTTTTGATGTTTTTTTCACAATTTTCTGCTGTAAGTTAGAATTAGTTTCCTCACTGACCAGAAGCAGCAAAATAGCCCCAAACCATGATGCTACTGGAACCAAGTGTCACACATAGACATACTGTGTAAAAGTCTTGAGCAACCACTTTTTATTTTGCCTCCAGGAACCCAGACTTTCTCATAATTTTTGCTTAACCCTTTAAAACCGGTCAGAGCAGGCATGCTCCGTTTTGCGTAACTATTTTTAAATCCCGGTAGCACTGCAACCACGTGAGCTAGCACAATAATTATTTTTGCATATGAAACCGGAGGAGTTGTACTTACATCTTATGCCATCAGCTTGTCCTAAGTCACAGTTTCCTTCCACATAAAGCTTTGGAAAAACTGCATAAAAAGCACTTGCAGCAACAAAAACATAATATTCCAGAAACAGGCTTTGCCGATCCGATCAGCTGTTTGTAACATTCCTACATCCATCAGCGGGAACTATCACATGTCCGCCATGACCTGCCCGAAACCGGAAGTGACGTCATTTTGCGGAAATGTAGTTTTTTACCATCAAGGCCTCATGAGCCTATACTGGTGTTTTTAAAAGTTATATTTGACTTTATGACTTTCTGTGTCGTTTCTGAGATGCTTAGGACTCATATTGCACTGCTGGAAATAGTTTATTTAAATGCATATGCTGTTTTTTTTGCAAATTTGCACTATAATATTTATTTTCGTTTTTCCTGCAGTGTATAGAAATTGGTGTATTTCAAAAATAAAACTATGAAGGCACTCAAAATAAATTCCCTGTGGTGGGAAACTATTTTGTGCAACTTTTTTGTATTTACAGTTTTGAGGGATAAGCCTCTTAAATTTCTCTAACTAGAAATATAGGTTAAAAAAACAAAAACGATTTTCAATTTTTTTGTAGTTTATTGCACTTTTTTTTGCAATTTATGTAATGACTATGCACTTAATGCAGACATATTATTAAAATTTAGGCTGCAATGGTTGTATTGATGTATAGCAACTTGAAATGCTCCCAAAAATGGCTCCACGGCATGTAAAAATATAATATCAGCTCTGGCGGAATTTGGTTCTATGGTAGGTCTTAAAGGGTTAAAGAACAATAGAACAATTGTTCTCCAGGTTTTGTTTGTATGTTTTTCTTTTCTTTTCTTTGTTTGTTAAGCCACATAACATTGATCAATAAATCATTACAGCATTCTAAAAAGGCACCCAACACAAGTAATGAATTTAGCAGGAATGACTTTTAAAGTATCTTCAGTACTTTGTTAACGTAACAAAAACAAAGTTGTTTCCATTTCCAAGTTCTTTTGACGAGTTAGGAAAAATGCCAAAGACAACACCGTTTTACAGGCATAAAATGGTTTTGTTGAGTCATTCAGTGAAAAGTTGCCAATCATGACAGAGTGTGCAGCCTTTAAAATAATTGAGGAAACTAGGGACCAAAAGACATGAACAGTATCTGAAAGTACTGAAGACATAGAAAAGAAAATTCAGTAAAGAGCTGACACAGGATCTGTAAGATGCATCTGGCCCTTTAGTCGAGCTATCGACTGCTTGATGAAATACTCTCAATGATGGTATGTCAAAGTAGACAAGAACTGCACAGAAAGATCAGTTGTCAGGGTCGGACGGTGCCCCGACCAGTCGACCTGCCTGTGTGTATATGTGTGTGTGTGTGTGTTTCCTCTCTCGCTCTGTTTTTCCCTCCAGCTCCGCTGCGGTGTTTACGGAGGTTGCCTAGCAACAAGGGACCTCCGACCCAGAAGTGCAGTTGCCCTGAGATGCCTCACCTGCAAACAATTCTTCACCAGCTGCTGCCTATCATCCACCATCTTGGGCAAGGCTATTTAATGGTGTGGCTGAGCGACAGACAGCGCTGGAGTATTGCACTAAGCCTGCAGTGTTACTTGCCGCTTGCGTTCGCTCAGTGTTCACTGCTCAATGTATTAATCCTTGCTATTGTCTGTGTGCAACTAGGAACTGGGACGGAGGATTCACTAGCACAAGGAAGCACTCGGAGGAGAGACGGGCACTCACTACCATGCACAGTCTGAGCACAGGAGGACGCACCTACTATCATTATTGATGGGAGAGGCGTGAGTTTCTCAAAATGGGCTCATTGAGTCAGCACGGATAAGATCTTGGAGAGGCTACGGCTGCTGTGAATACTCAGAATAAGATCTCTGACTGCAGACTGGATACATCTCGGAAGGGCTAGGTCGGAATAACATCTCTGGGCGCAAATTGGATGACATCTCTGGGAGGCACACTGCCATGAGTTCTCATAAATCGGCTCCTTGAGCACAAGAAATGACAACATCACAGAACGCAAGTATGCCGAAGCTCGCGGCTCTCCAACGGGAGATTGAGAGACCAGTGTTGGACTGTAGAACTGCTTTGAAATTCATATGAGCTGTTCGCACTAAAGTAAAAAGCACCATCACTTCATGCGGATACCCCCTTTGGCGCCAGCTGCAGTCTCAAGGCTGGAGCTGAACAACAACACCCTGATAACGACTGTGTTTAGTCTGTTCCTTCCCATTCCATGCAAGGCAACCTGGGTTGGCTGGAAGACTGTTTACTTAGCCTAGCAGGGCGAAGGAGACTGTCTCAGCTGAACTCTGGACACGCACACACATCCCCCCTTCCCTTTCCAAAAGCCTTCGATGCTTATTCCCTTCCGATGCTGCACCCTTTATCCACCCCTGTTGCTTGTCATGTGTTTCTTTGGTGTATTAAGAGTTTTTTCATGTGCTATGTGCAGAGGTGTTTTTTTTTTTCTTCCTGTTGGAGCTCAGTCTGGGGGGAGTTATTTTTTTTCTCCTTATCTTTCCTCATGTGGTGCATTTTCCATTGTTATACCTCTCTGACCTGTCTTCCCCATGTGATGTTTTTGTGTAATGTATGTATGGTCGGAAGGGTAAGATGGCGCTGGCACGGCTGGCAGCCTTAACCCAATTTCCCTCGGGATGAATAGAGTATTATCAATCAATCAATCAATCAATCAACCAATCAATCAATCAATCAATCAATCATTGCACATTCTAACTGTTGTCAACCTTGATTGACTGTATATAAACACACTGCCTTTATTCTGAGCTCCGCGCCTGAGTCCACTCAATCTTCAACCCTGACATCAGCAGCAACAGAGTGCTGATTCTAGATTTGAAAATTTTGATTCTAATCATGTATGTATGGAGGACATCAGGAGAAAGGTACAACAGTAAGTGTCTACTACCATCTATAAACACAGTTGAGGCTCTGTCATGGTTCGATTTGCCTCGTGGAGTTCGGGATCTTATTAAAATCAGTGGAATTATAAACAAAAAGATTTTAATGTCTGTTAATCTGTGCACGCTGTCTCAATTATTGCTAATAGCAAACATTTAAAACATGGTTTGGATCCATGACACCTGTAATAGAATGTGTTACACCTATACATACACGTTTATGCACCCTTACAAATGTATTGTTATATGGACTTATGAGGGCAGACGTGTTTTTCTCATTCATTATATAATCCATAATAACAAGCTTCATGCTGGCTATTATGCATTTTTTTGTCTAGAAACATAATTTGTCTCAGTTATCTCCATTAACGACCTGCCTATGACAGGATGGGAAAAGGTACTTTGTCAGGTCAGCGGGGCCTTCAACAACAGAAACCTGCAAATTTCAAGCTCTTTAGGTTTGCCTGCTCCCACATGACAAAGTCAATGCTGCAATCCCTGCATTGGCACATGGCCCAAATGCTTGCTTTCAGATTTCTCTTTAATGACATGACAAGTTAAGTTAATCACAACATTATTGCTGAGCTCACTGTGGGATCCCGCCCTTGGCCCCATACACCTGTCAACAATCAGCGGTCATCACCCAGGAGCACTATTTGATGCTGGAAGACAGATCCTCTCGTCGCTGGATGATTGTACTACACGTTAGTGTTTCTCCCAGCTCTTGTGAACCTGTGATTCGTGATTTGTGTGTGACTTCCCTCTCTTCTGCGACAGACTTTCCTCCCCGTACCTGTGACCCCTCAGTCGTGTGAACATGTGTGAGTTTGGGCAAGAAGACGTGAGCGAGTGTGAGAGAGCTTCCCTGTGATTCCCTGGAGTTTGGATTCCCCTTCACAGTATATATCGTGCACTGTTGCTGTAAATAAACTGTTTTTGGAGACGCCTACCGCTCTGCGCTTGGGTTCCTGCTACTAGATTGTGACAGTTATATTGTGCCATCACTGATGCTCCAAGATATCATTGTACAAAATAAAATGTATTGCACTGACTGGCCCTTGATGCTGGCTACACTGTAAACCCGAATGTTCAAAGTAATAGATTAAATAGTGTATACTCAAAGTCTTTAAAAAGTTCTGTTAACTTAAATATGTCAAGTTCGTGTAACATGTTCTTCTTTTTGAGTAAATGAAACTAATAATATTTGATTGAATTGAACTATTTCTATATTAAGTAAGCATCACTTAAAATCATAACTTAAGCACAACGTAACACAGTTAAGTTAGGACATATAAGAATGGTAAAGTCCTGTTATTTTTGTTGTTTCAAGTAGGTAGGATTTAATAATAAACTTAATTTATGTAGCACATGCTAAAATACAATAAAATCTCAAAGTGTTTCACCAAATAAGTAAAATCAAATTGTCTTAAATGCATTAGTGGAAGACAAAATGTATTTATTTTAATATTCATTGTTTTATCAATGTATCCTACATATATATTTTTAATTTTTTCCGTAAGTATTGAGCAGCTGCAGGAATCAACTTTTATTCCGAGTTAATCTCAGATTCACCCTCCGAAGCGGAAGGCGGCGCTAATGAGCATTAATACGAAACACAGAAGAAGTAAAGGTATATGGGCGGGAACAGCACCAAAGAGGCAACACCGACGACTGGAGAAAGTTGGACCTAACGGCAGCAACTAGCATCACTGGACTTACAGTAAGTTTTCAATGTTGATATTAGTTTATTGTTAAAATACGAATATTTAGTTGTATTTTGGGTGCGTCTCGAAAAGAATAGCAGAAATGTCGGGTCCGTGTTTTTTATGTGCTTTGCTGCTCTCCCCGAAGGAAACTTTGCACTTGCAGAGCTAGCATTAAGTTGCTGTAATGAGGGTCGCAGGCTGTTTAAAAAGTTAGATACTACTTATTCTAGAGGTAGCGCCCGGTCGCCTAGTATGAAACAAAGTGTTTTAATCTCTCTAAATTTTTAAACCCCCTCTCATGACTCAGAATACTTGGGTCCAAACAAGCCCGTTGTCCCTGCAGTTACACAGCGGAGATACCTGTCTGCAGTGAGAGTGCTTTCAAGCCGTTTTCTTGTTAGAAACACTATATTTTAAACTATATGTGCAGGGTTAGGGTTGTGAAGGAGTGAAGGAGCTCTTGGACCTCTGGCCTGCTCTAAAAATGGAGTCTGAGGTAATATGGATCAGCTTTCTTTAAATTGAAAATTGTAATTCATACTCATGTGGCAGGTGTGCGAGATTCTTCAAATTGAACTGTATTGTCCTTCTGCTGTAGTTGTATGCAGAGTTTCAGCGGATTACAAATCAGAACCTGCCCAATACATTCTACGCTGAACTTGACCGCCATCTTCCTCGACTGATGACCTTATTCAGACAGAAGGTATCAAAAACTGGGAAGACAGTAGATGCCCTGGCTGAAATTCTAAGAATTCACAATGAACAGGTAATAATAGATTGTTACACATTTCATAGGTTGAACTAGTGGAACATTGGACAGGTTCAATGATTTAAATGAGCTTTTTGAATTTTGCTATTACTCCACTTTGTGTTTGCTATTTGTCTGACTGTATTAAAGATGTGAACAGGTTATTTGTGGACATATGTTCTGATTTGACTGTTGTTGTTGTTGTTCAGTAAACTCACCAGTATATACAATTCTGTTTTTATCTGGCAATAGGAAATCGATGATATCCACACCAAGCGCACTACCGTTCTCCACGCCCTTCCTGTCTACCTGCGTGAGGATGTCTCTGGATTTTTCAGAACCTGCACTGTGAGTATCCTTAAGTATCTAACAGATACTACTGTGTATATAAACAGTGCATCAAAGTACAAACATGTATTTTGATGCACTGTTTGGACTTACCTTTGTTTAGTCTACCCATACAGTTTCCATGTATGGTCTTTTCTGTCTCCTCACTACGAATGAACTGAATTGGTGTTTTGTTGAAAGTGATAAGATGTTTAGTAAAACATTTTCCTGTGTATTTCCTTTAGCTTAGTTTCAGTCTATCTCACACCACTTGATTCTCTGGTGAATTAGCTGATTTATGTGTGCAGAACATGGATCTTCTGTTTTTCACCTCTTACAGTGAGACTCAGGTCTCCCTTGTAAAAAAGGTACTGGATCTCAATGGGAGTTGGTAAAATGAGAAATTATATGTCGTCTGTTGTATTTCTTGGGTTAGATTGTGATTAGTATCTCTTTTTCATTCATTCAGGATGAATCTGATGAGTTGGAGCTTGATGGTGTTGAAGTGGCCCTCTTCACTGTCATCAGTGACCATGACACGACAAGTCCAGTTCACTACCAACCTGTGAAAATCTCTGTCATCATTGAAAGTGATGCCGTGGTCAGTCTCCCCAGATTTGGTGAAGCCTTCCTGGTAATGTTTGGACTGATCTATGCACTTTACCTCAGCTACCCCAAAGCCCTGACCAACACTTTAGAATTTACTCAAAAGATTTTACTTGGTCTAGAAAGTGGTAAACTGTCACCCAGGTTACAGACCTTCAAGAATGACTTGGTTATGTAGGAACTCATCTGAAAGGAGGACGCAGGGTGAAGCATTATAAAAGGCTAGTTCAAAGTTCTCTCCTTTTATCTAAATAATGCCTCAAAACGTTATTGCATTACTCTACAGGTGTTAAGCCAATAGGTCCAAACTATACAACGTGCCTTTGTTCTCATTAACATAATGCAAAGCAACACTAATGTTTTGTATGTTTTAATGTTTTTCATAATACTATTTCTAAAACATTGTGGGCTGCGCAAGATGACCTAAATTTCACTGTTTGATACTAGTTAATGTAAAACAAATAGCATTGTAATTCACTCAAATTGCTGCCCTGTTGCCTTATTCAGATATTAGCCAGAGAGCCAAAAACACATTTTGATATTATTTCTTATTATTTGGCATTATTTTTCATTACTCTGACAGTTTTCCTGACTAAACAATTTTTGGTCTACTTATTTTAATTTATAAATGTTTTTGTTAATTATTTTTAATTTATTTAATTTTTTTTCTTAAAAAATGTATTCAATTTCAACATAGTGCTAAAAGGGAGCAGGCAAGATACTGTTCAATGGCAGATGTTTATGACTTTTGCATATTAAGTTACCGCTACTCAGTGTAATTGAGGCAATCAATTACCTAAAAAATTTTAAGTTTTGTGTCACATGTTTTTAAGTATCAAGTAGTCAACATATTTGACTAACATGTACTTAAAATAATGACAACACAAACTAATAAACATTTGAGTTTTGTTAACATAAAAATGTTGTGGTTGTGTACTTATTTTTTATAAGTTCTGTGAACTTATTCCTTTGAATTTGTAAACTTAAAACTTTAAGTCATATTAACTGCAAATATTTGAATTGACTGTTCTCAAAAGATACAAGTACCATGTAATCCAAACTTTTATGTTCTGGAAAAATTTGATTTTTGAGTTGATCAACTCAAAAAAATTGAGGCAATCGATTGCCTCAATTTTTTTGAGTTCTGGTAACTTATTTGGGTTTACAGTGTAGTAGAATTCATATTTTGTGAATCTGCTGGGGTAAAATGCAAAAATTCATCTACACCTCTCACTGCCTCACATGCTTATTTTTGATTTGAAAATTGAGGAATTTCTGGCCAACTCCCAAACTTGTTTCAGACATTGCAAAGACCTTATTTAAAATGAGTGCTTATATAATCTACACCAATGTCAGCATCCAAAGCCACAGCTGTGGGCTTCTTCTCCATTCTTAGTTTTCTACCAGTCTAGTCTGCTGCCAAAACATATCTTTTATAGGTAATAGTGGTTATGTGGTGTTCTTTGTCTGCAACACTGCAATCCCATGCTAAAGCAAATTTGTAAAAATGTAGAAGTGGCTTTCTTCTTGATATTATTGTTATACTCTTGTATTCTAAGACTCTTCGGACAGTGAGTTTTCATAGAAAATAACTTGTGCATTTTTTCCCCAATATGACAGAATTAAACATCCAGAGGTCCTCTTTATAAAGATACTATTGTGTATTGAACGCTATTACAATGATGTTTGCTATTCACACAAAAAAGGTGGAACCTTGAGAGGTGAAGAAGAGGACAAGACTAGTTTTTCTTTTCTGCTATAGAGAAATGTAAAAGTTGTTAAGAGAAAGTGGGATGTCATATTAATTGGGTCCTTTTTAATTAGATTTTGCAAGTATTTCCTGGACTCAATGAAAATCATTATTATTAAGAGAACCCACCCGTAATTATATAATTGCCTGCTTCTCTTGATTATTTTTTAACTTATTTGCTTCATTGTGGAAGTCTGTGGATGTACGTCATTGTTAAGTGATTAGTGAGCAAAAAGTGACGGATTCACAAAAGATGAACCAAGCGCACAACACAAAGGCAGGTTGTAAAGAAAAAAAGCCAGCTGAATCCACACTGAGGTACGCACATTCTACACAATTTCCCAAATCTTTCCTTCTGACAAAAAAAAAAAAAAAAAAATGAAATCAAATTTATATTGGATTGCATTTGCATGATTTTTGCTTAATTTACAAAAACAATATGTTGACATCATAAATTAAAACACACAATGAAACAGTATGGGCCAGAGCATCCATCCAAAGAAGAGCTTTGAATGTCCTTCAAGAAGCCTATTATTATTCCTAAAGACTGTTTGAGGAAAAAATGACAAGAAAGCTACCTAAGAGAGTTCAGACTGTGCTGAAGAATAAAGGTCATCATACCAAATATTGATTTTTGAGCGTGTTACAAATGTACAAACTCTTTTTTCCCATTACTGTAATTCTATTTATGTTTGCTTGTAACCTCCCAGACTAGA
Source organism: Maylandia zebra (assembly GCF_041146795.1). NCBI lineage: Eukaryota > Metazoa > Chordata > Actinopteri > Cichliformes > Cichlidae > Maylandia > Maylandia zebra. Next base: position 38,330,282 of record NC_135188.1, on the reverse strand, counting down.
GTGTGAGTGATCTTTGTTGGGTCTTCAGCTTCCGTTATTTGTACACAATCTGTGTGACTGGATGAGTGAAGTTCTGTGACCTTTAAAGATTGTTTTGCACACCAAGGGTCTTCCTTTTTGTCTTTTTGTTTTTTCTTTTCTTCATCTTTTTTCTCTATGTATAGAACTTTTGTGAAAATCAGATGTCACTGTAAGTCACATTTACATAGAAAATATATAGAACAATTTCTGATTACAGAAAAAAAAAACTACACCATAAGACAAGGATACATATCTCTTCATATCAGAAGCTCTCAAGACTTTAGCTCTTTGTTAGTTTTGAGAATATTAAAATGATACAATGAAAGAACATCAAATAATTCACAATGAATTTAAAAGAAAAAAAAAGACCTTTTTATTATTAATGTTATTATTATTATTATTTATTTTTTTAAGTTAACTTAAATGAATGTTTTGGCATGTAAGGCGACAAGCTGCTGTGTTCAGTGGGTGGGCCAGCATTGTTCATTCATGATAAATGTGTATTACATGCATGACTGACTCTAAACCGATTAAACATGAGTAGAAAATGGTCGTCGGTCCCAACAGTCAGGCAGTGCCAGTGAAAATCAGGCTGAAGTCCTGAAATGTTAGACCAAGCATTTCTTGAGTTGTTTTGATATTAAAACTAATTTTTGCATGACTACTATTTGTTGCCCATGTCTGTGTTACATTAATAGTTATCTCCCACAGGATGAAAGCTACCTGTTCCAGCTGCAGAGGATCTGGTGGTGTGGTGTGAAGGGCTACTCTTACAAATTAGTATCTGTTCATCTTCCCTAGACATGGCGGGTGCACTGTGGGGTGGGAGAGTGACTTTAGCCAACAGTTCATCCTCCCTCCCTCCTTGTTCTTTCACACAATCCATCACACACACACATAGGAGCGCACAAACATTCTGACATTTGTGATTACAGTGATTACCCAGCGTAGAAATGAAGTCATATTTTTGTTTCCAAATAACAGATTGTCAAAGCAGCAAATGAATCTGCTCCCACCAGCGATGTGAAATAGACATATTATTTTCAAATTTCAATTTATTTTCTTGTGACGGCTGCTGTCTTGTGGGGCTGCCACTCACACCATTGTTTCAGGGGTTTTTTTTTCTTCCCTGCTTCTCGATATTGTTAGCAATCAGACAGTGAGAAGTTGCCTCAGTTTGTCAGAAGAGGGTTATTTTCCATAGCTGCCTCTGTTAGAGAACGTAGGTAAATCACATTTATATGAACATGAGCTGTGTGCTTACTGAATTTACATAATTGGCGCTAAATCAGCGAGACCTACCTTATGCATCCTTCTGTTCTGCATGTTCAGGTTGCTGAAGAATCAGGGAGAGCTTAGTTTTTCAAATCTAGGTTGTCTAGGGGGGGAGTTTTAATACCAATATGCAAATCACACTTAATTTTACTATTATGTTTAATTTCAGCTCTAGAGCTTTAGTCTTGGACTCTACCAGAGCTTTCCATAATTTCCAGGTCAAACTAATACACATATGTGTTAAACTCAGATGCTCAGGTCATCCGTTATTTGAAACAAGCCATGTTACCTCTGTTTCCCGTCCTTTTGAACTTTCTTTGACTGGTTGAGTGGGTGGGGCTTTTGTGCTCACAGTCACAGCTGTCCACTTGATATGAACATATTAAACACTTCTGTTCTCTTTGACATCACACAGAGCAAAGGTGTAGAAAAAATAGAAACAAAGCATTTAGAATATAAAGCTACAGTGAAGAAGAAGACCCAAATACAAGACACTGTGAGGCCGAGTAAAATCTGAAGTACATTAACTAGTGAGCAAGTTTGAGTCAGTAAGAGAACCAACAGGGACAGACAAATACATGAGCATATCAGTACCAGTTTTGGGCCATTGCTAAAAAAAAAAGAAAAAAAAAGCAATGTATTACACATTGTTTCATAATAACCAGTCAACAATATCAACTGTCAGCTACAGTGCTACACACCAATATTGTAAAATCTTTATTTTAGTGTTTATAAATGAACACAAAGCAAAGATGAAAACCATCTCAAAGAGACTTTCAAGCGATCGCCGCAGTGATTCTGCTTTAGAAACATGAACAGGCAGAAACATAGGCTACTCATCACTGCCTTTATTACCTTTTGAATTTCAGACTCTGGCTACTGGGCTGGTATTGGCATACACTCAGCTTTAACATCACTCTGGATTCTTGGCTAACTCTGCAGATGTTTGCAACGAGCGTTTTAGTTTGCACTTTGCAATTGTGCTCTTGTCCTTTTGTGGAAAAAAAAAATACAAGTATACATGCAAACAGAAATAACCAGATGGGAAAAACAAGAATAGAAGGTATGCTAAGAACTGATGACAGCTTGAATACAAAAAGAACAAGACAACTTGATAAATGGGATTTGATAGCCAGGGTGTATACTGTGATTATTTCCATATATGCTGACCTCATTATTTGAAACTGTGGCCATATTTAATACATAGATTTCATATAAAAGACTGATGTCACCACTTCAGTGTAGCCCATGGGTTAGCTTAGCATCACTAAGCTTGCAACTTATGTGCCAAATGGTAAAGCATACACTGCTTTATGCGCTCCTTGATCATTGTAACAGGGAATAATAATTTACAAAATCTAACTATATCTCATTGTAGTTAATAAGACTTAGAACTAGCAGCTGAGAAAAAGAAGCTTTATGTAGACTGAAAGTGATCCACAATGACATGATGACAAGAAAACATAGAAAGTGAATGACGTTCAGCAATTTCAAGCGACTACAGGCGAGATAATTGTGACACAAAGTGGGCGGGACGTGAAGTGCAGAGTGATTGAAGCAAGTACCTGTGAAAATGACGGAAACTGTTAATTGATATATGATCTGGTAGTAACTACATTAGAGGGTTACCTAGGCAACCAGAGCCTGGAATGTCTGTGAGGTATCAGCCGTCGGCTTCAAAGTCACTCTGGACTCTCTGATCACTTCAGCTATGGTGTCCCTGATGCTCTGCACAGCCAGTAACCTGCCTGGTCTCCATACATCCTGCCCATTATCCCATCCTCAATGCAATGATTAAATTCAAATTCAAATTCAAATTTTATTTGTCACGTACACAGTCATACACAGTACGATATGTAGTGAAATGCTTGGACAACTGCTCGTGACCTAAAGAAAACAAAAAAGGAAAAGGCTATGAATAAGATAGGAAATAAATATGAAAAATTAAAAAGGGTAAATTTAACTAGGAAGGAATAAAATATAAATTAAGGTTAAAAATGAAATAACTGTACAACACAAATTAGAATGAAGGGTAAATTGGGTAAACTGGGAAAGAATAAGATAAAATATATTAATTAAAGTTGAAAATAAAATAACTGTACAACAAAATACACAATATAGAACTATATAAGAATGTATGAAGAAATATAAATAAATATATACACAATAACAGCAGCTGTACAAGTATTAACTGGAAATGAAGAATATAATGTCCAGTGTTGTGCAATCCACATTATGTCTTGTGCAGTGCAAATATGCTTAAAGTGATTTAAGTGATGAAGTGAAAACAATGTCCAGAATGTCCAGTGTGTGTGTAAGAACTGTATGTGTGGGTCAGTATTGTGTGTGTGATTGAGAGACCGTATCGCCTGCGGGAAGAAGCTCCTCCTCAGTCTCTCTGTGTTGGTCTTCAGGGAGCGGAATCGCTTTCCTGACCTCAACAGAGAGAACAGTCTGTTGTTGGGATGGCTGAGGTCCTTCACGATCTTCCTGGCCTTGGTCCAGCACCGCCTGCTGTAGATTGAGTGCAGGTCAGGGAGCTCGGAGCGGATGGTGCGCTCAGCTGATCGCACAACCCTCTGTAGAGCTCGTCTGTCCTGCATGGTGCTGTTCCCGAACCAGGTTAAGATGTTTCCCGTCAGGATGCTCTCTATGGTGCACGAGTAAAAGTTCCTGAGCACCTTGGAGGGCAGTTGGAAGTCTCTCAAGCGTCTGAGGTGGTAGAGACGCTGACGGGCCTTTTTCACCATGGTGTTGATGTGACAGGTCCTGCGTGATGTGAACTCCGAGGTATTTGAAGCTGTCCATTCTCTCCACTGGGCACTCATTGATGACGGGGGTCTGGTAGTTCCTCTCCTGCTTAGTGCTGAAGTCCACTATCAGCTCCTTTGTCTTACTGACGTTTAGAAGGAGGTTGTTGATTAGTCAGCTTTTATTCAAATACAGTCCAATACATATTTATTAATCACATCTAGTTAACTCAGGCTCATGTTATAGCAGCCATCGTCAAAATATGTGCCGACCTAACAATGTTGTTAGGTCAGTATTTTACAATGATTTCCATAGGAGTCGAAATCACTCTATCGGCGCATCTAGACAGTGGTGGTAGCAATTTTCTTTTTTTTCTTGTTTTTTTCCTCTATGAATTCACTCTAAGATACATAAACCCATTTTAGGAAAGTAATGAATGTTTTACTTAGACAGAGTTAAATGATTCTTAAAATACAAAGGAAGTTTTGTTGTTAAAGCCATTAGGACCTTTTTTTTTTTTTTTAACTGAGGTCACATACAGTGGGGCAAAAGTATTTAGTCAGCCACCGATTGTGCAAGTTCCCCCACCTAAAATGATGACAGAGGTCAGTAATTTGCACCAGAGGTACACTTCAACTGTGAGAGACAGAATGTGAAAAAAAAATCCATTAATCCACATGGTAGGATTTGTAAAGAATTTATTCGTAAATCAGGGTGGAAAATAAGTATTTGGTCACCTGAAACAAGGAAAATCTCTGGCTCTCACAGACCTGTAACGTCTTCTGTAAGAAGCTTTTCTGTCCCCCACTCGTTACCTGTATGAATGGCACCTGTTTGAACTCATCATCTGTATAAAAGACACCTGTCCACAGCCTCAAACAGTCAGACTCCAAACTCCGCCATGGCCAAGACCAAAGAGCTTTCGGAGGACACCAGGAAAAGTATTGTAGACCTGCACCAGACTGGGAAGAGTGAATCTACAATAGGCAAGCAGCTTGGTGTGAAAAAATCAACTGTGGGAGCAATCATCAGAAAATGGAAGACATACAAGACCACTGATAATCTCCCTCGATCTGGGGCTCCACGCAAGATCTCATCCCGTGGGGTCAAAATGATCATGAGAACGGTGAGCAAAGATCCCAGAACCACACGGGGGGACCTGGTGAATGACCTGCAGAGAGCTGGGACCAAAGTAACAAAGGTCACCATCAGTAACACACTACAACGGCAGGGAATCAAATCCCGCAGTGCCAGACGTGTTCCGCTGCTGAAGCCAGTGCATGTCCAGGCCCGTCTGAAGTTTGCCAGAGAGCACATGGATGATACAGCAGAGGATTGGGAGAATGTCATGTGGTCAGATGAAACCAAAGTAGAACTTTTTGGTATAAACTCAACTCGTCGTGTTTGGAGGAAGAAGAATACTGAGTTGCATCCCAAGAACACCATACCTACTGTGAAGCATGGGGGTGGAAACATCATGCTATGGGGCTGTTTTTCTGCCAAGGGGACAGGACGACTGATCCGTGTTAAGGACAGAATGAATGGGGCCATGTATCGTGAGATTTTGAGCCAAAACCTCCTTCCATCGGTGAGAACTTTCAAGATGAAACGAGGCTGGGTCTTCCAACATGACAATGATCCAAAACACACCACCCGGGCAACAAAGGAGTGGCTCCGTAAGAAGCATTTGAAAGTCCTGGAGTGGCCTAGCCAGTCTCCAGACCTCAACCCCATAGAAAATCTGTGGCGGGAGTTGAAAGTCCGTGTTGCTCGGCGACAGCCCCAAAACATCACTGCTCTCGAGAAGATCTGCATGGAGGAATGGGCCAAAATACCAGCTACTGTGTGTGCAAACCTGGTAAAGACCTATAGTAAACGTTTGACCTCTGTTATTGCCAACAAAGGTTATGTTACAAAGTATTGAGTTGTATTTTTGTTATTGATCAAATACTTATTTTCCACCCTGATTTACGAATAAATTCTTTACAAATCCTACCATGTGGATTCATGGATTTTTTTTTTTTCACATTCTGTCTCTCACAGTTGAAGTGTACCTCTGGTGCAAATTACTGACCTCTGTCATCATTTTAGGTGGGGGAACTTGCACAATCGGTGGCTGACTAAATACTTTTTTGCCCCACTGTATCAAGGGAGCCAGAGGGCAATGTTGTCAAAGCCATCTATGAAAAAAATTCAAGCTGCCCTCTTCTGGACACTAAATAATACAGTTTAGCAAATTCCTTCTCTTCTACCACACACTAGTCATATGTATATAGAAGCTATACATATACAGCCCCTATTATATAAGTATAAAATGGCCTGTATTTATATAGCACTTTTCTAGTCCCTAAGGACCCCAAAGCACTTTACATATCCAGTCATCCACCCATTCACACACAGGTGATTGTAGCCACAGCCACCCTCGGGCGCACTGACAGAGGCGAGGCCACCGGGCCCTCTGACCACCACCAGTAGGCAACGGGTGAAGTGTCTTGCCCAAGGACACAACAACCGAGTCTGTCCAAGCCGGGGCTCGAACCGACAACCTTCTGATTAGAAGGCGACCTCCAAACTCTTGAGCCACGAGTTGGGAACATAGATACACTGAAAACAACTTAGAGTGTTTTGGCTTAAAAGTTCAGCATGACACTGAAAGGGAAGCAAATAAAATTTTGTTATATTATTATTATTATTATTATTGGTCAAATTCAAGAATCAAGAATTAAATTAGTGATAACAGATCAAGAACATGTTTTTTATATTGATTAATTGTTTTATGTACCAAACTAACTCCTCTGGAGGGCTCCATCATCACTGTCAAATTAATGAATAAAAGGGATCTACGCTCATTACAGTCTGAGGCGTTTCTCTGTCAGCCAAGGCTCTGTCACAGAGAAGCAATAAAAGAACTGTGAAACCGGTGACAGTTACCAAAGCAAAACAATTTATCTCTGTCTTGGATGCAACAGAGAGCAAACAATTGATTTCATACTGAGACTAATACTTTATTCATTGCAGGGATATGGAACTGCGACTACAGGCAAACTTGTATGATTCCAAAATCCTCCAACAAAGCGATAAGAAAATCCTGACCCATAACCATAGCCCACTGTGATAATGTCTTATCGAAAGCTATTTTAACCCAAAGCAGGTAAACATTCAATTCTCTTTAAACCTTTAGGACTTTTGTAGATTGTTTCTTTTTGCACTGTTACTCTTGTTTTTTTCCCCCATCTCCCCGTTACGCCATAACACAATTTATAAGTCATCTGGGTTGACTCTTTCATTTTTAGCATATCTAAAGCCTGCTAAGTTGCAATTTAGTCAGTAAATACACTCTTTAAAAAAATAAACAAGCTAGCCATGTTTATTTTTTGTATATAAGTAATCATCTAACAAAACAAGAAAAACATGCTTTGAAAGGATAAAGAATACAAAAAAAAAAGTTTTTGGATTTCATGAAGCATTTATACATGTTTCTAGATGTAGTCTTTTTCCAAAGACTGGTCTTGACAGCCAGTTCGTATTCCCGGGGCATCAAATAGTGCCTTTGAGGCACAGGGTTATGGCAGTAGTGCTCCAACACGTCAAATACATTCTGTTGCCTACAAATATCCAGTGGGCAAAATCATAAATAAAAGGCAGTGAAATAAGACTAATGAGTGAGCACAAAGAAAACAAAAAGTTCTCCTTATGCCACTGCTACCCCTTCTGCATACTAATGCGGACTTTGCCAAATGACATGTGTGAATATTTCTGTAATGCCAGTTTTATCCAGAGACTAATTACAAAAGAGGTAACCACGTCAACTATTGGTTTCTGGCATTTCGAAGACTGTTAGTATCTGGACCACAACAAAGTTGTTTTTGTGGAGACAGAAGTGTTCATATTTAGACTAGAGGGTACAATTGTCAGCTGACAATAGCTAACTAAAACCTAATAGCTAGATAAACTAATAAAATTGCACTCACCAAAACTAAACAGACTTCTTGGCTCATTTTTACCTCCATGTGCAACCTGCTACAAAAGACCTCAGCTATACTCAGCTACACCATGCAAGCACAGAATACCAGCATGTCCAAGTCCCTTAATGGGTTAATTAATAATGGTTGCTAAGAAACTATCCATAAACAGTCTGTGCAGATTGACTTGTTTTTGAAGCCAACCTCAAGTTGTATTTATTCAGACCCAGATGTTGCCACTTGGTTATATCTGACATAAATGCAGTATCTGACGCATCGTTGTGTGTTGTGACTAACACGAGACATGGGATGTTTTCATTTGAGATTAATGCCTTTTTTTCTAATAACTAGGCTGACTTTTTTTTCTGCAGTTGTCATATGTTTGAAATGTGTTTTTTTTTGTCTGGGAGGTGTCAACAAGGAACAGAAAAACTCAGATCCTTTCCATCAGAAAACTGCAGAGCACTTGCAGAGCTTGTTGTGCTATATAAATTAATCTTATGGAGCATGCCACCAAGGTCAACTTTCTTTTGTTGTTTCAAAAGTTAGTCTGAGCAGGAAGACTTAATGATTTTTCTTTTCGAGCACATACCTATTTTCTCTGAGACATTTTCATTGCATCGCAGAGTAAATATATGCACATATGATAGGGCTCCTCTGTACAACTGATATCCACAGGTGGAGCGTATCATAAAGTTAATGTTAAATGTGGAACACACACGCACACACACCCCAGTGTGATGAATGATGCTTATTGCTTTGTTGGGGTTTAGTTTATATGTCTCTCTCCTATCACCGACCCCACATTTCTGCTTCAACACATTTGAGGCTTTATTGCAGAATGCTGCTGTATTTGTAATAATGCTAATATTTTTGTCACTCATTTCCATCTGTTTGTTGCAGTTGCTAGCAAACCTATTTAGGAGTATGCATCAGAAGGGAAAAAAAAAAATAAAAAACCCACCAAACATGTATTATGATGAATTCTGTTTTTGCAGCATCACATTACAATGAATGTTCTCTTAGACATCTGCACCAATGGCAAAAAACAGTTCTTTTGTTTTCAATGACTAATATAATTAGGAATATGATGTCATCAAGATATGGTATAAATTAGATGAAAGGTTTATGAGATTAGAGTCAATGTTAAAAGTTTCCAAGGCAAGATTTGTCATTTCTTTAAATAGTCTTCAGGAATCGTTCTCCAGGCTTCTTGAAAGATAACTAAAAGTCTTTGGTATTTTAGGTAGGTTCAACACAAGAAATTGGAACCTGTGTTTTGCAGCTGTCAGAAAGTACAGTGTCAAGTGTTATGTCTGTGAGGTGCCCACACTTGAAAAAGACCAGACTTTGAATTTCACTCACTTTATTTTGACCAGCTAGTAGGTAGGTAGGTAGATTGTGTTGAAAGGTTTTTCACCACAAAAAAAATAAAGAACATTTCATTAATCATTCAGATAAATTAAATGCATTATACAGAAGACAAATGAAATAAAAATATATACACTTGAGTAAAGCCACTTAACATAGCTAAAGCTAAATACTTTTGTCTAAACTATCATTTAACCCAGTTTAAGTTAGTTTTACATTCATTGGTTTGTAATCACAGAACTGAGTAATTTCAAGCAACAAAGATGAAATAAACTGTGGTTCTTAAATACACAAAGTGTCTACCTTGCATTTTACACCTTTTATAAACAATTAAATTTTAAAGTATACATTTAGAGTTTGCAAATATTTTAATAAAGACTTTAACCAAGGATTTTCTTTTACAAAGAATTATTTTCCTTAAATCAAACCAAACATATTTACACTAGTTTTAAGATTTACCAAGGATTGGGGGTAACTATTTTTAGTATTAATTAACATAAATGTGGGAAACACTATCTACATAAACAATTTACTCAAACTTAAACATTCATTTTAATATCAATATATTTTAAACTTAAATGCAGTAACTATTTCCCAAAGCATAAATACATTTCCACAATTGAGCTTCCATAGTTCCCCAACATATAAGCAGCAAATATGAGTCCAAGAGCTTACCGATAGCCCATCTAGCTTAAAGTCTTCCTCACAGTTGCAAGCAGATTGTGCTTTGTTTGCTGTCCTCTCAGTATGTCACACCCAGGTCAAATGACCTCTGCATGCATTTTAAGGTCTACTAGGCACGCCAGCCCTTGATTGCTCTAATTCAGCTCACCTGGCGGAGCGGCGCGCACCAGGCCGCGCTTAGTTATAGATTGCACACAAGGTCTAATCAGCAGCCATGCGCAAGCAGCAGCACAGAGCAGGTAGTGGGCAAGAGGAGGAAGAGGGGAGTAACAGCCACACCTACTAGGTCAGCGCGACATACAGAAAGGTACAATTGGTTCTTTGGTCAGTTCATTTTTTGAGTTGGTGTCTTATAATACTACAATGATTCTGATGTCATTGTTCAGTGACTTAGTAATTAAAAAGAATTTTTCTGAACAGATACAGGGACTGGACTGAAAAGCATGAAAACGCAACAAATTCACACAGTAAACTTTTGAAGGAGATTCAAAAAGCCCAGAGAACTATTTTTCAAGACCAGAAAGTATGACTCATTGAAAGGAAAATATGATGAAATGAGGGGTGACTGATGAACTTGGTGCAGCATTGTATTATAGTTCATATAGTTTAAGCATTTCTTCAATATGGGCCAAACTGTTGCATGAGCATGACCTCAGGACTATGTCTTGTAAAATCTGACAACTGTACCTTCTGATTCAGTAACTACACGTTCATGGTAGTCAGTGTTGGGGAGTAACGGAATACATGTACCGCCGTTACGTATTTAAAATACAAAATATGAGTAACTGTATTTTGTTACAGTTACCGTTTACAAAGGTGGTATTCAGAATACAATTACTTTGCTAAAATAAAGGGATTACATGGGGGTCTTTTCCTGTTTCATATGTTAGGCTATGCTCGCTCTATTTTTGGTAATTCCACGCTGGTGGAAACCCAAACTAAACACACATTAAGAGGCTCAAATGCCTGTGTCTCAATCTCGCGTCTCATAATGACGTGAAGAAATATATTTTTTTAAATGATTTAATATGAAGGCAATAGGCTGAGTGTTACAGGAATAGCCCTAAAGAATGTAGCCTCATGGGCAGTGTAGTCCATGCTGCAGGGAGAATGGACTGCCATACCTGTTATCTGTCTGTGAGCGCCAGGAAGGGAGTAAAAGGAGAGTGGAAAAGTACGAGTTGTCACAGAGCAGAAACGGGAGCTGGAAGCATGTAAATATAATAATAACCACTGCAGCCAAAAAGAGTGCCTGACGAGCCCAGTTGTAGGCAAGCTATTAAGACTCGACTGTTCACTGTGTTCTCCTCTGAAACTATAAGTTCCACTGGAGCAGCCTTTCAACGCCTCTCTCTGTCTCTCGCTAGCAAAGTTGACACAGACAACAAAGTAAAGCTAGTTTTCAGCTAAGAGCCCGACACGGAACCCAACGTATTAGCCAGAGGTCCCTTTATTACGGTTTGGAGCCGCGGACCTTTTTTATATACGCGCCGAATAGTTTTCTATACGAGATCACTACAAAAAGTGCAGCCTTACCTAATGTCAACCTACTGTTACTCATTTTATATTAAGATTTACAAATGTAGTTGCTATTGGTATGGCGAGTAACCTTCAGTAATAGTAATAAATCACACAGCAATAGTACATTCATGTAGTTATAAAAAAGCATGGTAATATATTAAGTAATCCAAAGTATTCAGAATATGTTACTCTCATTGAGTAATGTAACGGAATACGTTACAAAATGCATTTAGGGGCATGTAATCTGTAGTGGAATACATTTTAAAAGTAACCTTCCCAATACTGATGGTAGTTCTCCTATCTTTTACTGGGAACCATAATATTGCTGGGAAACAAGCAGATGATAATCCAGAAATAGCACTACTGTGTACTAAAGTAGCTCCTTCATTTCCTGAGGGAGGGCATCCACTTCCTCCAGAAAGGCCACAAGTGACTCACAAACTCCACTGAAGGGGCTCGGTATACAGTAAAGCTGGAGTGGGTAGACTGTAACAAACAAAATCCTTAGCCTTAAAACAGAAGCTGTAGTGTGAGCATCCTAATCAAAAGCCATCATGTACCAGCGGGGGGGCAGAGGTAAGATCATAGGCTTTCAAAGTTGTGAACATCTGTTTTCACCGGCTTCCTTGGCTGTTATTTATTTCCAAGCATGTTCTCACTGTACGAAAATCCACTTTAACATTAACATTTGCATGCCAGCCCATTTCCTGTTAGTATAGTATTAAATAGGATTGAGAAAGACTTCTTTGTCTCAAATTGAAAATCTTAATGCATAAAGAACCAACAAAAAAAATGACCCAAACAATAAGAAGGCTTTGCAAACTAGAGTAAAAAACCACAGTAACTTCACTCTAGGTCCTCCCTAAGTACCGACAGTCAAACACTGTCAGGCCTCACAAGCAGTGGTTCGTGACCTGTTGAGTTTTAAGGTTACCTGCCACTTCAGTATTAGTGACTGATGCTAGGGTGAATTGTGCAAGCTCCCTTTCCGAGGTATTTGTCAAGGGAGTTATAAGGTACTTCTTGACAGATGTAAAGGTCATTATTTTTTTTATATATATATTTTTTTTTCAGAACAAAACATTTGAGCATCCTTGACGTTTGGTGTTTTTTTTTTTTGTTTTTTTTTTGCCAGTTAGCCTCCTTGAAAGGCCTCCCATGTAGCTGTTTTTGTATGAGGTTAAATTTGTCCCAGATATTTTTTTTTTTCTGACATAAATATGTGAATAATGTAGCACAATTAAAATCCTTAATAAGCCATGACATTACCTCATTTGTTTCTAGTTGGTTGTAAACAGTAGTTGGTTTGCATTTCACTGTAACAGTCTATTGGCTCGTGATGCGATGGCATAAATTTTCAACAGATACAAAATTCTGAGAATAAAACTGCCAGCTAATGCAGGCTCTGTTCAGCTAACAAGCTGCACACTGGTGGAAAGCTGAATGTTTGGCCTTTGTATTGCAAGTTACTGATCTTTCTTTTAAGTGGCATAGTTTTCACTGTAGTGTGCCTCCTCTACTGACAGTCTTTTTCTGTATTCTGCTCCCGTCAGTTTATCTGGCACATAATGTGTTTGTCAGGCATGGAGGCCCCCGAGCTCAGCCAGGCTGAACTCCAGCCATACGTCTTTCTTTCATTACTTTGTCATGGGGATCCAGTGGCCTCCAACACTGGCCATTAATCCTATGCCAAATCTCCGCCTCCAAGTCCCATTTTGTTTGCAGGTTGAGTCTTGCCTAGCCATGGTTGTTTTACTGAAAATGAGAGGTTTCATAGCCCTGAGTCCTAATAATTACTCGTTTGCACTTTTGACTTGTACGTACTTGTCAGCAAAGTGAAAACTTTTTTCCCTTCTTAAATGGACACTGGGCTCTCACTGGGCTGCTTTCCTGATCTGATTATTGCCTGAGCTAATATAGTTATACGCTAACAAACTCCAGCACATAAAGCTGTATTTGCAGAGCACATCCAGTCAAATGCAACAACACGTCCAAATGTTCTCTATAGTGAATATGAGCAAATAAAGATTAAAGATAAAAATTAACTCTTTTAAAGGATAAAGAAATTACTGCTTTCAGCAATAATTTATATAGGTTGGATCCTGTTCACGTATGCTAAATGACAAACGGTTAGCTTGATTGCCTCCAGCCATAGCATGCATGCTTCATGCTAATTTGTGAAATCCATCAGTGGATCAGACATTAGGTAGACATGCTCTCGGGTACTTGTTGATTTACTGTCTTTTTATTGGATTAAATGCACAATATCTCAGCAGCCAAATGCCTCCAAAGGGTCGATACATGTTTTTAAACCATTATAGTGCTATCCAGGGACTTTGAAGGACAATGCTATTGTAATATCAAAATTACTCTTACAGCATAACGTTAAAATAATTAATTATGGATTCAGTCATTAATATAAAAGATCTTTATCCTATCTGGTTGTTCAGTCTGACGTCACTAGCCGTGTCTGGACCTAAACTCTGCTGCAGGTCCATATATCAAACGATCACTATGGCATTACTGAGAGTTGAAAAACTGTCTAAAGTCTTTCACCTTTAATAAAATGATCAGCGTTCTGCTCTACCAGGTGTAACAATTGAGTTTAACATCCAGGCATCCATGAAAACGGAATTTATGACATTTAACGGAGTTAGAAATTAGCAGGAAGTTAGCTCGCTAGCTTCTATCTACACTCAACAAAAATATAAACGCAACACCTTTGTTACTGCTCCCATTCCCCATGGGATGGACGTAGAGACCTAAAATTCATTCCAGATACACAATATAACCATCCCTCCCAAACAGTGGTCACAAATCAGTCCAAATGTGTGGTAGTGGGCACATCTGCTATATTGAGATAATCCATCCCACCTCACAGGTGTGCCACATCAGGATGCTGATCTGACATCATGAGTAGTGCACAGGTGTACCTCAGACTGCCCACAACAAAAGGCCACCCTGGAATGTGCAGTTTTTTGCGCTATTGGGGGTCTGGGGACCCAGAACCGGTCAGTATCTGGTGTGACCACCACTTGCCTCATGCAGTGCAACACATCGTCGCATGGAGTCTATCAGATTGTCAATTGTGGCCTGTGGAATGTTGGTCCACTCCACTTCAATGGCTGTGCGAGGTTGTTGGATATTCGTGGGAACTGGTACACGCTGTCATATACGCCGGTCAAGCACATCCCGAACATGCTCAATGGGTGACATGTCCGGTGAGTATGCTGGCCATGCAAGAACTGGGACATTCTCAGCTGCCAACTGCCCTGAACAATGTGAACCATGATTCATCCGTGAAGCGCACACCTCTCCAACGTGCCAGACGCCATCGAATGTGAGCATTTGCCCACACAAGTCTGTTACGGCGACGAGCTGGAGTCAGGTGAAGACCCCGATGAGGACGATGGGCATGCAGTTGAGCGTCCCTGAGACGGTTTCTGACAGTTTGTGCAGAAATTGTTTGGTTGTGCAAACCAATTGTTCCAGCAGCTGTCTGGGTGGCTGGTCTCAGACGATCTTGGAGGTGAACCTGCTGGATGTGGAGGTCCTGGGCTGGTGTGGTTACACGAGGTCTGCGGTTGTGAGGCCAGTTGGATGTGCTGCCATATTCTCTGAAACGCCTGTGGAGACGGCTTATGGTTGAGAAATGAACATTCAATGCACGGGCGACAGATCTGGTTGACATTCCTGCTGTCAGCATGCCAATTGCACGCTCCCTCATTGCTTGTGGCATCTGTGGCATTTTGCTGTGAGACAAAACTGCACATTCCAGGGTGGCCTTTTGTTGTGGGCAGTCTGAGGTACACCTGTGCACTACTCATGATGTCAGATCAGCATCCTGATGTGGCACACCTGTGAGGTGGGATGGATTATCTCAATATAGCAGATGTGCCCACTACCACACATTTGGACTGATTTGTGACCACTGTTTGGGAGGGATGGTTATATTGTGTATCTGGAATGAATTTTAGGTCTCTACGTCCATCCCATGGGGAATGGGAGCAGTAACAAAGGTGTTGCGTTTATATTTTTGTTGAGTGTAAATACAATGTTGCATGTCCTGACTGCGGGGTTTTGGAAACAAATTAAAACGTACAGCTCTGTTATCACTTCCAGCATAAATGAAGACAGAAAACTAAACAGCAATGACGTTGGTAGGGTTACTGAAGTTGGGCTAGCTGGTATATAATGATGTGGTACGTGACCGCTAGCAACACAGCTATGTTAGCATAATATAAACAAGCTAACTTTTTTTCCACTGGATAAAAGTTAACGTGAGTGTTCTCGGTGGTCAGGAACAAATGTAATCGCATGGCAGGATGTTGTAAAAGGACCAAACTTCAGCCAGGAGAACAACTGAGATAATCCATCCACAATAAGAGGTTAGTCATTCATATACTGCTGCATGGGTTGGGATGTAACTACAGCCCATCCCAAGGTTTTAAAAACTGAGCTTAAATAAATGATTAGCGGTAATAAGAGCCGAGGGAGGTCAACAGTGATCACTGACTGTTTTAGGAGCTTTTTGAGATTAAATAGAAGAAAATACATAACATTAAACATGTTAACAACACAAAAGCCATATTAAACGCAGACTATTTTAGGCCCGGAAGTAGGATTCGTCACGTCATCACTTAACAATCGGATAGAGGGTTCTTTGGTTTACCTGCTTACTAGGGATGAATCAATACCCAGAGAGGTTAAAACAGAAATGTATCTAGAAACTAATGATATTTTTTTTTTTGTTGCTATTAATTATTAGCTCCACAACTCATACCAACTGATGAAACTGGATGCCAGGTATAATGACAAAATCTACAGGATGACTCCAAATGATAAATATTATATCCTTAGTGCTTATTATTAACCAACTTCTATAGATTCCAAATAGTGTTTCACTGATGCACAGTAACAACTATTTAAAAAGTGAGCCATATATGCATATTACACATGGTGGTTTTCCAAGACTAGGAAAATCTCTTCAAAATACCTGGGTCTTCATCAGTCTTCAATTTGCCATCAGTGTCTACAAACTGAGAAGCTTCAATACTCCTCCTTCCCCTCCATCCGGCAAAGATCACCCAATTGTCATGGGGCTGGGTCTGTGAGCATTTTTGAGTTCTTATGTTATATTGGAATAATGTTAAGTTCTTGTATTGTTGTTATTATTAGCTAGGGTTTAGTTGAGTTTTAGTCTAGTTTATGTTTCACCCATGTCTCAGTGTTTATGAGTCTTTTCCTGTCTTCTGTCTAAATCTGTATTGCCGTCTTTGTCTAATGTTTAGTTATACCCGTGTTTGCGTCTCTCTTATCTGTTCTCATGTGTCCCTCCTTGTGTTCCATGTCTCCCCAGTCTGCCACGTGTTTCATGTCTGCGTGTTCCATGTTGTCAAGGTTGTGTTGTCATGTCTAAGTCCCATTATGTTCCTGCTTTATTTTGAAGAGTTTGGGGTTTCAATGTTCAGTGTATTTGGTTTTGCTTCCCCTTTGGTGCCAGATTCATTTAAGTCAGCTGTGTTTCCACTTCCCTTCTGTGTACTTAAGTCCTTTGTGTCCCTTTGTTCAGTGTCGGTTTGTCTGTCCATCTTGCTTCACGTCATTTCATGTCTCACGATTTTGTCAAACTACTGTTCAGGTACAGCTTCATGTTTTGATTACCTCACGCTAAAGTTTTGCATCTACCTATTCACTTTCATGTTCTCATTTCTCGTCCCAGTTTTCATGTTTAGTTTAGCTGTCCCTAGTTTAGTGTAGTTTGGTTATGCCCCTGTTTGCCTTGCTTTGTTTTGTATTTCATGTGTTTAGTCAAATAAACAGCTTGCTTTTTCTTACACTTAGTTTCCTCCCTTCCATGTCTGCTTTTGGGTTTGCTCCAGAAACACACTGCCCCCCTGCAGCTGTAACAATAATGTTCAATTCTGAAGGAGGTTAAAAAAAATAAACGAAGAATAAATGCAGAATGATAGTAAACTCTGTCTAGCATAAAAATATTTATATATACATGTATATTGTATACTGCAATACTTAAACTAGAATCTTCATTTTAGCACACAAGGTACTTCATGACAATATGGCAAAATAAGATGTGAGCACAATCCTCAAATAATACTCAAACCTGAGGTTGACCCTGTTTGTGCGGGCACAGCGGCATAGTAAATCTGGACCTATGTCTGCAACTGGATGGAGGACAAATAGGAACACAGGAAAGGGTGATTTCTATATTTTTTTTCACAGAACATACTTTTTAAATTATAAAGATATTCAATTTAAGAAAACAGATCTTTATACAGTTCAATGATACTGAAATCAGTGATATTAATTTTTAAATGACATAAAGATTTTTTTCTATATTTATTATAAATATCACAAAACATTCTTTTAAGAAAAGCTTAGTAAATCATTCAAAACCCATTGTAACATTTATAAAGTATAACCAATTAATCTTAACATTTTTCTGATAATTTATGATAATAGTGCAGATTACTTAAAGTGCATCTGATTGGGACTGCACTTCAGCACTAATATAATTATTCACAATAAAGACATGGCTGATTAGCTGATGTAATTGTTATGCCACCAGAATTTTTATTTCAGCCTTTTTGGACAGTTATCTATTATTATTATTATTATTATTAGCATAAGCAGGCAGCATCTCTCCTCTATGTAAGGGGGATCTGTCTATTGATAGCCATAGGTTAAGCAGTTGTCTGACCAAAGAATTATTGCAGTTAATTTCATACTTTCTATTATTATTATTATTATTATTATTATTATTATTATTATTATTATTATTATTATTATTATAATATATAACTTTGGCTATTTCGAACTCAAAACCTGTGTTGCTAAAGCTGTATGCTATTGTGGAAGACCTACAGTGTCAATTAGGACAATCCAATTGAACATGAAGGCATCATGAAAGAGCACTGCCCACACGATATCTTCAGTCTTACCATGCTGGCAGAGGAGGTGATTATTTTTCATGACTTCAGAGATGTGCCCATGTGTTTTGCTATGCTAATGGACACCATCCACTGCCTGTATCTGGAGTATACTCACAAAATAAATTACTCATTTGAATTCCTGCAGAGCGTCATCATGAAGATAAAAAAGCTGGCCACTTTAAAGCTAGGCTACAAACTGCTGATGAAAGCACATCTCAAGATTTAAGTGGGAGGAAACTGCTGTGTTCAACATTGCATCTCCAGGGATTGTAATGTATGGACCAAGTGCTGTAAAACAAGCAGAGGTGAAAAACAATGTAGACTTGCTCTTAAGGCAAGCTTGAATGCTTGCACAGCTGAAGACAATTTTGGTGAAGCTGACACCATTCTCAGCTGATCATATAACAAGTCAAACGAAACCAAGTTACAGCTGCCAGAGTTCAAAGCATACCTCCTTGTATTTGTCATAAAGTGTTACTGAGAAAATAAAAACATTTAAATTCAGTCTGCATTATTCAGCACTGCACTTGCAAATCTTTTTTTAACTTTAAAACTTTTAACCTATTAGAAAATTCAATAGAGGCTTGTAGAAAGTGTTTGGGTAACAGTCAATGAGCGAGTATTGTTGAAAATATTTAAAGGTCAAAAAGTTATGTGAATAAAAACCAGTATACTTTAATAAAATTGATGTCTAATTAGTTTGAGTTTATTTTGGCCAATACTAGGGCCAGATACAAATTAAACAACAACTCACAAAGAACTAATCAGGTAACTACAAATGTCACTGTGTAGTGTATTTACATTTTGGTCATAATTACAATGATTTTGATACGGTTTCTCATAATAATAAAAATAAGATCATGTACAGCAGACACGTGGGGCAGAATGCTTTGGAACTTGCCCGATAATCTTCTGAAAAAAAAAAAATGTTAAAAAGCAAATTTAAAAAACACACTTGAAGCTGTCAATCAAAAAGGTCATCTTTAGCCAATTGCACTGGTCCAGTTACTACTTTTGGTTTCCACCACCAAACTTTCAAAACTCAGATCAATTCATGCAACCAGAAGTCAATTGCAACACCGTGTATGCCCTCCAGCATTCACCAAACAGAAGGTCTCGCACACATGATTGTTGCTTTGTGAGTGGCTGTTTAAACTACAAATAGGGTTAAGGTGTTAGACTGGTTGGAATATGTAAAATGTATTTATAGCACCAACCTAAAGCTGGGAATAACACAGACACACACAAATTGCATTAATAGGTTTATCAATAACACTGCCTGTCATTCAGGCAGTAGTTCTGACTAAACTGTTATGTATTCCATTAAATTATTGCTTCAACTAGAATTCCCATGGCAAGAACAAACTACATGAGAAAAATATAAAATTTGTGAGAAAGACCTTTACTTTTTTTCACATTTGTAAAGGTCAACAAGTGGAAGGCTGCAAATGCAAAGCTTAGGTACCTTGTTTTA
The DNA here is from genome assembly GCF_041146795.1 of Maylandia zebra. NCBI lineage: Eukaryota > Metazoa > Chordata > Actinopteri > Cichliformes > Cichlidae > Maylandia > Maylandia zebra. The sequence continues at coordinate 38,310,273 of NC_135188.1, read as the reverse complement.
TTTTTATATTGAGGCTTATAGAAGAATGAAGTTGGTGGGGAAGAAAAACAAGCAAGAGCCTTAAGTTGTTTCTAAGAATCTATATTTGTTATTGATATTTGTCAGACAAATGCTTCCTGGGCCCTGTTTCAGGAAGCCGGTTTAGTGGAAAAACTGAGTAAGTATACCCTGAGTTAACGAAAACTCTGGGTTTTCGGTTTCACAAAGCGAGTTCAGCTGAAGCCTGAGTGAGTCACTATGACGACACACGCCGTGAAGCTAACCTGCCCCCTAGCAGGTTTACTACAACTAACCCTGACTGTCTCCGCCCCTTTGTCGGAAACCTGACAGTAGGAAGTGTCAGACATGGCGTGTCCCTTCCTTGAAGAGCCAGTAGATCGTGAAGCCCAAATTCTCCGCAGAGCTCTCCGCCGGGAGAGAGTGATCAGAGCGCGTTTGGACATTTTATCATTTCCTGATGATTTTCTGTGCGAACGTTACCGTTTCTCAGCACAATCTATAATTTATTTGGATAACATCCTCAGGCCATATATTACGCATGTGACACATCGCGGACATGCTCTCAGTTCTGTACATATTATTTGTATTGCACTTCGGTTTTTTGCAAACGGGAGCTTTCTGTATAATATTGGTGACGCTGAGCACGTTTCCAAGGCTACCGTCTGTTGGGCAGTCAGGAATGTTACAGTTGCACTGAAACGTCTCCTGTACACGTTTGTGGTGTTCCCCGGTCATAGACCCACAAGATTCATCAAAGAGGGATGCCACAAAATTGCAGGTATCAGGATGAACAAAACTTAATGCATGATGTGGTGATACTTGAACTACTACTTAAATTTTACATTTATTTTCACGGTTCCCAGGCGTGATTGGCTGTATAGATGGCACTCACATTCCAATCATTGCTCCTTCAGTAAATGAAGGAGACTATGTGAACAGGAAGTCTTTCCACAGCATTAATGTACAGGTACATAGTTCCCTGTAGCATTTCAAACTAACAAATTATTTCATCATAGTAATGGATGCTAATTTGTGTTCTCTGCACTGTGAAGATCATATGTGATGCTGCCAACATTATCACAAATGTGGAAGCCAAGTGGCCAGGCTCTGTCCATGACTCACAAATATTCCGTGAATGTACACTGAGCACAAAATTTGGACATGGTGAGTTGAAAATACTTTAAAATAAAGACCAATTGCTTCAGGGACATTTGAACTGAAGTGTATCCTTCTGTCTTAGGAGAGTTCACTGGCTACTTGCTTGGTGATAGGGGGTATCCATGTTTACCCTATTTGCTTACCCCTTACTCTGACCCTGAACCGGGCCCACAGCAGCGATATAATCTGGCTAATTGCAGGACAAGAGCCAGAGTTGAAATGACTATCGGAATGCTTAAGGCCCGGTTCCAGTGCCTGCAAAGACTCAGGGTCACCCCAGAAAGGGCATGTGACATTATTGTGGCATGTGTGATTCTTCACAACATTGCCACAATTAGAGGAGAACACTGTCCTTCTGAACCAAACAGCAGTGATCCAAACCATGAACATCCTGACCCTCCCACGGACATACAAGATGGAAGCGCAGTCAGAGACACCATATGTCACAATCATTTCTTTTGACCCATCACCTCAACATGTTGAAAGAAGAATAAACAGATTTTTTGTTCAACTGGCTTTATTGGTCGCCTGTATTTCCTGTACACAAAGTATTAAAAGATGTAAACCTCATAAAGTGTCTCTGTTGCTTCCTCCTCTGTAACAGCTGTCAATGTTTCTTCATTATTTTCCTGTAGTAAAGAAATAAACAACATTGCTGTTCTACTGTAAACTCATATAATCTGTGGAGTATTACTCACAACTGCATGTTGGTCTGGCTCAACAGGAGGCTGCACCAGATGCAGTACACCACCACCATCAACTGATAGAATATGAGGTTTATACAGGTCACTTATAACTTACAAGGGACCAAATGGCAATTAACAAACATACCAATCACCTTACACTTCATTGTCATTATGCTCTCAAAGACAACCAAGACTGAGGGAAGGCAAAATCAGTAGGAAAATAACTTCACTACAAAATAATCCATTATGGTAAAGAGTTTATCAAATGAATGAGTAGCACTGCAAAGGTGACTGTGAAGAAAGGATGTATGCACATCATGTATTATTTTGAATTTACCCCCTATGTAGGCACTTGTGTCTTGCGGGGTTATTGACTCAGAGGATGTCCCCGCAGAGATGCCTTCGGCCACAGGGCGCCCACTGTTTTGGCTGAGGGCCAACTGCTCAGCCTCTGTGAGTGGTGGTGGTGGTGGAGGACCCCCACCTGTTTTTCGGGCCTCCGCTTTTTTTCTGTTGGCTATAACGGGCCACATTTGAGCATACAGAGTAAGCAAATATGTACTTGTAATGTGCTCAGATAATTTCAATAAGTGCTTACAGAAAGGAAATTAATGTAGCCTCTAACTGCAATTGATTTACGTAGGACAAACAGACCAAGCACTATGGCTCATAATACAATTACACCTTACCTGTTTGGACTATATTTTTATATTTCATTTTTACTTGCTGCCAGGAACGTTTGGGGCCTGTTGGGTTGCACCTGCGCTCACATCACGTCACAAAATAAAATGTATAAAATAACATATGATAAAATAACGTGTTAAATGGGTGGAAATCCCTAGATCAATGTTTATATTAACACTCACGCATTGACTCTGTCGGCTATGTTTTGCCATGCATGCTCACTTTCTTTTGCAGCTGTCGCTGTGTTACTTTTTTCCGCGGAATTTGCATGTTATCGGCATATGCTGCCATCAGAATTTCGGCCTCAAGCGCTGTAAAATACATTGACCGCGCCTTCTTTCCCTCCGTCTCCATGGTGACTCGCTTAATCTGTGCTCCACTGATCAGGGCTTTATGTATCCTCGTCCGCGCGCTTCACTTGGGGTTAAAGCAACTCCGCGTTGACTGAACTACTTGTTATCAGCCTTTCTGAAACCGAATATTCCGAGTTGGACAGTTCGGGGTTACTCAACCCTGCGTATCGTTTTTCACTCTGAGTTTTCTAAACCGGCTTCCTGAAACAGGGCCCTGGTGTGAAATTTAATGCCAACATGGAAGTGCCTCAAACCTGCAGTATTTTTAATGACAAGCAAAAGAAATTGGGCCCTGACGTCTTTAAACACTTTTCTGATTAATTTCTAGTTTCTTGGTCACTCGTGTTCAGGCTAGATTAGTGAATGATAATACTGTTTGAGTCAGATCCAACACTTGCTCTTCACAATGCTGTTTTGAAACGTCAAGAGGGTGACAAAACATTGATCATGACTTCAAAAACAAGTGGTCATGTCAGTGTTGTTCTCCATCTTTTATTCTGTCTATGGACAAAGCCAAAAACTCTTGACCACAAATTCAATTAAATGTACTTATATTTATATAGTACAAATCACAACAACAGGTGTCTGGAAGCATTTTTATTGTAAATTAAAGACCCAAAGATATTGCATAGTAATAAATATTTAAAAAACAAATAGCAGAATAAATATTAATATCAATTTAAATTAATCATTGACTTAACTGACATTGTATTTACTAAAATAAGGAATCTTTACATTACAATGCATATAATCAAAAGTGGAGTTCTGAAGGTATGGCTAGCGTTTAGAGCATACTGGTGGTGCCAGAAGATGCAACAGTCTTTAACTTGAAGAAATTTGTTTAACATTTAAACCTATTTTCTGCATATTCCAGCATATAAAATAATTATATGCGTTTACACTCACTCCTTCAAATAGATGAAAGTAAAACCCAGCAAAAAATAAACAAAATCAAAGATTCAGCAGCATTAAGTCCTGTCAATCTTAAATCTATTTTCGCCTGTTTAGCAGGAGTGGGGCCAGTGGAGGTTTGCCCGGTGCTGCAGCGGCCATGTCAGTGGGGGGGTCCGGGGGTTTCACATTCCCGTGGTAGGTGCTTGCTGAGCTTCTAAGTTAAATTTTTCACTGGAAGAAGTTTGCTTCCCATGCAGGCTGTACAGCAGATGCTAATGTTTTGTCACTTTTACAGAATCAAACTCAAAGTAATGTTGGTACTTCGACGCTTTCCATATTATCCATTGTTGATCTACACACATCTGTTGCTGCCACGGACTTTGCACGCTTGTACTTCATTGTCATGAGACACTGTCACAAAAAAATCATGGTTTAGTAATGCAGTAACGCAGAGTGCTTATGAGAAAGTAACAGTAATCTAATTACTTTTTGCAACAGTAATTCCTTAATTTACACGTTACTTGAAAAATGTAATTGGATTACAGTAACGTAACTGGTTACTGCCCATTTGAAGTGTCGGAATGTGGAAATTTCAACATCGCTTGAAAAAACTGCCTGCTAGCAACATCTCTCTCAGCGGTAGGCTAAGTAATTTTTAGCCAATTACAAGTTCAATCTGGTAGTTGGGGTTGTTAGCTTTTAGATACCATCATTAAGAAGCGACACAACTGATGTGTCTATGCGAGCTAATTTGCGATGTGCACCGGTGGCCCGGCCATTGATTTTTAATGCACCTTCTCAGATTAACTCACCGTGTGTCGTGCCATCAGTTAACCCTTCGCGTGCCAGCTGTGGCACAAGGGCCCAGGGTTGCCGACCACTGTAATATATCATTAAATGAAAAACCTTTCACATCATAGAATTTCTCATTCAACTTCATAAAGTTCATCTTGGCTACAGTATTTACCATTAAATCTTTACCATTTACTTTTCAGTTGATCACAAGTCCACTACAGAAGTATATTTGTGCATATGTAAAACTCTAAGAAACTGTTTTCACTATCGCCACGAAGGCTACACTACATATATGGAAGACACAATTAAATACACACACCACACTACACATATATCAGCCTTAAAGAGACATAAGTGATGAGTATTACTGGAAAAGATTTTCGGTCAGGTTCAAACATGAACACATTTTCTTTCTAAGCGGTCCACTTGTCCACAGGTCCAGAATAGAAAAGCAATCCCCAAAGCAGCTCAACAGATTACTCAGCTCCATTCTACAGGTTGTTTTCTTTGTTGTTCTAGATGACGGACAATGGTTTTGCAAAGGAAGGCAGGTCTCATAGGACAAAGAAGGTTAGCTTGACAAAAGATAAAAAAATAGCTGCACTCTTGATGGCCTGACCAACCCTAACACATACAACAATCTATCAAACCCTGTATCAGGGAAAGCTGCTATTCCTGCAAGAGTAGGCCTCTAGTGTAAAGTAGAGTAAATAAACCTGCAGCATGAAAATCCTACCCATTACATTGTACACCATATTGATGTTGTAATGAGATTATCAAGCATAACTGTAGCAACGAGAGTGCGCATTTGTTTGTTAATTAGATATTAATATTTATTACTTTAACTAAATAATTATTCTTTCTGTAATCATTTAAGTCCTTACATCTACTGTGTGATGAATAGCAATTTGCAAACAGAGGATAAACATGTGGATAACACTGTAAAGCTTGGGGATATATCTACTTAATCTGCCATTGCAAATCATTGAGAACATTAATAATTACATTGTGTTGTCAACCATACTTACTCTGTCCCGTTTAATGTGATGGGTGAAGCATTACACCGCATTGGCAGAATGAATAATTCATGTTTTATCAGCACACATCCCCCTAAATGCTTATTACCATTACTTGACACTAATAAATGTACATTAGGATTGGGGATGATGGCTTGAATCACAAAATGAAGGTAGATGCTGGGAAAAATTTTGACACGTAAGTGATGGTGTGGCTGCAAAGTGCTAGAATAAATTTATGTACAAGAAAACAGTGAAATTGGTAATGTTTCAAAAACACTGTCTGATTAGGCCAAATACCAAATGTTTTGGCAGGAGTTCAGATTAAAGGAATTTCTTTACATTATTTCTCGTTATGTCACCTTTAATTCTATTTATTTATTTTTTATGTTGATAACATGGCACAATACAATGAAACGCTGAACCAGATGCTGCTGATTGACTCACTCATTGGGAGAAAAGGCTTCTAGTGATTCCTTTTGCGCAAGTGGCAAACTAATGTATTCCATCTTTTGAGAGGGAGGTGAGTTGCATTATTGAGCCCTGGGATTATCATTGTTTATGGCGCTGCTACTCTTAATCTCCCTTTATCCAGAATCCCCACCCTGAGTATGACAAATTTATTTCTAATTTGGTTAATTTGTGTTAAGACGTGTATGTACAAAGCTTCTCGATTTGCTCCGACGCCCTTTACTTTCTTCTCAGCAGTGAAAACAACTAGGAACACTCTTCACTCATCTGCGGTTTTCCCATGCATACCAATAGGGCTGAATCGATGGCATCTTTTAATTGAAAATAGATGGAGCCGTTTATATGCAGCCTGATCTGCTGAACCTTTAGCCCTGTTCCTCTTGTGCGCCGTGATTGCAGATAGATGCTCTGCTTAAAATGTTTGTGCGTGTTGGTTTGAGGTATAAATCTGCCCGGCACATTTCTGAGAGTAAGGAGTGTTAATGCTACGAGAAGCGCAGGCCTTAATGTCATTAGTCAAAGATGGAATGTTTAATCATCCCTCTGCTCGTTTATCGATTTATCATTAGTCCACAAGAGTTTAAAGAAAACCTTGAATAGAATCCAGAGCGCCAGCCGACGGCATCTCTTAATCACCGATGAACGACCTTGGACTTGTTTAGTTGTATCACAGTACCACATCGCATATTACAGATAGCTCCCCTCTGCACTTCCCTAGGACCATGCATCATTGGGAACTGCCCAGAAGACTCTGTTCATTGTGCTCCTGAAAGCACACAAGGGATTCACGAGGGCACATAAAAATTGTTTGGTTTTTTTTTTGTTTGTTTTTTTTTTTGTTTGTTTTTTAAAAAGGTGAGAAAATTATGAGCTCCCAATGCTGTGTGACAACCTTTGTTTTTTCTATCATGCGACGTAAACCTCAGTGGCTCTGTAAACACAGAGCTGGGAAATCAACATTGTCAGTTTAAGAACTCATACCACAAAGAAACTGTTGGTGATTTGTTTTAATAATCTTATTGTAACATATGAAATCTTTGTCTTCCTGACAGTGCGCAAACATCTCTTATGCAGTCCAGTGTTAAGCAAACAAATTTGGCACAGAGGTACATTTTAGGCCTGATTTAGACCTTTTGTGAAGCCTATGATGTAACCTAACATATATGTCCTTATTCCACTTATTAACCATACCCTGACATCCATTCCTGTAGATTCAGCAATCTCCTTCCAGGAATTTGCTGACATTTATGAATTATTATATTGGTTATATTTTTTATATTGAGGCAATGGCCGTGATTCTCTCAATGCTAAAATCAAAAACTGTGGCCAAAAAAGGAGCTGGAGATGGACAGGCTGAATCGACGGTACTGAAAAGGCCAATCAAAATAGCTGTAGGCTTGGTCGATCCGAGGACGTGCACATCACGTTACATGTAGGGTTTCAGAGGGTTTTGCAGTTACAACTTAGCTACAGCATATATTTTCCATTGAAGTGCAAGTTTCCTGTTAGACCCCTGAAAGTTCTTAATATTAGATATTATTATGTCATTATCATTATAATGTGCTTGCTACTCTAGCATGCTACTCTATTGTTTGCAAGCAATGTGATGATGTCATGATTATAGTGGGTATTATTTCAGTTTTGTTCATAGAATTTCGATAATAACTTCTTGAAATGTAAAAACATAAAATGTAAAATATGTTCATGGTGTTAAGGTACGTAAATGCTAGAAATGGATCATTTTAGCCTGTTGGTAGGTTGTTGCTAGGCAACATAATGATATCTTAATTTCTGATGTAGATAAGAATATTCAGGGCCCCCACTATATTAACATTAAAAGCAATTTGTAATGTGTTCCGATTCTGGCCTAGGGGCCTTGTGTTTGATAGTGTTGCATTAGGAGGTGTTAAAGCCCTAGCAGAGCCTCCTGTGAATTTGACCTTGTGTGGGTGTGTCCTGCCATCTCTCCTGCCTTAGGTGCCCCCCCTTCTGTTGTTTTCTCTTTTTACAGCTGATTCTAATCAGCAAATTAGAGTACTTACAGCCAGAGAAAGAGGTGTGCTCGACAGTCAGTCTTGTTGGTTTTGCAGCTACTGAGCTTTGTGTGTCTGTGTTGGCTGTTCACTTCTGCTCTGTGGAGAGGAGTGTGTTTAGGTGACCTGTCCTCTTTTGACTTACTTTTCAGTTTAGTCACCAATTTGTGGGTTTTGCCGTTTCCTTTCTTTAAAAACAGCTTGTCTGTCTCTTTAAATTAGTAATACAAATTTCACAATTTTCCTTTTGTGCCTCTTTTTTCCAACCTGGACACATTTTGTTGCTTTTTTTCTTTTTCTTTTTTTTAATCTCTTTTTTTTCCTTTCATAAGAATGTTTGGAGGAAAGAAAGGAAAACTTGGTGAATGTGGTAAGGAAAGTAGTAACAAATATATAGCAGAGGACAAAGGCAAAGGCTGAAAAGAGAAGTAATAATGGTTGGCTGGTTAGGTTGGGTGGTTTCTAGTACCCCCTCTCTCTCTTGCTTTTGGAGATAGTGGACGTGTGTGTACCCAAAAAATGGTAAATGGCCTGTATTTATATAGCGCTTTACTAGTCCCTAAGGACCCCAAAGCGCTTTACATATCCAGTCATCCACCCTTTCACGCACACATTCACACACAAAACATAAAGGCTGGTTTCTTTTTTTGTTTTCATTTAATGCAGGAAAGTACATTCACTTTTTTTGAATAAAAAAAAATTTTTAGACATGCAAATTCCAGCATTTTTATCTAACAGCCTTGAGCTTCAGTCGTTGACTAAAAAATAAAAGCCTGACTGAGTGATTCATACAAACTTCTGTTTAGTTTTCATCAAATAAGTGATTGAAACTGAGGTTTGAAAAAACTTTTATCTCTATGAAATCATTATAGTTATTATATCCATCAGCCTTTGTAACTTTTCAGTCAAGACAGATATTGTAAAATTGCTTTTGCCGTGGCTGTAGTCGAGTAATTAAGCGCAATTGTAATCTGAATCACAGGGTAACATAAGACCACTTTTGTTGTTTAGGTATGAGGACTCCTAATGGTATTAGTGGCAGGTGTCAGTGCGGGCGTATATGCAGGTCTATCCTCCCATTCCACAACATCCTAAAGGCAATCTATTGGCTTTAAATCTGGAGACTGTGGGTACAATGAACTCACTGTTATTTTCAAGCAACCAGTAGATTATTTGAAATTTCTTGCTGGAAGCAGTCATCAGAAGTTGGCTACACTTCAAATTGGAGCCTCAGTTTTCTGTTCTTAGCCGACAGGAGTGGCAGTCGATGTGGTCTTCTGCTGCTGTAGCTCATAAATGTGCAACATTTTGTGCATTTTAGTTGTAACAAGTGGTTATTTTAGTTACTGGCTCAAAGCACTCTAACCAGTCTGCTCTTACTAGTATCAGTAATCCCTTTTGACCCAGAGAATTGCCATTAACTGGAAATATTTTTCTTTTTCAGACCATTCTCTGTAAATCCTACAGAGAGCCCTGCAGATCAGCAGTTTTTCAAGAGTAGCCTGCCTGGTACCAACCAAAATGAGAACTTCAAAATAACTTCACCTTTACACATCACCTTTATTCCCCACAATGATGCTTACTTTGAACTTTAGCAGGTCATTTTAACAATGTCTTCATGACTAAATGCGCTGAGTTATACATGTGACTGGCTAATTAGATTTTTGTATTAAGAAGCAGTTGAACAGATTTACCTGCTAGATGGAGTGTGTGTTTTTAATGTGAGCATCTAGTTGGACAAGTCATAATTCCCAATTCTTTTTATTCACTATGTCTTTTTAAGACTGAATTCCCCACACAGTTTAGACCTAATCTTAATTTTTTATTTTTTTTTTGCCTGTCCCGTTTGGCTCTTTTGCCATCAGAATTGTTGTCTTAAGGCAAAGAAAGATGCCCAACGGATTTACTTTACCAAATTGACCATCCCAGCCTTGCCGTAATGGTCCATTTGATTCACCTTTTGTTGTTTATTTTATTTTTACTTACTGAATACGGGACAGACTTGACTGGGGGAAAGAAGGGGAGAAAGAAAGAGGGAAAGAGAAACAGCTGAGAAGAGGGACGGGGGAGAAGGGCAAAAGACAAAAACCAACAGAACGGGCAGAAAAAAAAAATGCATATATCAATCACCTGGATCACCTGCTGAGAAAGAAAAAAGAAAACAAGCAGAAGAGAACAAGAGTAACAGAATAAACAACATCACAATGATATATGGGAATATGACAGTAAATACTAAATATTAAACATTATTGTGCAGCACATAAGATCAACAGAACACAGTGTGCTTTGAGGTAGGAGCCAAAAAGAGTGTAGTTTGTGGGTGTGATCACCCGTGTGTACACCTGTGAGCATGGACGCGCTTGTTTGGTTTTTTTTTTTTTTTTTTTTTTTTTTAAAAAGGTTCCTTCATGTAATGATCTGCTAGAGGGTGTGGGGGGGCCACAGCCCCGTCCTCCAGGGCATGAAGCAGGTATGGAGGAGATCAAAACTCCAGACATCCAGAGGCCCCCAGAATGACATTTGACATTTTGTTACTTTTACCATATTTCCTGGACATTTAGGGGAAAGTAACAGAATCAGAATCAGAATCAGAATACTTTATTGATCCCTGGGGGAAATTATTTTTTGTTTCAGTGCTCCATTTTAAACCAACATTAAGACAAGACAGACAATACGCTAACTAAGAATAGTACAATATATACATACATACATACATACACACATAAGTCACTTATAAATAAATATTTGGAAAAGAAACATGTGTAGTTGTAGCAGCAAACAGTGTGTTAAGTTAAGAGGGTTATCTAGGAAACCGGAGCCTGGAAGGTCTTCAAGAAACCAGCTGGCAGCTTCAAAGCGGTATGTGATGAGCGAATCACTTCCAGCGTGTACACGACTCAAGATGTGCTATATAATTTTGCTTCCTCAGCTCTTGATTGTGTAGCTGGAGTTCATAGGCGAACAAAGCTTTAATGTGTTATATAGTAGGAGTTATGCACCATTAACACAAGCATGTGTCATCTTCATTTCATGACAATAACAGCTCATTTAAATGAAGAAAACTTAGAATATCATGATTATTTTATATAACATGTTGTCATCACATTGCCTGGCAACCACCTAACTTCAGGTTAAAATGAAGAAACAATACTACAGCATGATGAACATGTATTAGTCTTGTAAAGTGAGACACTAGTCTGAGATTTAGAATATCTTGTAAATTGAATAAACAGAGAAAAGTAATGCATCTATTAACAAAAAAAAAAAAGGAAAAAATAGAGGATATATAAACTCCACACAGATGGCTCCCAGTCGCTTCATGCTGAGTTCAAGTGCAGGACCTGTACTTAGAGGCCATGATGGCATCCTGTTTGACATACGGCTCAGTGAAAGACCAAAAGCTGCCTATTTGTCCTACAGCCATCTGTTCTCATAATCACTCCCAAATATCTAGGTATAACATAATGCATTTTCATAGAAATCCGAGTCAAAAATAAAAAAATACTTCAATAAATGCACTCATTAATTTGTCATTGATTACATAAACATGCTGGCTTCAGATTTCCTTAGAAAAGATCTGCTAGAAAATGTTTTCCCCTTATTAACATTCTGAACTGTTTGAGCTTTAATCAAAACTAGGCCTGCAGCTAATAATTATTTAAGGTTATTAATTTAGCTGCTCATTATTTTGATATTTCATACGATATTTTGTGCAACACATGCTTCTGAACCCTACCTACATAGCAATAAATGATTGACCCAAATTTTCAATTTCCTTTGGGCCTTGACTAATGACGGTAGCTCAGGGTGAGTGTTGCTACTTCAACTCTGCCACAAGTCCGCCTTATAACCGATATGTCAGGTGTGATGTAGCATTTGGGCCACATTTTGTGCACACATCATTTCCCACTGTTGTAACTGAGCCAAAAGTAGCACAGATTAGGCCTGAATATGTTTGGCAAAGACATTAGGCATACAGCAAAACGAAGCGTAGGAAAAAGGAAATGATCACTAAATAACCAAAGAATAATGTCTCCTCTTCTTCTCTAGCTACAGATTTAGAAGATTCGGGCTAATTGGTCAACACAAAAAGTAAAACAGTCTCGGACACCGCCATCATTGATGATAAACTAAATGAGAATGATCACCTTTTCAGCTTTTTCACCTAAAATATAGAAGAGGAGTTGTTTCTGAGGTCCTTATTGCACTCTGGCAATGGCGGTAACGCTTTTTTGCAAATATTACACCTACCCTGTACACACAAAAATCATACAATATAAAGGTCTCCTATATGAGATGCCAGGATGACTGCATGTCAGCATCAATTCTAACAGACCTCTCCCCAGATGAGTACATTTTCTTTAATTTGTGCTAACAGTGTGAATTCTGTCATGACACGTTGGATAGGATGTTTCTGTCCCTGCATTAAAGCCATATGATTGGTTCCTACTGATGTGACCAACTGTTTTGAGGGAACGCTAATAAGTTTGTTGCTTAGAAACGGTTTGGTGGCCACCATATTGGCTACACAGTTATAAGAGGAATGGACCGAAGGCCTAGGTGTAGCCAGAGAAACTGAACTCGGCTTTCCAAATATGTGATACAACACAGTTAATTTATGTTACAAGATTTAGGGGCAAATACTTTTTCACACAGGGCCATGTAGGTTTGGACTTTTGCTTCCCCTTAGTAATAAACACCTTTATTTAGAAATGTGTGTTATCTTCGTCTAAGATTTAAATTTGTTTGATGATCTGAAACATGTAAGTGTGACAAACATACAAAAAAATAGAAAATTACTGAATACTTTAGGAGTAGTCAGAGTCTTGAAAATGTTCACCAGAAACAGTCATGATCACCACTGTTAAGGTAGCCTCTTTTTTTTTTTTTTTTTTTTTTTTTTATGAACAACATGCTCAATTTAAAACACTACCCTCTTGACAATCATACACAGAATGTTATTTAGTGAAAAAAACTATATATTGTTCACAAGGCTTACTATTAAAGTATTCAAGTCAAGTATTTATTTTTATTGTCATTGTCAAAGAACAATGAAATTGCGTTTGGGGCTTCCGTACAACCCGTACAAAAAAAAAACAAATACCCCTTAAAACCCAAGTGTAAATATTTAACCCAGTGTGACTTCAGTGCAATGAGACAATCCTTAGCAACAACATGAGAACAAGACAGGTAATGTTCATAGGACATTCAGACAAAGACCTGAGAAACATGACAAAATGCAACAATGCAACCCGTTCAATATTATTGTACTGTGAGATATGATGGTTGTCTATTTAAGAAAGAGGGGGGGAAGAGAATAAAGATAATAAATCTAATAATAAAGATGGGTAAATGAAGGGTGCAGGAACAACAAAGGAGAAAAATACAATTTGGAATGCTCCATCTAAAGTAAAATAGTCCCTGATTAACCACAAAAGAGGAGGAAAATATGACTGTCAGTAGATGAAATAAAGACACAGAGAGGTAGCACTCCTACAAAGTGGAAATAGGAGGCCAAAGGACATAACAATGTATGTTTTTCTTAACATGAAAAAAGCCTTACAAATTTTCTCTTTATCCACATATAGTATGATAGTACACTAAAAGCTCAGACACATTAAATTCATAAAGTGAGAACTGCAACAATAAGCCCTTGCAGGTTTCAGAGTCAGCTGTCTAAGATACTGCAACACAGCATGTATCCCTGTCACTGCAGTGCAGAGCAGTAATTACTGTGTTTGACATTTTGTATTTCGCTGTGACTTCTGAAAGTTCCATTAATGTTTAATGGAAAATTTAGCACAGAGTTAAACAGCATCACATCACAGTCTGTTTGAGTTTCACTGTTTTTGTAACTGATGCATCTTTAGTTAAACTCAAAACTCCAGCAAAAAATGTACAATACAGAACATATTTATTGTTAGACCAATACATTTCGGTTTGTGGCCTATATTAATCATAAAATTTATTACAAACACAATCAACTGTTAGTGGTATTGTAAAAAGTGGGTGCAATTGGGAATGACAGCAACTCATGAAGTCATGTGGTAGGTCACATAAAATACAGAGCGGGGTCAGTGGATGCTAAAGCCGCATAGTTTGCGCAGGTTAGCAGCTTTCTGTAGAGTCACTCGCTACAGACCTCCAAGCTTCATGTGGCCTTCAGGTTAGTTCAAAAACAGTCCATAGAGAGCTTCATGGAATGAATGGGATTCTATGGCTGAGCATCCGAGCCTTGCATCACCAAACATGGATGCAAAGCATGGATGCAGTGGTGTAAAGCATGCCCCCACTAGACGGGAGCAGTGGAGATGTGGTCTCTGAAGTGATGAATCCCGTTTCTCCATCTGGAAATCTGAGTGTCTGAGTTGGCGTTTACCAGATCGGTGCTTGTCTGAATGCATTGTGCCAAATGAAAAGCTTGGTGGAAGGGAGATTATAGTGTTGGGTAGTTTTGCAAAAGTTGTTCAAGGGTCCTTAGTTCCAGTAAAAGGAAGACATTTTGAAGCATTCCATCCTCCCAACCTAGTGGGAAAAACTTGGGGATGGCCCTTTCCTATTTCAACATGACTGCACACCAGTGCTCAAAGCAAGGTACATAAGAGCTATTGGTTATGGATAATTGAGTTTGTGCTGGCAATTCAAGTTCTTCTAGATCAGGTATCAAATTCCAGGCCTCTAGGGCCGGTGTCCTGCAGATTTTAGATATGTCCTTGATCCAACACTGCTGATTTAAATAACTAAATGACCTCCTCAACATGTCTTGAAGTTCTCCAGAGGCCTGGTAATGAACTAATCATTTGATTCAGGTGTGTTCACCCGGGGTCTTATCTAAAACCTGCAGGACACCGGCCCTAGAGGCCTGGAGTTCGACACCCCTGTTCTAGATCCAAGTCCTGACCTTTAACCCTCTGGGGTCCAGGGTATAATTGACCGTTTTTGACTACTTTTGATTTTACGTCTATATTTCACTTTTAAAATATGTTTTTCTTGCCTTGTTTGGTATCATCATTTTCAGCACAACCTCAAATATCTGAAATTTGAGTTATTTTTTTCATTTTGGTATGCTATATTAGCACAGTTGATCTAAATTCAGACAAAAAAAGTTAAAATCCGAGTAGAAAAGTTTTATTTTTTACTGTAAAACCCACAAACATGTTTAACGAATCATTTTCATAACTTTAAATGCAAATAGAAATTGTACATTTCTATAAATTATGCACAAGTTTTGCAAACAACAAAGTTATATGGTACTATTTACCTAAAAATGCAGCCAAGGCCTCAGGCGTTTTTTATATAACCATTTAAATCTATTTACAGAACAATCAGGTGTGCTGCACCAAATAAGAAGGCACACAAATTATTTGTGCCAGTCCAAAAAATGTAGTTTGTGTTCAGTATAAGACAGAGGAGAACACCAAAGGCCTAAACCCTGTAGGTCTGACAACAGGAGGTGCATCAGTCCAGTTTTCTGTGTGGGAACAGAGTTTACACTGGAATCTGCCTTTGACGGCTTTTTTAGAGCAAATGTGAAATTCAGCAGTATAACTAACACACAATACAAAACAATAACTACACAACAAACTAACTATAGCCTCCAAACACACTAAACATCACTAATGTCTCACATATGAAAACTCGCTCTCTCTCTCTTTCGCTCGCCCGCTTTCCGTTGCGGGTGTCACTCCTAAAAACTTCCCCTTCTCCCTAAACAACCAAATGTCACATGTTGCCTTATCATTTTTTTTGATTGGCTGACATGGTAAACTAACACCAATAGGGAAGGGGTGTTTTTTCTTTTTCTTTTTTCACTCGCAAGCGGAGAGTGTTTGCTAGCGATGTCTGTAGAAAACGCCATTTTTACCGTTCTTCCCGCTGTAAACACCACAGTTTTGTTCAGAAAAAAACATTGCGTGTATTTTTTTTATCATAACTCTGGTTTGACGTGGCCCATCGACACAATTCAAAAACTGGTATATAGTTTGAAGTCTGCACTTTCGACCCAAGTTGAAATGGAGACTCTGACATGCTGCATCTTGTAGCTGTGTCGTCTTAAATTGGTCATGTGATTTTGACGCGCCGGCGCGTCCATCGACCCCAGAGGGTTAAGCACCTTTGAGATGAATTAGAGTGGAGACTGTGAGTTGGGCCTTCTCATCAAACATCAATATCTGGCCTTATAAATCAAACCTTATGGAATAATGAGGTGATGTCACTCGAGTTCATATGCATGTGAAGGCAAATGAGCAAATGATTTTGGCAATATAGTGTATCTGACAGTAGAATGTAATTTGACCATAGCACGTACCTGGCATTTTAACCCTTCAGAGTTCTTTACCCCTTCATGGACTTGTAAGTAAGTCAGTTGACATTATTAAGTCAGATTCAACATGAAAGGAGAAGGTGGGTTGCAAAATGTTTTGCAGATGCACACAAAATATGGAAAAGCTAAAGTACCTTAAATAACAATTGGCTGTATAGATGGGAATTAGCTGAGACATCAGCCAATATGGGCTGGCACTGAGATCGACTAATCTTGACTTCATTCAACTTGTGATTGTGAATCCTGATTGTGTGGGTTTTTTTTTTTGTTTGTTTTTTTTTTTTAAGATGGTGCCATCTGTCAACTATTAGCAACACACTAACTACCATTCAGCATAGTTATAATGTGATGCCTTTAAAGTGCGAGCCATATAGTGTGCGTACCATGACTGTGTTTTCAGGTTTTAATTAAAAGGTGATTTTAAAAAAGTAGTAACCTAAGCAGCTTTATTACTTACATACAAATTTCCATGCATTGAATATAATGACATGTAGTAATAATAATATTATCAACTACAACATCTAACCAGTAATTTCTTTCAGGCTGCCTGCCTTATACAGAAGATGCTGTTTATTGCCTTCACTGAAAAAAATACAAGTACCTACCTATATTATTCCTCTTGCATAAAAATACCACATAGAGTACTTTGAAATGGCATATCAGTTGTCTGGTTATGCCTTTGTTTGCATTTGCTTCCTAAAACATGTTTTCTAATAAATGTGCTTTGATCAACTATACCAGCTGCAGCTTGGAAAGCCCAGCTGAGGCAGCTGGGGAAAGCAAAATAGTGGATTTGCCATCCCCGTCTCAATCCACGCCTCCTCACTCTCCTTTAGTCTCTCTAGTGGAAATAAACTGTTCTTTTTATATCAGGAAACAGCCACACAGCTGGTCTGCTGTCACACATTGACTGATTTTCCTAAGCCATAGAACTCATAATCATTGTGATCAATTATCACCTTGTTCCCAGATGACCACCTTTATTTGGTATGGCCTACCCCTTGTGTATTTTCAAGCAGTGATGGAAGGCCACAGTCATTTCAGAATGTTAGGAATGTGACAGTTCTTCATTTTTTTTTTCTATTTTCCCTCTCTTGTTCAGCATTTTTATTGGAGATAATTTAGTTTTTCTTATATAACTACATATATAACTTACATTTAGTAGTGCATTTGCACTATTTACATTAAACGTTATGTGGCTTTTCATGTGTTTATATATCAGACTAATAGGTGGTTTAACAAGCTTCCAAGGTGTCCGAGCAGCTAAAATTACTGCTACTGTTGACAAGGCAATGACAAATTATTTTCATGGGGAAAAGAAATAATGTGCAGGTAGAGAGATTGATCTGCCATATAGATACAGAAACATCAATAATTAATTCCCAGAAATCTGGACAGCGCTTCAAGGCTGTTTCCATGTTACATTGGATAAAACGGCTTCTATTTAAATCTTCAGTTGCCTCATTTCGGTAAAGTCAGACCTTATTTTATTTAAGGAAAAAAAAATGATGTCAGTTCAAGATTAAAATTAACGGTTTCTAGGTGGAATAGACTTCTGTTCTTTATCCTTAAAGTGATTCATCTGCCCCACCACCACCCTGACCTCCTCCCTGTGACTTCTGATCTTTCATATTTGGAGGATGAATAAATACAAAATTAAATGGACCAAAGAGCTCTTGTTTTCTGTTAGTGATCCAGCTGTCATATTCTCTACTGTTTTGAGTCTGGAAAGGGCTTGTTTGGGTCAAAAAACAATTCACACTTTGACACCCTACAAGTGTGTGAAAACAATTACCATTCTTGCCTGGGAAAACAGACAAATCTGAGACAAATCATATTCCATTTGCTCTGACAGAATGCATCCAGTCCTCTAGCATTCAAGCAGATTTCCAGATTTCTAGTGCAAGGGAAGTAACTCCATATTTCTTTCACTCAGTCAGTCCTAAGTCAGATGTGCAGAAGCAGAGACATATTTAGTTTTTGCCTTTTACCACTGTCCAGTGGAAATAAAAATGAATCTAATAATTCTACACTGTTGTCCTAGTTTCTATGACCTATAGCTTCCTACATTGACACAAACCTCTGCCTGCACCACAATGGATGAACATTTTTGATTGCCACCTCCAAGATTTTAAACTGATCTTAGAAGGTAGAAAAAATATTTAAAAAATGTATTTCAGACCTATGTGGTGAGACATAAGGAGTCACATCACATTGTTTTGCAGATTACTATTACCATGAAACTGCAACGTTAGTCAGGGAAATAATTATTTGGCCCGTGAGGAATTTGTAAGCTTGCTCACTTACAAAGAAATAAACAATCTCTGATTTTTCTAGCTGTTTCATTTTAATGGAGAGAGAAAAACTAACAAATAAAACGGAAAAAAACACACATGAAAGTTCACATAAAAGAAAATTATGCAAGTTAGAAATGTCACTAAGTTAAATAAGTATTTGATCCCCAAGCAAGATTTCTCTTGCTCTTCTCTTGGAGGCACGAGGAGAGACCCGAAGCAGCCGCCGGTCTGAGTATCAGGTGAACTGAACTTCAGGTAAGAAGTTATGACCTGCAGTGTATCTGAGTCACATATAAATCAAGTTTAGGTGGAGTTTATTTTCGTTATGCTGACTTTTTCGTACTGCGTGCTAGCTAGCATGACGGAGTTTCTATACAGCTGGGTGAGTGCTATGTTACTGATGTTGAACTTTAATAATTAACCGTATGAACAAAATAGAGTTGCCAACCGCCCCGTAAAAAACAGAATTGTCTCGTATTCAGAGAAAATATTACGGGTTTCGTATTGAGGTGAAAAGGAACATTTTGTCCCGGACTTCAGCTACAATGAAAAAGACACAAAGCTGGAGTTATTCTGTGTTTATGCCGCACAGCTGCCTCTTCTCTCATTCTCTCTCCTGTTTCTACTTCAATCATGAAACTGATCAATGATCAGCTGATTGGCTTTTCTCTCTTGTTTATTTATCGCCCACTTTGCGCCAGAAAGAGGAAACCAGCGGATGTTGCGCTTAACAACAGCAGCGCGTTTAAGCTTGATCAGCTGTTGTTAGAATTTATTTAATATTAATTTCTACTATCAGCTGATGTTTGCTGGAGCCACAGCTGTAAAGCTGCTGGTCAGGATGTCGGTTTGGATATGTGGTGAGAGGGAAACATGAAGATGAAACCAGGAGATGTCCTTACTGAATCATCAGAGCAGAACAGGTGATGGAGAAACAGGTTTACCTTTTAGGTGACATTAATGAGTTGAATGGAAGTTATGAACTGTTTCTGAGAGACAAATAACACCAGGATCCTTTTTTTTTACTTAGCTGACAGCTGATAACTGTGCAGAGGCGGGTCTAGCAAAGTGTTGCCAGGGGGCAGGCAGGGCATTAACAGGGAGAGGGGGGCACAAGGAAATACTTCTCTTTCTTATTCTCATTTAAAATGTCTCGCGTTTTTTTTTTTTTTTTTTTTAAATTATCTGAGTCTTACAACAAACGATTGATAGATTAATGTATATATACCATCAGAACAGTGTACATCACTGTCACAACAGCGTTTGTTTTCATGCAAAGGCTTTATGATTTTTCCTATAATGGCGGGCCGGTCTCTAGTCAAATTCCCCGGGACGATTTTTTTTTTTTTTTTTGTCCCAGTCCAGCCCTGTAAGCAGCTCATCTGCAGTCGTCTGTTGCCTACATCTTCCTATTCAGAAGGCGGAATTTCCGAGTTCTGAGTACAATCGAAAGCACCACGACTGCAGTTTTTGTGTTGGATGTAAAAAGCAGGCTAGAATCATGCGGCGGTCAACGACGGTCCAGGCGGGGGATTTTTGTGGGAATGTGCACATTATTTTTTTTCCTTTCTATTGGTAGGTGGCACAGTGCACTTGTGGCAAGTAAGCAAGCTAGAAGACTGGCAGTCTGGCTGGGTATCCAGTTACGGAAGCAACACATTAACAAGAGAATTCTGAGTAAAACCAAAGTTACTTTCCCTAGTAACTAGTTACTCTGAAAGTAACGAGTAACTTGAAGTAACTGACTTACTTTTGATAGAAGTAACTAAGTTACTAATTTAAAGTAACTTACCCAACACTGGACATGGCACATGGAAATATTCAATTTTCTGCTTTCACATACATCTAAACGTGAGTGACATCCCATTTTTAATCCATAGGGTTTAATATGATGTTAGCTCAACCGACACAACTACAACTTCAACTCTTCTGGGAAGTCTTTCTGCGAGGTTTAGGGGTGTTTATGAGAATTTTTTTTTACTGTTCTTCCAGAAGGGCATTTGTGAGGTCAGATGTTGGATGAGAAGGCTTGGCTTACAGTCTCCACTCTAATTCATCCCAAAGGTAATCTATTGGGTTGAGGTCAGGACTTTGTGTTGGCCAGTCAAGTTCTTCCAGATCAAACTCACTCACCCATAACCAATAGTCTTTATGGAGCCTGCTTTGAGCACTGGTGCACAGTCATGTTGGAATAACAAAGGCCCATCCCCAAACTTTTCCTAAAAGGTAGGGAGCATGAAATGGTCCTAAATGTCTTGGTATGCTGAAGAGTTCCTTTTACTGGAATTAAGGGGTCTAGCACAACTTTTGCAAAACTACCCAACACCATAAGCTCGCTTCCACCAAACTTCTCATTTGGCACAATTGCAAGTACTGTTCTGGCAACTGCTAAACCCAGACTCATTCATCAGATTTCCAGAAATAGAAGTGTGATTTGTCACTCCAGAGAACACGTGTCCATGGTTCTAGAGTCCAATGGCATGTGTTTTACAACACCATGTCCAACATTTTGCATTGTGCTTGGCAATGAACACATTATTTCACAAATATTTGTAGAAACAGTCCGCATGCCTTGATTTTATACACTCGTGTTCATAGAAGTAATCTGAACATCTAAATTTAATGACTTGGATAGTTGAATGAATACTTTTGGCAATACAATGTATATACCATAATATCTAAAATGAGCTGATCTTGTTTATTTAAAGTTTTCATTTAGTCCTGTGCTGCTAATCAAATGTGCATCATTAACTGATCATCAGCAGGTGGAACCATCTCTGCAAAAAATAAATAAATAAGTTTAGGCAGTTTGGAGCATTCACTTGTGTGCTAGCACAATGCCACAATCTGCTTGAAAGTTGACATCCCACAAATTCATTGCAAGTTCAGAGTATGCAGTGCACAGAGAATCTGCAAACAAAAACCTAAAAGCTACATCTTTGACTTTACAGGTCTCAGTTAGCATGTTAAATTTGTAACTTCATTACAGGGCTGAATTACTTAATGACTTAATTACATTACTGAATATGCATGGTTTAATTGTAAAAACAAAGAAATCTCTTATCTCTTTAAAGCAAATATGCATCTGAATAAACTACATTTGTTGAGAAACCAAACAGCATATCAGCACAAACATCCCAACAACTGTCACGCAGGATGGTTGAAGGATGTTGATTTAGGCTTGTTGTGCAGCCACAGCATCTGGGCACCTTACAATCACTGAGTCAACCATGAGCTCCTTTGTATGCCAGAGTATTGTGAAGTCAAATTTCAGACCTTCTGTGCAGTAACTAAAGCTTGGCTTAAACTTTGCCAAGTAAAAATGACGAATTCTAAGCAGTGGCACAAATATACAGCAGAATGGGTGGGAAAAAAAAAAAAGACAATCAAGGAGGCTCGGCCCAGTCAAAGTTCCAATCTCACAAAAATTGAAATGCAGACAGGAACTTAAGAGAGCTGTGAATAAAAAAATGCCTACAAAGAAGAATGAACCAACCCTCCATTGGTGTTAGAGACTGATAAAGTCACATAGAAAACAAGGGCTTCAGGTTATTGCTGTTAAAAGTGGCTCTAGAAGCTGCTGAATGATAGGGTGTGCTTTTAAAGGACTGCATAAAGTCCTTTGATAGCTTTCTTTTTCACAGGACTGTATGTTGGCTCTACTAACAGCCAAGGATTGTAATTGAAATTGCTTAGAAGACTGGACATTTTCCCTTTGCAGGGAAGCTGTCAATGAGCAGTCTGAGGGTGTTCTTGCTCACATGCAATGATTGACGTCAGGGGCGGAGCGTGGGGGTGGCTTACTGGGCTTAAGCCCGGGTTGTTTTGTCAGAAGCCCGGGGTCTTTTGGAGTGTAATTTTTTCATAGTTAGATGCCTGGCTGACAACTGTATAAAACAAAAAGTACACACAATATTCGAAGCACATAGTGCACACTGTGGGAATTTACGACTGTGCGTGAATCCCCCCTGATATTGGTATGATCCGAGCTCAGGCACTAAGCGACTGAGCGAGGGGGCGGGGCAGCTGCTGCCTGTGTGCACTGTTGGAGAGACGGAGCCAGCCATACTAAGGAGAGCTTAATTTTGACCAGGCACCAAAGCAAATCATTTGTACCGTACAAATAATGTAAATATGACGGTGCATCACGAAAGATTGATATCAAACTGATCACTTGACCAATATTACGTTACTTGCTCTTCAAGTGAATCAACAAATGGCGAAATGAAAAGCCGAACAAATGCTATATTTTTTAGAGAGTCTTAGCTTACGTGTGTTTATTTCATATTTTCAGTTCTTACCCTCCCCGACTAAATCGGTTTCAGTTATGTACTGAAATATAAGAATGGACATTCGAGGGTTCTTTCAAAGAAAAAACTCAGGTAGATGTTATTTTATATATTATGCTTTGTATGTTGTTCAGTATATTTCTATGCAAAACAAGAGGGATTTCAGTACACAGCAGGATATTCACATTTGTAACCAGATATTTACATACACTTTAGGGAGAAAACATAAAACATTTTTACTGTACAACATCAATTTAGAGTAAACTTTTGTTTTAGATAAATATTGAAATATATTTTGAATTAGTTAAATGTCAGAATAAAGAGAGACAGCTGTCTATTTTTTATCACTTTCATCAAATTTAGGAGTACATATACACTAAGTTTATTGTTAATTAATAAGAAACTCCAGACGATTCCATTCTGAGCTGAAGAAGCTTCTGATTGGTTAGTAGAGTCCATGTGAGTAAATTGGTGGCACAGCTATGGATGCATATAAGGCAAAACACAGAGCCTGTTTCTGTGACATGGGAACATCAAGAGATGTCAACCAAAACACCAGGAACAGAACTGTGGAGCTCCATAAGTGTGGCTCAGTTTTGAATACAATTTGGTGCCATTTGCAATTACGAAATACAGACAATTTCTCTCTTTACCCTTAAAGTTAACAACTATGTTTTTTATATTTATCAATAAAAAAAAATAAACATTTAGTCTGATTTGATGTTACAATTAAAAAAGTGTTTGTGTTTTGATCTGAAGAGTACATAAATATCTGGTTTCAACTGTATATTTGATGATTGTCAGCACAAAGAGGGAGAGAGAGGAACAGAGAGGGAGAGAGAGGGACAGAGAGGGAGAGAGAGGAGCAGAGAGGGAGAGAGAGGAGCAGAGAGGGAGATGGAGAATGAGGACAGAACAGAGATGGAACAAGAGCAGGCGAGACACATGTTAGTCAAATGGTTGTTTACCAAAAGTATCACCGTATCATAGGTCCTCATGTATCTTGTACCTAGTGTTTCTTTTTAGGTTTGTTATTTTTCAAATTATAATAATTATATTAACTTTTCTCAATCTAAATAATGGACTTTGGTAGAATTAAAAAAACAAGTGTAGTGCAGGTCTATGATGATTTTTTTAGTGCTACTATCATCTAGTTCTGATTCTGGTTCTGTCTTGGTTAAGTCCTCAGTAGTCCTGATTTTGAACTGTTGTTGTCCTGTTTTAATTCCGGATCAGTTCTGGGTCTGGTTGAATTGGGGTTCAGTCCCTGTGTCTTGATACAGCCCTGACTTTGTTCTGCCTTGCTGCTTAATAAAAAAACTAGTTTAAGGTGTCCTGCACATGTGATATATATTTTTCCCTATATGAAGTCATTCTTTTTTGAACAAAACTCAAAACAGACCCAATTAATCTTTCAGTCATTTCTAACCCCCCCCCCCAAAAAAAAAAAAAAAAAATCCCACATGCATACTACCCTTTAGGGCTAAGCCCTGGGTGTTTCAAACATCTGGCTCCACCTCTGATTGACGTCAGTGGAGATGCTAATGCTGCAGGAGATGAGATCATTTTCTGCCTCACTGTGGGTGCATGTGTGAAAGCGCTAGAAAAGGTCCAGAGAGCGAGTGTGTGTGTGTGTGTGTGCCCCTGTGTCTGTTCAGAATAATTCTAATGTGTGCAACTAGCCCTGCAAGAAGAAAGTCCCCTGCCATAGAGTCATTCGGGGTGAGACTCCTCATACAGAAATGTCAACATCACTGCAAATGAAGTTGAGGTAAGAGTGTTAATGGACTCGTTTGGGAACTGCCACTGTGTCAGAAGCAACTTGTTAGAATGAGTTTAAGAGAGAAAGGGCTGATTAATTATTTGCATATATTAGATTGGCATAGCTGCTAAGGCAAGAGCAGTGTCTCTTGACATCAAGTTAGCCCTGAGAGGTTCAGCCAGTCTCCACACTCGTACTATAAAGGATCATCACCCGTCACCGATGTCCTGTTCTTATCTCTTTAAGTGTCTTGGAAAGAGCAGCAAAATCAGTAATTATTCTCTGCAGATTAATCTATTATGAGGGAATTTCTGACACATTTTGGGTCACCTCGGACTCAGGCCTCGAGGTTAGGACCCTGTGGTAATCTTACATTCTGTACAGAAACTTTCAACAGTTTCTTTGCTCCAATCACTCTTCAAGGATTTTTTTTTTAGTGATGCTCATACATCCAGGCTGGCAAGGGAATGTGATTTTTTTTCCCCCTCCTTTATTGTAATGTAATGTCCCTTGAAAACAATGTTGTTTGTCCTATTTGAAAAAAGGTGAGACAGAGTATCATTTTTTTTTCTTCTTTAACAGGCGGGCGATACAAGCAACAAAGTAACAAAACGGGTTTTCCAGCTGTACAGCATGACTCGAGACATGTTTCCTAATGTGAACCTCAGCAAGGGGTCTTTTTTATTCCTTATGTTTATTTATTTTGATTTCAAAAGTATGGATGTGAAAATAATTCAACTGAAGCTTCTGGGACTGTAATTAAATTTAATACCGCATAGGAGGAATATTTTAATTTAGCTAAAGGGGTTTTCTTTTAAAACAACACTCCTCCTAAACCCCCTGGAGTGATTTCTTTTCCATCCTGCTGCAGTGATGACCAGCATATGCATGCTTTTTCATTTTGTAACCCCACAGAAATGAATACACAGTTAGACTTTGATGTAATTTATTCCAATTCGCTGTGGATGTGATACACACTTAAAACTGGATGTCTGCATTTATGTATTTTTTTTTGCTATGCTCTTCTCTCGAGGGAGCCGTTTTACTTTCAGCCAGAGGACGCACTGTGATGACATTAATGTGAACTCGAGCCGTGAGGCCGAGACAGCCAATGATAGTTCGGTTATAAGTGCTATGCTAGCTGTCATGTACATCACGCAATTACAATGTGGCCACAGCAAAGAAACTGGTATTCTTGTCAGTACAGTCATACTGAAAAATTTCTGTCTGCTTAATTCAGTTCACGACCTTTTTAAAGTAACTGCAAATACTAGCGTACAACTTTTGACCTAAGACTGCCCTTACAGTGCCAGTGCAGAATATTCCTTTGGGTAATTGATATCCATGTCTCTGACAGGACATTAAATTCTTAAACATCTACAGTGGAAGGCAGTGTAACAATGACATAAGTAGCCCAAAGTGCCTTTTTATATTTTAGTGCCCTTGAGTATAAATTGAATTATCCATGAACATCGCATTGTCTCCAGAGAGAAGCAGCTGCCGACCAACTAAGGAAATGTGGATCTTAGATGAAGTGAATGGGTTTTCTTTTTTTTACCTCATGTAAGGTTATGCCTAAATGTCCTTTGATTTAGGCATGAAGTACCAGAAAAGTACATTTCCGAAATCTACTGTGGCCCTGAATTGGAAAACACAACAACAAGTACATATAATTATCATTTTTATTGAAAGGAACGCAACGACCTGGGGTCAAGTTGATGTAATTTCCTAAATATGTACAGCTCTCAGCATTTTCCATGCATGAATTTTAATTGGAGTTTGAAAGGCTACAAGAGGAAATTACAAGTATAGGAGAATATTTTAATAAATAACATGTAAATAAAATGTTTCTTTATTAAACATCAAAAATGTCCCTACCGAAAATGAACTGAGAAGACAGAAGCTGTGTGTTATGCTCTTAATGCCCACCTCTTGACAGGATGCCTCATACTGTAGATAGTGAGGGAAATATTTCAAGGTAATGCAAGGTTTAGAGTATAAACCAGTGGTCGCAAACTCATGGCCTGGGGGCTACTTGCGGCCCAGCAATGTAATTCAGCAAGTAATATAGTATAAACTATTTTTTTGTTTCAAATTCTACTTTAAGGCTGTGGACAGCTACAGGTACCTTGGTGTTCATCTGAACAATAGACTGGACTGGACTCATAACTCAGACGCCCTCTACAGGAAAGGGCAGAGCAGGCTGTACCTGCTGCGGAGACTCAGGTCGTTTGGAGTGGAGGGCCCACTCCTGAAGACCTTCTATGACTCTGTTGTGGCTTCTGCTATCTTTTATGGCGTGGTCTGCTGGGGCGGCAGCATCTCTGCTGGGGACAGGAAGAGACTGAACAGGGTGATCCGAAGGGCCAGCTCTGTTCTAGGATGCCCTCTGGACCCAGTGGAGGTGGTGAGTGACAGGAGAACGGCGGCTAAGCTGTCATCCCTGATGGACAACATCTCTTATCTAAATAGATTATCATGTTAAATATTACATATGCCGTATGGTACATATGCTAACCTCATTATTTGAAGCTTTGGTAAGTAATCAATGAGCAATGAGCTAAATGCTCAAGTTTCAGACTGCTCTACGTCTTTAGTTCAGACCATTTTTTTCTCTATTCTGATCTTTTCATATGGATTATGGTGGTCAGAGTGGGCATCCCTAATATAATCAACTCACACACATTCTGAGCAAAGAAGTCCCACCCACCTGCTGAGTAGCTAATAGGAAGAAAGTTAGCTTAAAAGGAGAGCGCATTAAAGCAAGAGGAGCTAAAATGGCTTTTTCCAGACAACTGGCGTCCTCTGTGGTTGGATATTGAAGCCAACTGGGAAGTGCCAAAAGCAGTGCAGCTTCTCTACCAGCCATTCGAATGTTCAGAAAGTGAGTCAGTCCCCATGTCCCCATGTTAAAATGCCCTCAACATGTTTACATGTTTACACCCTGGTAGGAACAGTGGATTTGATACTTCATCACAAAACAAAAGTCGGCTTTTTGAGTACAGGTATAGCCTGTGTCAGAAGTTCGTGTTTCACTTTTAGTGAACAGAACTGTAGAATTTGTCTTTTACTTTGCACAGACTGGCAGATTGCATATAGATAATAGTTCATGGATTATCCACTAAGCTTGGGAGCATCGTCCAGCAGATTAGGATTTTATTCTCTTTTCCTAATATGGTCATCTCTTGATCCAAAAAAAACACAACATGGCTATTGTCTGTGAAGGTTCTCAGTCATCCAGGCCAAAGTAGTCTAAGTAGCTCGAAAAGAAAAGCCTCTGGACTTCTTTAAGTTGCCTGAACACATTTCACCTCTCATCCAAGAACCTTCTTCAGTTCAAGGTCAAATGGTGGAGAGTCCCAGATTTTACTTTAGAACTGAAGAAGCTTCTCAGATGAGAGGTCAAAATTCTTCAAACAACTTAAAGATGTCCAGACACTTTTTTTTTCCAAGCTACTTAGCCAACATGGTAATTGTGTTGCCTCAAAATGTAACATCTAGATTACAGTGGGTGATGTCATGCTCAAGATGGCAAATTGACTGATTCTTATATAGCGCTTTTCTACTCTCCCGGAGTACTCAAAAATTCTCACAAGCACTTTCTCCATACTGTCTAACGATATACACACATATTCATACATCCGATGGATGCATCGGAGAGCAACTTGGAGTTAGTATCTTGCCTAAGGATACTTGACATGCAGACTGGAGGAGCCAGGGATCGAACCACCAACCTTCTGATCAATAGGTGACCTGTGACCTATGTTTTTAGGCAATGGATAAACTAAGTGGCTTCATTAAGGTCTAGTATACAATAAATAAGGATTATCATGCGCAGCAACTGTACTGAAAATGAAAAAAGACAAACAAACCTCCAGGTTCATTATGACATCTAAGAGAAACTTCACAATTATAATTTACAACTGAGGAGTGCAAGGAGGTCCTACTTCTCTGACATCATCACCCAAAACAGTCATAATGCTCGGGTCTTATTTGCTACAGTTGACAGGCTAGCAAACCCTCCTGTGTCAGTGGCAGCTGAACTTCATTCGACTATGGCCTACAATGACTTTGCCAAATTCTTCACAGACAAAATCCAAAAGACTAGACAAGCAATTTGTAAATCAACAGCAGATTCAGGAAATGTACTATGTCCACCAAAAAACAGTTTAAACGCCATGAAACTGTTTCACCCTGTTAACAGCAAAGACCTGGAGGACATCTTAGGTCAACTGAACTCCTCCTCTTGCTGTTTAGATGTCCTGCCAACAAGGTTTTTCAAAAAGGTCTCAAAGACTTTCGAGTCAGACCTGTTACAGATCGTCAACTTTTCTTTAATGTCAGGTGTGTTTCCAGAACCACTAAAAACTGCTGTAATTAAACCTATACTGAGAAAGGATAATCTTGACAAGACACAAATTAAAACTAAAGGCCGACCTTAAATCTCCCATTTTTAAGTAAGATAATTGAAAAAGCAGTTTCTCAACAGCTCAATTACTTCTTAAAACAGAATAACTGCTATGATGCCTTCCAGTCAGGTTTTAGGCAGAACGACAGCACTGAAACCGCTCTGACCAAAATGTTTAATGACATATGGTAAAATATGTCTGAATACAGACAGTGGAAAAATGTCAGTCTTAGTTTTACTGGATCTCAGTGCAGCATTTGATACAGTTGCCCACAACATATTACTCAAACAATTGGAGAACTGGGCAGGTCCTTCAGGAACTGTACTAAACTGGTTCAAAACATACTTAGAAAACAGGAAATACTTTGTATCAATAGGTAACTTCACATCTGAGCAGACAAGTATCACATGTGGAGTTCCCCAAGGTTCCATCTTGGGACCCTTTTTGTTTAACATTTACATGCTCCCACTGGCACAGATTATAAAGAACAACAAAATAAACTATCATAGCTATGCAGATGACACACACACATACATATCACAATGTCACCAGGAGACTGAGGCCCTGTACAGGCTCATGGTAAATGCATTGAAGAAATTAATGACTGGTTGTGCAAAACCTTTCTCTAGCTAAACAAAAACAAAACTGAGGTAATAGTCTTTGGTGCCAAAGAAAATGATTACAGGTCACCAGAGAACTTCAATCTATACACCTAAAACTCAAAAAATGATCTTTATTTCATATTTCCGGAAATGTAGAACTGTAGAGACGAGCACGCATCCACAGCTCTGGAAAAAATTGTCACACCTTAAGTTTTGATCAAAACAACTCCTTATATGTTACTAGATCGTCTTTTGTCTGTCTGGTTTCCTGTATTTATTTATATCCTTGTACAGCTCTAAACTAACTTCCCGTTTTTCAGTCTGGCTGAGCACTTAGTTTGTGAGTCAAAAGTGGCCTTGTTTTACAAGCCTTTATTACTAAAATACATAAAACAATATAATCAGAAAATAAGCACTGAGAATATATGTTTATTCCTTAACAGTTTCCCCCTTTTTAACTAATTTTATTAGTTAACCTATTTAACTGACTCCCTCAATAACTACTGTGAACTAAAACAGATATAATTAGCTTTTTCTAGTAAAAGGTCCGACATTACTTTTGTCACTCTTTGGAAACAGCCTCTATAGAGTTAACCCGTTTCCTCTTTCAAAAATTTACTCCTGGTTTTTCACTCCCTTTAACGGGTAGCACATATCCAGCCTTAACACTGTTTTTGGGCAATTTACATAACATAAAAATCCTACCAACTATTACTAAAGTCCCTCTCATTACTCTTCATTAATTTATGCTCACATTATAAAAAATCAGTCAGACAACTACAGCTCATTCAGAACTCTGCTGCTCGAGTCCTCACTAAGACCAAAAAAGTGGACCACATCAGTCCAGCTCTGAGGTCTTTAAACTGGCTGCCTGTCCGTCAGAGGATAGACTTTAAAGTTCTGATGCTGGTCTATAAAGCTCTGAATGGTTTAGGACCAAATTACATCAGTGACCTGCTGACCCACTATGAACCTTCCAGATCCCTCAGGTCATCTGGATCCTGTTTTTTTATCAATTCCCAGAGTCAGAACCAGACATGGAGAAGCTGCATTCAGCTTTTATGCTCCATATATCTGGAACAAACTCCCAGAAAGCCTCAGATCAACTGAAACACTCAGTTTATTTAAATTCAGGTTGAAGACTCACCTGTTCTCAGTTGCATTGGAATAAAGCACCAAATTCGCACTGTTTTACCTTTAAGCTTAAATTTCAAAACTTACATTTTAACTACTGATTTTATCTACTGTTCCTTTTTTCTCCATTTTAAATCATGCTTTTTATTTGTTTTTGTTTTTAATGTCTCTTTAAAGCACTTTGAATCACCTTGCTGTTGAATTGTGCTATATAAATAACTTGCCTTGCCTTGCCTAGTAAATTAGATACGCATTTGCAACATTAACTATCCTGTCTTCAATTCCTCCACCTGAAACACAACTTCACACAGTACCATTGCAGACAGGCAGGTATCCAGGCCTTCCTCAAGAGCAGCTGAAGTTCATCTTTACAACACCATAGAAGGAATTTCGAGAAGTCAACAACACTAAAGAATTAAACAATAATATTTTTTTGTTATTATATATAATATATTTCTTTTATTATTTTGTATTAACCCTTTTGTGCATGAATTATGACAACCTCAATCACGATTTCTTTTCTTTTATCGTTAGGCATGAAAAAAAGATTTTTGAACTTCATTTTTTTAAACATGTACTTTTCAAAGAGTTCTTTACATGTCCACTTAGGTTGACAACATACCTTTTGATTTATGAATTTGAAAAACAAATAAATAATATACACTGTATGTTGTGTTTATGTGCAAGTATACCATCAACACTGACACAAATCCAAGAATCAAATCCAAGACACAAATCCAAGCCTTTGAATAGCTGTTCACTGCGTGAAACTGTTAAACATTTATTGTATTGCCTGGCAAGCACACACATTAATGATAGTAACATAACTATAAGCCATCTTTAAGGTAGTGACCCGTGGCCATGGCTAATAATAAAATGATAATGTTAACGTTTGAGCTAGGCAGAAAATGTTATCAAATGTGACATTAATAGACACTTGTTTTATCCTGTTAAATTCACATTATCTGTGTGTAAAATGTGTGCTCCCAGACGGAAGCTGAGAAAGGTCTACAGCAACGAACATATGGTGTCACAGCAGTACCTGTGGCAATCTAAAGATATTTCCATTTAGCTACCTATGAGAGGAATATATCACTTATATAACTGTATCCTATACAACTAAACATTAATGTTAGTATATTTTTTTTAACTGAATCAGCCATCTTAAAAATAGTGCTGTCACCAATGTTTGCATTGTTTGAATCTTTATTTAAAGTAGTCTCTTAATGCCCTTTTTGGCCCTGTGGTATTGAAGATATCATTGGATATATAGTGTTTTCTGAGATATATGTATTACATTTAATAATTTTGATACATTAGAAACTACAATAGGGTACAAGAATAATAAAACTAACTATGGAGCTGGAGAAGAACATAATAAATTCACTTTAAGTAAAAGATTAAAGTCAATTGTTCTAAATTTTAGTTTCCACTGATTGCCTCTCTGAAATGAGCTCTGAGTGTTGTGAATAAAACATAAAGTGAGATAAGCATTTTCACAAATGTGCATTACTGTAGAGACCATTGGCACTGCCAAGTTTCTTAAATGCAAGACTCTTGCATTTGGTAAATAGGCAAACTACACTTTACATTGAATCCCGGAAACTCCTAATAAAAGCAATATTTCAAAAAATGTTTGAGAAAGGATTTTTTTTCACTCATCACAAGGGTACACTGCATAATAATGGGGGGGGGCATCTAGCAGAAATGCAGGACCATTGTGAGAAAGTCGAACCCTTCTCAACAGGATGTACAGCTGTTTGATTTCCACCACTGTGCTGAAATTGGGAAATAAATATTGTAGCCTTGTAAACATTATAAATTAATGTTTTGCAAACTTCTCAGGAGGAGGTTTAAATTAATTCAACATATTGTGGTCTTTGCAGGCACACAACAACAACTTCTATGAGCAAAATTATGGATGCAAACAAATCAATGCTGTTTCTGATTAAACACGGCCATGTTTTTCATGTAAACACTTGCAGCCAATCCTTCAGAAACTGATGGCAGCCTTTATTTCTGTGTTTTATATGTATAAAACTAGGAAACAAATACTGTATCCACTTGAGCCTGGGTCTAGGGGAAGGAAGGATCCTGGCAGCATTTGTTATGATTTGCATATCCCATGGTCTGTTGTGACAAACTAAAATGAATGGTTTGAAAAAAATTGTTGGATCTCTCCACAGGATACCAATTTTCATAATCAGACATCAAGAGCCAAATGCATTAGGAAAGGAAATGTCATTAAACATGCTGGTCAATTCATGTCTGTCTCTAAAGAAGAGCCTCACCTAGAATCCTTGGAGGTGGTAAATGAACAGAAACAGCTCCGACGATGACGTCAACGTGTTTACGGAAGCGGTTGTGGGATTCATCGGGAAACTAGCGGATGATACCGTGGAGACAAAGACTATCACAACGTTTCCCAACCAGAAGCCGTGGGTGGATAAAACCATCCGCGACGCTCTGAGATCCCGCACCGCTGCCTACAACACGGGACTCATGACGGGGGACATGGACCCGTACAAAGCCGCGTCATATAACGTGCGGAGGGCGGTGAAAGAGGCGAAGCAGCGCTACGGGAGGAAACTAGAGTCACAACTCCAACAGAGTGACTCTAGGAGCCTGTGGCGGGGACTAAGGACAATAACGGACTATAAAACACCAACAACCGGTATGACGAACGCGGCCGTGACTCTGGCAGACGAGCTGAACACTTTCTATGCTCGCTTCGAGGCTGCAGCTAAGGTCTCCAACAATGCTAGTGTTAGCGGCGCTAACGGCTGCAGACAGGAAGATACTGCCAGCACCGGAAACGTGCTCGTCATCTCCGAGCATGAAGTAAGGAGAGCCTTCAAGAGAGTAAACACCAGGAAAGCAGCAGGACCAGACGGCATCCCAGGTCGTATCCTAAGAGACTGCGCATACCAGCTAGCTCCTGTGTTCACTGAGATATTCAACATCTCTCTATCTCAGTCGGTGATCCCCACATGCTTCAAAGAGTCCATCATTGTTCCTGTCCCGAAGAAACCCCACCCTGCTTCTCTCAATGACTATCGCCCTGTAGCCCTCACCTCAGTAGTGATGAAGTGCTTTGAACGCCTGGTCAGAGACTTCATCATTTCTTCACTACCAGACACACTGGACCCACTACAGTTCGCTTACCGTCCAAATCGTTCCACAGACGATGCCATCTCTCATCTCCTCCACACATCACTCACTCACTTGGACACTAGAAGGGGGAATTATGTTAAAATGCTCTTCATAGACTACAGCTCTGCATTTAATACCATAATTCCCTCCACACTCACCACCAAGCTGGAGCATCTGGGACTCAGCTCATCTATGTGTCAGTGGATCTCCAACTTCCTAACTGGCAGACCACAGGCAGTAAGGATGGGCGGACATGTCTCAGCCTCCACCACTCTCAGCACTGGAGCCCCCCAGGGGTGTGTTCTGAGCCCCCTGCTGTACTCTTTGTACACATATGACTGTGTGGCCACTACCAGCTCCACCACCATCATCAAGTTTGCTGACGACACCGTCGTGGTGGGCCTGATCTCTGATAACAACGAGACGGCCTACGTGAAGGAGATTAGGAATCTGGAGAACTGGTGCCAGAGGAACAACCTCCTTCTAAACGTCAGTAAGACAAAGGAGCTGATAGTGGACTTCAGCACTAAGCAGGAGAGGAACTACCAGACCCCCGTCATCAACGAGTGCCCAGTGGAGAGAGTGGACAGCTTCAAATACCTCGGAGTTCACATCACGCAGGACCTGTCATGGTCCTGTCACATCAACACCGTGGTGAAAAAGGCCCGACAGCGTCTCTACCACCTCAGACGCTTGAGAGACTTCCAACTGCCCTCCAAGGTGCTCAGGAACTTTTACTCGTGCACCATAGAGAGCATCCTGGCGGGAAACATCTTAACCTGGTTCGGGAACAGCACCATGCAGGACAGACGAGCTCTACAGAGGGTTGTGCGGTCAGCTGAGCGCACCATCCGCTCCGAGCTCCCTGACCTGCACTCAATCTACAGCAGGCGGTGCTGGACCAAGGCCAGGAAGATCGTGAAGGACCTCAGCCATCCCAACAACAGACTGTTCTCTCTGTTGAGGTCAGGAAAGCGATTCCGCTCCCTGAAGACCAACACAGAGAGACTGAGGAGGAGCTTCTTCCCGCAGGCGATACGGTCTCTCAATCACACCACCACACAGTACTGACCCACACATATGGTTCTTACACACACACTGGACTTTCTGGACATTGTTTTTGCACAACACTGGTCACTATATTCTTCATTTCCAGTTAATACTTGTACAGCTGCTGTTATTGTGTATATATTTATTTATATTTATATTTAGATTTCTTCATACATTCTTATATAGTTCTATATTGTGTATTGTGTATTTTGTTGTACAGTTATTTTATTTTCAACTTTAATTTATATATTTTATCTTATTCTTTCCAGTTAAATTTACCCTTCATTCTAATTTGTGTTGTACAGTTATTTCATTTTTAACCTTAATTTATATTTTATTCCTTCCTAGTTAAATTTACCCTTTTTAATTTTTCATATTTATTTCCTATCTTATTCATAGCCTTTCCTTTTTTGTTTTCTTTAGGTCACGAGCAGTTGTCCAAGCATTTCACTACATATCGTACTGTGTATGACTGTGTACGTGACAAATAAAATTTGAATTTGATTTGGTAAATGGCCTGTATTTATATAGCGCTTTACTAGTCCCTAAGGACCCCAAAGCGCTTTACATATCCAGTCATCCACCCATTCACACACACATTCGCACACTGGTGATGGCAAGCTACATTGTAACCACAGCCACCCTGGGGCGCACTGACAGAGGCGAGGCTGCCGGACACTGGCGCCACCGGGCCCTCTGACCACCACCAGTAGGCAACAGGTGAAGTGTCTTGCCCAAGGACACAACGACCAAGACTGTCCGAGCCGGGGCTCGAACCGGCAACCTTCCGATTACAAGGCGAACTCCTAACTCTTGAGCCACGATCGCCCCGTGGTACAGTACTTTTGCATACAATTATACCTCAGTACTGTGCAAAAGGCTTGAGCAACCCTTTATTTCTTTATATTTTGCTAAAACAATGGGAAACAGGTATAGCGATTTATTGAAACATACAGATTTGGATGGAAATATAAAGCAAAAACAGAGTCAATACAATTCTAACGAGCTTCAAAGTAAATAGTTATTATGACCAACATTGTTCTTCAACATAGCAGAAAATTTGTTCTCCAGGCTCTTTGAATACATTCCAAAGCTCTTTTTTGGATTTTGGCTGCATTTTTAACTGTTCTCTGTCAATGGGGAGACCAATCCATGACTATTAATGTTACTGTGAGTTTTTCTATCCAGGTATGCTTTTACTATATTAACATCTTTTTAATGCTGAAAAAGTAGGCTGTTGCCAATCAGAAGCTTCCCAGATGGAATAGCATTGTGGAATAAAATCTGATTGTACTTTTCTATATTCATAATTTAATTGATTTTTAACAAAATCTCCAAACAGCACTGGGTGAAATTCAGCACCAAATCATGACAAAGCCTGCTCTGTTTTCTTCTTGGCAGCTACCCTTCCATTGAGACCATTTCTAATGAAGCTTTAGGCAACAGTAGATCAATCATGTGAAATGGAATATAAATATAAATCTTTCAGGTCCTGTGTCACATCTTTGCCTCCCCCTCCCCTATTTCTTTATGACTTTTAGATGCTGTTCATCTGCTATAGATAGAAAGTGTCAGGCCTAAAAACTTTGTCCTCCACTTATTCAGTGAAAGTTTTGGCTAGTAGCTCTTTGGGTATTCACTTTATTGGTACAGCACCATTTTATGTCAGTCAAACTGTTTTATCATTTGCATGTTTTGTTGATTCAACTAAATAAATGGGAAAAAAGTTATATGTTTTTGTGGCTACTAGTGGCAAAGTGCTAAAAGATATAATTTAAAATTTATTCTTTTCTAAGTTGCCTCTTATAGGTAGATTCAACACTGGTCCAGCCATTGAGTTACATGCCTTTTTAATGCTTGAATACCAGGACCAGACAGAAAATAAATGAAAGAGTAGCAAAGGTCCAAGGAAACTCTTGAGCAATACATTGGAAAACTATTGCTCAAGACCACTTTAAAAAGGGGATTTGATAACCCAGATGTCAACGAGTGAGCATGGAAAAAGATGCCACAGCCACAGCTAGTGATGTTCGATTCGTGAACGAATCGTTCAATACTCGAGAATCACTTTACTGACTCGTGAATCATGATTCACAAGCCCAACTGACTCACTGACTCATCCCTGTTGCTGTTAGCAAACTAATTCCATTAGTAGAAATATATCTGGCTTATAATTAAAATTGTGGGGGGAAAAACAACAGCCAGTTTCGTAGCAAAAGCATTTCTGCTCTGAACTGGAAGAAAAAACCCTGAGTAGAAGCTCACATCAAGAAAATAGCTCCTCGGTTCAGAGTAGCATAACGCTGCTAACATGCTAACAACACATTTGAGCTACTCACCCCCTCCCTTCCTGTGCTGAATCGTAAGCATAAGTGAATCACTCAGGACTCGCTCACCCTCTCCCTCCTGTGCTGAATCATAGAGCGAACGAATCACTCACTCACTCACTCACTCACTCACTAACCCCCTCCCTCCTGTGCTGAATCAAAGAGCAAACGAACGAATCACTCACTCACCCCCTCCCTCCTGGCTCACAGCTTCTTCTTCTTCTTGGTTGGCAACCAATGTTAAGGCGCATTACCGCCCCTGGCTCACAGCGCAGTGGACATTTAGATGAGAAAATATATATTTGACACACTTAAGGAAAATACTAATAAAATACAAATTTAAAAAAATAAATTTTTATTAAGCAATTTTGATAGGAAATTGCTTAATTTTAGAAATGTTTTTGCTCTTTTTTTTCTCTATAAAATAGTTTTGGGGTTTTTTGGGGGGTTTTTTTTGCCTGTCCCATTTGACTCTTTTGCCATCAGAATTGTTGTCTAAAGGCAAAGAAAGATGCCCAACGGATTTACTTTACCAAATTGACCATCCCAGCCTTGCCGTAATGGTCCATTTGATTCACCTTTTATTGTTTATTTTATTTTCACTTACTGAATACGGGACAGACTTGACTGGGGGAAAGAGAAACAGCTGAGAAGAGGGACGGGGGAGAAGGGCAAAAGATAAAAACCAACAGAACGTTCAGAAAAAAAAATGCATATATCAATCACCTGGATCACCTGCTGAGAAAGAAAAAAGAAAACAAGCAGAAGAGAACAAGAGTAATAGAATAAACAACATCACAATGATATATGGGAATATGACAGTAAATACTAAATATTAAACATTATTGTGCAGCACATAAGATCAACAGAACACAGTGCGCTTTGAGGTAGGAGCCAAAAAGGGTGTAGTTTGTGGGTGTGATCACCCGTGTGTACACCTGTGAGCATGGACGCGCTTGTTTTTTTTAAAAGGTTCCTTCATGTAATGATCTGCTAGAGGGTGTGGGGGGGCCACAGCCCCGTCCTCCAGGGCATGAAGCAGGTATGGAGGAGATCAAAACTCCAGACATCCAGAGGTCCCCAGAACACAAGAGACCAAGGAAGACCAACAGAGGGGCAGCCGCGCCACTGTCCCAGAAAGAGCTGAGGAGAGTCCCAGATGAGGGCTCACTCAGCAGCCGCGGAGCAGAAGCCAGGGGGAGTTGCAGTGACGCGCCCGTGAGCTCCGCCGGCAGCCAGCTGTGCCTGAGTGACCGAGCCCCAGGCCGAGAGGCCGAGGGCACCCCACCTCCAAAGTGGCCCGAGCGAGCCCCAGGCTCCAGGCCCCGATAAGCGGCCGCCAAGGAGTGAGCCGGTGTGTACCTGGACGCCCATCCCCGGACACAAAGAGCCACCGACGCACCGATGTCTGAGGGAGTCCGCCACTGGCAGGGGAAGTGGTGGTGGGTGGAGATAGGCCTCCAAACCTTGGAGGGCCTGAGATGTCCCCAGAGAGGTGTCGTCTGACACCCAACCTGACATATAGACACAGACATACAGGAGCACACATATACAAACATCCATTCCCACCCTCATGCTCTCATATGCACTTACTCCACACTCAACCAACGTGGAGACAGACATAAAGAGACGCTGTACACACGATCACACTCCCCAAGCATACTCTACAAACCGGGTCTAGGTACCCTTGCCCCTGGAGGGGGGAACTGCACCCAGAACCAGGTGGTGTTACCCTTTTTCCCTGCGGTGGGGGGAGGCAGACCGCCCCGACTCCGCAGCAGCAGGGAGGCCCCACACTCCAGACCACAGTTGGACGGCCAACTCCTCCTCCTATTCCCCCCGCTCCAGCAGGCCGCAGAGAATGGGGGTGAGAGAAGACTTTTTTTTTTTTTTGAATCATTCATCTTAGCAGTGGGATTTACATGAAAAGGGAAACAGATTAAGTTTGAGTGAAAATGTAAAATTTTTGCACTCTCTGGTCAACTGACTCAGTGAATCAAATGACTCAAAACACCCGATTTACTTTGGTGAGTGACTTATTGATAGGTTTGTAGCATAAACCTATTCGCTGGAACGTTAAGACAATATAATTACACTGCAAGCAAGACACAAGTAGGCAAACTTCTTCATGGTACTCGTGCACGGGAGAGAACCGGACAGGCACCGTTCCTTCGCTT
The DNA here is from genome assembly GCF_041146795.1 of Maylandia zebra. Classification (NCBI taxonomy): domain Eukaryota; kingdom Metazoa; phylum Chordata; class Actinopteri; order Cichliformes; family Cichlidae; genus Maylandia; species Maylandia zebra. The sequence goes on along the minus strand of NC_135188.1, from coordinate 38,270,660 downwards.
GACCCCAGTAGCTCTCGTCCGTTCTCCCATACACTGTCCTTTTATTGAGGTTACATGAATATGCATAGGTTCATTAACATACGACGTCTACATACAAACAAAGAGTACCTTGCCTGTGTGTGTGTGTGTGTGTGTGTGTGTGTGTGTGTGTGTGTGTGTGTGTGTGTGTGTGTGTGGGGACTGCTGATCAAAGGGTCAAACATCCTTGGTCAGGAAGAGGGTAGCCTCCCCCTCACCCTAGATGGTTCATCCTAGATAACACGGTGAGGAAGTCCTGCAGTTCATCTAAACAAAGAGCACTTAGACTAGAACAGACGCAACTACGTTAATCCTACCATAAAACAATAAGACACGGTATGACCTCTCATGCTCCCAAAGTGCTGTCTAATACACACAAAGTTTGCAGACTATCAAGGATCAAAACCTCTACCAATCTACAACTAATTACAAAACTCTAAGCATATATAAGTAAATATTTCTAAGCATAAATGACAATCAACAATACAAATCTAACATTTCCCCCCTTTTTGACCTTTATGCCTGAAAAGTTCCCAGGTATGAATACCTCATGTCTGACAGTTTCAATGCAAACCTTTTTATACTCAGCATATGTCAAATCACCCTAAATTACTGAAAGGTACACAGTTTAATAAATGTATTAGCAGTTACCCCATTCATTGAGCTCATCTCATGGCAAACTGCATCTTACGAGCAAACAAAGAAATTGTTAATTTAATAGTGAAACTAAAAAAGTAACATTTTCAAAAACATCTCAACTTGGTGGTGCTTCCTCCGGGTGTGCACATCACATGTCTCTCTGCAGAGTGGTTTAAGCTCTGCAGGGCGTCATGAATGTCTCTTCCAGTTGTTTCCATCACTGTCCATAGGACCAGAGTCCAAATGTATGTAGAATAGACATTCAAACATACTAGTTGGTTTTGTGGTTCGTCAACATGGGTCTCAGCTATTTCCAAGCTGCAGACCTCTCAGCACTCTAGTTTTATGGCCTCTTACCAGCCCCCATCACCTGACTTCAGACCTTCGTCTTGTGAGGGGGATATTTATGACTCCTTAATTGTCCACGCTCTGCAGAAAAAGCTCTCTGTGGAAAGGGTGCTGGGTTCCGTCATCTTACTGCTGTTATGATCCCAGCAGCCTTCAGAGTGTCATCGTATGCACAGTACAGTGGCACAGCATTAGGTGATGTTCATAGGAAACTGCTGTTATCACCACCATAGCTTCTGGTTCCTGTGCTTTCACAGAATCATGATGTCATCCTCGAACTCCTTCTGCGCTGTCGATGGAGCTTGGCACGCTCCCCTCATCCCACGAGTTTTCATGTTCCAACGCTGCTGAAGGTTTAAGGCAGAGCACGTCGTACACCTTAGTTGTCTTCCTCAGCGTCAATATTGAATCTTTCATTTTATTTAAAATCTTGCTGTGGGAAGTCTCCTCTTGATTTCCTGGAAGCTTAGTAGCACAGCTCTCTGTGTGATGTCTGCTGTGCTGAAGATGATCTCTGATCCTCCTGAAGCCTCTCTCCCATCTTGTGGACGATCCTCTCCTCTATTTTGCAGGCAGTTTCATGGTCCTTGCTGTGGCTCCAAGGTCTGATTTCATGATGGGCCCCAACCAGCTTGACCTTTGACCTCAACCACTGCCTGGCTGTCAGCTATGCCTGGAATGGTTCACGCTTCTCACTGGGCCTCTGAAGATTTCTCAGGAGATTACTGCTGCACCTGTATTTCCTTGCTAAGAAGAAAAACTTCTATTTGGAGAGCATGTCAACAATCATCAAACCACATTCTTTAGTTCAGTGAACTTCACTTATAGGCCATCAAAGCCTCATCTGAACATGGATGCACCACTTGCATAGGTTTAATATTTGTAAATAAAACGGCTAATCACACAAATCACTGCAACAATAATAAAAAACATTGTTTAATGTTAATCCTTGGACCCCTCCTCTTGACGCATGGACACACCCATGCGTCAACTCACCAAACCTGGATTCCAGTCTTAAAGAAAAAGATTAGCTAGATCATGTCCCAGGCAACATCAGGGCATCTCCTCCCCTGGAGCAGCACCACCCTGGACCCATAATCCTGCAATGAAAATGTTAGTGTGCTTTGCATATTAAGTTTGCTTAACACCTGGCTCTCCCAGGAGCCTGCATACACACCATCATGGCCTGGAAAACAAAATCTGGAAGTAAAATCAAACTTCATACCTGTAAACAATTGTATCATAAGGACAAGAAGCATTCAACATCAGCAAGACAAGTGTCATGTGCAGGTTTTCTCAAATCAGTAAACTACAATTATTTTCATAAGTCGCCTCAGACATGGATCATCCCATGTACTCAGGCAACATTAATGTAATCGGTGACTGCTCTTAAGCAAAGTCACTCCACTTATATATTACTATGGGCTCAAAAGTGGCCAGCTAATGAGCCCATATCAAACTATCCCAGAAACACTGTATCTCTTATTTGTTCTTCTCATGTCACTTGTCCGTTTCAGCTGAATCTTCCACAGCATTCTCAAAGAAATTAACATTAGCAATACACATTGACTGTAGTCAGACAGAGGTCAGACACAGGTCAACAGGTTCCAGAGGTGCCATAAAAACACCATAAAGTCAACCCTAGCTGTGGAAAGAAGTAACACCAGTTCTCAACACAGGAAATTTCACACAGGTTATTCACATTATCAAAGTAACCTTCACATCTTCCCATCAACACAATGCAACAGCATCACCACTCATAACCTGTAAACACAGTTTTCCTCACACATAAACCCAGAAATCCTGTAGTAGAAAAAAACATCAACCAGTTGTCCTGGTATAAATCGCATCATCAATTCACATGAAGAACTGGCATGCTGTAAGAAAAGAAAATGCAAATATTAGCGCTTGCGCAGGCGTATGCATACTTTGTCACAGATATCTCTGTGAGCAACTCAAGCCTATGAATAACACACCTGATAAATGCACAGACACAGAAAATGGCATTTAAAAGGTTAAATCATCATGCAACCTCGAGTGTTGCTGTCATCTTTCTGCTCCTGTAAAAGGAAACACATGGGTTCATCTGCACCTTTGTCAGGTGGGGGTTAGCTTCACACAATCATGTTCAGTCAGTCAGTCAGTTATTTTAAAATTCTTACTCATTCACTCAGTGGTTCCTTCTTTTGCTAATTGTGGAAATTATCATCGCATTCGTTTCCACGCTCAGCAAAACGACGTTATTTCAAAAAGAAAAATAATTTAGACTGGATTTCCTCGTTGAATCCTTTTTGTGGGGGACTCTCATTTCCTAATTGTCCCAAATAAGTGGCTTTCTCCTGAACCCATTTTAAATGTGGAGAAACTCACTTGCAACAATTTTCTTGACGACGTGTAACGCTTTTAATTCCCGACTTGCAGATCTGCTCAAAGAAAAGAAATTCACAAGCAAAAATCAGTGCTTGTTCAAAAATGAAAAATAAAAAATAACAGAGATTATCAAACCAAACTCTCAGTGCACTGTGAAAGTATCAAAATAAAAAGGCCTTGTTAAGTCATGACACAAGCTCCTCATCTCAGGAGGGTAAATCATACCATTAGCATGGTTTATCATACCATCATACTAATCGGCAGGCTCAACTTCACAACAAAAGAAAAATCATCAGCTAGATTCACTCCAAATCAACCATCAGCTGCACAACACACAACATAACCCTAATGTCATATTAGCTATGAGTTTAATCACCCGGTCTGTGCTCTTCACTCATTTAAGCCACAGATCTATTTTATTCAATTTTTCCTTTTTCCCTTCATCATAAAACATGTGACATGCTGTCATGCACTTCACAAAACAGTCTGTTCTGACGTATTCAGAGTTGTGTATCTAAATACAGGATTCACTCGCACATCAAAGCAGGAAACTCAGTGTTTTAGAGTCTCTACTCAACACACAACAAACTCCAACACATCTCATTCACTCGTGCTAGAATTCAGTCACCTTTCATTAATCTAAAACCGATCAACTAATTTGCATATCAGCTATTAACCCACTAAGTTGACAGGACGACAGAAAAGCATGTTCAAAATAGTATCACAAAAGACAATTTCCCTCATACAGTAAATTACTTATGCTGCCTCAATCAAGCAGGAAGCTTCTCCCAATTTACCATTTTAACACTAAATTTATTGTCTGATCACTGATTTATCAAACCAGGATCTTTTTTTTTTTTTTTTCCCACAAAAGTTAAATTGTTGTCCTGCAACTTGTAGAGTCAATTTTTTTTCTTTAGGATAAATTCAGTATTTCCCACATTAAATAATTCCTATGTGTTCTCACCTAGTCTTCTCACTCTGTTGTCCTCTCACTCTTTTGTCCTCTCCCTCTTCAACAGTCCCGGCAGTTCTCCTTCAGCTTTGTCCTGTCTAGTAGCTGAAGTGCTGCTGCTGCCTTCTTGGGCGACTTCTTAGCAGCTGCTGCCGGTTTCTTGGCTTTGGCTGCGGCGGGCTTCTTGGCTTTGCTCTCAGTAGCCTTGTTCATCTTGAAGGATCCGGAGGTCCTGGTGCCCTTGGTCTGCACCAGAGTGCCCTTCGCCACCAGGCTCTTGATGGCGGTCTTGACACGGGCCTTGTTCTTGTCCACATCGTAGCCTCCGGCAGCCAGAGCCTTCTTGAGAGCGGCCACAGACAGGCCGTTGCGCTCCTTGGAAGCGGCCACGGCTTTCACAATCAGCTCGCCCACGCTGAGGCCGACCTTCTTGGGCTTGGAAGTCATCGTCTTCTTCTTCTTGGCCTGAACCTCGGCGCAGGGCGTGTTTATGATGGAGCCTTTCCCACCACAGCGCTGGCACGTTGAATGCATCATGAAGGGTCCATTTCTTTCATGTCGCTAGCCGCATGTGGCTTGCCCGAGTCACTCAGTCCTTTTTGAGCATTTCAACATGCTGCCACCGCCATCTTGCTCGCCCCTCCGTGGAATTCATCCAATCAGACAGGAAGATGGGTTTGCTTTCTTCTGCTGCTGCTGTTTATCCACATTGCTGCTGCTTTGCTGGGACTTTTTGTGCTCAGGACTTGCTGCTGTCTCTTTATCATGGAGCTGCATTCCTTATCTTCAGGGAGGAGTGAGCTCGCTTGTGAGGTTGAGAAACACATGGCACTGTAAATAAGTCAGCCAGAAACTTGGCCTGCATGTTTCCAATGATGTTAAACTATAACTTTCTTCCGACTGTTGCATGTGGAAAATTGATACAGGTCTGCTTTTCACCTGAAAGTGACAAACTAAAACATGTTCATTATTATCATCACTGCTTAATCAACACACATCTCTCTCTCTCTCTCTCTCTGTCTGTGTTTGTGTGAACAATCCTTTCTTAAAAGCAGAAAATGACATTGTAGTTGTTTTTCGGCTGATCAACACAAAACCTTTTTCCTATGATTATTTCTCTTCGTCTACAATGTAGTAATTTGTCTCTTTTTCACTCTTTTTTTTTTCTTCACAATAGCTGGTGGTCTGCAAAATCACCGCTCTCACTCACAATCAAAGGCAATTACTTTTGCACAGTGCACAAAAACACTGTGATGTCAGACACATTCACACTCACTTTTTCATCTGCATAAATAAATCATATGGCTGGAGATATGTGCCATGGTGATCCATAAGCATGATCACCAGTTTATTTAATTATTTTTAATCCAACAAAACAAATAAACAAAAACATGATGCTGATGCTACACACACACACGAGTCAAGGTGCAGAAAAACTGCTCATGGAAACGCTGCACACTCTCTGTTTCCCTCTCTTTGAGTAGTTCTCAGACAGCTCTTGATCTGATAATGTGTAGCTTGCTCATCAGCTCAAAAAAACAAAAACAAAACTGCAACGCGACATCACACAGTAGTTGCATGCTCTGCCCACAGTGGCAAAGTCTTACACTTACATATTCAACACAGCTTCTCCATCATGTATTTTTAGATGTTTCATACAGGGTTGAGCATATTAGTTGTTTTCACAGATGTGCTCTATATCTCAACAATGGCTCATAATAAGACGACAGTCTTCCACACAGGTCAAGTGCCTCTATGCACTTCATGAGTTTAAATATTTACCTATATCACTTCACCTCACATGTCATTGTACTGAATTTAAGCAACCACAAGCTTAATGTATATTACTTTTAACAACTATCCACCTCAATTAAATCTATGGTCTGGCACACAGGCTGCTGTCGATCAGGGCAAGCTAAAGAATAAACATTGTGTCAGCAAGGGGTGGGGGGAAAGGCATTCACCAGAGCATATCTTAAGTGCTGCTGATGTGGGCTGGCCTTCTCCACAGCTCTCCAAGGCTGGTGTGTTTTCTGAAAACTTCTAACATTTGAATCTCTTCCATTTATAAGCCTGCGATTAACCGCACGGCTCAGGTCCGCGTGACCGCGCTCGCGTGAACCCGCGCAGCTAAGGAGCCATCGCTCTCTCTCTTTTTTACATAAATACTTTGTGCTGCCAGGAGCAAAGTCCAGCACAAACGTCTGTCTCCCTCCGACTCACTCTTGGTTGCTTAGAAACCCATGATAACAACAACAGTCGGTGTCACAGACCACATGTTCTGCTCCGCACACACAACAACAACAACAACGACGACGACAATGACAACAACACAAAATAGGCCTACTGTCCAGCACAATCTGGACCCCGCGGAACTTCTCAACACCCCACTGAGCGGTGGAGAACTCACTACAGTACCCCACACAGCGGTCTGTATTTCGCCCCACTAAGACGGCGAACCAAAAAAAGTTCGAACTGCGCAACTCTGCGACTTAATGCTTCTGTACAAAAGACCCCACTGAGCGGCCTTGTACATCGCCCCACTTAGACGGCGAATTTTAGCCCCACTGAGCGGCCACGGACAACGCCCCACTGAGCGGCGAAGACGTAATTTTAGCCCCACTAAGCGGCCACGGACAACGCCCCACTGAGCGGCGAAGACGTACAGTTATAGAGTTGGACTCTAAACTTACTCGGTGTTGCTTAGCGTGTAATATCAGCCTCGAATCCCGCCAATCGCCATTCATCGAGGAGAAAAGACATACAGCGAATCCACAGGAACTTCCTGGCTGACGTCAGTCTTTCAGCGTGCCTCTCCTCCCCTCGGTGAAGGCGATTCCAGGGCTCTGGCATCGAAGGACCAATTAATGATAGGTTTGTAGCATAAACCTATTCGCTGGAACGTTAAGACAATATAATTACACTGCAAGCAAGACACAAGTAGGCAAACTTCTTCATGGTACTCGTGCACGGGAGAGAACCGGACAGGCACCGTTCCTTCGCTTGACCCCAGTAGCTCTCGTCCGTTCTCCCATACACTGTCCTTTTATTGAGGTTACATGAATATGCATAGGTTCATTAACATACGACGTCTACATACAAACAAAGAGTACCTTGCCTGTGTGTGTGTGTGTGTGTGTGTGTGTGTGTGTGTGTGTGTGTGTGTGTGTGTGTGGGGACTGCTGATCAAAGGGTCAAACATCCTTGGTCAGGAAGAGGGTAGCCTCCCCCTCACCCTAGATGGTTCATCCTAGATAACACGGTGAGGAAGTCCTGCAGTTCATCTAAACAAAGAGCACTTAGACTAGAACAGACGCAACTACGTTAATCCTACCATAAAACAATAAGACACGGTATGACCTCTCATGCTCCCAAAGTGCTGTCTAATACACACAAAGTTTGCAGACTATCAAGGATCAAAACCTCTACCAATCTACAACTAATTACAAAACTCTAAGCATATATAAGTAAATATTTCTAAGCATAAATGACAATCAACAATACAAATCTAACACTTATTAACACTCGATTCAGTAAAAAGAATCAAATTTACCATCACTAGCCACAGCTATTAACAGTTATTGTAGTTTCTTGTGTATTAAAACAGGGTATTACCTTTTTGCAAATCAATCTGAGTTACCATAAGCCATGCTGAAATTGGTATAGATATTTCCTGTTTCCTCATTACTTACTTAGTATGACGGAGGGTTGTAGAATTGTTAGAAGTGCAAACACAGCCACCACTTCCAAAATTATGTGTGATTCATACTAGTGAGATCTTCTGTTCCCAGTTCAATAAGATTTCTAAAAATACCACCAAAGCTAAAATATGAAGTACTAAAAATGAAACAAACAAACAAACAAAAAAAGGAATCACACAGTGCCTTCATATTCTTTATTATTTTCCTACACTTCGCATTAAATAAAGCATCATGTTGACTGACTGACTACTACACAGCTGCATTTTTCCAGTCCCATCTGCTATCAATGGGCCGGTATTGCACTTAGTGGCAATCTATCGTGAATGTATGGATCAGTTCTATAAATGCAACCTTCTCACATTTCTTGCCTGAAATAAAAACAGAAGAAAAAAACACCTTTGGCAAGTATAATTACAGTTGGGTTAGTTTATTATTTTCTGTCCAAGTAATGCAACTGCCATCAAACTGCAACACATTTCAGAAAGCCTGAAGTCCAAATCTAGAATCAGAATCAGAATCAGTAATGTTAGAAATGTACTCTTAATGCTTTATTTTTCACTACTGTCTAAATAGCAGAGTTGAAGGTTGAGCAACAAGAACTTTCTGCTCAAGAGTGTCATCAAGCCATGACACTTGATTCCCTTTCCGCTGCTTCCACAGTGGCTACCATATTGAATTATGCATTCAGCCTCTGGCATTAATTAAGCTAATATTAATTAAGTCTCTTTTAGGTGGCTAAGCTATCCCCAGTCACAACTTGCGTTATAAAGAGCGGAGTATGGGGATCCGACACATTTGTGTCACATCAAGTGTTGTGTGTTGTGTAAGATGAAGTGATCTTGTCACTCCTTGAGGTGAACACAGTATTCATGCTTCAAGGCTAAAGTAGACAATGAGGCAGCCTTGGGCAAACTGGAGATACTGATGGGAGATTATAGTCTCCAAAGTGACACTTGCCTAACTGATTATAGTAATAATGAATAAAGGAAGCAAACAGAAAGCCTATGCATGGCTGACTTGTGTAACTTAACAGTAGCACAAAATGATAAGCGGTAGGCATCTCTCAGTGCTATTAACGTTGAAGGAATCTTACAAGAGAAAGGAAATTTCTCTTTTCAAAGAAGTAGAAGGGTACAGAAATGTACCTTTCTTGTCCTTGACCGAAGACCCATTCCTGATGATGGTAGAAAAATAGGACCACTTTCCCCATCCTTTCAAGTCTATTACACATAACCATGTAAATGTATTTTATCCACCTCATTGGACATGTTGTTTTTGAGAGTGAGAAGAGCAGTTTAGGATTCTTTCTGAGAAAGTAAATATCTTCCTTTTGCCAATATTTTTTTTTTTTTGGGGGGGGGGGGTTAAAGAAGATCAAAAACATGTTCAAGGGATCTATATTTGAATCCTGGTAATATTCATTTTATAAACATTTAGTTTTATACTGATAGACCAAAGACTGAGTATAAACAGAGTTTAAAGGTCAAATTAATAGAAAATACAATTTCTAGATTGCTAATGCATTCCAGTTTGTAGGCAATGTATCTTTTTATCATTTCTTGAATTAAATCAAAAGAAAAGCATATACTTTTGCATACAGTTGTACACTTGTATCAGTTACTTATGTTCAGTTTATTTAACTCTATATCTCAGTCCAAAGTACAGAAATAGATGGAGCTGCCGAGCAGGGAGTCTCATTACGCCTTTCAAAAATCAATTTTTTCCAAGTTTTAATTAACTTTAAGGTTAGAAAACATATAATTAAAACCAGTGCAGGATTATATTCCTAAAATATTAAATCATTGCATGTAGTCAGTGAACAAAGCAAAATTTTATTAAAGAGTAAAATTAAAGTTATAAGGGCCGACGCTCTCTTTACCCGAAAGGACCTGCAGGGAAAAAGTTTCATTTTTCAAAGAAATTATATGAATTTCCTTAAAATGTAAAGAATGTATCACTGTGGGGTATTGCTTTTTATTAGTTTTTTAAAAAACTTTTATCTTTATGTTTTTCTAACCCATATGTATAATAATCCAAAACAATAATACATGTCGTAGCCATATGTACTCTTTTTAGCGATAACTATTGGCACAGAGCTAAGAGTTGCAGATAAAATGTTTGAGTTTTAAACAGTGGGGAAAGAACACCAGCCCTCTAAGGATTTTTTTTTCAGCTTCCATTCAGCAGCAGCAAGCTTGTTGCTGTTTGGATGTGCTCCAAAATTCAAGCACAAAAATGCAAATTCAGTAGTATCGCCCAGAAGCAAAATTCAGTAATGGGAGAAGTTGCTCCACACATAATATTGCCAGTAGTGCCTGTACAGTTCTACTACTCCTCCAAGGGTGGTTAGGATAGTCTGTCACCAGAGACTTAAGAAAGAAAACCCAATTTATACAGGTTGTAAAACTTTCCTTTGGGTTACTACATTCAGTTAGTTTGCTGCACTGTTACACTTCAACGGGTATCTTTTAATTCAAGATTTCATACATCCCCTTTGGAAGAACGCAAGAGCTGTAGCAGTTTACCCACGGCCCAGGGCAAAGGGTAACGTGAGGATATTACAAAATAAGTAGTTTAATTGATTTTACTTGAGAATGACTCAAGACCATATAATAATAACAATAATGGATTGGATTTATATAGCGCTTTTCAAGGCACCCACAGCGCTTTACAATGCCACTATTCAATCACACTCACTTTCACACAGTGGTGGAGGCAAGCTACAGTTGTAGCCACAGCTGCCCTGGGGCAGGCTGACAGAAGCGAGGCTGCCATATCGCGCCATCGGCCCCTCTGGCCAACACCAGTAGGCGGGAGGGTAAAGTGTCTTGCCCAAGGACACAACGACCAGGACAGAGAGTCCGGGGATCGAACCGGCGACCTTCTGGTTACAGATGCGCTTCCCAACCCCCTGAGCCACGGTCGCCCTTATGGTGTAATAATTTCTTTATTCTTTCACAGAAATGAAGCTTGCATATAAATTCAGTAAGGAAGGTTTAATAAGCTTGTGATCTGTCTGTTTGTTTTAAATCTCAGTACCCTTCAGTCATTCTGCTTTTTAGACTCTTGTTGGTTAAACTGACCTCAACCCCATCAGAACCTCATACCTGCCAGAAAGAGAAACCAAACTAATGTATCCACATAGGAAAAACACCTGGCATCAGTGTAGCCAGAGGCATTCTCAAGGACAGACATGCAACAAAGAATCCTGACTTGGAACCTAAAAGATTAAAAATTTTAACAAAGTTTTATGTCCAAAAGTCAGATAAATTAAGTTAGAAAGCTAATTTTTTTTCAACATATGTCTAATGATTTTAAAATGATTGCCAAGTTTCAAGACTTGCTTTTAGAAAGACCTTCATAGGGCTAATAACAGTTTTCTTTGAAGGTTGGTTCTCACATTTTCTAAGCCTTGGTTTTCACACTGAAAGCTGACTTTGAAACTGTCCATGGGATTGTGCATACAAGCACATGAAGAGGTTAAAATCCACCTGGGCCTTAATGTATTGTTCTCACACTGTGTTCTGTATGAGATGCTGTTAGCCTGATATACTTTTCTCAGCTGTCAGTTTTAACTTTATGTTTAACTTTATCTGGGTCAAGGTTACATAATGTTGGACTAGTTTTGGAAAGGGGTGACAAGTAAACTTTCTGATTTATATTGATGCTGTTTGACTTTAACCTTAACCAGGTTTATCTGAAAGCTGAAAAGTTCTTGTCCCCTATGAAATTCATGAAACAGCTACGGAATAGTATAACAACCCAAAGAGCAATATGTAACCAACTAACTGATCACCATTTGACTTTTCTCTGCAGGTTACAGGGTTTTTGAGATATTTATACAACAGTGCAGATAAAATATTGACCATTATTTCCAAATGCAGTAATTTATATTTGAAGGCAGCTACATGCAGTACATAGCCCTGGACCTTTACTGGCTCTGTATAGAAGTGGATTAAAAGCTGAATACAATGTGTACACCTCCAACTTCATCACAGCTGATTAATAGCACTCTGAAACTACCTACTGTAAAAACACAATACACAGCATCCACAGCTTTCTTATTTCATTCCTCCAAAGGGGTGGGCTCAGTGGACACGTTAATGCAATCAGCTGTGTGCTCCTGCTGCACACAAGAACCTTTTGCCACAAGATAATCCCTCTCTTGTGCGATTTTCTAGCTGTCAGTGTAGTGATGGCAATTACAGGCCCAGAGGTGCCAAGCAGGTGGCCTTGGAGCTTTAAATCAGTCAGGTGGTCTATAGGGGCCATTTAACCTTGCTCTTTGTTGGAACCACTTTGAGGAGAAAAAAAAAAGCTGTACCAAATACCCAGTATGTGTGCATGACTGTATATAATCTGTACCTCATCTGGCTTACAGTTCAATACCAACAGCTTTTTCTACAGTGCAGTTGGGTCTACCTTTATTCTCCCTCTTCTAGTAAGAAAATAAAATTCCCAAATAAGTGCATTCTCTCATTTTTTTAGGGGGGAAAGAAACATAAAAACTGTTGTTGAGTTAGTGAGGGAAATTCACATGCACACTTAGGGATATGCACACACATACTGTGAATGTAAACAGAAGTAAATTAGGTGCCTAGAAAAACTATTATCCCAAACCACTTCTTTGTGTGAAAGGAACAACAGGAGCAAAAAAACAATAATACTTGTCATGGGGGCTTCAAAGGGGCAGTTCAGTAATTTAGTTTTGCTCTTCGTAAAGTTGGGAAACTTGTGAAATGGGATGTTAACAAAACTGGAAACCAAAAGACTCCAAGGCACTCCTGATTTCAATAGTTATTAAAATGATTTTTCTGTGATTGCACGGTGATGTTAAAAAAAGAACTTAAAAATTCAATTTTCTAGTGGTGTTGCACCAATGGGAATCCTCCATCTGTGGTGAATGAAAATCTCCCTAGACTGGTTTAGGTGAAATTCCAAAATTATCTGGCCTATAAACTTATAGGCCAGATAATTTTGGAATTTCAGTGGTGAAACCACTACATGTTTATTGGTTTTCTTTTCAAAATGAGGTTGCAATTAACCATTTCATATAACTGAAAAACCTTGTTTGTTAGCTATACAAAAGATAACCAAAAATATTTTTAGTTTCTGAAGAAGACTGTGCACAAAAGAAGCAGTGGATGGTATCAAAGTAAACAGCCTTTTCCCAACCTCAGCAGTCTGTTGTAGTGGCATTCAACACTTCGAACAGAGCTCCATGTGTTCAGTCTATTCAACTTGAACTACATAACCTAAGAAAATACCCCAAAATTACAGTATTTATCATTTAAAAGGCATCTTATCATTCAGTTTTTCCAGAAAGGCTTAGGAGGAACTTTTCAAAATAATTGCGCATCATGCACCGAATAGCAAACCTAAAGGTCAGGAAAGCTCATAGAAAATATGTAACTACCCAAGTCTTTTAAATTTTTCCATTGCCTTTTTCAATATGGTGTTCCACATCTATTCAGACTTTTTTTCTCTCCCTGAATATTGCATCAGTTAGTATGTAACTATTTTACACTCAGTCAGCAAGTCAGTATTTAAATTACTGCACTTGACCCACGTGCCATTTGCAGACAAGGTTCAGCATAATCACTACAAGTTTTACTGATGCCAATAGATTAACCTGCTACTGACTATTTTTACTGCTGGATATTTTTTATTAATATTATTTTTCACTGAACTGACCCAAACAAGAAATATAAGAAACAAGAATGCGTGTCAAAGATTGGGATTTTGGGTTTTTTATTGTGTTTTAGGTTGTTTGTCCAAAGACATGCAGTTTGTGGGGATAGGTTAATTGGATAATCCAAATTGCCACTAGGTGTGAATGTGCGAGTGAATGTGAGTATGAATGGTTGTCTGTCCTTGTGTGTTAGCCCTGTGACAGACTGGCGACCTGTCCAGGGTGTACCCTGCCTCTCGCCCTATGACAGCTGGGATTGGCACTAGCACCCCCCGCGACCCTGAAAAAGGATAAGCGGTAGCGAATGGATGGATGGATGGATGGATATTTTGTTTTGTTTCTTTTAAAAAAAATCTGCTCGTTCTTTCCAATTTTTTTTGTAGTGTTTGTACCAAACATTTCTTTGACACTGCAAAAATTGAATTACCTATCTAGCAACAGAGTGTAGATGCTGTAGATGTGCCTGTGGATTTCTCATCTGAGCATTCAATCTCTCCAGAAAAAAATATTTTTATATAATCTTTTACATGCTGAGACTTTAACTTATAGAGTTCAGAATACTGTTATCGCTCAGTCAGCATTTGTCCACTAAAAAAGAAAAAGGCTATAATGAGAGAAAAAATATAGCTATAACATATTTTATTCAACTTCAATTTCCACAGCTATGTTACATAATGATCTTCAGCTGAAGCTTCACTCTTTGCTGGGTCAGTTATTGGTAGAGTTAACAGTGTCATTTAGCTGCCTCCACTGCAACTTCATCATCTTGAACAGCAGCTGTCTAAATCAGTAAGCCATGTCACCATGATGTCCACCCTAATACGCAGCTTTGTTCTGTTCTGCATCTGTGATGAGCTGACAATAAATATATTTGAACCAGTTATCAAATCCAACTGGCAAGTCTCATAAAGCATTTTTTTAAACTAGCTTAGCCTTTCTGTCCTGGTTGCTTCCTCTGCAAGCCATTATGCAACCTACCTTTACCCCAGTTCCTCCTTTTCCTAGTATAGATAATTATCAGTGGCTTCCTGCTTTGTTTTATATCCAAGTTTTTTCTGTGCACCTCTCTAAGCTTCCCCATGTATGTATGTGGAAGAGCCATAAGATCTCGAAATAGATCCAAAATACAAGTTCTTACAAAGCTAATAACATTACTAAAGTAGGGTGTAGGAATGAGGACCCACGTGCGGAATACAGAAGGGAGATTACAAAATTAGGCTGTTATTGAGGCCAAATATAAATAAATGAAACCCAGAGGCAGAGGATTTCGTAGAATGTAACACACGGGTAGACATAACAGACACCTTGACAAAGGGAAGACAGAGCTCTATATTATCCCTTCTCGCCCCTGCAGGGTTTCTAGGACTGCACTCTTCTATACAGCGATCACTTTCCTAGCTTGGGGGTCACTGCACTGAGTGCACTGATTGGAATGGGAGTCTTGGGTTCAACTCCCAACCAGGGCATCTGTATCCAATAAGGGTCCCTAGGCTAGACCCCCCATGCTAACCAAGCCTACCTCAGATATGAGTGAGAGAGAAAACGGAAGTCATACCGGCTCGGTAGTCACCCGGATTAACAAGGTCCACGTCAGGTGTGGAAGAACATGGACACACTGTTGAGAAGTGGGCTAATGGAACAACAACATTCTAGACATAAAGGACAGCTACAAGTACCTGGGAATCCCACAGGGGACAAAATGGGAATCAGGAAGAGGCTGCTAGAAAAGCCACAACCATCAAATACCTGCAGAGGGTCAGGCCAGTCCTGCTGAGTCAGCTGAATGGTAAAAACAAGATCCATGCTATCAACACCTCCACCTACAATCAGGTACCCTACAAGGATAATAAGCTGGCCAAAGGAGGAGATAGAAGGAAAACCAACATCAAGACGCGGAGGCTCCTGACCATGCATGAAGAGTTTTACCCCAAGTCCAGCACCCTGAGCTAAGGGTAAGGGGACTAGGGGAGTGTCAGTGAGTGTCAGTACCACAGTCCAGGATTAGACAACGAATATCCACGAGTACATCAGGAAGATGACCACAACCAACAGCATACCTCAGGCAGCAGAAACCCAAGAAAAAGAAGCAAGACGAGGAACCATCATGGAAGGACAAACCTCTGCATGGTATGTACCACCAGCAGATAGAGGAAGTGGCTGACATACAGAAATCATACCAGTGGCTTTACAAAGTTGGACTGAAAGACAGCACAGAGGCACTTATCATGGCAGAACAGGAACAAGCTCTAAGTACAAGAGAGGCTGGCGTCTACCACACCAGGCAAGACCCCAGGTTCTGGCTGTGTAAAGATGCCCCTGAGACAATCCAGCACATAACAGCAGGGTGCAAGATGCTAGCAGGCAAGGCATACATGGAATGCCATAACCAAGTGGCTGCATAGTATAAAGAAACATCTGTGCAGAGTACGGCCTGGAAGTCCCGAGTTCAAAATGGGGCCCGCCCCCTAGGGTGGTCGAAAATGACCGAGCTATCCTGTGGGACTTCCAGGTACAAACGGACAAATTGGTGATGGCTAACCAACCAGACATAGTAGTGGTGGATAAGAGGAAGATGGCCGTAGTGATAGACGTAGCAATACCGAATGACAGCAACATCAGAAAGAAAGAAGCTGGAGAAGTACCAAGGCTCAGAGAAGAGCTGCAGAAGATGTGGAGGGTGAAGGTAACGGTGGTCCCAGTCGTAAATGGAGCACTCGGTGCAGTGACTCTCAAGCTGGGCGAGTGGCTCCAGCAGATCCCAGGAACAACATCTGAGGTCTCTGTCCAGAAGAGCGCAGTCGTAGGAACAGCAAAGGCACCGTGCAGGACCCGCAAGCTCTTAGGCCTTTGGTAGAGGACCTGAGCTTTTAGGTTGGATGAAAGGGGAATGTGTGTGTCTGGGGATCAGGAGACAGGTGGGGAATGATGCACTTACTGCTACTTGTAATGAGTAACTGCTGTTAGCTTAGGAATAACCAAAAACTTAGGCTGGATGACTGTACTTTGTCAAATGAAAATAAGCCTGCAACTTCCTGTAAATGGTCTGATGTAAAGAATTTGTGCCTTTCCCCTGTAGGTGCTGTGTCTTCTCAGAGACAAAGTCACCAGAATGCAGTAAACACTGTAAACAGCACATTGGTATGATATATGTTTTAATTAATATTCCTTACAACAACATTAGACTCCTACCGTATGCTTATTTGCTCATTCCTTACCCTAGGGAGCAATACACTTCAGCTTCAGTTCTCTACTACCTGACCTGAACAGCAGCAAATCATTGTGACATGTTGTTAAGGTATCACTAGGTAAACATCGCTTGTCCTGAACTTTCCAGCTGTAGGTCTTCTCAATACATGGCAATACAGTGACATAGTGCTCCGCTCCCATTAACCTCTGTCTATAAACATAGCTGTGGCAGTGGATTGGGGGTGGTGGGCTGGGGGTTGCTTTGCATTTGCAGCACAGGCTGGGCGATGAGGAGTTTGAGGTAGATTGAGCATGATGAATGTTAATCAATGATACAGTATGTCCCGAACTGCATAATGAGCTTGTCTCTCAAGTCTTCCACACCTCTGCAAATAGACTTTGGCTTCTACCCTTCATTCTGTATTCAAGTGTGTATGTGTACGCACCATTAAATCTGCACTTGAATAGCTGAAGGAATCTCAATGCTGAACATGTTTCTGCAAGTGCTTTTGTCATAAATTCTGAAATTGTACCTTGAAATGCTGCCAATTGCAATGTGTGCCAGATGAAAAGAAAATGCTTTTTGTGTTCTATTGCTACCACTTTGATTAGAACAACATTCAACATGCTGCAGTGTTAGGAGTTTTATTTTTTTTATTTTTTTAAAAAAAAAACCTGGCTTCCATGCAAAACAACCAATCAAGGTTAACAGTCTGTTCTGTAATTAATTTATTGTCACATTTTATTGTGAGACTTTCCATTACTCTTGCGTTGTCTTTTTAGCCACTTTAAAATAGGATTAGACTCTGTCCTCATCAAACTCGAAGGCTAAAACGTGACAAGCAGTAATTGTATAATAAGGCTTTATTTTTTTTAGCATATTTTTCATTGATTGTTTCACTGAAGTCTTGGATTTTTTTCACTCTTAAATGTACTTTCAAAACCATTTTATTTGATGAAAAAAGATATGAGTTGGGTAAGTAAAACATAAAATTGAAATGTAAAATTCATATTTGCCGAAACTGTTTTTTTTTTCTCTGCAAAAATAGCAGAAAAGATAAAAGCTTACACAACAATTACCTAGAGAAATAACATATTAACCAAGAATCAAATGATTTAAACAGTCATACCTCCTCTGATGCTTAACAGAATCTGCATTAGCTGTTGGAGAACCAGGACATACTGATGAGAACTGGGCTATTGGGACAAAGCAGATATAGACAAGGACTGAGAATATGAACTTGATAGAATCCTGACCCAGTGAGAGAAGATATTTTCAGTGCATGTGGGAACTATGAATAAAACTATGGATATTTATCTTTCTACCTAAGAACCGAGGGCAGGACATTCTCCTTCAGGATTTTCTGGTACAGAGCAGAATTCATGGCTTCATCAACTACAGTAAGTCGTAATTGATGTAACCATCACACCAGCAAAACCATGTTTGACACCACGCCTGATCATGCCAAGGCCAAATGAAGTTATTGGAAGTTGGTGTCCTCTAATTAATTAAAAAACTATAATACGACCAGAATTCCTGCAAAAACTACGACATGCGATTTGTTTCCTGAATGATCATCAGTCTTGTTTTTACCAAGTGAGAAACTTTGTTTTACAACAATTTTCAGTTTTATATAAATGAAGGTAACTAGACTATGTTGTTATAAAACAGTGAGCTACAGGTAGTGAACATGCAAATAGGTGGCTGTAACTGTATAGTACGAGATTTAAAAGATGAATAAAAAGACATGCAACTGGAGTCATTTAACCCTAGTGAATCTCTACATAGACACACTGAAAGAACTGTTGGTAAAAGGTTAAAGTTTACAGATAATAAAAGATTATTTCAAAATAAATTTCTTATGCACCCAGGATAAGCTAATAATCACGAAAGAAGACTTAAATGTATTAAACTATTTGCATCCATTGTGTTACATAGTTACACAAATATCTTTGTCAACAGGAAAGGAAAAAAATCAGTATTTTTGAATTTAGAAAAAAGTTTAGAAAAAATGTTTTGGCAAACTAGTGTGTCAAGCTGACTTCTCAGCATCAGTGATCTGGTTATGATTCTCATCTCATATTGCGAGACAATAATACAGGGAGTGCAGAATTATTAGGCAAATGAGTATTTTGTCCACATCATCCTCTTCATGCATGTTGTCTTACTCCAAGCTGTATAGGCTCGAAAGCCTACTACCAATTAAGCATATTAGGTGATGTGCATCTCTGTAGTGAGAAGGGGTGTGGTCTAATGACATCAACACCCTATATCAGGTGTGCATAATTATTAGGCAACGACCTTTCCTTTGGCAAAATGGGTCAAAAGAAGGACTTGACAGGTGCAGAAAAGTCAAAAATAGTGAGATATCTTGCAGAGGGATGCAGCAGTCTCAAAATTGCAAAGCTTCTGAAGCGTGATCATCGAACAATCAAGCGTTTCATTCAAAATAGTCAACAGGGTCGCAAGAAGCGTGTGGAAAAACTAAGGCGCAAAATAACTGCCCATGAACTGAGAAAAGTCAAGCGTGCAGCTGCCAAGTTGCCACTTGCCACCAGTTTGGCCATATTTCAGAGCTGCAACATCACTGGAGTGCCCAAAAGCACAAGGTGTGCAATACTCAGAGACATGGCCAAGGTAAGGAAGGCGGAAAGACGACCACCACTGAACAAGACACACAAGCTGAAACGTCAAGACTGGGCCAAGAAATATCTCAAGACTGGTTTTTCTAAGGTTTTATGGACTGATGAAATGAGAGTGAGTCTTGATGGGCCAGATGGATGGGCCCGTGGCTGGATTGGTAAAGGGCAGAGAGCTCCAGTCCGACTCAGACGCCAGCAAGGTGGAGGTGGAGTACTGATTTGGGCTGGTATCATCAAAGATGAGCTTGTGGGGCCTTTTCGGGTTGAAGGTGGAGTCAAGCTCAACTCCCAGTCCTAGTGCCAGTTTCTGGAAGACACCTTCTTCAAGCAGTGGTACAGGAAGAAGTCTGCATCCTTCAAGAAAAACATGATTTTCATGCAGGACAATGCTCCATCACACGCGTCCAAGTACTCCACAGCGTGGCTGGCAAGAAAGGGTATAAAAGAAGAAAAACTAATGACATGGCCACCTTGTTCATCTGATCTGAACCCCATTGAGAACCTGTGGTCCATCATCAAATGTGAGATTTACAAGGAGTAAATCAGTACACCTCTCTGAACAGTGTCTGGGAGGCTGTGGTTGCTGCTGCACGCAATGTTGATGGTGAACAGATCAAAACACTGACAGAATCCATGGATGGCAGGCTTTTGAGTGTCCTTGCAAAGAAAGGTGGCTATATTGGTCGCTGATTTGTTTTTGTTGTTTTTGAATGTCAGAAATGTATATTTGTGAATGTGGAGATGTTATATTGGTTTCACTGGTAAAAATAAATCATTGGAATGGGTATATATTTGTTTTTTGTTAAGTTGCCTAATAATTATGCACAGTAATAGTCACCTGCACACACAGATATCCCCCTAAAATAGCTAAAACTAAAAACAAACTAAAAACTACTTCCAAAAACATTCAGCTTTGATATTAATGAGTTTTTTGGGTTCATTGAGAACATGGTTGTTGTTCAATAATAAAATTATCCCTCAAAAATACAACTTGCCTAATAATTCTGCACTCCCTGTACATGGATGGAGATAAATAACAGATTTGAACTTGAACTTGAACCTGTGAAAAAGTCTCGTGTCACTCCTCATTTCTTCATATTTTCCTATTCTATCTATTCTATCATATTTTGTATTTTTAAAGTAATCTGCAGGAATGGTTCTCTGGGCTTTCTGAAGGTATTTCAAAGAGTTTCTTTGGACACTGTCTGCTTTTTCACTCTTTTTCTGTCCACTCCCCAAACCTGTCTATTTTAAGGCCCTTAAGACTGACCTATGAATCGTAAAGAAGAAGCATAAAAACACCATACTCAAGGTATGAGCAAGTGTTGTGTAAGCACATAACAGACAACTTAGAAAAAGTATTTTAAATTGTATCTTTAGGCGTTTTGTTACTAACAGCCTAGTAACAGATAACTTATCAAAGATAACACAGTTTGACAGACATAAAATTGTATTTTTGCACCAACAAGGGGATTTCAAAAGTGATATTAGTTGAAAATTTGGCATGGTGTTCAATGTGTCCCTAGAAATTTGAGGAAACTGGACAATTGGAGCACAAAAGAAGAAATGGCAGGGCTAAGAGAGCAGACAAAGAGCATTGGAAAGCCACGTCCTTAAGAAAAGCGTCCAGCAAAGACCTTAGAGAAGCATTTGGTGCTTCAGCTGATCCATCTACTTTCCACTGAAGCATCAGAAATGGTTCAAGAAGCCAAGGTGTGCCAAATTGCACAAGCACTGGACTGAAAGTCATTGGCAACATGTTCTACAGTGTGATGAATCCAAATCTGAGATTTTAGTTTCAAAGCAGAATGAGAATCAAATCTTTATTTCACCCATTTCAAGCCAATTACTGTTCAAAAATGACTACGAGCCTATTAATCAAAATCTATTTCAATATGTATGCAGGAGGTCAGGAGAGAGGTCATCCAAACAAGAATGTCCTTCGAGAAGAAAACTTGCCTCAGAGAGTTCAGGCTGTTTTGAAGAATAAAGGTGGTCATACCAAATATTGACTTTCAAGCTTGTGAGAACTGTAGAAAGTCTGTTTGCCTTCTACGGTGCATTTTCATGTATGTTTCAGTAACTAAGCAAAATATACATAAATGGGTTACTCAAAGCATTTGGTAAATGGACCAGTTCTTACATAGCACGTTTCTCATCTACCTAACCACTCAAAAAACTTTCTATAACATGCCTTATTTGGCCATTGATACAAGGACTTTTTTTATGCTTATGTGCTTTCTGTCTAATGTTTACATTCCTAGGCAAGCCAACTTTATTTATAAAGCACTTTAAAAACACTGAGCACTGACCAAAGTGCTGAACATAAAATAAGAAAAAATAAAAATACTAAAAATAAAATTCCGATGTGTCCTCAGCACATCGAACAACAACTGGTCAGCAGATCTACGAGACTGAGAAGGGGTGTGTAGTTACAGTAGCTCAAAGAAACAGTTTGGAGGCAAGACCATTTAAGGCTTTAAAAGCAAAAGAATTTCATTTCAATCTGATGGATGCATCCAAGAGCAACTTGTAATTAGTATCTTGTCCAAGGATGTTTAGCATGCAGACTGGAACAACCAGGGATCAAACCACCAACCTTCTCAACCTGCTCTAACTCTTGAGCTACATCCACCTAATGGATGCACAGCACTGTATTTATTTGCTTTATTTCAAGCTAAATGCAGCCTGGTTTCTGTTTGACTCTGAGGTCTCCAGAGATTAAAAAAATAAATAAATAAATAACATAATCCTTTTCAGTAACACTGGTAATATATACAGTATGATATTTAGCAATGCGGAGAGTCTTCCCATGAAATTCAAATATCAAGTAACATCTTTAATAACACAAACTCAAATGCAAAGGAAATGTAATTTATTTTATGCCTTTCAAAAAAGGAACAGCTGAGGGTGTCATCTTTTAAATAACTGAGTTAATACAAATGGACACAGTGATGACATTGTGTGAAACATGCTGGGACCCTTCTATGTTTTCCCCTGCATTTATCTTAGTGGGTGAAGTGACTTGTACTCAAATGAGATTTGACATGTTTGAACAAGTCATGACAGACAAGTTCTAAGAACTGGTCTATTAATCGAAACCTGGCCAAGTAGTAGGGGGGGGGGGGGTGTATCTCATTTCCTTTATTGGTACCTGTTGGTGCCAAAACTTCTAATGATGCTTCTGTAGATGGAGGCCTGTCTTTGCTATCCATATGTAAAGAAATCAATGCACACTTTATTTGATGAAATTACAGTAGTCAAATTTCATCCACTGAGTCAGTCGCTCCCTCCTGCATTTACTTATTGTATGAAGTGACACGAAAAAATGAATATTAACTGCAAATTCATGGTCTCAAGTCTGTACAGCTGACTAAGTGACAGATTGCTTTCCAACAAGTCTCCATTTCTCTTTTTGCATAGCCATCCACCATGAATTTGGTCAATACCGGATATCACTTTGGATTCAGGATGGTCACGGCCTGGCTTCACTTTCTGTGTTGCGACAGCAGGTATTCCCCTTCAGCATGGCTCCCAATGGAAAAACGAATTCTGAAAATAAGGGAGAGTTTAGTGTTGGATTCACACCGACCACTCTTGGCAGAATGGAGCATTTGGAACATCGCATGGGGCATGCAGGTTTTCTCCGACTCTCTCTACGGGAGGGTTGGTGTGTGTGGAGGCCATCTTGGACTGCACTCAAACAGCTAGCAGTGAGTGATGGGCCCAAGGGATGTTTACCCCTGCCCAGCGGAATGAACACTTTTTTTTTTAAATGTAGCTCTGTACTGCTTTGAGAAATCATGTGGGGAGTCAGCAGGTCCCAGAGCCTTAAATGGTACATACTGAACTGGCACTCAGCTTTGGATCGGCAGTCATATGTGTTGCTAAGAGTTTATGTTGATGGAAATTAATGTTTTGCTGTTGGGCTTTCAGAGGGCCTTTTCACACCTGGAAATTTGAATCAAGGTTTATATTCTACTGTAAATATTTGATCCAACTTGTTTTCATATCACATTAAAATTATTCAAGAAGATAAACAACAACAGCTAGTAATAAACAAAGTTATGCTAGCTTACGTTGGGCTTGAGTGTCTTAAAAAAATCACATTGTCCTCCTCAAAATAGTGTGATTATATTCTCACATTGTGTGAAAGTTTATTCGCTATCTCAGTCTGAGGTTAGATCCACTTCAATGAAAGATTCAGTAACACTGGCTAACAGCGGCTAGCACTCATAAAATCCCTTATCAAAAAAAATCACTATCATCAGCTAGTAATATGGTTACTAGCTTTAGAACACTGTGTTTTGGTGTCCTAACACAAACTCAACAAGCAGCTTCTATGTGAAAAAACGTAGATGCTGTCAGTGAGTTTTTGCATAATATCAATCAAACAACACCATTTACATAAAATGCCCTGCTCCCATTGCTCAGTGAGCACACAGTGGATATATAAGAGGCAGTGCAAAAGAACTGGTATTGGCCTATAACTGTACAGTCAATGAAACAAGGTATTCGTATTTTTCCAATTTATCTCAAGTAAGTTCTTCGACCCCTGGTGTTTTGTGTGTCATGATTTATGAGATGAGTCATCAATTATTTGAACATTCTGAAAAGATTTTAATGACCGATAAAACACCCTGATTTTTATTTTTCACAATAATAAGTCAAAAAAGACCACACCTTTCAACATTTCATGTCTTTCAAAACTGTTTTATTTTATTTATTTATTTTTGGAAAGCTGGAATGTAGAGAATGCCTGTCAATGTCTGTTGTTTACACGTGCTATAGGCTATAGATAAAACTGAGGTGACAGCCAAAGCAAAACGTTTCAGACATTTTTAATATTACATGTTTAGGGTATATTTTTTTTCATGAAAAAAATATTCATTTAACACAATTCAGTGGACTACACGCTGAACATACAGGATGGAAACATTAATCTTATTGTATTAGTATTTATCTGGTATCAGCATCAGCATTGGTATCAATATGATCAATATTTGGATCGATGTGCTCACCCCTACCATTTTGTTTTATAATGCTGCAGCTCATCCTCTTTTAATAAAACCAATACTAGACCATGGTCAAGTCAATTTTACGCTTTGCTAACATTTTAAAAAAGTTAATAGTTCCTTGTCAAATCAAATCAAATCAATGTTTTATTTATTCATATGTTTTGCATATGTTGTTACGGCCCTCCTCCTGAAGTTGCCTGTGTGGGCGTGTCCTATCGTCTCTCCTGCCTTAGGTGCCACCTTTTTCTTTTGTACTGCTGCCTCCCATCAACAATTAAAGGTATTTAAGGGCAGAGAAAAGTGAGCTCTGGTGCCAGAATGCCATGTGAGTGGTTGCAGGTAGTGAGCTGTGTTTTGTGATTGTTTGCTCCTGCTCGGTGAAGAGGAGCTTATTTGGTGTCTAACCCTTTTCTCTTTGACTTACTTTTCAGTAATACTGACCAATGCTTCTGTTTTGTTTCTTTAAATGGTGATAGCGGCTTGTCCGACTCTTTTAGTTGAGTTATTAATAGAAACTTTAATAAAACTCTTTAATTGAACCATTTTTCCTCTCTGTCTCCTTTTTTCGACCCAGATACATTTTGTTACTTCCCTTTATCCCCTGGACCTTTTTAGGGGAATGTAACAGTTATGTATCAGGGACAGAACAGAAACAGTTCTTATTACCATTGCAAATGTTTTAGTGCTAGCTGCTGACTCGGAGTAGACGGAATCCTCTGGATCCATGATATCTTTAAACGCTGTCTTGAATGTCTCGCTCAGCTTCAGCTCAGCTTGGCAGACAAATCCTTTTCTGTGGTAATGGGAGAATTCTCTTTATGCTCAGCAACTGTCTCATGTGGTATTCCCCAGGGATCGATTCTTGATCCCATTTTCATCTCTTATCTCTATGCCTCCCTTGGGATAGATGATCTGTAAATACAATGGTAATTTCCACTGTTATGTGTTGTAATACACAAATAAATGCTCCTGAATAAATGATAAATGAAACTGAGAGGCCGTCATAAGATATCGCAGACATTAGTTGAGATAGAAAAATGACTAAGTCTAATGACTAAGTGTTTTCTAATGACAACTGTCATGCTGTTCCAATTGAGAAAAAAATGTGAAAAATGTACATATCATTCTTGCTTTCATCTCATTACATCTCCAAGACTCTTACATTTTGAGAAGCAAGACCAAATAAATTGTTTTAAGACTTTTATTAATTAAAACTTTAAAGCCTTACATGGTCTTGCTTCCACTCACATTATAGATTTAGTTACACCTGATGAATTGAGATGCTGCATGTATTCCAATACTCAGAACTTCCTACTGTTCCCACAGCCTCATTATAAAGCCTTGTTATAAAAGGAAATCAGGTATTTACTGCAGCTGTGCACGTAATGCAGCTGTGGAACATTTAAAATTTTTGCAGATGTGTTGGAGAAGTCTTTTTCAACTTTTAAACATGAAAAACTGAGGAAGATTTAAATCAGTCCACAAGAACTTTATTTATTCATTTAATATATGCTTTAACCTTTATTTAGCCTAGAAAGCATTCTGTATTTTCAGTCCACATCAAATTGAAATTTAAGCAGGCAAGTTACTTAAGAAAGCACCCTAAATGTGCCTTTTTGGAAAATATGCTGAAAGGTGCCATTAGGGTTTCATGCTTTGCCTGAATATTTTATTAGAGTCCATTGAACTTGAAAAAAAATCACATTACTCCCATAAATGAGGAGCAGTTTGTGCTTTCTGTTTTAACTGAAAGTTCACACCTCAAGCCAAACTTTGGTTTTGTTTCGGCTTGTTGTTTATCTCCTGATTTCTGCACCCTGGTATCAACTTCCACATTTCTGAAGCAATACATAAATCTAAAGCTGAATGGACTAAATATGACATGTGTATTTTAAAGGAATCATTTTAGCGCTTCTTCTGCTTTGTTTATATTTTCTAGTGAAATACTGTCAGTAATGTTTAAAATGTTGCATATTTGTCTATTAACTCATTCACTGCCATTGACGTCTATAGCCGTCAATTGCAGTGAATGAGTCAATGGGTTTAACTCATTCACTGCCAATGGCTGGCAGTGAATGAGTTAATATGTTGCTCATATGATCAAGTTATCCATTGATCCATTTTCTTGGTGAAAATGATTGATTGCATTGATCTCTTAGTTTATTAGGAACACAGTGTTAGTGCACTAATCAGTATGTTGAATCACTTTGCCTTTATATTTTATGATTTGATATACTTTTTGTATTCAAGCCATCTTTAGAGCTAAAGAAAAAAAATCTGAACTTTTATTTCTCCACTGCAGGTACAGCAGAAAAAAAAACCCTGAATGCTTTGCTCTCTCCGCTGGTTGTGACTGTGGCTGTGGGTGAATAGCATATCAAAGTCAAAGAAACATAAATAACAAGTGACATACAGAACAGTGTTTTCTTTTGCATTTGTTGGTGTCAGTTCTCAGTTGGGATCAAAGATCAGCTTTTCAAGTCGATGGTGCCACTAAAACCTTAACCAGAGCAGACAGAAAACCTTTCTTGAGTATTGCATAATTGTCCTTTTTCCTGCTCTGTTTGCAGAGCACACTGGCAGCTCTACTGGTGGTATTACACTGCTATGGTGTACTATTACACTAGAGGTGAATGCAGTTTGAAGTTGAGGGTTTATTTTTCTTTCAGTATTCATTCTGGGTTTGAATTCTCTGACAACTTTGAATAAGTTGGCCCACTCTGCCTTGGGTTTAAGTTTGTATTAAACATTTCTCCCAGCATGTCCAATACCAATATTCAGTGCCAAGAAAGGTAGAAAATAAGTTTGGAAACTGTGGATGGGCATGCTGCCTCTGGGTTTTGTGTGCAGGAACTATTGGAATAAATCACTTAAAAAGACTGCCACTGAATTTTGAAACACAGCTGGTCATCACATGAAAATTCTGATTATTTCCGTAATCTGTCAGGTGATTCGGACAGTGGGAGTTACATATCTGATTATTTTTGTTCTTTTACACGTTACTGTAAGTTTATACCAATGATTTGGAAGGTTGTGATTTATCAAAAATGTTCTCTTCTCTTGCACAATGTCATATCAATGTCCTGCACTTGAGGCTGTAAAAATAGATTAAACCAATTTTAAAAATCCAGACTATTTTGAATTGCATGGATTTAGAGGTGTTTCTTTATGCACCTTGGCATATTACCTACACCTATGAGGTAAAATGTATTCCTTATCCTCCATCTTCTCTAGGCCCTTTTCTGGATATGAGGTTTGACTTAAACTCATTTTCTCATCAATAAATCTGCAATTCAAAGTGTTGCAATGAGATTTGAACAGTTTGTTTCGAAACTTGTTTATGGAACATATTTACAATCCATAAATCCACACATCTCTGTGGTTTAAGGCATTCCAAACAGATCCTGGAACAGTTACCTGACAATTAGCAAGTCTACTCATAACATTTTGACAGAAATGGACAAAATGGAAAGTCAAAGGAAAAGAGGAGTGCGGGCTAGCTAATAAAAGACAAATACTACCAAATAGGTACCAAAAACAAAGCACAGTAAAATAGTATTTTTGCACCAACAAGGTGATTCCCAAAGAGCTAATAGCCCATAAATACTTAATACAATGTTTTCCATATAGAAGTTGTGAAAACTGGTTGAGTGGAGAACAAAAGAAGCAGTGCAATGGTTTAAAAAACTATCAGCAGAAGGACAGCATCTGACTCTCATGTCGATGAAGCACAGCTGGACTGAAACTGACTTTACTCCTACACAGCACCCATGCTATCTTGCATAGATGGAGAGCGCTTTAGGTTGAAGTTGTAAAATGTTGCTTTTTTTGTTTCTTTCTTTGTTTTTTGTTGGTGTTCGCTCGCTCTGCGGTAGAGTATCACTTCCTGTTCCTCCTCAAACACAGTGGTGTTTCTGAGTAGCTTATTTGCTTAGCAATTTAATTAACAACTTTTAAATACATTCTTTTTCATAGTATAATATTCACGTGCTTCATCCGAAGCACACTTTCTGTGTACTCACTACCTAATTTATAGCCAAAGTATTCACTCACTGTCTCTGTACTGTTTCGCTAGCTTGGCTTAGTTCGTAGCTGACTCGTTAGCACCATGGCTACTTCACCTGTCCCTCCTGCACTTTCTTGCTCATTGTGTCAGATGTTTAGTTACTCCTCGGCCTCCTTTAGCAGTAATGATATCTGTAAAAAATGTAGCATATTTGCAGCTCTGGAGGCCAGGATTACTGAATTGGAGACTCGGCTTCGCACCCTTCATTCACCCATAGCTAGCCAGGCCCCTGTAGCTGGTGCAGCCGAAGATAGCGTAGGCCCCGCTAGCTGTTCCCCGGCAGACCCCAAGCAGCTGGGGAAAGAGGGCGGCTGGGTCACGGTGAGGAAGCATAGTCCTAAACAGAAGCCCCAGGTACACCACCAACCCGTTCATGTGTCTAACCGTTTTTCCCCACTCGGCGACACACCCGCCGGGGGTCAAACTCTGGTAATTGGTGATTCTGTTCTCAGACATGTGAAGCTAGAGACACCGGCAACCATAGTCAATTGTCTTCCAGGGACCAGAGCAGATGACATTGAAGGAAATTTAAAACTGCTGGCTAAGGGTAAACGTAAATTCAGTAAGATCATAATTCACGTCGGCAGTATTGACACCCGGTTACGCCAATCGGAGGTCACTAAAATCAATATTGAATCTGTGTGAAACTTTGCCAAAACAATTGCGGACTCTGTAGCTTTCTCTGGTCCCCTCCCCAATCAGACCGGGAGTGACATGTTTAGCCACATGTTCTCCTTAAATTGCTGGCTGTCTGAGTGGTGTCCCAGAAACGATGTGGGCTTCATAGGTAATTGGCAAACCTTCTGGAGGAAACCTGGTCTTGTTAGGAGAGACGGCATCCATCCCACTTTGGATGGAGCAGCTCTCATTTCTAGAAATATGGACAAATTTATTAAACCCCCCAAAATATGACTATCCAGAGTTGGGACCAGGAAGCAGAGTTGCAGTCTTACACACCTCTCTGCAGCTTCTCTCCTCCTGCTACCCCCCCAAAAACCCATCTCCATAGAGACTGTGTCAGCTCCCAAACAGACAAAAAACAAACTAAAAACCAGCTACAAACAACTTAAACATAAACAATTACAAAGAAAGAACAATAAAGTATCCACATCTGAACCAAAGAGTAAAACAGTGAAATGTGGATTATTAAATATTAGGTCTCTCTCCTCCAAGTCTCTGTTAGTACATGACTTAATAATTGATCAACAAATTGATTTACTCTGCCTTACAGAAACCTGGTTGCAGCAGGATGATTATGTTAGTTTAAATGAATCAACACCCCCGAGTCATTCTAACTACCAGAAATCTCGAAGCACAGGCCGAGGGGGCGGTGTGGCAGCAATTTTTCACACCAGCCTATGAATTAATGAAAGACCAAGACAGACTTTTAATTCATTTGAAAGCCTGATGCTTAGCCTCGTCCACCCCAGCTGTAAAACTCAGAAACCAGTCTTACTTGTTATCATCTATCGTCCACCTGGGCCTTACACAGAGTTTCTGTCTGATTTCTCAGACTTTATATCTAATTTAGTTCTGAGCTCAGATAAAATAATTATTGTGGGTGATTTTAACATCCATGTAGATGCTAAAAATGACAGCCTCAACATGGCATTTAATCTGTTATTAGACTCAATTTGTTTCTCTCAAAATGTAAAAGAACCCACCCACCACTTTAATCACACTCTAGATCTTGTTTTAACATATGGCATAGAAACTGAACATTTAACAGTGTTTCCTGAAAACCCTCTCCTGTCTGATCATTTCCTGATAACATTTACATTTACAATAATTGATTACACAGCGGTGGAGAGTAGACTTTATCAAAGTAGATGTCTTTCTGAAAGCGCTGTAACTAAGTTTAAGAATATAATCCACCCACTGTTATCATCTTCAATGCCCTGTACCAACATAGAGCAGAGCAGCTATCTGAACGCTACCCCAACAGAGGTCGATTATCTTGTTAATAATTTCACCTCCTCACTACGTACGACTCTGGATACTGTAGCTCCTGTGAAAACTAAGGTCTCTAATCAGAAGTACCTGACTCCGTGGTATAATTCTCAAACACGTAGCCTAAAGCAGATGACTCGTAATCTGGAGAGGAAATGGCGTGTTACAAATTTAGAGGATCATCATTTAGCCTGGAGAAATAGTTTGCTGCTTTATAAGAAAGCCCTCCGCAAAGCCAGAACATCTTACTATTCATCACTGATTGAAGAAAATAAGAACAACCCCAGGTTTCTCTTCAGCACTGTAGCCAGGCTGACAAAAAGTCAGAGCTCTTTTGAGCCAACAATCCCTTTAACGTTAACTAGTAATGACTTCATGAACTTCTTCACAAATAAAATTTATCATTAGAGAAAAAATTACCAGTAATCATCCCACAGATGTAATATTATCTACAGCTACTCTTAGTACCATTGATGTTAAGTTAGACTCTTTTTCTCTAATTGGTCTTTCTGAGTTAACTTCAATAATTACTTCCTCCAAACCATCAACGTGTCTTTTAGACCCCATTCCTACAAAACTGCTCAAAGAAGTCCTGCCATTAATTAATTCTTCAATCTTAAATATGATCAACCTACAGTGGGGCAAAAAAGTATTTAGTCAGCCACCGATTGTGCAAGTTCCCCCACTTAAAATGATGACAGAGGTCAGTAATTTGCACCAGAGGTACACTTCAACTGTGAGAGACAGAATGTGAAAAAAAATCCATGAATTCACATGGTAGGATTTATAAAGAATTTATTCGTAAATCAGGGTGGAAAATAAGTATTTGGTCACCTCAAACATGGAAAATCTCTGGCTCTCACAGACCTGTAACGTCTTCTGTAAGACGCTTTTCTGTCCTCCACTCATTACCTGTATGAATGGCACCTGTTTGAACTCATCATCTGTATAAAAGACACCTGTCCACAGCCTCAAACAGTCAGACTCCAAACTCCGCCATGGCCAAGACCAAAGAGCTTTCGAAGGACACCAGGAAAAGTATTGTAGACCTGCACCAGACTGGGAAGAGTGAATCTACAATAGGCAAGCAGCTTGGTGTGAAAAAATCAACTGTGGGAGCAATCATCAGAAAATGGAAGACATACAAGACCACTGATGATCTCCCACGATCCGGGGCTCCACGCAAGATCTCATCCCGTGGGGTCAAAATGATCATGAGAACGGTGAGCAAAGATCCCAGAACCACACGGGGGGACCTGGTGAATGACCTGCAGAGAGCTGGGACCAAAGTAACAAAGGTCACCATCAGTAACACACTACAACGGCAGGGAATCAAATCCCGCAGTGCCAGACGTGTTCCGCTGCTGAAGCCAGTGCATGTCCAGGCCCGTCTGAAGTTTGCCAGAGAGCACATGGATGATACAGCAGAGGATTGGGAGAATGTCATGTGGTCAGATGAAACCAAAGTAGAACTTTTTGGTATAAACTCAACTCGTCGTGTTTGGAGGAAGAAGAATACTGAGTTGCATCCCAAGAACACCATACCTACTGTGAAGCATGGGGGTGGAAACATCATGCTATGGGGCTGTTTTTCTGCCAAGGGGACAGGACGACTGATCCGTGTTAAGGACAGAATGAATGGGGCCATGTATCGTGAGATTTTGAGCCAAAACCTCCTTCCATCAGTGAGAACTTTGAAGATGAAACGAGGCTGGGTCTTCCAACATGACAATGATCCAAAACACACCGCCCGGGCAACAAAGGAGTGGCTCCGTAAGAAGCATTTGAAAGTCCTGGAGTGGCCTAGCCAGTCTCCAGACCTCAACCCCATAGAAAATCTGTGGCGGGAGTTGAAAGTCCGTGTTGCTCGGCGACAGCCCCAAAGCATCACTGCTCTCGAGAAGATCTGCATGGAGGAATGGGCCAAAATACCAGCTACTGTGTGTGCAAACCTGGTAAAGACCTATAGTAAACGTTTGACCTCTGTTATTGCCAACAAAGGTTATGTTACAAAGTATTGAGTTGCATTTGTGTTATTGACCAAATACTTATTTTCCACCCTGATTTACGAATAAATTCTTTACAAATCCTACCATGTGAATTCATGGATTTTTTTTTCACATTCTGTCTCTCACAGTTGAAGTGTACCTCTGGTGCAAATTACTGACCTCTGTCATCATTTTAAGTGGGGGAACTTGCACAATCGGTGGCTGACTAAATACTTTTTTGCCCCACTGTATCTCTAATGATCGGCTATGTACCACAGGCCTTCAAGCTGGCTGTAGTTAAACCTTTACTCAAAAAGCCATCTCTAGACCCAGCAGTCTTAGCTAATTATAGGCCAATCTCCAACCTTCCTTTCATATCAAAAATCCTTGAAAGAGTAGTTGTCAAACAGATCATCTGCAGAGGAATGGCTTATTTGAAGAGTTTCAGTCAGGTTTCAGAGCTCATCACAGCACAGAAACAGCTTTAGTGAAGGTTACAAATGATCTTCTTATGGCCTCTGACAGTGGACTCATCTCTGTGCTTGTCCTGCTAGACCTTAGTGCAGCATTCGATACTGTCGACCATAATATCCTATTAGAGCGATTAGAACATGCTGTAGGTATTACAGGTACTGCACTGCAGTGGTTTGTATCATATCTATCTAATAGACTCTAATTTGTTCATGTAAATGGAGAGTCCTCTTCACACACTGAGGTTAATTATGGAGTTCCACAGGGTTCAGTGCTAGGACCAATTCTGTTTACATTATACATGCTTCCCTTAGGCAGTATCATTAGAAGACATAGCATACATTTTCACTGCTATGCAGATGACACCCAGCTCTATCTGTCCATGAAGCCAGATAACACACACCAATTAGTTAAACTGCAGGAATGTCTTAAAGACATAAAGACCTGGATGGCCGCTAACTTTCTGCTTCTTAATTCAGATAAAACTGAGGTTATTGTACTCGGCCCTGAAAAGCCTAGAAATATGGTATTTAACCAGATTCTTACTCTGGATGGCATTACCTTGGCCTCCAGTAACGCTGTGAGGAACCTTGGAGTCATTTTTGACCAGGACATGTCCTTCAATGCACATATTAAACAAATATGTAAGACTGCGTTCTTCCATTTGCGCAACATCTCTAAAATTAGAAATATCCTGTCTCAGAGTGACGCTGAAAAACTAGTTCATGCATTTATTACTTCCAGGCTGGACTACTGTAATTCATTATTATCAGGATGTCCAAAAAACTCACTGAAAAGCCTTCAGCTAATCCAAAATGCTGCAGCAAGAGTACTGACAGGGACTAGAAAGAGAGCAGATTTCTCCTGTTTTGGCTTCCCTTCATTGGCTTCCTGTTAAATCCAGAATTGAATTCAAAATCCTGCTCCTCACATACAAGGTCTTAAATAATCAGGCCCCATCTTATCTTAATGACCTTGTAGTACCATATCACCCTATTAGAGCACTTCGCTCTCGCTCTGCAGGCCTACTTGTTGTTCCTAGTGTATTTAAAAGTAGAATGGGAGGGAGAGCCTTTAGTTTTCAGGCCCCTCTTCTGTGGAACCAGCTTCCAGTTTGGATTCAGGAGGCAGACACTATCTCTACTTTCAAGATTAGGCTTAAAACTTTCCTTTTTGCTAAAGCATATAGTTAGGGCTGGACCAGGTGACCCTGAATCCTCCCTTAGTTATGCTGCAATAGACATAGGCTGCCGGGGGATTCCCATGATGCATTGAGTTTTTCCTTTCCAGTCACCTTTCTCGCTCACTATGTATTAACAGGGATGATCTGATATCCTCGTGTTGGTGTTGTTCCCAGACCATCATGAAAATGTTGTTCCAGGTTCAACATTGCAAGTGACCAATCACATTGTTGTGACGTTAGGGTTAGGGTCAGGGTCCGTTGATCGGCAGACAGAGGCGGTTTCTCGCAGCTTAAGTACAGTTTTTTGTTTTACGCCGGTTTTTCCCGAAGTCGCAAAAGTATGACGTCACAACATTCTGATTGGTCACTTGCAATGTTGATCCTGGAACAACATTTTCATGATGATCTGGGAACAACACCAACACGAGGATATCAGATCGAGCGTATTAACAGACCTCTCTGCATTGAATCATATCTGTTATTAACCTCTGTCTCTCTTCCACAGCATGTCTTTTATCCTGTCTTCCTTCTCTCACCCCAACCGGTCGCAGCAGATGGCCGCCTCTCCCTGAGCCTGGTTCTGCCGGAGGTTTCTTCCTGTTAAAAGGGAGTTTTTCCTTCCCACTGTTGCCAAAGTGCTTGCTCATAGGGGGTCATATCATTGTTGGGTTTTTCTCTGTATCTATGAAGCGCCTTGAGGCGACTTATGTTGTGATTTGGCGCTATATAAATAAAATTGAATTGAATTGAATTGATGAGAAATAGGAAAATAGAAATAAAGATATATAAATAAGAAAAGAATCAATCCAGCAAAGATCTGACACAGAACACAGATATGTTAGTCAAAAACATGTTTCAATCTATAAAGTAACCGAATTGATGTTTATACTCCCACATTTAAGGTGGCACACTGGACTTACCTGAGAATTCGTAAATTAACTACTAAAATTAATTTCTATGTTCAGGGATGCAACTAAATAATTGGAATTATGCATTGCAATAAAAAAATTATAATTAAGACTGCTTGACTATTTCTTTCAGCACAAAACAGCAATTACTTTAACAAGCAAAAATAACAGTTACAGTTTGATTAAGTCAACCATATGTATGTTTAGTAATAAACATTTGTCTGTAAATACAGGAAGGCTATAAAATAGCTTGAAAAGAAAACCAAGAGTTTTGCATACCTAAAGCGGTTGGCTAACAAAGTTGAATCAATATCTCTTCTGCTTTCCTCACCACAGTGCAAGTTCATGCCTCTAGAGGCAGTGCCCTCTCTAGTCCTGGAGGCAATCCATGCAGAAACCTGAGGTACACAATACCACTGTAATGATACAGAAGAGAGGCAGTGGATAAAGTAGGATCTGACTAATCTATCTTCCACCTTCTTTGCCTTGTGTAACAACTAGAGCCTTGGAGTGAGGGCCATTAATTTATGCCCCAGTGTAATTTTGATTTTATTTAAAGAAACAAGATGGTGTCGCTTGTTATGTAACTTGCTCTCTTACTCTATCTCTCCTCTCCTCTCTCTCTCTCTCTCTGGAGGTGAGACAGAGTTCAGCTGGGAGCCAAATTTTAAATGCCATGGGTCACTTTTTAAAAGATCAACATGGATTCTAACTGACGGATTTTCTTCAGCACAAAATTAATGCCTTGAGGTGGCGGCATGTCACCCATGGACGTATGATTTCATTCTCTTTTAATTGTCTGCACAGTGAGAAACTGAACCAAGAGCAGAGATTAAAGGATTCTTTTTAAGAATCATTTCAAAGCGCCCAACCATCTCACCCATGACTAATTTAGTTAGACTGTATTAAAGTAATAGTATGGAAAATGCCTCAGTTATAGGATGCTGTCATGTCATTTGGAAACTCTAGAAGACCAACTACATGTACCGTACTAGCAAAAGACCTTTTCTTTTTATGCTAGCTCAAAACAGATGCTGATCATAACAATGACTGCACATTTGAAGCAACTGCACTTCTTTTAATGTCCGATTGACTAAAAATGGCGTGTCTATATATAGTTACAAGAAGCCCAGATTGTAAATATTTCCCTGCATATTTTCAGCAAACAAAAACAACGTTTCCTGCTATGCTGCCAAATCTGTGAGTCTGTACTGAGGTACAGTAGTTCTTTGAGTTAAATGTCACGCTCAGAATGAAAACATTCTGATGTTTAGCAACCATTGTGCTTGCCATTTTCAGAAGCTTAGTTTTGGAGGTTAGCTGGCAATCATTTTTTAATTAACACTAAACGAAGCCAAGAGTGGGGCACACTTCCTCCCCTTCCATGTGCATACATGGAAATCTGGAGGTGGGGATAACAGTGGCAAGACCTCAGCACAGAACAGCAGTTATCACTGACAACAATTGCATTAATAGTCAAATACAACATAAAAGGAAGGAGGTTTCAAAGTGGGTTATAGATGTGAAACAACTGTAGGTAGGCTAAATCACCTATGAACAACTGAGGAATTCATGGAAAAGGTTTTTCCACAAATTTTTCAGACTGATTTCTTAGAAATTAAAATCCCTCCTAGGAAGAACATACAGTGAGGCAAAAAATTATTTAGTCAGCCACCGATTGTGCAAGTTCCCCCACCTAAAATGATGACAGAGGTCAGTAATTTGCACCAGAGGTACACTTCAACTGTGAGAGACAGAATGTGAAAAAAAAATCCATGAATCCACATGGTAGGATTTGTAAAGAATTTATTCGTAAATTAGGGTGGAAAATAAGTATTTGGTCAATAACAAAAATACAACTCAATACTTTGTAACATAACCTTTGTTGGCAATAACAGAGGTCAAACGTTTACTATAGGTCTTTACCAGGTTTGCACACACAGTAGCTGGTATTTTGGCCCATTCCTCCATGCAGATCTTCTCGAAAGCAGTGATGTTTTGGGGCTGTCGCCGAGCAACACGGACTTTCAACTCCCGCCACAGATTTTCTATGGGGTTGAGGTCTGGAGACTGGCTAGGCCACTCCAGGACTTTCAAATGCTTCTTACGGAGCCACTCCTTTGTTGCCCGGGCGGTGTGTTTTGGATCATTGTCATGTTGGAAGACCCAGCCTCATTTCATCTTCAAAGTTCTCACTGATGGAAGGAGGTTTTGGCTCAAAATCTCACGATACATGGCCCCATTCATTCTGTCCTTAACACGGATCAGTCGTCCTGTCCCCTTGGCAGAAAAACAGCCCCATAGCAATATGTTTCCACCCCCATGCTTCACAGTAGGTATGGTGTTCTTGGGATGCAACTCAGTATTCTTCTTCCTCCAAACACGACGAGTTGAGTTTATACCAAAAAGTTCTACTTTGGTTTCATCTGACCACATGACATTCTCCCAATCCTCTGCTGTATCATCCATGTGCTCTCTGGCAAACTTCAGACGGGCCTGGACATGCACTGGCTTCAGCAGCGGAACACGTCTGGCACTGCGGGATTTGATTCCCTGCCGTTGTAGTGTGTTACTGATGGTGACCTTTGTTACTTTGGTCCCAGCTCTCTGCAGGTCATTCACCAGGTCCCCCCGTGTGGTTCTGGGATCTTTGCTCACCGTTCTCATGATCATTTTGACCCCACGGGATGAGATCTTGCGTGGAGCCCCAGATCGAGGGAGAGTCTTATATGTCTTCCATTTTCTGATGATTGCTCCCACAGTTGATTTTTTCACACCAAGCTGCTTGCCTATTGTAGATTCACTCTTCCCAGTCTGGTGCAGGTCTACAATACTTTTCCTGGTGTCCTTCGAAAGCTCTTTGGTCTTGGCCATGGCGGAGTTTGGAGTCTGACTGTTTGAGGCTGTGGACAGGTGTCTTTTATACAGATGATGAGTTCAAACAGGTGCCATTCATACAGGTAATGAGTGGGGGACAGAAAAGCTTCTTACAGAAGACGTTACAGGTCTGTGAGAGCCAGAGATTTTCCTTGTTTGAGGTGACCAAATACTTATTTTCCACCCTGATTTACGAATAAATTCTTTACAAATCCTACCATGTGGATTCATGGATTTTTTTTTCACATTCTGTCTCTCACAGTTGAAGTGTACCTCTGGTGCAAATTACTGACCTCTGTCATCATTTTAAGTGGGGGAACTTGCACAATCGGTGGCTGACTAAATACTTTTTTGCCCCACTGTACATATCTATCAAATTTGATGGTACACGTTGAATTGTCACCTTATGTTTGGGCTTTGGAAAGAGTCAGGGGATCACAGAGGTCATTGGGTTACATTGTCTGGAAACCACAGTTCTTTGCACCAAGTTTTGTGCCAATCCACCCACTCATGTTGGAGCCACTGGACATGGGCCTAAAGTGCCTGGCAAGCTAAAGTGAGCAAACGAGTAACAAAGCTCATTGCACTCCAGCAGAACGAGCCAGCAGAATTCTGTACTGACAGGCCCATGTGCCTTTCATCTGCACCCTGATGATTTCCCTCTACAGAACAGGGGTCATTGTTTGTGAAAGATACACACACACACACACAAGAGTGGTTTATATATTACCCTGATCTTCCTCACATATTTGTTCTAAATCTTGTCTGGCACTCAGATATAATCCCAGTATAATAAAGACCTGCTCATCAATAGATTCAAGCTGTTAGAGCTAATCCTCAAATGATGCCACTCTGGGCATCCAGCTGATTGAACACAGTTTAACTTTTTTTGCTACCTGAAAAGTTTTCACCTATAAGATTGCATGGTTCAGGAATGACGTGGGCCACTATGTAATATGGTAATCGTAACCACCCTCATCTTTTTCATCTTTATGGACTCATGGGGAGAAAAAGGAATAGGGAATCTGCAGCAGGAGCAAGAATAATGTCGTACTGATGTTCTCTCCAAGTGGTTAAGTGTCACAGTAAGCTACGCTGTCACTTCACAAACAGAATAAGAGATTCGTTGAAGACGAAATGCCATGCCAGCATGGGTGGCTGAAAGAGAATACATACATAGGAAAGCAGGGAAATGTGGTTGTAAGCTCGCTGTGAGTGTTATTGCATTACCTAGAGCTGTGTCTGCCCCCCCATGCATTGCATCTCTGCACAGTGAGGGAGTCAAAGGAAAATGTCAACCAAATGCTTCCCATTTAGCAGCATCTGGTCCGATCCCTGAAGATTCTGACCATTTATTATGTCAGGTAATTGTTTGGTAATCTTACAGCTTCTATTGCCCAG
The DNA here is from genome assembly GCF_041146795.1 of Maylandia zebra. Lineage (NCBI taxonomy): Eukaryota > Metazoa > Chordata > Actinopteri > Cichliformes > Cichlidae > Maylandia > Maylandia zebra. Next base: position 38,231,246 of record NC_135188.1, on the reverse strand, counting down.
CTTTTGAAGGTGTTGCAAGGCTTCTTATGAAAAACATCTCCAAAAAGTAAAAGCATGTATTCCTTTTCACCTCAATCTCAGAGTTCGGACATTCTGAATGTTGCACAAGCCCTTTGCTTTGAAAATACATTACGGCACACGGAGCCATGGCATCTGACCAGGACACATTCACAGGAAAACACGCATCCACCCTTGCTTGCACTATGCCCTTGAATTATAAGTGTGAGAATCTGCTCTTACAGATACACACTTCAGTCGGGGTTGTGATTATGTGTCAGCGGGTGTGGGCAGTGGGGAGGAGGTATGGGGTTGTTATCTTCATGGCTGAACAAGAACTAGATAGAGGAAAGGGAACATCTTTCAAAAACTCCAACCAGGACTCATGGAGATAAGGAGAGAACGCTCCATTGGCCTCGCATTGTAAAGGGGAAAATTGCGGCAGAATCATCACAAAAGGACCCCATACCCCCCTTGCAATTTACTTTCCGGATAAGGAATCATTGTAAATCATCTTTTAACACACAGAGCGACCACAGCTGTGAAGGCTAATATATACTTCATGTGTGATGCTACCAGTCTTACACAGACCCTTCTGCTTTTTAAGCATTGCCCAGAACATACAGAAGATAAACTCAATGCTGTAGTATACATGAATTTAAAAGTAAAAACACAAAACTTTTTTTATTGTCTTTACATTTTTTCTCTAAAACATGTTTTATACATTGCAGATTGTTATATGTGGTACATTTGTTGGAAGGGGGCAATGGAGCAAGATTCCAATGATGTCCTACTGAAATGAGTACCTATGAATTCTAAAACGCAGTATTGGTGTTCATAAGAAGAATGCGTTAAGGCAGTGGTTCCCAAATTTTTTTTGCCAGGCCCCCTTTTGTTTTACAAGTAAAATGTCCCACAGAGGGACATTGTTGCATGTGCCCCCCCGCGCGTACATGCACACACTAACACATCCTCCAACCACACACACCCATATTTTGCTCCATTGTGGTTTATTTCACACCTCAAACATTTAGTAAACAATTAACTAAATACAAGTAATCTGCAATACATTACAGGTAGTAAGAAAATAAACTACTAACTCTTTTACTCTACGTCCACACCTGCACGGGTATTATAAACGCAGCTGTTTCTATGTGTTTGGACCTTACGTCCACACATAAATGGCATTTCGAATCACCGAAAACTGAGAAAACTCCTTTTTTGCGTTTACATGTGGACGAGGAATACAGAGTTGGTCATGCAACTTCAAAGGTATGCGCCTTTTTTCACGTCACGCTTTTTTACATGAGATGAATTGCAGAATGGCAGATATTCAGATTAAAAGTATTTTGTCTCTATCTGCGGGTTTACACGCTTACACATGCAGTTAATGTCCCTCTATTTACAAAGCTAGAGGCGTCACGGTGTAATTATTGTACCTGTAGTTGTTTTTTTTCCTGTTTAATAATATTCAACATTGCTATCAATACATTTTTCAAAAAATGCCTCTCTGTGCAAAATGGGTTCAAAAACATAAACAGCTGTGGGATGCTGTTTGTCCGTGATTTGAACCGGGGGAACAAATCGTGGCAGGATCAGCCTGATATTATTTGTATCCCACTGTAACTTTACTGTATAAAGAGCTAACATCTCCAAAATGTCATGAGTAGTTAGTCATTACAAGAAGTGTTTGTGAACTAAAAATCAAGAATGTGGGATACTGTTTGTCCGTGATTTGAAGAACCCAGCCCATGCTCCCCACGAAGGGAAAACCAATTGGCTTAATTCTGCAGGGGAGACCTACCTCGGCACTTGTGCAGGTGAAGCCAAAGGGAAGATATGCTTCACCATATTTTCTAGTCTTTGGCTTAGAATGAAGTTGGTTTGGAAACATATTCAGTGATGCTTCATCTCCTGCTTTGCATTTGTGTGGGCGCCCTGTCAAAAGCCTGTCCATTATGCTAGCAGTGTCCAAGCGTTTTTTTTTTCATACCGCGCCCCCCTGCAATGGCTCTGCGCCCCCCCCTAGGGGGCGGACCCCACACTTTGGGAAGGTCTGCGTTAAGGTAATGTGCCAGTGTCCTTCACCCTCTATGCCTTTACACATCAGCTGTAGCAATTTTGCCCACAGAGCGATAACAGCCCTGTTTTCAAGCCCCACAATGGCCACGTAAGTAGATTTGAGGTGTTCTGGAATAAATACATTCTTGATTTGGCAGTCAGCGGATGTGGTTTGAATTTTTCTGGGACTTTTTTTTTTGTTTCTTTTGGGTTAAACTTGTTTTACTTACCTTTTTTCCCTTTCAGTTCATTTTTTCTTTTTACTTACTGGATAGATTTGGGCACTAAAAGCTGCTCGGTAAAGTTTCACCACTTAAAACGACTTGGTTAGGTTTAGTAATAGATAATATATCTCTTTAAAAAAAAATCAACCTATTCACGTTAATCCTGCTCATTGCAAAGACAACACACCGGGTCGTTTGGTCAACTTCACTAATGCCATAACCAGGTGCACCAAGTTGTGAAAGAAAAAGTGAGATATGTTGTGTATAAAGGAGCAACAGCATCAATCATTGTTGTTGGACAAAATAACATTAATTGATACCCTTCGATTCAGAACAAGGCAGGGACTCCAAGGTCAGACAAGAAACTTCTACCCTGCAGTTTTTGCAACTTAACCAATAAACTGAAACTGCTCTGACAATAAAATATATACCTGATGCAGTTTCAAAGCCTTTGGTTGCTCAATTGATTTGATGCAGTGGACTTTAAACCCACCGAAAAAGACCTATGTGCAGTTCCTAATGTACTGTCACTCTCTCTGCAAGCCATTACAAAGACAGGAGACTTGCTGTCCCTCTACAATAATCTCAGTTCAAACTTTGGGCACACAGGGAATGACAGGAAATATGGGAAGAATAACTGTGGTGCTGTTGCTCAGGCACCTTCGAGCTTTGAGATTCAGGAAAGAGGGTAAAAAGATACCACCTTGCCATATCTTTTTTACACAACAGCATAAAAATCAGTGGATTACAATGCATCTTCTCTATAGTAGCTCTTGTTGAATTATCTTTTTTCCTGTGTATGGCTTGAAGGAATATAAGATGCAAACGCTTATGCGGTTATCTGAGAAAGTGAGAAGTCTAGGTGAGAATGCCCAGGTGATAAAAGAGTATGGGGTTATATAATGATAAAGCATTAGGATGTTATCACCTTGAGCTTGGGGAAAACTTGTGAGGTATTTAATTCTTCTATTGCATAACTGGCCTTTACAGACAGAACATTCCAGTTCTTTTGGAACACAACACAAAAAAAACTAAAAAGAAAAGTTGAAGAGGAGCGAGGTATATCATGTCTGAAACTGTGTAAAAGTTACAATGATTGTGTTGGTTTTAAGGGATTTTTAGGAGTTACGTGACTAATTGTTCAGTACATTAGAAATGCATAATAGCTCTGTTAGCTTGTAGTTGTTACTAAAATTTAGGGGGGGACATGTGAAGTTATAAAATAATGTATAGTAAGCCACATGAGGGGATTTCTCTGCAGATGTATTTTACTATTAATGGCATTAATACAGTTTACTGTTGTGTACAGCTTATTAATGCAACTTGCTAACCAACCTTGTTAGAATTCCCTGAAAGCTATCTAGGTCAAAAAGTAGATAAACATGTCTCAGTCCTGTTGGTCATTTCAAGTGTGTGTGGACTGACTCATGTTTGGAGATGAGGTTTTTGGCACTTCCTCATTAACTTCATGTTCTAGCCTAGAGGTTTGGTAATAGAAATAGAACAGTGAATGTCAGTTTTCAAAAGAAAACCACTGAAATTAGTTTAATTGTTTCAATCAATTTTAGTCAATAAATATATATATATATATATATATATATGTATATATATATACAGACGGACAAAATGGTGGTGGCTAACCAACCGGACATAGTGGTGGTAGACAAACAGAAGAAGACGGCCGTAGTGATCGATGTAGCGGTTCCGAATGACAGCAATATCAGGAAGAAGGAACACGAGAAGCTGGAGAAATACCAAGGGCTCAGAGAAGAGCTCGAGAGGATGTGGAGGGTGAAGGTAACGGTGGTCCCCGTGGTAATCGGAGCACTAGGTGCGGTGACTCCCAAGCTAGGCGAGTGGCTCCAGCAGATCCCAGGAACAACATCGGAGATCTCTGTCCAGAAGAGCGCAGTCCTGGGAACAGCTAAGATACTGCGCAGGACCCTCAAGCTCCCAGGCCTCTGGTAGAGGACCCGAGCTTGAAGGATAAACCGCCCGCAGGGGCGTGCTGGGTGTTTTTTTATATTAATCTGGTTCCATTTCTTCGCTATACTATCCAAAATACTCCAAGAAGGTGATACTCATAGTGAACAAACAATAAGTCCCACCTTTATCATCCACAGTAGGAGAAATACTAAAATGTTTTGTATGGTTTCAATTACAATGTCCTCTTCATCTTGACAGCTTAATGCAGTGAACAAAGAAATAATATCTATAACAGCAAGTTCAGGCTTTTTGAAGGTTTTGATCTAATCTCTTGAAAAAATAAAACAAAAAAACAACGTTATTATCATCAGTTCATGTTTATATAATCTAACTGCTTAACTGACTTAGTTCTGGCTTATAATGCATGCTGAATTTTAAATAACTGAACTATTTCTACCATGTCAGTTCATAAAAATAGAACTTTTTGAGGATAAACTTTTTCATTTGTAACTGCAATGTTCTTACAAGCTTCAGTCAAACTGAAGTCAAATCATATTGAAATTATTTTCCATTAGTCTCATTTGCTGCCAGATTGCAACAGAGCCATGCACTGAGGGAAGTGAGGGAGCATAATACTATTTTAAATTCTAGACATGGACAACATAGCTTTGAAATTATAAGACAACATTTCAAGAATATTTGCAATAATAATATTTCTGACAATAGAAAAAAAAATGTGAACATTTTATTGGTGCTTCCAGCTTGCATTTAGTGTGAGTAAACGGTGATGACAGACAACCTAAGTGTAAATCTATTAAAACAAGATGCCTTAACAATAACTAAAGTAAATGAATCTTGTAAGTCTTCAGGAGCCTGCACAATATTGTCTCACATAATACAACTGAAAAATATTTTCTACCTGCATTGTTGTATCTTGGGTCCAGCTTTTGAAGAACCTGCTTAAAGCCTTGCTTTACCATCATGAACCCCATCGGCAATTTCAATCACCGTTTGCTCTTCTTGTCATATGTTTACATAATTTCTTAACATATTAGGCAGGTGTGGCTCAGCAGGTACAGGGGGCAATTTGAAATGGAAGGTCAGTGGTTTGATCCCTAGTGTGGACTGAATCCCAAGTTGACTCCAATGCATCCATTGAGTGTAAGTGTATGAATTTTAGGTTAAAAGTGCTTAGTCGTAGAAGAAAAGGAAATGGGGACTGTTGTAAGCAAGCTCTTTCTTTGGGTGCTAAAATTCAATAGAAAAGCAGTATATAAATACTAGTGATTTTCTTTACATCACCATCTGCTAGTTTCTTGTTGTAGTGGCATTCAATAGTGTGCTTTGGCCTCAAGTAGTGAAACTTGCATATTTGGCAACATACTGTTTGGAGCGTGATGCTGAAGTAGCGCCAGTGTTAGGTACTACATCATAACTGGAAACTGATATGCGGCTCTTGCTATGAGACATGCCCGTCTTGTTGTTTTGCACACCAGATGCATGGCATTGCTGTAGCAATGATATTGTGATATGAAATTTAACATTTTATAAAAATGTATATAGTATCATCACATATAGCACAGCGTTTATACATTGTCTCAGTAATTTGCCCAGATCAGGTGGAAAATTAATTAAAGTAATTTGGATGTCACGTACACTTAAATATGTAAGAGAATATTTACATGTATTAGTGGGAAATAAGAGCAATGAATCTGTAAATAATTTCATCTTCTTTTATTTGAGTTTTGTAGTAGTATGGCATCCGGTTTACACTAGAGCTTTCAAATAGACTTCATTAAGGCATGTCCATTAAATACAAAATATTTTGGATATAAGAGCCATGTTAAGATTTTAAGCATACGTGTGGTTTTCAAACATAAGATTTTTACCTGAACATGAAAATTGCCCTATTTTAATACAAACCACCAGCTGCGGCTAGATGATGACAGTTTCCCATGAGCCCCATCTCAATTTCTTTTGGTAAAGTTGGCCTATTTTTCCTTTGCTCTATATTAGATTGGATTTGAATTCTTTAAAAAACTTTTCTTTTTTTCTTTTTTTTCTTTTTTTTCTTGCAGAACAGCAAAATTAGAAAATAAAAAGTTACATTTAATTTTGCTTGTAACAAGTAACTGCCAGTGGCAAAAATTACAACTCGATGGACACATGGCATTTCTATGCTGTCCGTTTCACAGAAGAGTAGCAACAATGGTTGAGAAAAGAACAGTGATAATTGTTGCAGGGAAATCATTAGTGTTCATATACTAGTTGTCTGGAACATCCTTTGTTTAAATGTATATCAGCATTCACTAAAGAACTCAATTGATCATCCCTTAGAACTATGTAACACTTGCGAACTGCAGTCTGAACTATGCCAGCTAGCAGTATTACTACTAGTTAATTCAGTGTTACAAGGCAATACATATGTAGCATATAAAGAAAAAGAAAGGCTCTAGGGCACAGAAAACACATGCCTCCACCTTTATCCTGATCATTGAAATTTTCATTCATTCTCTTTTTGATAAGTAGTAAGAAGTGACATTTCACTGTGCTCGAAGTGTTGTGTTCCTGTGCAACATTTTAATAGAACTATAACATGCTTTCATGCGTATTAAATGCCATTCATCTTCTGATTCGCATGCACACTACAGCATTCAGCTCAATATAGTCAATAAGGAAGAAAGAAGCAATAGGCTTGAGGTGAGAGCACCGCAAAAGTGCAAGGTAAACTTCACTGAATCCTCGGCTAAAGCTCATTCCTCTCATTACATCCACCCACTGTCAGTGCAAACAGGGAGGCAAGAGGCTTTTCAGTACACATCCAGTCTATGTCAACATCCCTCTGTCAAGGCTATCCACATGCTACTCTGTATGTGACAGACTTGTGTGTCCAGATGAAGTGTTGGATCTGATTTTAAAAAAAAACAAACAAACAAGATTATTACTCTTAGCCTTCAAAGACCTGAAGCCTTAATAATGAATGACTGTGTCATACCAATGCATTGCAAAAAAACCCCTGATTTTATTTATTCAAGGTAATGTGAATCGGAAGAGGAGAAGCTAAGGTGTCATACTGATTGGTGGATTTAACACTGAGTTGAGCACATTTAAGAGAAGAGCTCTAATCATGCGCTATTGAGTTGTTGTTGTGAAGCTGATTACAAATTACATTCCAGGCTACCGTGTTGCCTTTGGGCTCAACTCCAATTGAATTAGACTATCACCGTTCAGACATCTCAAGCGAGAGAGAGTGTGTTCTATCACTGACAGGTGTTCATTCTCAGAGACAGGTGAGGATGTGCTGGATACAGCTCCACTGCTTTTAATTATGCTTTCTTCTAATTTGATGCGGATATGCTTATAAGTATTCTCTTTAAAAAGGAGTCATCCCACAGCTGAAGTGTATAGATGAAATCTATGCACCTGTCAGTGCTTTTCATATAAATATAACACCTGCCATAAAAGTAAATGAACAGGGTAAAGAAAATTCATTAAATAAATAAAAATGCTCCTGCTTCAATTGATCTGCCTCTCAAACTTTATAGAATGCATCATTTTCACAAAGCAACATGCACAGTCCAGTAATGTAAAATGCCATTTATTATAAACTTAAAGTTTATCTAGCGCACTGAGATGGCAGTAAAGAAACCAAAAAGCTAAAAAGTCACAAAATCCAACAAGAGCAAAAGAAATGTACATATCTGTGGCATAAACTATGAAGCAAGATTAACAAGTAACTAGTAACAGCTAGTAACAGCAAGAATTCATTTTGATATGGCAACAAATTTACTAGTCTCTTTTTTAAGGCTGGGAGGGTCAAAATTGCACAAACTGAGGAATTGTTCATATTAAAATGTCCATATTGAACTTGAGTCATGGTACACAAGAGAGAAGTAAAAACATGGAAAAGCCACATGACATTGTTGCTTACTGAATTTAATTTTGAAAGTTTTTAAAAGTTATAAAGGTGCCAAACAGTACCTCAGACAAGAAGACACACACAGGGTGACCCAAGATGGATTAAAAGAACCAATTAGAAAAAGAATCAAAACGCACTACAAAAAAACCTATAGGCACATGAGAAAACTTTGAAGTCAAAGGAGCTTGCAAAGAAAAGCGTCTGGACTTCTTTAAGTTGCTTGAAGACGTTTCACCTCTCATCCGAGAAGCTTCTTCAGTTCTAAGGTCAAATGGTGGAGAGTCCCAGATATAAACCTAGTGGGAGTATCCCCCCACAGAGGGACAAAAGGACCCCCTGATGATTATTATTATTAATAACAACAACAACAACAACAACAACAACAACAACAACAATAATAATAATAATAATAATAATAATAATAATAATAATAATAATAATAATAACAATAATAATAATATCCTGGCATTATGTTGCAAATGATAGGGTTTAGGTCCCCATAAATGGAAAAATGAACCTCAAACAGTGATCTAATTGCCAAAAGAGATGTAACCATAATATAAAACTTTCACTTGAGGGGCCAACTGGAAAAGCACTTTTTTCCCTTTAGGTTTATATGTACTTTAAAAATGTTGTATTTTCAGAATAACATAAATTATACAACTTCTGGAAAAAAGACATAACTTTCAAAAGATTTCACTTTTTTCAAAACCACACTAGACAGATGGTTAAGAAATCCAGCTGTAACTTAGCTGGGCATGTTTAGTAGTTCCAAGTTCCACAAAAAAGTATTAATCAACATTTTCTGGAACAGGAAAAAGGAGGGAAGATTTCTCACATTTAATTAAATAAGGCCATGCTGCTGTTTCTAACGAGAACAAGAAAACAAGAAAACATGCAACCTGAGATACATCCCCAACCCCCGGGCCTCGGACCGGTGCCGGTCCGTGAGTCGTTTGATACCGGGCCGCGAGAGTTGAGGCTCAGGTGTGAAATGTATGGTTTTCAGGGTTTTTATCGGTTTTCAGCGTTATTTTGTTATCGTTTTTATCGTTAACTCGGTTTTCCTTGGTCTTTTCACGTGTGTTATGAATAAATCTTCTTTTTTTTGGTACCGGTACTAGTTTTATTTTGTTGTATTTATCCGCGACACCTTAAAGGCCGGTCCGTGAAAATATTGTCGGGCATAAACCGGTCCGTGGCGCAAAAAAGGTTGGAGACCGCTGATATATACTATACTGATTTTACAAACTAAACCCTGCCAAAGGCAAAAAGGTATGACAACCATGGTTATTAAGCTTACGGGAAATAAAAGTAACAGTTAAAAAAAAAGGCATTAAGGTGATCTAACTGTAACCCACTCCTGGGTAAGACCTCACTCTAGGTTCGGGGAGGAGCTGGACATGAGTGCGAATAATCATAACACAGAAATTTCAGTTAACTGTGACTTTAGTTTCAACAGGTAACAGTTTCATAACAGTTTCACAACAAAACAACAACTAGGGCCCTTAAAATTATGAAGCGCCTTGAGACGACTTTTGTTGTGATTTGGCGCTATATAAATAAAATTGAATTGAATTAAAAAAAGAAAAAAAATGCATTGTCCTTAATCACTGAAATTGTCCTTTTGAAAGTATTTATTAGGTTGCAACCTTATAGATCAGTTTATTCCTCGGAGTTTATAGCGGGTCAGTCAAGTCAAAGCACAGATCGAATGAGGGAATGATCTGTAATGATCCGTCAGTCAGCAAAAAAGTCCAGTGAAGTTTCACACTTAGTGTTTTTATAGTCTTGAGCAGTCGTCCCCAACCCCCGGGCCTCGGACCAGTACCGGTCCGTGAGTCGTTTGGTACCGGGCCGCGAGAGTTGAGGCTCAGGTGTGAAATGTATAGTTTTCAGGGTTTTTATCGGTTTTCAGCGTTATTTTGTTATCGTTTTTATCGTTTACTCGGTTTTCCTTGGTCTTTTCGCGTGTGTTATTATATTGTATCGTATTGTATCTTTATTTATTTCAGACATATACAGAAAAAAAAACAATATATACACAAGTACACATACTTGCATTTACAAATACGAATATATATGTAAATACACACACGTATGTGCTCAGATAAAACAAAAAAAAGAAAATAAATAAAATAAAACAGAGTCTAAATGACATGAAATGACAATTATTAGGTGTGAAATGGAGCAGGAAGAAGTATAGCATAATTATTAATACCTACCCCATGCTCAACATTCTATTGAATCCCACTATTCACCTAATTCCCATCATCACTTACCCCACACAATAAACAAGGAGAACATGTATAAACATAGCTACAGTGATAGATATAATTTAGATAAAATTTAGCATAGTTATATATACAATGGGTGATCAACTTTATCAGTTTCGTATTCTTCCAAAAGCATAAGAATAAATTTTCTTTTTATCGGTACCGGTACTAGTTTTATTTTGTTGTATTTATCCGCGACACCTTAAAGGCCGGTCCATGAAAATATTGTCGGGCATAAGCCCGTCCGTGGCGCAAAAAAGGTTGGGGACCGCTGATCTAGAGTGCACTTTTTTTGTCTGTTCACTGTTGCCAGTCGGGGTGACTGGTGGAATCCTACCAGAAATCAGATAAACCATTGGCCGTCTGACTGTGCAGATCTGGATCCTGGAAATCACACTGGGAGGCTCGCCAACAATTGGAATCACTGGTCTTTCCTCATGGAGTTCATAGCTTACTAAAAGACCTGACATGTATTTAGAAACAGGTTTACAGTCTCTGATCTATCACTTATTTCAGCATTCAAATTAATCATAAACTCAACAACGATAACTGCAATTTGCAATTACTTACATCCTGAAAAAGTGTGGTACTCTTCAGTTAACAGGTTAAATTGTAACTCGTGTTAGAACTTCTGCTTAACCAACATAGTTGCAATAGACACACATGTAACACAATTATTAGACAAATGAAATACAAATGTTAAAGCTTAAATTTTTTCAGAACATACGTTACACTAAATTCGGCACAAAAGCTATCAAATTGCATTTGTTCCCTCATAACACAAAGGCTCATCATTGACATGACACCTACAGTAGAGAAATGTGCATTAACTACTATGATAAGCATCATTGTCATGATCATTGAACATAGAAGGTAAATCAGTTAGCTTACAGAGACATGTGGAACGCTATTAACTTAGCTGACACCTCTGCTGATTTCGACAGTTCTGTCTAACATTCAACTCACTATTGAAATGTTAGCCGAAAACTTCTGAACACTTTTTAACAACTTTTATGAAGCCTTGCTTCCGTAACCAAGGCAGTTTCTGCTGCAAATTAAGATAGCGTCAGATTTTTCTTTTTCCTCTAATGGCTCGTAACAATACGCCATGTAAACACACAACTTCCTGTGAAAACTTCAAAATAAAGCTCCTGCTAGGCACAGCAGGAAGTGTGAAAATAAAACTTTTTTTCACATTATCACTTCTTGTGACAATAAAATAAAACAAATAAAAGAATTATTCTGAAACTAAACAAATACCTTATAAAGCTCATCTTGTTTTAACCCGTTTCTCCAGCTGGGTTACATAACCAAGTAAATAGACAGAAAATATTTTGGCTGTCTTGTTGGTTTGGAAGACACATGGACAGCTAAGTCATCAGATAATGTTAATACGCTGGATTGGCAAGGAGTATCAATAGACTATGGGTAAAAGAAAATGTGCTAACTTGGTCTGGTAACCATAGAGCCAGCCACAATACCATGTATTATAGCCATAATACCAAGTTATACATGGTAAAGTTGCAACACCCTTTACTGCGTACAACTTTAAGCTTTTATACAAATGAAATGAGAAATTAGTTTATTTATATGCTGTGAAGTTGGTCATTTCAGCATGATGGGCCCTGTGGGGACCAGTTAGCTTTTGGTGTCAGTCTCAAGTGGTCACTGAAAGAACCTCACTTTTTGGCAATTGATCGTTGGGTTCATCGATGTCAACCCTCAGAGGCTGCCACGTAATTATGACAAATCCTTGATTCACTGCATTTCCTCTCAAAATAAAATTGGATTATAACACCATTTACCCAGTTATCAGCAAACACTGACTTTTTATATCTATTGAGCAACAAATGGTGCTTACACTTAGCTCTTCTGCATACCATGAAAAAGCTGCTTGAAAAAAGATGACACACCCGTTTTATCGCAGTGAGTCAGATAAATGTTTGCAACTTTGTTGTCCCTACTTGATTCATCATTTTACACATTTCCACAATGGCTTTACAAGGTAATAGGAACTACTGAATTGTCATAAATGCTTTTATTGCCAAGTTTGAATTAATATCTTAACAAGGAGCCTTTCAAAAGGCAGCAATGAAATTAAACAGTTGATAAACTCTGAAGTCTTAAAATCAATACCCTATCCAGTCCTCTTAAACACACCCTTCAAACTGCATGTCAGGCAGCTCCGACAAAGCGGATTCTACCACAGTTAGTGCAAATGCTCACTCGGAGAAACAGTATGTATTTTAGGATCCCTATAATTTTGTCCACAATTGGTATTGTTTTCCACTAGTATTTATTAGATGGAAGACTGTGCTGCAGTGTGTGCTTTCACAATGACTTCCCATTCCCCATGTAATCTGCCTTTACACCAATAGTCAGGGGAAATGACAGCATCCCATATTGTGGCATGCTAAAAGTTTAAATGTGCGTGTTCTAATCACTGATTCTGCTAAATAATACATTAAATGCATCAACATTGGCTGCAGCAGAACTAAGCTCCTTAGTAGAGCTGCTTGCATTGTGTCTGTTTTGCTGCCATATTATATGAAGAGCGGATATCAATGCAGCAGCCTAATGGTTATGATGGTGTAGTGGAGCCCGTGGGAACCAGTGGTACATGTGTGAATGGGTAAGAGATACAGCTCTGGGAAGGCTCGACTTTCAACAGTAGGACCCTTGAGAGCACTGTGTGCCCACTGAGGCCTTCACTGCATACGTGATAACACTTCAGCAGGCAGCATCACTGTAAGATGCTTATTCTTTCTGATGTTTAGGATCAATAGCAGCTGCATAACGCTTGTTGCTGGTCTATTAATTACACATGGGCCACAAAATGAGGAACATAATTGTTCAACATGTCATATATGTTCTCTAGTCGCATCCAATATTTATTTTGTGGTTTGTACTGGTTACATCTATTCACATGAATTTAAATGCCTCTCGTAAAGTAGAACTTGAGAATGTGTGCTTTTATTTGTATGCGTGTGAATGACTGAACATGTACAAAATCTTGCAGCAAGAAATGTAAAAATTACAGCTACAATTTGTATTTGAATAAATATGCAACATAATCATTGAAGGTCAGAACGCCTACATGAAACAAAAATATACTTTATGACCTTGTTCTCCTCTTCTTACCACTTCATACCTACAAAGGGTTTTGAACGTATTCCAAGAATCTTCTTACCTCTACATAGTGCGGTTTTTAGGTGCATTTCTTTGTATTTTAGCAATTTGACCTGATCAAACAAGAAGCTTTGTGTGTGTGTGTGTGTGTAGTGACAGTGTGGGATGAAGTATACTTTTGATATATTTTTTTTTCCTGATGTTTCTTTAGCTAATGAGGACGTATTGACTGTTCTGATAGCGCTTTCAATGAGCCTGTGGAAGCGCGAGTTTCAAGTGCAGCCACATTATTCTGTTTTCCTTGCAAGACGCCTACATACATCAGGATGATCCATCTCCAGAGTCATTAACAAAATCACTTTAGTGCACTTCTGACAAGCCTCAGTGATTGCCACTAATGAACTTAGCACATCACAGATAAATCAAAGCTAAGAAAAAGACTTGGTTCATGCACAGCTGAGAAAACAGGCAAATGATGTAGGGGCACCTATTCTTTATTGGACTGAAACGATCAGTGACCTGTCATACACACATGGAGTGAAAATGCTAACAGGTTCCTTTTTTTAAAATTAATTATTCGATGTTTACTTTTTTGTAATGATTATCCTTTTATTTTTTTCAGATAGTAACGAGTATAGTTTGTTCTTGATTTTTCTGGCTACAAAATGTTTCCATCAATTCATCCATCCATTTATCCATCCATCCTTCTTTTGCTTATTCAATTCAGGGTCATCAATGAATTGGAGCCTATTGCAGCTGTCATTAATTTACCCTATAACTTATGTTTAGTTTAGACCTTTTTTTTATGGACTGTGCGATCTCATTTCAAGTGTATATGTGGTCAGAAATATGTTTAGCTAGCAGCAGTTGGTTTAGTTAGCAGCAGGGCACATGACTGAGACTGGTAGCAATTAATCCACTCTATGTTTCTGCCCAGGTTTGTAGCTCAAACATTATCAAAATAAGTGATCTTATAAAGGTATGGCATATTGGAAATATGAATGCTGCAAAAAGTAACGTCACTGTATGACACACAGTGAAACGCTTTTCTTAAAAGTAATGCAGTATGTTACTCAATTACAACCAGGAGAAAGACAGTTGTTATACTACTATGTTACTATGTGGATCCTGCTGTAGAAAGATGAACAGGTAGAAATGGAGGCTGCAGCCTGACTGTTCATCAGTTTGTTACCTGAAGTTCTGCAGCGGCTGACTTGGCTAACTTAGTGTTAGCATGTTGTCTGTGCAGGTGCTTCCAAGGGCAAAGTTGTGTATGATGTCTGATGCAGTTGTTTCTCTCTTCGAGCAGTCTCCACTTTACCATTGGACTCTCATCCTTTGTGCAACAAAAATGTTATGTCCAAATCCACGCTGTAAACTGTGCCACTGTTTTCCTCCTCCGACACATGAACTGAAATAGGCTGATCGCAGCGATAGTTCAACAACTGATAAGCGGATCGATAGGCAGGCAGACTAACAATTCCAAGGATTTGCAGGCAGACTACCAACACATTGCAATCAAAGTGAATCATAGGGAATTTATGTTTATGTGTTAAATCTGCGCCATACATATGTCATAGCTAAAGACCCCTGTGTAACTCTGCCTTGTAACCTCAACCATTACGTAGACTGCAACTTGTCATGCACCTAGCTACAAGTCATGTCAGAGCAACGATGGGCCTGTTTAGTACCAATGATTCCTGCTATGAATTTTCAGCTAGTTTTTCAGCAATTTTTGAATGAGCTCATATAGTTGGGGAAACATTTGGGAATGAATATGCTTGCCTCGACCAAAGAAAAAAAAATGAGCACAAAACAAGAGTGTGAACATACCATTTTATTTGTTTCTGTTGTGGTTTGCATTGCATCTTAAACCAAACCACCATATTCACCACATAAGTCTAAATAAGCTGTCTGTCGGTGCCGATGAGCATAACTTACTTGCGATACATCTGTTTGCAACAGGGGACTTTACTAAACTGCTTTCCAACAGGTTGTACTCTGATAATATTCTGCTATAAAAGCAAAGCTGCTGAGTACTCGTGTTATTTTTGCCATTAAAACTCTGTCCTGCAGTAATGGCATCACTATTAGTTGAGGAATTTCTGAGTTTGAGCTTGTACTGGCAACACTTTCAACATAAGTAGTGAATGTGAATTTCCTTTTGTTTTGATGGCAACAAATTTGCAACAGATGGCAGTTTTCACTGACTGATCAAGTTAATTACCACTTTATCTCAGACAGAATGGCATCCTGACTGCATTGAATCGCAAACTGATTGGTGACTGACTCCAACATACTGTTGTTTTATGGCTGCCTTGATGCACTGAAGTCACTCTTTTAGATGGCATTTAACCATGTGCCAACTAAGGTAGACCTGGTTCCTGTCTAAAGCATGAACTTGTTCTCCTTCTACCCAAAAATGTGACTGTACTATTACAATCTTTCTGCTGTACCATTAAAGCAATATACATAATTAATCAAAAATTATAATGTAATCGTATAATGTACTGACTCTGATAAGATCAATGCTGTGTAAGTAAAGGATTATACTCAGAGACTGCTACAAACACTGTGGAAAAGTAATCACTGCTATTACACTTTATACTTTGATGTCTACTTGAAAGTCTCATGCATAACTTTGTTATGGTAGAAGATGACTGCATGGCTGCCCTTTATTTGTGATCATATGCAGACATCCATATGAATCAAAATGTTTCAGCATCTGATAATGAAATTTAGATCACTCTGAATCAGCCGGACTCTAGCATACTCATGCATGGGGAAACCACAACATGCCTTTCATGAGCACTTTCAATTTAAAAAAATCTATAGATACTAAGTCTATTTCTCAAGTAAGATTTTGGATACGAGAGATCAACAGACAGATTGATGATGCAGCTGCAGTGATGCAGACATTATACCGGTCCATCACAGTGAAAAGAGAGCTTCGCTTTTACGCTCAGCTCTCGATTTACCTGTCAGTCTACGTCCCTACCCTCAACTGTGATCATGAGCTTTGGGTAGTGATTGAAAGAACGGGATCATGGATACAAGAAGCAGAAATGAGCTTCCTCCAAATGTTTACTTTTCTCACGGCCCAGGATGAGCTCATAGTAGAGCCGATAATCTACATCGAAAGAGGCCAGTTGAGGTGGTTTGGGCATCTGACAAGGATGCCTCCTGGGTGAGGTGTTCGGGATATGTCCCACTGAGAGGAGAACCCAGGGCAGACCCAGGACATCCTGGAGAGACTATATCTCTTGGCTGGCCTGGGAATGCCTTGGTGTTGCCCTGAACAAGTTAGGGGAGGCAGCTAGGAAAAGGGGGCTTCTCTGCTGCCCCCATGACCCGGTCCCAGATAAGTGGAAAAAAATGGATAGATGGATGGTTGATTGTGACTTTTACTGAGGTAAAGGGGTTAAATAATCATTTCATCACTTTGTAAAAAGCCTGAAAATTATTTTGTATTTCATGACTGATATGCAGTGTCTCTGTCAATATCTGTCATGGCAGATGAGTAAACGGACCCAAATGTGGATCTCTCGCTGAGTTGAACAGTGCCTTTATTTACAGTGAAGAAACAAGTAAACAGTAATCCACAGTGCAAGTCTTTCTTTTGTGATCCTCTCCCTTCTCCCTGTGATGCGTGGTAGTGCGTCAGTGTCCAACAAATTCCCGAAACTCCGTGAATCTCTCCTTCAGTCTCTCTGTCTCGTCCCTCTTTCTGGGGACAGGCAAAAACAAACACAGTTAGCTTTGCTCCGCTAGCAAGCGGCAGCACTCTCCTAACACTACACTTGAGTCACTACCAAGCTTGGTGCAATACTCCAGCACCGATGGTCGGCGCTCAACCCCTCAGTTAAGTAGTCCCACAGAAAGGAGTCTGATTGCTGGAAAGCCCAAATCAGCTGCCGGTGTGACGGCTCTCGCGAGGAGGCGCTTCAAGGTCGGAGGTCGCTCAACTTCCGCCATCAGAAAGAGCGACTTCCGTAAACACACCCTGAAGACAAAAAACACACTGGCAGGTCAGCCGGCAACGACCGCCAGACCATGACAATATCAGCTTTATTGACAGAGGTGACAGATAAGGAGAGAGAGACAAAAGGGGGACGACATGCCGCAAAAGGCTGCGGATGAGACTCAAGCCCAGGCCAGTTACTCTCAGCCATATTGCATGTGGTCACCTGCTCAACAAACTGAGCTAAACCAGCAACCTTTTCCATGTAATGTCATCTGTATTGGTGCAAGAAGTCTTCATGGGAATACCACACAGAAACAACCCAGCCAGATGTTAGATTCAAATCCAAGATCTTCTTGCTGTGAGGCAACAGTGCTTAGCACCACACCTGTGGTGTGCTAAGCAGCTGATACTTCATTCACAAGGGGCAGATTTTTACCCTGGATTCCTTTCTTAACACAGCCCCTAAGGGATTTATGTCTCCTCCTCAGACTGAACCATTTAATTGACTGGCAAATGTGTAAACCACTTCAGTATAGGCTGGAACACCTCTGGGATAAAGGGTATTTAGCTTCTTAACTCCCTCTTAAGCACAGCACAGGGAAAATCAAAAGTTAAAGTTACTATGATGCCCCCATCCCCCCTTAAGTTGAACTTTCTTATTTTCTGAGGCAATGAGTTTGTAAAATTTGATTTGGCTTTATAAAAAAAAAATAGACAATAGAATTGCCCTTTGAAAACATTCAGTTATCACTCACACAAATAGGAAATCACTTCTGCAAACGATGCTTTGTCACTTTTAATTTGGTCACTTAATGCAGCGACATGATACTAATATTAATACAATACTACAATAGATTTCATTTAGTCTGCATCCTATGTCGCTGATAATGAAATCTGATTTTTTTGTTGTTATTTTTCCCTAACACCATTTCTATCTATGGCAGAGCTCTGAGAGACATTGCTCCAGCATTTTCTGCCTAATTTACATCTGTCAGTAAACTGACAGGTGAGAAAAATGTTCTCGAAAAGTGAGATGGCTGTGAGCAGTGTGCAAGTTTAATAAACTCTCACCACAAACGCCCTCAGCAAAGATATGCAAGCATTTTGCATAAGTCAAGCTGGTCACGCAACATTTTCCACTGTGATTTATTTCATTTTGGAATCCTGCTCGGCATTAGTATTCCTTGTTGTCTACATCTCTCAGTTGTTTGAGCATCCCGTCATGTCTGATTGCAGCCACAGGTCTGCTTACACTACAGCTGTGGTTTGTACTGGTAGTTAAAAAAAAAAAAAAACACGTAAAAATGCCTCCATATGTGTGTGTTAGCAAGGTCAGGATGGGGGGGTCACTCTCACTGCCTTCTCGAAACCTCTACAGATCTTTGATTCATAACCTCATTTAAATTTCATTTTGTGCACCCTTTTCTGTTCATCAATATTTCAGATACATTCCCCCTTGCTGGTTCACGCATGTATTAGTTAAAATATTTGTCCATGTTGCATGATTTGGCTGGCATTTAGAGCAATTTTCCAAAAAAAATGCCCTGGATTTTTTTTATTTCAACGTGGATTTCAGTGCACTGCTTTTATATATAAAAAAGGGTAAGTCATTAAAGTGAATAATTGTCAGTACTGTATATACTGTACATAGATGTGCAGTAATGATTTGGAATATGTGACAGAGCTAAGGTGAAAAGCTCAAAGTTAAAGCAACTGAAGAGAGCTCATTAAAAAGAGTCAAGGAGGTGAAACAGGATGAAATCATTACTCAAAGAACTGCAGACCGTCTGCAAAAGCAGAAAAATGACACTGGAACTTATGTGCAGTGTTAGCTCATAGATGATGTCAGATGTCTATTCATATTAATGTACAGAATTCACCTGCTTGCTGCTACTACTGCACATTCACCCATACCCATACTATATATATATATATATATATATATATATATATATATATATATATAAACACCCAGCACGCCCCTGCGGGCGGTTTATCCTTCAAGCTTGGGTCCTCTACCAGAGGCCTGGGAGCTTGAGGGTCCTGCGCAGTATCTTAGCTGTTCCCAGGACTGCGCTCTTCTGGACAGAGATCTCCGATGTTGTTTCCGGGATCTGCTGGAGCCACTCGCCTAGCTTGGGAGTCACCGCACCTAGTGCTCTGATTACCACGGGGACCACCGTTACCTTCACCCTCCACATCCTCTCGAGCTCTTCTCTGAGCCCTTGGTATTTCTCCAGCTTCTCGTGTTCCTTCTTCCTGATATCAAATCAAATCAAATCACTTTTATTGTCACATCACATGTGCAGGTACATTGGTACAGCACATGTGAGTGAAATTCTTGTGTGCGAGCTTCACAAGCAACAGAGTTGTGCAAATACAATAATGTAAACAAGCAAAATACAAGAATGGCTACATCTGAAACTAATAAATATATGTACAATATATAATAGTATATGCATTTCTGGATGTGTATACTAAATATTTTTCTACGTGTGTGTGTGTGTGTACACATATTTTACAAATTAAATAGAGTAAACAATAAATAAAATATATAAAATAAAATATACAGAGTTGAGACATGTGCAAAACAAGTGGCATTTATATACAGTGTGGAGTGCATAATGTTAAAGTTCCAGTAGTGAAGCTGAGGTGTCTATGAAGTGTTCAGCAGTCTGATGGAAAAAGCTGTCTCTCAGTCTGCTGGTACGGGACCGGATGCTGCAGAACCTCCTTCCTGATGGAAGTAGTCTGAACAGTTTATGGCTGGGGTGACTGGAGTCCTTGATGATCCTCCCCGCTTTCCTCAGGCACCGCTTCCTGTAGATGTCTTGGAGGGAGGGAAGCTCCCCTCCAATTATCCGTTCAGAGCACCGCACTACTCGCTGGAGAGCTTTGCAGTTGTAGGCGGTGCTGTTGCCATACCAGGTGGTGATGCATCCAGTGAGGATGCTCTCAATGGCACAGTGATAGATAGATGCCGAATCTTTTCAGTCTCCTGAGAAAGAAGAGGCGCTGCTGCGCCGCCTTCACTGTTTTGTTTGTGTGTACTGACCACGTAAGATCCTCAGCCAGATGTACACCAAGGAACCGGAAGCTGCTCACTCTCTCCACAGCAGCGCCGCTGATGGTGATGGGGGTGTGTACTTCTCTGCACCTCCGGAAGTCCACTATCAACTCCTTTGTCTTTGCGATGTTGAGGGTGAGATGGTTGTCTTGACACCAGTGGGTCAGGGCGCTGACCTCCTCCCTGTAAGCCGTCTCATCACTGTTGGTGATAAGACCCACCACTGTAGTGTCGTCCGCAAACTTCACAATGATGTTGGAGTTGATAGTGGCTGTGCAGTCGTAGGTGTAGAGTGAGTACAGGAGAAGGCTCAGTACACACCCCTGTGGAGCACCAGTGTTCAGTGTGACGGGGGATGAGGTGATGCTGCCCAGTCTGACCACTTGGCGTCTGTCAGACAGGAAGCTAAGGATCCAGCTGCAGAGGGAGCTGATCAGTCCTAGATCCTGCAGTTTCCTGTCCAGTTTCGAGGGAACGATGGTATTGAATGCTGAGCTGTAATCTACAAACAGCATTCTCACATACGTGTCTCTCTTCTCCAGGTGTGACAGGGCAGGGCTATGGCATCATCAGTGGACCTGTTGTGGCGGTATGCGAACTGTAGAGGGTCCAGTGAGTCGGGTATATATATATATATATATATATATATATGTTCTTCCTCTACCCCCCCCCCCAATTTTTGCACATGTCGAGGAGCGTGTCAGGCTACATTTCACTGTGTGTTATACTTGTATAACTATGCATGTGACAAATAACGAACCTTGAACCTGATATATACTGAAAAAAGGTGTAAGAAAAGGGAAATGTCATGGATTTTTTTTTTTTTTTTGCTAAGGCCTTGTCTTATGGTAATATATGGATGTCATATTAAAAAAGATTAACTTACAAGCTGGCATCCATATGTTTTTGGTATTGGAATACTGATTTCTGTCCAGGTTTCCTTAATTCTATACCATTAAATGAGCAGCTCCCACTGAGATTAAATATCCTCAAACTGGCATATACTTACTTTAAATGTTTTCAGCTGTTTAATTTGGAGGGATGGTGATGTTGATGATTCAGCTCTCATCTCAGACATAATCATTTGTTGCACAGGCCAAGTACAAAGAATATCACAAAAATAAACTGGCTGCTGCAGTTTAAAGAAACTTTTGAATAGACAGATTTGCTCTTTTCACCAAACACAGCCAAAACTGCTCACAAAGATGAGTGAGATTTTACACTGTGATAGTTTACTGAAGAACTTGTTCCTACCTCAAATAACTTCAGAGCGAATACAAATCAGTACATCCATTCGAGCTGTGGTTACATTAGGTGATTACAGAAAACCAGAGAAGACATCCTTTTAGGGAATAAACCTCACTGTGTCCTCCTTTTGAGCTCAATTATAGCCCTTATTATTGAATGTGAATAAATGAACAGCCAGCCTTGGGGCAATTAGAGAAGACAAGAAGCGAATGAACAGCGAAGACGTGTAAAGGGCAGGTTCACAGTGTCTTCACAACATAATTGGAGCCCCAGTTCATTTCTATTTTAAACAAAATACTATAT
Organism: Maylandia zebra; assembly: GCF_041146795.1. Taxonomy (NCBI): domain Eukaryota; kingdom Metazoa; phylum Chordata; class Actinopteri; order Cichliformes; family Cichlidae; genus Maylandia; species Maylandia zebra. The sequence continues at coordinate 38,209,132 of NC_135188.1, read as the reverse complement.
CTCTCCTAAACTGTCTACTCTTTTTTAGTTTAATGGACAAAACCTATTATGAACATGTAAAACATAGGAAAGTTTATCAGTTTTCCATTTTTGTTATGTCTCAGACTTGGATTCAGTTTTTTTTTTTTTTTATAGTTATAATATCAGCTTAAAAAGCACACCTAGATAAGTGCTGGATGGAATGGATGACTTTTCTCAATGCTAGTACTCATGGAAAAACAAAACAGCCTCTGGAGTTTTATCCAGGGATAGCCTTATTGGTAGCTACCAAAGATAGATATAGATATACATATTTGTTACTGCTGCGCTTCGTTGGAAAAATTGAGTCATTCATCACTGTTCCCGCTAGACAAAGATCACAGAGAAGCTGTTTAGTTTATCCAAAGATTTTTGGACAATAAGACAATTTGGAGATTTTGTATATTGCCTAGAGTTGTCTGAATATTGTCAGAAACACAGCTGGAACACCTCACCAAGGAGGCATCCTTGTCAGATGCAAGGACTGAACTAGCAATTTCGATATCAAGGGGTCATACGTCTATTCTGAGCTCCTCTCTCTAGCTGAGAGGCCAGCCACCCTTTTGAGACAGCTGATTTCTCCCACTTGTATCCATATCTTGTTCTTTTGGTCACTACTCAAAGCTTGTGACGATTGATGACAAAAGGGACGTAAGGGACATAAACGTTATCCACAGCTTTGCTTTTACGCTGAATGTAAAAAGCAACCCGGAGAAACGTTAGTTGGAGGCATGGCCTACCTGATCTCAATCTCAGTGTTGTTTTGTTATTGGACTTTTTTTTTCCACAAAGAACACCATATTTAAATAAAATGATGTCCATAAGTGAACATGGCACCAGGAACCTTAGTTCAGAGGAATCATGGGATTTCCGACCGTATGTTCTGAGAGAGAGAGAGGACCTGAGCTTTGATCAGATGGCAGGGGAGGCTACTGGACAGACCTAGCTAATCTAAACATATAGTGAAGAGGTGAGGTCAAACAGCTTCTCAATGGCGGTGCCCTGGGGTGGAAAAGGTTTGCCCTGAGTTCCTAAAGGCTCTGGATGTTGATGCTGCTTTCAATGGCATGACTCTGTAACGTCATGTGGATATCTTAAAGATGGGAACTACCACCCTAGAAGGGAGAGTGGAGTTTGTGCTCCGACTACAGGGGGCTCAAACCGCTCCGTCAGTCAAACCTGAAATAAAGGATGAACAATGTGGTTTTCTTTCTGGTTGCCCGAACACTGGTCTGGCTCTTTATTCAATTCAATGCAATTCAATTCAATTTTATTTATATAGCGCCAAATCACAACATAAGTCGAATCAAGGCGCATTATATTGTACAGTAGATACAGAGAAAAACCCAACAATCAGGAGGGGTGTGACATGGGAGTACTTGGAAGACTTGGTCAGAAGCTTTGCAGCAGCATTCTGAACAACTTGCAGATGCTTCAAAGAGGCTTTACATAAACAAGTAAACAAAGAATTACAATAACCCAGACGAGATGAAACAAATGCACGAATGACAATTTCTAATTCGGAGCGCGATACAATGGGACTCAGCTTAACAATGTTTCTCAAGTGATAAAAACAGGAGCAGACCAGAGATTTAACATGAGCGTCCAAAGTCAGAGCTGAGTCAATAGTACCATCAAGGTTCCTGATAGAAGGTAAAGAAGAAAAAAAAGAGAAAAAAAAAAAAAAAAGAAAAACCCAACAATCATACGACCCCCTATGAGTGAGCACTTTGGCGACAGTGGGAAGGGAAAACTCCCTTTTAACAGGAAGAAACCTCCAGCAGAACCAGGCTCAGGGAGGGGCGGCCATCTGCTGTGACTGGTTGGGGTGAGAGAAGGAAAACAGGATAAAAACATGCTGTGGAAGAGAGCCAGAGATTAATAGCAGATATGATTCAATGCAGAGAGGTCTATTAACACATAGTGAGTGAGAAAGGTGACTGGAAAGGAAAAACTCAATGCATCATGGGAATCCCCGACAGCCTACGTCTATTGCAGCATAACTAAGGGAGGATTCAGGGTCACCTGGTCCAGCCCTAACTATATGCTTTACCAAAAAGGAAAGTTTTAAGCCTAATCTTGAAAGTAGAGATAGTGTCTGTCTCTCCCTCCCATTCTACTTTTAAATACTCTAGGAACAACAAGTAGGCCTGCAGTGCGAGAGCGAAGTGCTCTAATCGGGTGATATGGTACTACAAGGCCATTAAGATAAGATGGGGCCTGATTATTTAAGACCTTGTATGTGAAGAGCAGGATTTTGAATTCAATTCTGGATTTAACAGGAAGCCAATGAAAGGAAGCCAAAACAGGAGAAATATGCTCTCTCTTTCTAGTCCCTGTCAGTACTCTTGCTGCAGCATTTTGGATTAGCTGAAGGCTTTTCAGCGAGTTTTTTGGATATCCTGATAATAATGAATTGCAGTAGTCCAGCCTGAAAGTAATAAATGCATGAACTAGTTTTTCATGTATGCTATGTCTTCTAATGATGCTGCCTAGGGGAAGCATGTATAATGTAAACAGAACTGGTCCTAGCATCGAACCCTGTGGAACTCCATAATTGACCTTAGTGTGTGAAGAGGACTCTCCATTTACATGTACATATTGGAGTCTATTAGATAGATATGATACAAACCACTGCAGTGCAGTACCTGTAATACCTACAGCATGTTCTAATCACTCTAATAGGATATTATGGTCAACAGTATTGAACGCTGCACTAAGGTCTAACAGGACAAGCACAGAGATGAGTCCACTGTCAGAGGCCATAAGAAGATCATTTGTAACCTTCACTAAAGCTGTTTCTGTGCTGTGATGAGCTCTGAAACCTGACTGAAACTCTTCAAATAAGCCATTCCTCTGATCTGTTAGCTGTTTGACAACTACTCTTTCAAGGATTTTTGATATGAAAGGAAGGTTGGAGATTGGCCTATAATTAGGTAAGACTGCTGGGTGGACGGATGGCTTTTTAAGTAACGGTTTAACTACTGCCAACTTGAAGGCCTGTGGTACATAGCCGATTATTAGAGATAGGTTGATCATATTTAAGATTGAAGCATTAATTAATGACAGGACTTCATTGAGCAGTTTTGTAGGAATGGGGTCTAAAACAGCGGTCCCCAACCCCCGGGCCTCGGACCGGTACCGGTCCGTGAGTCGTTTGTTACCGGGCCGCGAGAGTTGAGGCTCAGGTGTGAAATGTATGGTTTTCAGGGTTTTTATCGGTTTTCAGTGTTATTTTGTTATCGTTTTTGTCGTTAACTCTGTTTTCCTGGGTCTTTTCACGTGTGTTATGACTAAATCTTTTTTTCAGTACCGGTAGTTTTATTTTGTTGTATTTATCCGCGACACCTTAAAGGCCGGTCCGTGAAAATATTGTCGGGCATAAACCGGTCCGTGGCGCAAAAAAGGTTGGAGACCGCTGGTCTAAGGCTACGTTCACACTGCAGGTCTTAATGCTCAATTCCGATTTTTTTATCAAATCCGATTTTTTTGTCTGCTCGTTCACACTACAAACAAAATGCGACAGCAAACGTGCTCTAGTGTGAATGCTCAAAGCGGCCCGCATGCGCAAAAGAAGATGTCACACACAACGCGCTCTGTTTAGACCCAGAGCAAACAATATTTTTTGACAGATGGCCCTTAATATAACCATACCAGGTGGTGATGCATCCAGTGAGGATGCTCTCAATGGCACAGTGATAGATAGATGCCGAATCTTTTCAGTCTCCTGAGAAAGAAGAGGCGCTGCTGCGCCTTCTTCACTGTTTTGTTTGTGTGTACTGACCACGTAAGATCCTCAGCCAGATGTACACCAAGGAACCGGAAGCTGCTCACTCTCTCCACAGCAGCGCCGTTGATGGTGATGGGGGTGTGTACTTCTCTGCACCTCCGGAAGTCCACTATCAACTCCTTTGTCTTTGCGACGTTGAGGGTGAGATGGTTGTCTTGACACCAGTGGGTCAGGGCGCTGACCTCCTCCCTGTAAGCTGTCTCATCACTGTTGGTGATAAGACCCACCACTGTAGTGTCGTCCGCAAACTTCACAATGATGTTGGAGTTGATAGTGGCTGTGCAGTCGTAGGTGTAGAGTGAGTACAGGAGAAGGCTCAGTACACACCCCTGTGGAGCACCAGTGTTCAGTGTGACGGGGGATGAGGTGATGCTGCCCAGTCTGACCACTTGGCGTCTGTCAGACAGGAAGCTAAGGATCCAGCTGCAGAGGGAGCTGCTCAGTCCTAGATCCTGCAGTTTCCTGTCCAGTTTCGAGGGAACGATGGTATTGAATGCTGAGCTGTAATCTACAAACAGCATTCTCACATACGTGTCTCTCTTCTTCAGGTGTGACAGGGCAGTATGTAGTGTCAGGGCTATGGCATCATCAGTGGACCTGTTGTGGCGGTATGCGAACTGTAGAGGGTCCAGTGAGTCGGGTAGTGCAGAGCAGATGAAGTCCCTGACCAGCTTCTCGAAGCATTTGCTTACGATGGGCGTCAGGGCTACAGGTCGCCAGTCGTTCAATGAGGAGATGGTGGAGGATTTGGGTACAGGGACGATGGTGGCCATTTTGAAGCAGGCTGGGACTACAGACAGAGAGAGGGAAAGGTTGAAGATGTGCGTGTTAGTTAGTACTAGTTAATGTTAACTGGATGGTTTCCAAGATGGCGCCGCGTATGGATGCCCTGGTGCTTCGGTGCGTTACTTCTGTTTTGTTTTACGGAGTCGTGGCTCAGTGAGGACATCCCGGACTGCGCGCTCAAGCTGGAGGGCTTTCATCTGCTGCGCGCGGACCGGCAGGCCTCTCTCTCTGGTAAGACCAAAGGTGGAGGTGTCTGCTTCTACATTAATAGTGGCTGGTGCACAGATGTAACAGTGATTGGTCAGCACTGCTCTTCCTCTCTGGAATACCTTTTTATTCACTGCAAACCGTTTTATTCTCCGCGGGAGTTTGCTTCATTCATCCTGGCCGCTGTTTACATCCCGCCAGACGCGGATGCGCAGGCAGCTCAGTGCGCACTCGCGGAGCAGATACTCCACATGGAGCGGACATACCCGGACTCTCTCATCATTGCTCTTGGGGACTTTAACAAAGCCAATCTGAGCCATGAGCTTCCAAAATATAAGCAGTATATTAAATGCCCGACCAGAGAGGAGAGGACATTAGACCACTGTTACAGCACGATCAGCGGGGCCTATCGCGCGGTGCCCCGCGCTTCACTCGGACTTTCTGACCACGTCATGATCCACCTAATCCCCGCGTACAGACAGAGGCTGAAGCTCTCCAAACCTGTCGTGAGGACAAAAAAACTGTGGAGCAACGAGGCTGTGGAGGAGCTTCGCACGTGTTTGGAGTCTACAGACTGGGACACAATGAAGGCTGCTTCTAACAGCTTGGATGAGTTTACGGACACTGTCACCTCCTATATCCACTTCTGTGAGGACAGCATTGTGCCATCACGCACCAGGGTGAGTTATAACAATGACAAACCCTGGTTTACTCCTAAACTCAAAAAGCTGTGGCTGGAAAAGAGAAAGGCGTTCAGAAGCGGAGACAGGGACTGCTACAGAGAGGCCAAGTACAGGTTCACTAAAGAAGTGGACATTGCTAAACATCAGCACTCTGAGAAGATGCAGCAGCAGATCTCAGAGAATGACTCGGCCTCTGTGTGGAAAGGTTTTAGGAATATCACAAACTACAAGCCTAAAACCCCCCACTCCACTGACGACTTGCTCTTGGCCAACACCCTTAACGACTTTTACTGCCGTTTTGACGAGCCATCAGGCAGCCTTCACACCTCCAACGGCCCCAACAATAGAGGCACTTTAGACACTAATTCCCCCACCTCTCCCCCCTCCATAGAGCCATCACCACCTTCAAACTGTTCACCTACAACACCCCCCTCCTCACCCCACACAAAAGAGGATTTCACACCACCTCCTCCCACCACAACTCTTCATATTCATGAAGCAGATGTGAGGAAGCAGTTTAAGAGTCTGAATGCTCGAAAAGCTCCCGGCCCAGACGGTGTGTCTCCTGCCACCCTCAGACACTGTGCAAACGAGCTGGCCCCAGTGTTTTCTGGCATTTCAACTCCTCACTGCAGGCATGTCATGTGCCTGCCTGCTTCAAGTCCTCTACCATAATCCCTGTCCCCAAGAAACCTAGGATCACTGGACTAAATGACTACAGACCCGTGGCTCTGACATCTGTGGTCATGAAGTCATTTGAGCGCCTAGTTCTCTCCCATCTCAAGACCCTCACGGCCCCCCTCCTGGACCCCCTGCAGTTTGCATACAGAGCCAACAGGTCTGTAGATGACGCCATCAACATGGCCCTACACTTCATCCTGCAGCATCTGGACTCCCCAGGAACCTACGCCAGGATCCTGTTTGTGGACTTCAGCTCTGCCTTCAACACCATCCCTCCAGACCATCTCCGAGGCAAGCTTTCCCAGATGAATGTGCCTGATCCCATCTGCCGGTGGATCACTGACTTCCTGACGGACAGGAAACAGCATGTGAGGCTGGGAAAGAATGTCTCAGACTCCCGGACCATCAGCACCGGCTCCCCTCAGGGCTGTGTTCTTTCTCCTCTGCTCTTCTCCCTGTACACCAACTGCTGCACCTCCACCCACCAGTCTGTCAAGCTAATCAAGTTTGCAGATGACACCACCGTTATTGGGCTCATCTCGGACGGGGATGAGTCTGCCTACAGGAGGGAGGTTGAACGTCTGGTGTCTTGGTGCAGCCACAACAACCTGGTGCTGAATGCCCAGAAGACAGTGGAGATTATTGTGGACTTCAGGAAGCACACAGCCCCACTCCCCCCCATCATCCTGACTGACACCCCCATCACCTCTGTGGACTCATTCCGCTTCCTGGGTACCACCATCACTCAGGACCTGAAGTGGGAGCCCACCATCACCTCCGTCATTAAGAAAGCCCAGCAGAGGATGTACTTCCTGAGGCAGCTGAAGAAATTCAACCTGCCAACACGGACGATGATGCAATTCTACACCGCAATCATCGAGTCCATCCTCACCTTCTCCATCACCGTGTGGTACGCTGGAGCCACTATCAGGGACAAACAGAGACTGCAGCGTGTTGTGCGCTCTGCTGAGAAGGTGATTGGCTGCAGACTCCCATCTCTGCAGGACCTGTACACCTCCAGGACACTGCGGCGTGCAGCTCGGATCTCAGCTGACCCTTCTCACCCTGGATACAGTCTGTTTGACCTGCTCCCCTCAGGCAGGAGGCTCCGGTCCATTCGCACCAGAACCTCTCGCCATAAGAACAGTTTCTTCCCCTCTGCTGTTGGACACATGAACAATAAACGTACGACTGTCCCCACCACTAACTCATGACCCTACGCTGTGTTCACTGCATGATTCCATGTTTTGGCACTGATCACCACCTGCACTCATGTATATATCTTTCTACGTAGCACTTTTAATTCTTATTCTCATGTATATCTCATGCATATATCTTTCTACGTAGCACATTTAATTCTTATTCTTACTTTTATTTTTTCATGTCTATTTAAGCGCAATTTATGACAGCATGTTTGCACTGAAGCACCGCAGCAATTTCCTAATGTTGTAAACCTGCTCAACATTTGGCAATAAAACCCATTCTGATTCTGATTTTGATTCTGATTCTGCTCAATAGAACTCTGACTTTTTGTCAGCCTGGCTACAGTGCTGAAGAGAAACCTAACCTAGGCTAAATGATGATCACACATTAAACACATATTAAACAAATATGTAAGACTGCGTTCTTCCATTTGCGCAACATCTCTAAAATTAGAAATATCCTGTCTCAGAGTGACGCTGAAAAACTAGTTCATGCATTTATTACTTCCAGGCTGGACTACTGTAATTCATTATTATCAGGATGTCCAAAAAACTCACTGAAAAGCCTTCAGCTAATCCAAAATGCTGCAGCAAGAGTACTGACAGGGACTAGAAAGAGAGAGCATATTTCTCCTGTTTTGGCTTCCCTTCATTGGCTTCCTGTTAAATCCAGAATTGAATTCAAAATCCTGCTCCTCACATACAAGGTCTTAAATAATCAGGCCCCATCTTATCTTAATGACCTTGTAGTACCATATCACCCTATTAGAGCACTTCGCTCTCACTCTGCAGGCCTACTTGTTGTTCCTAGAGTATTTAAAAGTAGAATGGGAGGGAGAGCCTTCAGTTTTCAGGCCCCTCTTCTGTGGAACCAGCTTCCAGTTTGGATTCAGGAGACAGACACTATCTCTACTTTCAAGATTAGGCTTCAACTTTCCTTTTTGCTAAAGCATATAGTTAGGGCTGGACCAGGTGACCCTGAATCCTCCCTTAGTTATGCTGCAATAGACATAGGCTGCCGGGGGATTCCCATGATGCATTGAGTTTTTCCTTTCCAGTCACCTTTCTCGCTCACTATGTATTAACAGACCTCTCTGCATTGAATCATATCTGTTATTAACCTCTGTCTCTCTTCCACAGCATGTCTTTTATCCTGTCTTCCTTCTCTCACCCCAACCGGTCGCAGCAGATGGCCGCCCCTCCCTGAGCCTGGTTCTGCCGGAGGTTTCTTCCTGTTAAAAGGGAGTTTTTCCTTCCCACTGTTGCCAAAGTACTTGCTCATAGGGGGTCATATGATTGTTGGGTTTTTCTCTGTATCTATGAAGCGCCTTGAGGCGACTTATGTTGTGATTTGGCGCTATATAAATAAAATTGAATTGAATTGAATCCTCTAAATTTGTGACACACCATTTCCTCTCCAGCCTACGTGTTTTCTGCTTTAGGCTATGTGTTTGAGAATTATACCACGGAGTCAGGTACTTCTGATTTGAGACCTTAGCTACAGTATCCAGAGTCGTACGTAGTGAGACGGTAAAATTATTAACAAGATAATCGACCTCTGTTGGGGTAGCGTTCAGGTAGCTGCTCTGCTCTATGAGCATTGAAGATGATAACAGTGGGTGGATTATATTCTTAAACTTAGTTACAGCGCTTTCAGAAAGACATCTACTGTGATAAAGTCTACTCTCCACTGCTGTGTAATCAATTATTGTAAATGTAAATGTTATCAGGAAATGATCAGACAGGAGAGGGTTTTCAGGAAACACTGTTAAAAGTTCAGTTTCTATGCCATATGTTAAAACAAGATCTAGAGTGTGATTAAAGTGGTGGGTGGGTTCTTTTACATTTTGAGAGAAGCAAATTGAGTCTAATAACAGATTAAATGCCATGTTGAGGCTGTCATTTTTAGCATCTACATGGATGTTAAAATCACCCACAATAATTATTTTATCTGAGCTGAAAACTAAATCAGACAAAAAGTCTGAGAAATCAGAGAGAAACTCTGTGTAAGGCCCAGGTGGACGATATATGATAACAAATAAGACTGGTTTCTGAGTTTTGGTGGACAAGGTTAAGCATCAGGCTTTCAAATGACTTAAAAGTCTGTATTGGTCTTTCATTAATTAATAAGCTGGTGTGAAAAATTGCTGCCACACCGCCCCCTCGGCCTGTGCTTCGAGATTTCTGGTAGTTAGAATGACTCGGGGGTGTTGACTCATTTAAACTAACACTAGCGTGTAAGACTGAAACTCTGCTTCCTGGTCCCAACTCTGGATAGTCATATTTTGGGGGGTTAATATGTTTGTCCATATTTCTAGAAATGAGAGCTGCTCCATCCAAAGTGGGATGGATGCCGTCTCTCCTAACAAGACCAGGTTTCCTCCAGAAGGTTTGCCAATTATCTATGAAGCCCACATGTTTTTTTGGACACCACTCAGACAGCCAGCAATTTAAGGAGAACATGTGGCTAAACATGTCACTCCCGGTCTGATTGGGGAGGGGACCAGAGAAAACTACAGAGTCCGACATTGTTTTGGCAAAGTTGCACACCGATTCAATATTGATTTTAGTGACCTCCGATTGGCATAACCGGGTGTCATTACTGCCGACGTGAATTATGATTTTACTGTATTTACATTTACCCTTAGCCAGCAGTTTTAAATTTCCCTCAATGCCGCCTGCTCTGGCCCCTGTAAGACAATTGGCTATGGTTGCTGGTGTCTCTAGCTTCACGTGTTTGAGAACAGAATCACCAATTACCAGAGTTTGACCCCCGGCGGGTGTGTCGTCGAGTGGGGAAAAATGGTTTGACACATGAACAGGTTGGTGGTCACCCAGCCGCCCTCTTTCCCCAGCTGCTTGGGGTCTGCTGGTGAACAGCTAGCGGGGCCTACGCTATTTTCGGTTGCACCAGCTACAGGGGCCTGGCTAGCTATAGGTGAATGAAGGGTGTGAAGCCAAGTCTCCAATTCAGTAATCCTGGCCTCCAGAGCTGCAAATAGGCTACATTTGTTACAAGTATCATTACTCCTAAAGGAGGCTGAGGATTAACTAAACATCTGACACAACGAGCAGGAAAGTGCAGGAGGGACAGTTGAAGTAACCATGGTGCTAATGAGTCGGCTATGAGCTAAGCTAAGCTAGCGCAACAGTACAGACACAGTGAGTGAATACTTTGGCTATAAATTAGGTAGTGACTACACAGAAAGTGTGCTTCGGATGAAGCACGTGAAGATTATACTATGAAAAAAGAATGTATTTAAAAGTTGTTAATTAAATTGCTAAGTAGATAAGCTACTCAGAAACACCACTGTGTTTGAGCAGGAACAGGAAGTGATACTCTACCGCAGAGCGAGCAAACACCAAGTGACAGCGCCACCAAGAGTCAAGAGAGCAAAATCTTTATTATCTCAAAGATATTTAAGTGTACGTGGGAGTTTGTCCAACCAGCCTACATGTGTTTTGTTAACCTGAAGAAGGTTTTCTACTGTGTCCCTCATCATTTTTATGGGCAGAATTTACAGGTGTAGACAAATGGTGGGAGGCTTACAATTTGATGGCCTCTGAATCAGACCTCTGATTTTTGTAGATGATGGTTCTGTTGGCTTTATCAGGTGGTGACCTCAAGCTTGCACTGGAGCGATTCACAGCCAAGTGTAAAATGGTGGAAATTGGTCAACAATTTCTCTTTGACCCAGAGTGGACACTCCACATGTTTGCAGCATCAGATTTAGAAGTGCTGATTCTCAAGTGAAAGAGTATAGGTATCTCTGGGTCTTTCTAACACAGAGTTGTGAATGTTTGAACAAAGGGTTTAAATAATGTTTAAATAATCTTAATACATTTATGCAAAGCAACGACAAAGTACAATCTTTCATATTTATGATGCCAGTTATTTTTCTTTTCATGGTGGAGTTTTGTGTGTGTACAGATGAGAAAAAGGAAACTTTATTCATATTGATTCTGAAACTTTGATATTAAAAACCTACCAGAAAGGCTTAATACAAAGATCCATTTCGAAGGCTGGATTAACAGACATCCACAATTTCTGTTGGAGTAATGGAAATTAATCACTCTATTTTTGGTGTTAGTCATTATTGGTATGGCTGTTTTATTTTTGCTACTGTTGCTGCTACCTTTACCATAGGTGTTTTTGTTTTCTTCACATTTGACATGATGGTTATACAGTACATTCGTTTACTCTTGAGGTTGTTTGAGCTTGTTCTTGGATGTGCTATAATCATTGTACAGCAATTTGCCCTTTTTGGATAGTAATTCTAAATCTTATCCAAATCAACCAATGACCCTGATGTCGCTCATTTTAATCACACATTTTCATCATATTTAAAACTATGTTTTCATAAACACTTACCCCTCCTAAAAAAGAAGGAATAATCTAGTTACTGTTGAAAAAAGTGATCTTCATCTTTTCACTAACAAAGCCTTAGCCCATGGGTTTGCTGAAAGCAGAAAGATCGCTCTCCCCTCTTGCATTTCAAACAGAATTTGTCCACTGCACAAAGGCACAGTCCCAAAATCGCAGCCTAATGAGACACAAAGGATTTTAACACAGCTAGTGAGAATGCATCAGACTTGTAAAGCAGATGCTTTGAAGATCTTTCACTTCTTTTCTGTCTGTGCTCCAAGCCTTGCTGTCCCCTCTGCCACCTTCCCCACAGCAAGGCCACACATTTTGCGGTATGTTGATTAGGAGACAGAACAGCGGGGACTGACATTGATTCTAAGTGTGATTGATATAATGCATGAAACTTGACAACCTCACCAATAAACCAAGTTTTTGCTCATTGGCATATAAACAACAGCTTATCGTTGGTGTCTCAGAGAGAATATTTCTAATCAAATTAAATTTAAATGTTCAATGTTATTTGAGAATTCCTTAATAAATTGAGATCTCCCATTTGACTGTAATTATAAAATGCCCCTGAAGATATTCCTGGTGTCTAACTTACCTTGAAACAAATTGAACAAATTGAAATAAAGCGGATCAGGGATTTAAAATTGCCCAACTCTGAAACAATTTTCATTAAAAGTTAATGAATGAGGGTTTCATTAACTGAGTGAAGACCTCCCAATCTTGAAAAAACGTCCAAGAGTTCCACATCAGGCTACGGGGAAGTGGGGTATTTATTCAATTAGTATTTCTATTATATGGCTGAAAAAAGTTCTCTCTATCATAATACTTTTATGCATTTGCCAATGCCACTTTAATCATGTTGCTTAATTCACTAACCCAGACCTTCCCAAAGTGTGGGGCCCGCCCCCTAGGGGGGGCGCAGAGCCATTGCAGGGGGGGGGGGCACGGTATGAAAAGGGCGGGAGGGGGGGAACAAAACGCTTGGACATTGCTAGCACAGGGCACCCACAGAAACGCAAAGCAGGAGATGAAGCATAGCTGAATATGTTTCCAAATTAACTTCATTCTAAGCCAAAGACATATGGTGAAGCATGTCTTCCCTTTGGTTTCACCTGCACAAGTGCCAAGGTAGGTCTCCCTGCAAAATTGGTTTTCCCTGTGTCGGGAGCACACGCCCAGATGGCAAGACAACATTGAATTGATGTTGATTTTTCATCCGATCCGTCGTTATGGTCAGGGTTGAAATGCCAATGTTGTAACAATATTGAAATACTGTGGTAAACCGACGGTCTTACTATAGGGGCGTTGTAATGATGTTGATTTACCGTTGTTTTTTTGTCATTGATATTTGATCTTTTTGTAGTCGACCAGGTGACAACAACAACGTAGAGAAAATGTCTATTTATAGTTGACCATCATTCGGCGCCGGTCACCATCAAAAACCCATCGATTTGTAGTTGAGCGTTAAATTGCATTGCAACTGAGAGGGTATAAAGTACCAGAGAAAGTAGATTTATTGTTCTTTTGTTATCAATGACTTTGGTCTAGTTCACCAGCTTTAAAAAATCGTGTCGACGTGCAATTTATGTATAGTTGACTGGGAAATTAAAACAGCGATCACTTGGACTATTCCGCAGCACCCCTCTCACAGTGGTACATCCCTCCAGGTAACCATTGTCTTGTACAGTAGAGCGGGACATTAGATTTACTCTCAGCGGAATTGACCGGAGAAAGTTCATGCACACGAGGAAAACGGAGAAAACGCAGCGTCAAAGGTATGCGCCTATTTTGACGTCACACTGTGCGCCACATTTTTGTCTCGGTGCCATGAATTCCTAAATTTTAGGATATTAATATTGACATGATACATTGTGAGACTTTTTTTTTTTATAAAGGGTGTCCAATTTGAGGAATAAGTACAATTATGTGTTTAGGTGGTTTAAGTATTGATGGAAACATGCAGTAGTTTAGTATTGGTTAAAATACCTATAAAGAAAGGTAGATTTCCAGTCATGATTTAACTCTTGTTTTAATAAAAAGCAACTGCGAAAGAGGTGGAAAATCAACACCATAGCTCAACAGTGTTTCAATATCAGAATCTTGTTTCAATGTCAACAGTATTAGAAAATATAACGTCGAATCAATGTCAGGTTTCAACATTGATTCAATATCAAAACCCGACATTGTTTCAATATAAAAAAAGGGTGCAAGAGTGACGTTAGGTCAACGTCACACCTCAACGTTGATTCAATGACATCGCCTGATATTGACTAAACATTGTTTCAATGCCGCACAGCAATGCCGCACAGCAAGAAGGTCCTGAGTTCAATTCCACCATCAGGCCGGGGTCTTTCTGTGTGGAGTTTGCATGTTCTCCCCGTGTCTGCGTGGGTTCCCTCCGGGTACTCCGGCTTCCTCCCACCGTCCAAAGACATGCAGTTTGTGGGGATAGGTTAATTGGATAATCCAAATTGCCACTAGGTGTGAATGTGCGAGTGAATGTGAGTGTGAATGGTTGTTTGGCCTTGTGTGTTAGCCCTGCGACAGACTGGCGACCTGTACAGGGTGTACCCCGCCTCTCGCCCTATGACAGCTGGGATTGCTGGGATTGCTGGGACAGCTGGGATTGCTGGGACAGCTGGGATTGATGATAAGATGGCGCCGGTGAGGTCGGCTGCCGTCACGACTGCTCCGACCACTTTTTCTTTGTCTTTGTTTTTTAAGTTAGTTTTCAGCGTTTCTAAATCGGCAAAATCATCACCATTGGGTACATTAGGTGTGACAGTGACACTCTTGTTTCTATTGGTTTACAATGTACTCACAATTCGAAGTTTTTAACTCCGGATCCGAGCTGGCTGAGTGAGATCTTGAGGGAGAACAAAGGGAAGCGGCGGCGGCCTAGAGGGAAGCGAGCCGGCGTCAGGAACAGGCTGAGAGCTCGTGCACACCGCACACCTCTGCCTAGCATCCTGCTCGCCAACGTCCAGTCACTGGAGAACAAGCTTGACGACCTCAGGGCCAGGATAAAGTTCCAGAGAGACATTCGGGACTGCAATCTCCTCTGCTTCACCGAGACATGGCTGAACCCAGCGGTGCCGGACCACGCCATCCAGCTGGCCGAGTTCTTCTCGGTTCACCGCATGGACAGGACACGGGACTCGGGGAAGTCAAGGGGAGGCGGCGTGTGTTTAATGGTGAACAACAACTGGTGCAACAGTGCGAACGTTGTTCCTCTCACATGCTCCTGCACACCAAATCTGGAACTACTGTCCATCATGTGTCGTCCTTTTTATCTACCTCGGGAATTTACATCGGTCATTATAAGTGCCGTTTATATTCCACCACAAGCGGACACGGTCTCCGCCTTATGCGAGCTGCATGAGGCATTCACACAGCACCAGACACAACACCGGGACGCTGCGCTTATTGTGGCGGGGGACTTTAATAGCGCCAACCTCAAACGCGCAGCGCCGAACTTTTATCAACACATCACCTGCCCCACCAGGGGTGAAAGGACACTGGACCACTGCTACACTACGGTCAAGGACGGCTACAAGGCACAATCCCGCCCCCCGTTTGGCAAATCTGATCACGCCGCCATCTTCCTCATGCCAAAATACAAACAAAGGCTGAAACAGGAAGTTCCGGTTCAGAGGAAGGTCGCGTGCTGGACGGATCAATCGGTGGCCGCGTTACAGGACGCACTCGATGACGCAGACTGGGGCATGTTCAGAAACAGCTCCGACGATGACGTCAACGTGTTTACGGAAGCGGTTGTGGGATTCATCGGGAAACTAGCGGATGATACCGTGGAGACAAAGACTATCACTACGTTTCCCAACCAGAAGCCGTGGGTGGATAAAACCATCCGCGACGCTCTGAGATCCCGCACCGCTGCCTACAACACGGGACTCATGACGGGGGACATGGACTCGTACAAAGCCGCGTCATATAACGTGCGGAGGGCGGTGAAAGAGGCGAAGCAGCGCTACGGGAGGAAACTAGAGTCACAACTCCAACAGAGTGACTCTAGGAGCCTGTGGCAGGGACTAAGGACAATAACGGACTATAAAGCACCAACAACCGGTATGACGAACGCGGCCATGACTCTGGCAGACGAGCTGAACACTTTCTATGCTCGCTTCGAGGCTGCAGCTAAGGTCTCCAACAATGCTAGTGTTAGCGGTGCTAACGGCTGCAGACAGGAAGATACTGCCAGCACTGGAAACGTGCTCGTCATCTCCGAGAATGAAGTAAGGAGAGCCTTCAAGAGAGTGAACACCAGGAAAGCAGCAGGACCAGACGGCATCCCAGGTCGTATCCTCAGAGACTGCGCATACCAGCTAGCTCCTGTGTTCACTGAGACTTTAATTTATATATTTTATCTTATTCTTCCCAGTTAAATTTACCCTTCATTCTAATTTGTGTTGTACAGTTATTTCATTTTTAACCTTAATTTATATTTTATTCCTTCCTAGTTACATTTACCCTTTTTAATTTTTCATATTTATTTCCTATCTTATTCATAGCCTTTCCTTTTTTGTTTTCTTTAGGTCACGAGCAGTTGTCCAAGCATTTCACTACATATCGTACTGTGTATGACTGTGTACGTGACAAATAAAATTTGAAATTGAATTTGAATTTGATTTGGATAGGCTCCAGCACCCCCCGTGACCCTGAAAAGGATAAGCGGTAGCGAATGGATGGATGGATGTTTCAATGTTTCCTTGCTATGTGGGATCGGCTCTTCAAATCACGGACAAACAGTATCCCAGAGTTGTTTATGTTTTCAAACCCATTTTGCACAGAGAAGCATTTTTTGAAAAATGCATTGATAGCAATGTTGAATATTATTACACATGAAAAAAAAACCAACTACAGTAAAATAATCACACCATGACGCCTCTGCCTTTCTACATGAGGGACAGTAACTGCGTGTGTAAGCGTGTAAAACCTGAAGATAGTAAGATTAACAGTAACAGTATTTTGTCTCTAGCTCCCATTCTGCAATTCATCTCATGTAAGCGTGGCGCACAGCGTGACGTGAAAAAAGGCACATACCTTTGATATTGCGTGACGAAATCTGTATTCCTCGTCCACACGTAAACGGAAAAAAAAGAGTTGTAAAAAATCTCCGTTTTCGGTGATAGGAACCGCTGTTTACGTGTGGACGAAACAGCTGCGTTTTCAAAAATATGTTTGAAGGTAGCCTAAAAGAGTTAGTAGTTTATTTTATTACTATCTGTCGTTTATTGCAGATTACTTGTATTTGCTTAATTGTTAACTAAATGTTTGAGGTGTGAAAGAAACCGCAATGGAGCAAAATATCGGTGTGTGTGGTTGGAGGATGTGTTCGTGCATGTGCGTGCGCGCGTGCACGGGGGGCGCAAACATTTTTCTTGTAAAACAAAGGGGGGCCTAGCAAAAGAAGTTTGGGAACCACTGCACTAGCCAATACATAATGTTCTAAAAATGCAACTTATTTGATTTTTTATTTGTTAACCTAATCCTTCATGCCTATAAGTCATGTTTTCTTAATTAATTTATTTATTTGTGCGTCACTCATTTGTTTTTTGTTTTTTTAAATTGGGCACATAGCAGCCATGATTGACAGGTAAGCCAAAAACCTGGGTGGTAGGACTCACCTCCATTAATTCAAGTCAGTGAACTTGACTTGGATTATCTTTCTCCTGCTGATGTCTTCTGAAACTTTTTAAATTTAAATATGTAACAGTAATATGGTTTGCTGTGTGGTAAAGTGCATTCAAGCAGTTTGCACCATAACGGTGAACATAATCAAATGCGTAATCCTGTCCAGTGTGACTGGTACACCAGGGGCCAAACTTTAAAGTTAGCTTTAAAGTTAGGATTTTTCAATTGCTGCAGTCATCTATTTATACTGTCTACACGGCTGCCTCTGATGAAACTTCATGCTTAACTTTGCAACACATGTACAGTATAACTTCATCTGTCACTACTAGTTCACTATCCTTCCCTTTCATTCTCCCACAGAAGAAAACAGTAGATGAGTTAAGTCATGTTTAAGATTGCTGCTATTGATTTTTGGATCCTTGCAACATTCTCTTACAATGATATTGTGCCTTTCTGGATAATCTTCACGAGCAAAGAGTTTTATCTATTTATTTTTAATATGGGTTGAAGGACGGGAAACAAATGCAGTTCTTTAAATACTGAAACTGTTATTCTCGTTATGCTATTCATAAGTCAGGCATAATTGGGTTATATCAAAAGGTGTCACCAGCTTTTTACAGAAATTGTACTCTGATATCACAATGTGTAGCTATATTGATCCATTCCAAACCTCTAGCCAAGTTTGTAATGTAGCAATGCCTTTCTTGGCAGTCTATCGAATCTAAAACAGTTTATTGAATTATTGCTTTAAGGACTTTTGTGAGATTCGGAATAGTATTTAAAACATTTGTAACAATTTTCTTTTTTGAGAAATTTTGCCTACTCACATTTATTACCTCTTATTGGTTTCAGGGGCATTTGCTTTATTATCTTCCCAAAGTGGAAGCTTTGCCTCAAAGAGTTCCAGAGCATCTAAATGTAAAAACCTTCTTGGCAAATTTACTAAGAGATTGTGGGTATTTGGAGCGCGATTGTCGGCATGCGTCTTTTCTCAAAGATTCTGACCTCACATCCCACCTGCTGGCACGCGATCACAGAATTTGAGTGAGACACGTTTGCAGATTGAAGAAGTAGAACACTGCACTTTCTGTGATTATTGCAGGCAGATAGTGTTTTATCATCAAGGGAGTTTTTTCACATTAACTCACAAAGCACACAGCCAGGGCCCTGACTCCGCTGCAGTTAAAGAAAAAAGACTGATTGTGCTTGACGCTACTCTGTTCTGATGTTTCAAGAGAAATTGAACTGATTTTTGTCAACCCCCCACCAATAGCTCTCATGTCCCTGCTGCTCTGCCTTGTGGGATAATCAATATTTCCTGTGTGTGCAGCCACGGACCTTATCGCAGACCTAATAAGTCTGGGTGAAAATGTAAGCGGCAGAATGGAACATTCAAACTCAAAGTCTCATGAGGAGACAAATCTTTCAGCAAAGGGACCCGGCTGCTAACTCAGATGAGACAACAGTGTGGAATGAAGGGGGGAGGCAACAGCATTGCAAGTTGTGCCTAAGACAAAAGGCTTCCCTTGGTTAAAAACACAGCTGCAGTCTTTGTTTTTGGCACTCATTTCACAAGTCTGATGGAAATTTGCAGCTGAGGCATTCATTCAAGTGTGTGGGGGGTGGCGGTGGGGAGCAACTGAATAGCAAGAGTAGCCGAGGAGAGCAAGCAAGCAGGGGGAGTGAATACAGAAAGTGCAAGGAGTGCACCATTATTCATGCAACACAACATGTTGACCCATTTGTTCTAGAGATTTTTTAAGAAACCCTGATTATGGTTTTCTGTAATTGATTCTCTTCCTTTGAGAAAGAGGTCCAGGCTACATGTTTGACTTGATTTAAAGGATTATCTAGCTTAAAATGGAATGAATCTATTGCCTCCAACGACAAGAAATCCTCTCATTTCCTATCATCTCCTCGTTTTGTGGTCTTTGTAATTAAACAATTAGCATTAGCAGGTCCCATCGACTCTGGCAAATTTGTTCACAAAAGAATCCTTTGAATTCATCCAGGGTGAGATCTCAAACAAAGTAAATTCACTGTTAATGGCTTATT
Source organism: Maylandia zebra (assembly GCF_041146795.1). Taxonomy (NCBI): domain Eukaryota; kingdom Metazoa; phylum Chordata; class Actinopteri; order Cichliformes; family Cichlidae; genus Maylandia; species Maylandia zebra. Next base: position 38,189,683 of record NC_135188.1, on the reverse strand, counting down.
TCTGACTTATTACCTAACAAAGTTCAGCAGTGTGGTCCTCCTGCCTTCCCTCTGATGCCAGCTAAACTCGGAATTCGTAATTGGTTCCCTAGACCTGTTGTACCTCAAAAGGCTTACCATCATTACTTCCAAGCAGAGAAAGGTGGAAGAAGAGTGAGCAAGATTCCCAACAATTATCTGTCCCTAGCGAATCGGGCCTGCAAGAAGAACTAAGGAGAAGGCATGGAGAGAAGAATCATATCAAAGAGACCCGGTGATTCTTTTTCTGTCATGCATATGTGCCATCATTTTGTAGCCAAGGAGGGAGAGCCTCCCAGAGACGAGGATTGCTGGGTTGGGAAGCGGCAAAAAAATTGCATCACTGTGTGCTGTCTTGGAACAAAGATTTTCTTTCATGCAGCAACAACACTGTGTTTATGTTTGCAAATAAAAAATATTTAATGTGTGGCACAGTGCTACAGGGCATGGTTGCTGTAAAGTATGTGTAAAGTATGTCTTAGTCACAGATGTTTAACATAAATAGTATATAGCCACTAAGCCAAATCTGTGAAATGACCTATCTGTTTACCTTTTTGGTTTGCACCTTAAATGTTTGCTAGCAAGTAGGAGTTTAAAAAATTGCTCGAGCATACTTAAAGCCTGACCATGCTTCATGTGTGCTCTGTGGTTCATTTCACCTGACAGGCCATTAGCAATTAATGTTGCATACCTGTGATGCATTTGGTCATTGAGAAGTTACTTTCATTTACATAAACTGTGCAATGTGAGATGGCAATTTATAAAAATGACAACTTGTTATGAGTAATATCATATGAGGATATTAATGCACCGTACCATAGTGCTTCAGCGAGTTCTGTTCCACATCAGTTGAATTCAGACAGGTAAGAACAAAAGTCTTGAGTTACCCTGGATTTCTTTAAATTTTGCTTGAAAGTAGTTTGACTTTTCTCTTATAAAGTAATCTTGAGCAATAGTTCTCTGGGCTTGGTGAGGTTTGTAAAAGATTTTCTTTGAACAGTGAAAATGGTCAGGTACATAAACTCGATTCAAAGGGAGTGAAGAAGCAGGAAAAGGAATGTTTTTTGGCTGGGTAAAACACGTAACACTAACCTATTCGATTATAAAAGGTGACCAAACTCAAGGGATGAAGCAGTGTTATCTAACCCAAAACTTTGCAAAAAACCCACAAAGATCGTAAAGATAAACACATACTTATTTTCAGTTACTTGCCAGTACCAAATTATTCCAATTTCTTTAACTGAAAGTATGTCAATTATAACACAGCCTCATGGAAGCTCTGTTCATGCAAAAATGTTATTTTTCTGCTAAGTGGTTTTGAAAGAACTAGCTAACAACCCAGGAACCACCAAAGCTCAAGCCTGTCATGATCTGGAACCTGCTGGAAAACTGTTTCCAGTGAAATAAGTTTTACAATGCCATGGACCAAGATGATTATGTCTAAAAAGGAAGCCCTGCTCCAAAATCATCTCCTTTAGAATTCACGGTAATTCACAACTGCTCACATGAAAAAGCCACATGCCTTCTGGAAAAAAACGTCAGACAAGAAAAAGATTGAGGTATTTGGCCATAATGACAAGAAGCATGTTCAGAGAAGTAAAGGTGAGTGTTTCAAGCTTAAGATCACAGTACCAGCTGTCAAGTATTGTGGTGGCAGAATGTTACAGTGGATGGAATAATAGAGAAGGAGGACTTTCTCCCAATTTTTCGACTTTACCTCAACTAAACAGCTAGATGGTTAAAATGTTGGCATGTATTTATACAGTTGTGCCTTCAAAAATTGTGACCTGAATTATTGTTTTTTCAAGTCAGAAAAGAAGTAATACATACAATCACTCCACGATGGTGTTACGGCCCCTGGCCTCATGTGGCCCTGCCTTCCTCTATGGAAATCAAAGCGTTCCAGGACTCACGGGTGATTGGCTGGCCAGGGACCTATGCCCGCCCAACTTCATGCAGATCAGAGTGTGCCAGACCACACACAGATCATTGGCTGCTGCAGGAGCCTTGAATACGATGGACCAATGACGCGGCTGCCTGCATTTACCTGGGAGTATAAAAGGCTGAGGAGTCTTCATCCGTGGGGGACTTGTTGATGTGTAGACTGTCCCTCCTGCCTTTACCTTTTCCTTTGTATTGCTGCCCTTTGTAACCTTTGTTTTTGAGTTGCCGCCTGTGAGATGTTTAGATGATTAGTGTTCCACTAGTGTTATTTGAATATATGACTTGTTTGCTGTGTTTGCCTAAATCCCCTCATTGCCTAGTGAGTTGTTTCACTAACAGTTTTCAGTTGTTGTAATAAACCTTCTGTTTTTCTTTTTATCTAACCCTCCTGTCTCTGGGCTCATTTATGTTACATCCCCTGTTGCCTAGCAGAGCTGGGTTGTAACAATGGAGAAAGAATAGTTCAAAGAAATGATTAGAAAATTTATGTCCATAATAAGAATATATATAAACTATAAACCATATTTTACCCTTTAAGTTATCACTGGAAGTGAACATTGTCAATATGGTCGTCTCAGGCACAAAAATGTGAGCACAGACGTTTCATTGAACTTCTATCCAATCCTTCTGTTTACAAAGGTACAATTCAGTAAAACAGAAGGATGAAACCAAAAACAGGTTGTCTTAGACAATGAACCGAGAAACTGCACCAAGTCCCAGCAGTTGATAACTAAGAATATATACATTTAATAAGGCAGCTTTCCATGATTTACAACCTTACCAGCTGGGAAGGTGGAAATGAACACAACAAGTATTCTTTATAAAGTATAAATAATAACTCTAAAATTATATCTAAATAACACAATCACAAAAACTAAACTTCAAGGGCACTTTGAGAGTGCACACTCTGTCAAGGCCAAAGCCCTCAATCACAATTTTATCATTAAGAATGCTCTCCAGATGCCCACAGAAATTTAATGGGTTCTTCATTTGTCCATACTCCACCAAGTTTCATACAATTCAACTCAGACAGACAGAACTAAAATTATAACTCTACAAGACCACAACAAAATAAGCAGTTCTCATCTAAAAATAGAGTACTATGTGCATTTCAGGCTTTTATTGTGAGCAATCTAGACATCTAAAATCTAAAATGATACACACAGTAAGTGTGTGTATCATTAATACAATTCTGCCATAAGAGGGGTTCAGCATGCCACAGAAAGCTGGGGCAGTTGCACACTCTTCACTCTGACAATTAGAGGTTATTTGAAGATTTCGTGGGGGATCACTTCTACTGTGAACAATCCACTCGGGGATGTCACGGTGGGGTGTTGAAGCAGCTGTCACACTGTGATGGGAGACCATTACATTTGTGTTCTAGATCTCTTTAACTGTGGCAAAGTGTCTGTGTACACTCTTGCAAAAAAATTTGAGGAGTTTCTATTAAATCGGTTTTGAACCCTAAGAGGCTTTTTTTTTCCGCACAAATGTGTGGATGAGGACAGAGAGGGTGTCAGCACCTCTGGTGCTTTAGAGTCTTGATACTTTGTAGTGGAATTTCAGCTTTAGTGGGTTCAGCTTAACACAGGGTCCTCTGTATATACTTAGCCATTCATCCATATTTATCTCTTTCATCTGCAAATTCGAGCCTGATGTCCACTCCTCTTCACCCTGCAGTAGACTCTAATGTCAGCTGACTTCACCCTTCATCCATTCAGCTATCTATACTGACAGTTTTAGGACAGTAAGACACACTTTAAACTGCCACCACTTTAACATCAGTGCTTAATAAAGTGGAAAACGTGCACTGTTGCCTGCTTATCCTAAAGTTAATTAGCAGAAAAATACCTGTCATGCGTACTATAATTACTGGCCACTCACTCTGGCAGAGGCTGCCTCTGGCACGCACTGTTGACTTTGAGATGACTGGAGGATGGAAAGGAAACAAGCTGAAGATACTTTACTGACACTAACTTTCAGTGCTCTCTTTTGTTCATTACATTTCTTTGTTTTGAAAAAAAAAAAACAATAGCAGAGAGAGAAAATTCATATCATCTGTATTAACAAGGAGATTGTTATCTCCTTTGTCTTGCATTGCAATAGGATTTCCTCCCTCACACACCATCCACAAGTAATTAGGCAAAGATGTGATTACATTTCAAATTTTTCTGCAGAAACTGCGCAACACTGATATATTAAATATAACAAAAATATAACAAAATACCAATGGACTGGCAGGGAGGTAAATGAAAAAGAAAGAGATTTAAAATGATAGATATTAATAATCAACATCAAGGAACAGACAGACTAAATACACAACATTAATGAGCTTGGAAAAAGAGCAAAGGTAACAAAAACAATTGGAGTAACTGAAAGGAAAACCAAGAATAAACAATGGAACCCAGTGGGGAGAAAACAAGAGGAAACTCACACACCTGAGGCCTGTACTACAAAGCAGGATTTGGGGGTTAGTGAGGTAACTTCAGGTTTAATCGTGAGCTTTCAGTGTTAGCAAGGTGGTTCACTTCCTTTTGGAGTACATCACCATGGCAACTTTGCTGCACCTGTCAGCCTTAAAATAGTGATATGATCCTAAAATAGTGCACTTAAGTCTTGAACATGGTGACCTTATATGCCAGTGTCATGCTTTGTTAAACCAAATAGAGAGATGCAGGGAGACAGAGTTCAGAAAAGAAAGCAGAATGGAAACATAGGGAATTAAGTTTAAGTTATTGAGTAACTCACCAAAGTCATCACTAATTAAAACTAACTGGGGTCTTAGAAAAAAAAAAGAATATTGTGGAAAAAAAAACAATTTAAAAACCCATCCCTAGTGATGATTATCTACACCTTTCACATGGAAGCATGCACCTGTATTGAAGTGTAATCAAAGTATAATTTGGAAGTTGATTAGAAGAATAAGATCACAGGCAAGAGAGATAATCAAAGCAAGTTCTACACCTTATACTTCCAATTTCAGTTGAATCTAACAATACCCTGCCCTAAAAAGCCTAAAAATAAATAAATCTTGTAGAATATAATATTTCATTTTCAGTTTATGTAACTTGCTATTCAAACATTATAAATACTAGTTCAGTTGGAGAGTTCTGACCTTGGTCATTGACACCCAAGAAGTTTAATGCTGCAAAGGCTGGCTGACTTTTGCACAGTGATGCATCGAAGCATACCAGTGTTGGGAAGGTTACTTTTAAAATGTATTCCACTACAGATTACAGAATACATGCCCCAAAATGTATTTTGTAACGTATTCCATTACGTTACTCAATGAGAGTAATGTATTCTGAATACTTTGGATTACTTAATATATTATCATGCTTTTTACAACTACATGAATGTACTATTGCTGTGTGATTTATTACTATTACTGAAGGTCCGCGGCTCCGAACCGTAGTAAAGAGACCTCTGGCTAATACTCGGTTCGAGTTGGGCTCGTAGCTGAAAACTAGCTTTACTTTGTTGTCTGGGTCAACTTTTCTAGCAAGAGACAGAGAGAGGAGTTGAAAGGCTGCTCCAACGGAACTTATTGTTTTCGGAGGAAAACACGAACACAGCGTACAGTCGAGTCTTAATAGCTTACTTACAACTGGGCTCCTCAGGCTCTCTTCTTGGCTGCAGTGGTTATTATTATATTTACATGCTTCCAGCTCCCGTTTCTGCTCGATGACAGCTTGTACTTTTCCACTCTCCTTTTTCTTCCTCCTCACACTCACAGACACATAGCGTGTCGCAGTCCATTCTCCTTGCAGCATGGACTACATTGCCCACGAGGCTACATTCTTTAGAGCTATGCCTGTAGCATTCTGCCTATTAGCTTAGCACAACAACAACAACAACAACAAAAAGGCGCTCTCTCACCCAGGAAACATGCAGAGAGAGAGCGTCACCCTGTAACCATAGCAACCACAACGCCGCCCCGCCTGGAACAACGGCACATAACTGTCAAACAAAACCCAAACAGTCCCGACCCGCAACAATATGAAACAGGAAAGTACCACCGTGTAATCCATTTATTTCAACAAAGTAACTGTATTCTAAATACCACCGTTTTAAACGGTAACTGTAACGGAATACAGTTACTCATATTTTGTATTTTAAATACGTAACGGCGGCACATGTATTCCGTTACTCCCCAACACTGAAGCATAGTAATGGAAAGTTGACTGGAAAAGTGTCACAAGCAACAGGGATGACTGCAGCCTTAAGAGGGATGTCAAGAAAAATTAATTTAAGAACTTTGGGAAGCTTGACAAGCAGTGGACCAAGGCTGACCTTAACCCCAGAGAGAATATTTGGGATATTTTCAAGATGAGAAACACTCAACAAAAATTGAAGATTGAAGTTGAGGACCACTAAAATAAACACACATTAATGAAGCTGGTTATTTGTATATTGCAAACGGTGTTAGATTGGTCTTAAAACCTCTCCACTTTTCAAACTATAAGTCATAGTTGGGATGCTGGAGTGCGTTACAACAATTATAGGTCGAGAGTTAAGCCTGTGACAGACTGTTGAGGATGCACACTAAGATAATATATATGTAACAGAATATTACATACCATAATATAGAATATATTACACCTTTTTTAAATTATGAAAAATACCTTTTTTCACAATGTTGTAATATTTTGAGATGTACTAAGGTAGTACATGTAATAGTATTAATTGGTGTACTAAAGTTGTAATAATAAAGTAGACTAAGCACACTTTTTTCCAATAGTTCTTTATATTTATCCTACAGAGCTGTGAATTAAATGACTCACACTTAACTTACTTACGCAGTCCTTTTACAGTGCTTTTTTAGTCATACTGACCAGACCATGAAGAGTACACACACACTGTCACACAGAGCTTTTTAACACTTTTCTACTTCACAGCCTTTTTCCTGTTGAACACACTCACACACTGCTACTTTGGTTTCAGCAGCTGTGTTGCTTTCAGCCTGCATTACATGTCTAAGTTCTACTTATATTTTTAATACTACAGTTATTAATATTACAGATTGAGGTTTGTGCCTTTGTCAGCTGCTCTGTAGTCCTGTCCATGTTGGTGACTTGTCATTAGTTGGGTGTAACACTTTACTTTGTAAGGCGTTATTCTGTAACGCTTTACTGTAATCATTATATTACAACTTCCACATTACATTTTTTTTTAGCAATGCATTAATGTAATGGGTAACCGTACTAGGAGTCAGTAATTACTTTACAGTTACATTACTGCATTGTCTTTATTACTTTTAAGAGAACTAATGAGTAATATGCAGTAATATTACATGCCACTCCCTCCACCTCTTTCATTTAAAGGCACCTATAGCTAGAAAAACCTTACCTGACTTATTGTAAATAAGCTCACAAGCAGTCCCAAACCTCATACGTCTGTAAATGCCTGCTGCCCTACATACCTGTTTCTTCTCATTTCTGTGCCCCATCCTCGACCCCTTCTCTCTTACTCTGTTTGTCACGCTCTCTCATAGGTATCAAGGGGAATATGCAAAGGCCAATGCCAATACTCTGTCTCTGGCCCATTTTGCTTCATTTAGCTGTCATCTGAATTACAGTGTACAAAGGGCTGGCTGTGGATCAGGAGGTAGAACGGGTTGTTGGTTGGTGGTCTGCATCCTTGGGCAAGATGCTGAAACCACCAGAGTGTGAGTGCATGAATGTTAGATTAAAAGCGTGCAGGGATAGGCAAAGATATGTGTGTGTGTGGATGGGTGAATGAGGCTTCTTGTAAGATAAAGCTTGAGTATTTATATAAAGTAGAAATGTGTATATATGTACCAATCTATTTAATTATTAATAGACATTGTGCAATCACATTTGAAGCTCTGGTATTTGGTACTAAATCGAGTTTTTACTCACCTTTGTTTGAGGATTTGCTTCGTTTAATTGTTGAATTTAGGTTAAGTCGAGCCAGATAAGGAACAGGAGAAGTATAATAATGTCACGGACCCAGCTCTGGAGGACTCGGGGTCCGTGAGCAGTTTTGACTGTTGATGTTGATGTTGTTATTATTATTATTATTTTGGTGATGTATGTGTTTTTCTGCACTGTGCTGTGTTAGTCTGTGTCCCACTCATATGTATAGGCAGGGTATGGGTGTGTATGTCTGCGGGTGTGGCTGGAGGATGGAGCTCAGCCACCTGCAGGCCTGAGGGGTGTGGCCCTGCGGAAGGACTGGCCACACCTGAAGTTCATGCCACACCTGTTGGTGATCAGGGCTCGTCGGGGGAGCTACTTAGGAGAGAGTTGGAGCTCCCACCGGCGCGGGATCATTGAGTGATCTTACCAAGTCAGTGTGTGTTAGCTTAAGTCTGTGCTGTTCATATATGCCCGCGGAGGGTTAGTGTTGACGGCTGCGTCTCTGGTTTCCCTGCAGGAGGAGGAGTGGTCCGGAGAGGCAGTACGCACGGGGGTGCGGAAACACTACAGCGGGGAGCACGAGCACAGATATCGGAGGGAAGCACGCACACGGGGTTCGAGGAAGCAACGGGGAGTTATTGTATTTACAGCCTTTTCACTGTAAATAAAGAGCACTGTTTGCATCGCAGAGTCTGCGTTTTGGGTCCTCCTTTCCCCACATCCCCACGGTCTGCCAGCCAGACCGTGACAAATAAGCTACAAGTGAACTCAGAGACTAACCAAGATGGAAAAACTGTTAAGGCAGGACATGAAAAGAAGGGCATACGAGCAAAATAAGGCCTTATGATTACAAAAGTAAGTCATGAACTTACACAAAAGCTATAATGTTAGGGCGTTAACCTAAATAATTTATTTTGTATTACTAATAAAACCAGAATATTCTACTTCTCCTTTATTTGAGAAATGTGCCCAAGGAAAATGACCATCCAACACTGTGCAAGACTGGAATTATGACTTTAGAAATATTAAAAGTAAGGATTATTATAGATTTTGTCCCCAAAATAATTATAATTTTATATATAAAATTATTATTATTATTATTTTAATTTAATTTAAGGGGCAAATACAGTATGTCATAATGAAATTTATGTTCAGCCCTGTAATTACAGGCGCTGACAAATCTGATCTAAGATGTTATTTATCTTATCACCTTTAATCATCAGATATATGATGTGTTTATCAGTTCAGCCCTCTAAACCGCGTGCATCCAATCCACACGACGTCTGTGTACACACACATGCACAAAGTGAATATGCTTAATCGCCACTGTTCTCGCAAACTCATTCTTCTGGTGTGCATGGGCCTAGTTAAATAGGGTGACACTGATCTGGAATGATTAAAACAGAAGATCGCACACCTCGTCCCCCCTCCCCTATCCTTCTCTTCCTCCCGCCCAGCCTTCTCATCCTGTCTATGCGCCAGCAGTCACATATTCTTTGAAGGAGAGATTTAATTGGAACTCTTCAGAAGGTGCTGTCGGATTAACCAAGCAGAAAAACAGAGTTTGGCTGGTCATGCTTCTATCTTGGGGCCCCAGATTGCTTCCGACAGACAGTGATCCCAATAATCCTGCTGCAACTTGATAAAGGGGTAGATAAATTGGATCAAAAGCATATATGCATTTTGACAGGGCTTTGAAGGCATGTGTGGCAAGATGATGACGAGATAAGTTTGTGGTAATTATATGTAGTTTTGGCATGAAATTGAAGAGAATGCGGTTTTTAGAAACTTTCATTGGACCCCAAGCCATGTGTTTGTGGTGCATGTTCATCACATGATAATACAAGAAATAAATCAGCAATCTAAAAGACTAACTCACTGCTTGATACAGTGACAATAGAGCTATTGTATAACAATAATAAGCCTTTCACACTTAAAGTTGCAGTTAAAGCAAGTTAAAGTTTTGAAAATGAAGTCAATTTTATACATTTATAGTTTTATAAACGCAAAATAACGTGAATTTATCATGCTAAGCATTTGGGGGGGAGGGGGGCTCCTTCACAACATATTACATTTTCCCTTTAAAAATCACAGGTAATGTGTTTTTTAGCTTTAATTATCCAATAAATCGTTCTATTTAAGTGGTTTCCTTGTGCTGTATTGACTCATTTATACGTATACATAGATATTGAATTTTCCACTTGTTTAGGATAAGCATCCATAATGATGTAACAAATTTTAGCCTGTGAACTCAGCCTGTGGTTGAGTGTGTGTGTGGAGGTGGGTGAGATCCAACTACTTAGAATATTTGCCTTCTGTCAATTTAATGATTTCTTTACACATGGATGCCTTTTGTCTCAGTATTTACAAAAAATAAATAAATAAACAAATCTGTCCTATGAAAAAATACAACTTTTGACAAATAAGCTACACAATGTAACATGGAAAGCATATGCAATATGCAATTTAAGATTTCTGTTAAAGTTAGTTCACCATTTAAATAAAGATTACTTTATATAAATGCAAAGCTTGGGCAGATCAAAATGACCAGTGAAGCATAGATTGGGCATTTTAGATCAGCGGTCCCCAACCTTTTTTGCGCCACGGACCGTTTATTGCCGAGAATATTTTCATGGACCAGCCTTTAAAGTGTCGCGGATAAATACAACAAAATAAAACTAGTACCGGTACCGAAAAAAAGAAGATTTATTCATAACACACATGAAAATACCCAGGAAAACCGAGTAAACGATAAAAACAATAACAAAATAACGCTGAAAAGCGATAAAAACCCTGAAAACCATACATTTCACACCTGAGCCTCAACTCTCGCGGCCTGGTACCAAACGACTCACGGACCGGTACCGGTCCGAGGCCCGGGGGTTGGGGACCGCTGTTTTAGATGATTTTCATTTTTGGTGTTCACTGAAAAGTTGTCTATTAAAATTTAATAACTCTCAAAATCTAAACAAATACATACAAAGAAACACTGAGCAACCAAGCTTCCTGTTACTTAAGTAAATGTATTTCTCTTGACTTTCTATCATTTTTCCATTTCCATCAACTTTGTTTCAGATTCCTCTTTATGTATATCTCTTGAAGATGGCCTGTTGCCATGGGGACAGTGGGGAGATATTGAATGCCAAGCACACCTGCTCTCCATTGGGGTGATTACCTAAAGAGCTACTTAACCCGGCGCTGACAGATGCTCCACGCCAGTCTGTTAATCACCTCTCTGTGGTTTCGATCCGGCGTTCAGCGTCTGCCACCTGCCTGTCCTCCTGCTCAATTGGATCACCCAGTGCATCATCTGGCCCATTCACTACCTCCACGGATTCCCTTCTCACGGACTTCCCTCCCGAACTCCCACGGTCCCGCTCTAATCGTAAGCCAACTAGTCTAAATCAGTCTTGATGTGTTCCCCCCGCTTCCTGGATCGCTAGTAATCTTCTCCCCTTTCTGTTGCAGCCTCCCACGGTTCCGATTCCGGCTTCCTCGCATCATTGTTTCCCCGGGTTTTTTAGTTCCTCGTTTTTGCTCCTCTGGTTTTCCCAGGTCGCCTTTTGTTGTTATAATAAAGTGTCATTTTCTGCTAGCGCTTGAGTCTGCGTCTGGACCCTTTTGTGCACGTGCACGGCGGCTCATGACAGTACAGACTGGCCAGAATGGATCCAACAGACTCAATATGCTCAGCTATTAATAAGCAGGGTGCTATGCTCGGCCGACACGATCAGTTACTTTAATCACTTCAGGATCAGTATCAAGAGCTTAGCGAGACACAGGGAGAGATGCGCGCTAAACAACCCGACCCGGCGTACCGTTGTGTGACGTCTCCGCCGCCGGAACCCTTCCACGGTGAATTGGACCAGTGTGGGGGGTTCCTTTTTCAGTGTACCCTTTTCTTCAGTCGCTCGCCACTCACCTTCCCCACTGACGCAGCCAAAATTTCCCACTTTGTGGGACTGCTGAGTGGAAGAGCGTTGGCGTGGGCTGAAGCCTATTTATCTTCCAACCCGATACATAATTGCGACTTCGATTACTTCCTCGAAGAATTCAAAGTAACTTTCTCTCCTCCGGTTTCCGAGGACAATGCCGCTCAAAAGCTATTGGCGCTCCGCCAAGGCCAGCATAGTGTTGCAGAATATTTGGTGGAGTTTAGCACCGTGGCAGCCGCCGTTGGCCCGATTTGGCCCTAAGGGGAATTTTTTCCGCTCCCTGAATGAACAAATGAAGGATCAGCTCGCATTTCATGAAGCAGCTAAATAATTCGAGGATCTGGTGTCACTCGCCCGTAGAATAGATAAGCGTCTGCGGGAGAGAGAGGCCGAAACCCGTGTTGCACCCGGAGTTTCGCATGTCACCGTCCCTGTCCTCATTTAGTTCTCCAGCGGTGTGCACTCGCTCACCATCACCTCCTCCGCCAGAGCCAATGCAAATCGGGTGCTCTCGGCTCTTGCTGGAGGAGAGGGAACGCCGTTTTCGGGCCGGGGACTGCTTATACTGTGGGAAGCCGGGACACCGCATCGCCAGCTGCCCGGTTCAGCCAAACGAACCAGCTCACCGGTAGGTTCGGGGATACAGGTGGGCAGCACATTAAATTCTATCAGACCCCAATTAGTTTTGTCCGTTGCCATAGTGACTAACAAAAGGACTGTTACATGCAGCGCATTAGTGGATTCAGGGGCGGAGCAGAATCTTATGGATGAGAAGCTGGCTAAAGAGCTAGAATTACCACTCACTCCGTTAGAACCTTCCATTCCTGCTTCTGCTCTGAATAATCAAGTGTTTGCTTTCATCACCCATCAGACTGCGCCTGGAAAATTAGTCACTTCTGGGAATCATAATGAATCACTTTCATTCTTTACCTTCTCGTCCCCCGACACCCCGCTCATTTTAGGTTACCCGTGGCTACAAAGACATAATCCCCACATTGACTGGGCAGGGAGCAAGATCGCCAGTTGGAGCTTATTCTGCCTAGCTAATTGTTTGAGATCAGCAGTTCCTGCTCCACCAGCGAATCTGTCCCCACCTGTTTCACAAGCACCTGATCTTTCCTCCATCCCGCCCAAGTACCATGATTTACAGGAAGTGTTTAACAAGGACAAGGCTCACTCCCTGCGCCATTGACCTGTTACCTGGAGCGCCATGAGAGGGAGTCGATGGAAAACTACATCCAAGAATCACTAGCGGCAGGTATTATTTGGCCCTCTTCTTCCCCAGTCGCTGCAGGCTTCTTCTTTGTGGGGAAAAAAGACGGTTCGTTGCGGCCATGCATAGATTACCTGGGCTTAAATGACATCACTGTAAAGAACAAATACCCTCTTCCGCTGATTAACTCTGTTTTTGAATCTCTCCAGGAAGCCACCGTTTTCACGAAGTTGGATCTGCGAAACGCATACCATCTGGTCCGGATAAGAGACGGGGATGAGTGGAAGACCGCTTTTAACACTCCACTGGGCCACTTTGAGTATTTGGTTATGCCATTCGGCTTAACAAATGCCCCTGCAGTTTTTCAAACTCTAGTGAACGATGTGCTTCGAGACTTCCTGAACGTGTTTGTTTTTGTACACTTGGATGACATCCTTGTTTTTTCCAGGATAATGGAGGAGCATCCCATTCACGTCCGGAGCATCCTGCAACGGTTACTGGAGAACAGACTATTTGTCAAAGCAGAGAAATGTGAGTTCCACGCCTCATCAGTTTCCTTTTTGAGCTATATCTTAGCAGGAGGGCAGGTGAAGACGGACCCAGCTAAGATCAAGGCAGTTCTGGAGTGGCCAGTCCCAGATTCGCAGAAGAAGTTTCAACACTTTCTCGGGTTTGCAAACTTCTACCGACGTTTCATCCGAAACTACAGTCAAGTCACCGCGCCTCTCACTCGCCTCACTTCTTCTAAGGTACCTTTCACCTCGCCCCCGGAGGCCCACACAGCATTCACTAAATTAAAAGAACTGTTTACTGCGGCACCCATTCTACTCCACCCCGACACCACCAAACAATTCATTGTTGAGGCGGACGCGTCCGACACCGGAGTCGGGGCTGTTCTCTCTCAGCGGTCTGGGCCTCAAGGTAAGCTCCAGCCATGCGCCTACTTCTCTAGCCGGCTCACTCCTACTGAAAGAAATTATGACGTAGGCGATAGGGAGCTCTTGGCCATAAAACTTGCTTTGGAGGAGTGGCGCCACTGGCTGGAAGGAGCCAAGCAGCCTTTTCTCATATGGACGGAACATAAGAATCTGATTTACCTTAAACTCCCGACAAGCCCGCTGGTCTCTGTTTTTTACCCGCTTTAACTAACACTCTCTCGTATCGCCCAGGTTCACGGAATGTCAAGCCAGATGCGCTCTCCCGTCAGTACTCCCCAGACACGGAAACATCGTCACCAACCACCATTCTCCCCCCCCCCCCCACCTGTGTGGTGGGCACCCTCTCGTGGGATGTTGAGGAGGTTATCCGCCAGGCCCTCCCAGGAGACCCTGACCCAGGTACCGGACCGCCCCGGACGGCATTTTGTACCCGCTGCTGCCCGTGGAGCGGTAATTCATTGGATCCACACCGCACGTTTTTCATGTCACCATGGCGTGAGTAGAACCATTGATCTTCTCAAACGAAATTTCTGGTGGAAGACTTTAAGAAAAGATGTTAGGGAGTACGTGTCTCTCTGCGCTGTTTGCGCCCGCAATAAATTATCCACTAAGCACCCAGCGGACCTGCTCCACCCGCTCAGCACGCCTCACTGGCCTTGGTCTCATATTTCATTAGATTTCGTTACAGGTCTTCTTCGTTCCTCGGGAAAGAGCGTCATCCTCACCATCATCGACCGATTCTCTAAAGCCGCTCACTTCGTTCCGCTAACAAAACTACCCTCCGCCTCTGACACAGCCCAAGCCCTGATTGAGAACGTTTTCCGGCTCCATGGTATTCCCCTTGACATTGTCTCAGACCGAGGCCCGCAGTTTTGTTCCATTCTGGGCGCGAGAGTTAGTTTAAGCTCGGGTTTCCATCCGCAATCTAATGGCCAGACCGAGCGGCTTAACCAGGAGCTTGAGGCTGTGCTACGATGCGTAGCGTCCCAAAACCCCACCTCCTGGGTCACCTATTTACCCTGGGTGGAACACGCACATAACTCACTTACCTCGTCTGCCACTGGTTTGTCCCCGTTCGAAGCTTCCCTCAGTTATCAGCCTCCACTTTTCCCTGAGAATGAACTCGATCTTGCAGTCCCCTCCGCACGGCATCATGTCCGGCGCTGCCAGACCGGCTCAGGGTCCGCCAAGCTCTCCTGCGGACAAAGGAACAGCACACACGCCATGCCAACCGCCATCGCATCCCCGCCCAGAAGGTCTGGCTGGCTGCCAAAAACATTCCGCTGCGTGTGTCATCCCGGAAACTAGCCCCCCGCTTCATCAACCCGTATGAAGTTGATGCGGTTGTTAACCCGGCGGCAGTTCGGCTTAAACTCCCTGTTTCCTGGCGCATACATCCCACGTTCCACGTTTCCCAGATCAAACCTGTTCGTCACAGCTCATTGTGCCCTCCGTCTGAGCCCCCTCCTCCCGCCCGGCTTATCGATGGCCACCCAGCCTATACGGTCCGGCGGATCGTGGATGTGTGCCGGCGCGGGCGGGGCTGGCAGTACCTGGTGGACTGGGAGGGGTACGGTCCTGAGGACCGCCTCTGGGTTCCACGGTCCTTCATTCTGGATCCATCCCTCGTCGCTGACTTCCATGCTTCTCTACGCAGGCCGCAGTCCGGTCGGTCGCCAGGGGGCGACCCTTGAGGGGGGGCGGCACTATCATGGTCCGTGGTCCTGTGTGTGTATGTGGAATGTGTGATGCTCGGGTAGCCACACCCCCAGGCTGGGCCATCACCGGCACACCTGCTCTCCATCGGGGTGATTGCCTGAAGAGCTACTAAACCCGGCGCTGACGGATGCTCCACGCCAATCCGTTAATCACCTCTCTGTGGTTTCGATCTGGCGTTCAGCGTCTGCCACCTGCCTGTCCTCCTGCTCAATTGGATCACACAGTGCATCATCTGGCCCATTCACTACCTCCACAGATTCCCTTCTCACGGACTTCCCTTCTGAGCTCCCACTGTCCCGCTCTAATCGTAAACCAACTAGTCTAACTCAGTCTTGATGTGTTTCCCCTGCTTCCGGGCCCCCTAGTGATCTTCTCCCCTTTCTGTTGCAGCCTCCCACGGTCCCGATTCCGGCATCCTCGCCTCATTGTTTCCTCGGGTTTTTTAGTTCCTCGTTTTTGCTCCTCTGGTTTTCCCGGGTCGCCTTTTGTTGTTATAATAAAGTGTCATTTTCTGCTAGCGCTTGAGTCTGCGTCTGGACCCTTTTGTGCACGCGCGCCTTTTTTTTTTAATTAATGGAGCTTTCACAATGCTACACTTAAGCAGCTTCAGTGGTGGAAATTACAAAATAACTGTCAAGGTAGTGTGAGAGTATAAACATAAAGCAGGGAAAGCGATTGGGATAACGGAACAAATATGTCATGGGTAAACTGCTGATGCAGGGACTGCGGGCTAAGGGAGAAGAATAGATTTTGGAGGAAGAGCATTCTAAAGCCTCATCAGAGAAAGCTGGTTGTTGACTGGACTTCCTGAAACAAACCGGAGTACGCAGGTGGATGGAAAAGAGAGACACAACTGACACATGGCCCAGCTGTTGTAGCTTGAAGGCACCGGAGAACTGCATGAGCTGATGACCCTTCTGTGTCAACTGCACACTGCCTACCTCTACCTGTGCATGAGGTTGGCAGCTGAACTACCGTTCACATGCATGTCGTATCCACACAGAGTGGGGAAAAAATGCCCCTCACCAAATGTTCTGTTTAACTTGTTAATTTACATAATTATAGCCCACAGTGGGTTTGTAGTACGTCTGTATAATCCACATGTAACTTTCACTGAACTTTTAAAGATTTCTGAAATCAGATTTATTATTAAAGGAGTAATTTAAGCTACACTTTTACATTTCCATATCATAAATACATAATTATATTATCAATAATGTTACTGGTTTCAAGACAATATGAAGATTAACAGTTCCTTTTTCTTCTTGCTGAGAACAGCATACATTTAGATAAGGTAAGAAGATGACAAAACACAAAATACAAGGTAGTCAACACAAATTTATGTGTGGGAAAGCAAATGCTACAATCTTGCAAGCAAAAGAGAGCTGGAGTCTATCTCAGATGACACCAATCTACGATCACAAAGTCTGTGCAGACCTAGGAAATATGAAGTATTATTACATGTGGTTCTCATCTGCTTTACACTAGCTGAGTATAATGTTTTACAATAGCAAACAGAGTTTAAGGTCATTTAATCAGTGCACCTATGTATGCATGCACGAGAATGAGCATCTTTGCAAATAGTTTAATTGCCAAGTACTTTGTGACATATAAATAATGGAGTAACAGTCTTTTTGGTGAATCTTTTGCCTCATAGGTGGACTCTATGATCTTGAACTCCACAACAATCCTTGTTCCACTACCCACCCTTGCCAGCTGCAGTCCTCCCCCAAAATTAAATGTAGTCTCTCAGGCCATTGAAGACTCCAAAGAAACATAACTTGTCACCCAGAAGGGAAAGAAGAAATATGAAGGGATGAGGATAGCTGGTAAGTGGCAGATCGTAGCTCAGGGCTAAGTTCAAAATACATGTGTTGATGGCATTAACACTACCTAGTGTGTTAAAATGTAATGCCTTGGCCATGACCAACAATGTAAACAAAGATGTAACCTACTTATAAGTGCTTCTCCCAACTAGCAGTGGAACTTATGATTGGCTTCCAATGTTGCAGTGTTTCTGACTAATCATTGTATAATATAATTATATAGTCTATAGACTATGAGGGAGACACAAATGTCAACACAGACTTCTTTGGTACTTTTTGAAATGCAGTTGCCATATGATAGCATTGTTGACCTATTTCGATATATTCAGTTACTCGTCCTGATCATTGTTGTGATGATATATGCTAGTAGATGGGCTAGCAGCAGCACATTGGCAAGCTTTATCTGACAGGTCTGTAGTCGTTAGCATAATTTGCAATGTGCTGAGTAATGCTCAAGAATAACTATTTTGAGATAAGGAAGTATAAAAGCCCACAAAACTCTATACTAAGAGGTAGGTTTCACTGCATAGGGACCTTTTATCAGTCCCTATGTGGTTTGGTTTACTACTTGGTTAGGTTTTGGAAAATATCACTATTAGTGTTAAATACGTTGTCGACCGTTTGGTTTTCATTGTTAACATGGATGTCTACCAATCAGTATACCGACCTAGTTCTACTATTAAAGAAACTGGCAACAATTTTGATTACTTTGTGTTACAAATGACTGCGTGGCTATGTATTTATAGTTTTTTTTCTTCTTTGTGCACTTTTTTTCCTTTTCAGAAGTAGAAGCTGATTTAAAAAGAGTTGTTTGTTGTTGGTCACATTAACACATCCTCCTTAGGGTACCCTTAAGGGCAGGGTCAGCGCTATATTGTGGTGTATACAAGGATGCTGTTTTCATGCTATTTTGCATCATGACCTTGTGTCAGTGCAGCCTTGAGTAATCTTGACAGCTCTGCCAAAGGCTGTTGCATATCAGTGCACTGTTTGTTGGGGGGAAACCTTACATCAAAGTCCAGGCCAGTTTATTTCTTTTGTCTGTGTTTTTTTTTTTCAGCCATTAACATTGTTTAATGAAAAAAACAAAAATCTGATTTTTTTTATACATGCATACTAATCTAAAACATGGGCATATGTGTGCATTCTTACAAGATTCTATTAAATGCTTAAAGGTTGTTTGATATGAATAATACATGACAAAGATTCCCCCTCAGGATGTTATGGAAATTTTAATCAAGGAAATGTATGAGGAGCGTGAAAAACATTTGTGTCCCCTTTGTCTCTATGTGTGGATTATAAAGTTATCATGATTGGGAACGAGGCTATAGATTACCAACAAAGTAAACACAGTGACAGTGATATCTCACCTCTCTGGTGTGATTAAGCAGTCCCCTTTTGGTAGAGATTGCAAACTGCGTACATAATTGTGATTCAAAGAATTATGCATATTTTATGGCCTGTTGACAAAATTGAGGCTTGGAGGCCGGAATGGCATAAAGGCCTGTTTCTGCAGGGTACCCACGTCTACTCACAAGTATGGAGGGGATAGAGTCATTGGTTAGTCTGTCACAGTGATTAATCAACTGCCGCTGATTAAACCAAAGAACTATTTGTGTATGTTAGTGATTTCTTTAAAGCAACAGTGTATATATTTATTTATTTATTGATGGTGCAATCTGAAATCCAGTTGCACAATAATTTTGGTGTTACAGACTGGCTTTGGTCCAGTCCCATCCCCAAAAGATGTTCCCATTGTGCTGAATTTTTGCAATACTTGTATACACTACTGTGCAGAACTGTGTACAAATCTCGAGTCACCACTTATTTCTTTATATTTTGCTTCCCGGGAGTCAGCCTTTCTTCTAATCTCTTATCCACTCTAATAAGTGGTCTTGAATAGTAGCTCTCCAGGCTATCTAAAGGTCTAATATCTCATAGTTTGTGTTTCCTTAAAAAAAAAAAGTTATAGGATAAGAGTAAATAAAATCTGTTTACAGCAGATGAACAGTAGCTGTAAAGTTACAGTAAAGTTATGTTGTTAAGTCAATAGTAAATAGTAAAAACAATATGCAAAAAACCCTCTAGCAATCGGTTTTGTAGAGTGATGAATAGATTAATCTAAACTTAAATTTTTAAGTTTAGGTTTTCAAGTCATTCTCAATAGGTCAGTACAGAGGTACACTAGTGAGTGCCTACAACCATCTGTAAATCATGGTGGAGGCTCTGTCATGGCTTGGGCGATCAATTTTTGAGTAATGTTGGGGAGCTTGTCAAAATTGATGGAATTATGAATGCAAAAATATACTATTACAGATTTTCATCCAGCAAGGAGTACCATGTGGAAAGCATCTTACTGGCAATGGCCTCATTTTGTTTTTGGTATGACAGTTTCCCAAACATACTGACAATGAAGTAAAAGCATACCCAGATAGAAAAACACACAAAGGTACAACTATTAATTGTGGATTAGCCTCCCCAGAGCCCAGACCTCAGCATTATTGAAGCTGTGCTGCATCATGTTGTAAGAGAATGGAACACAAGGCAGCCAACTTTCCAAGACAAGCTTTGAATGTCCATCAAGTTGCATGGAGTATTGCTGAAAGAAATGGCAAGAAAGCTTGCCTAAGAGAGTTCAGGCTGTGTTAATGGATAAAATTGGTAAATGCAGATCGAGCTGTGATTGGTTTTGGCTTATATATTGTTTTTTCCATGGGAGCTTGCACATGTTTCAAAGAAATCAGTACACCTATCTCCAATTTTCCATATAAAGTATAAAGAAATAAAGAACAACACAACACACAATACTGTAACTAAATTATTTCATTACCAAGCGGCATCGCTTAACCACCCACAGTAACAAGTCATTTTCAATCAGCTGAAACTAACTAACTAATAATAGCTTGATGCATCTGCAAATAACAGTAACAAGCATGACTGAGGACGACACTGACCAGGGATAAGTGGATGATGGAGATAGATGTCTACCTCAGTGATTTAGGAGCATATGGGCCTGCACTTTCCTGTCAGACTTTGGGAGGTTCTTCTTTATGTCTTATCGGAAGTAGAACAGATCTTGTACTGCTTCATAAAAGAAATAAACTATGACAGAGAGCTGTACATCAGTGCTTTCATTTATGTGCAGTTGCAGATATTTCCAGAAATGCAATCACCGTTATAAATTGTAAAATGAGATGAGCCCTTCTGTCAAAGTTGGTTGCCATTCAGTCCTTATGCTCTTTTTGTATAGTGAGCCCGAACTTTTGAAGATGGAAAAAGAAAGTCTACCGAGCACCCAGAACAGAATAGCTAAAAAGTGTCAATTTCTATTCTCGCAACATATTCTCATCTCTATTCATGGTACAATGTAAGTGACATGAACTGGATAATAAGATACTTCAAAGACAAAGCCTTGTTAGAGATATGGATTTCCCATCAAAGCCAGAAATAGAATATTAACAGGAAGTCAGAATGATATCATAAAATAGCTTGATATCTACATTTCTGTGCATTTACAGTCTTGAGACAAATGGGAAATATGTGCAGTGATTTATTGAAATATGTACATAAATACATGGATATACAGTACTGAAGACATAAAACAGAGCACCTTGATTATCCAATACAGCCTGAACTCATATAGGCAAGCTTTCTGGTAATTTCTTTAAGTAGTCTTCAGGAATAGTTCTCCAGGCTTCTTGAAGGATATTCAGTGCTCCTCTTTGGATGTTGGCTGCCTTTTGTTCTGTTCTCTGTCAACATGATCCCACACTGCTTCAATGATGTTTAGGTCCCGGCTCTGGGTAGGATCATCCATGAACTATAATGTTCCATTATGTGTTTTTCTATTCAGGTATGCTTTTACTGGAAAAACAATGATGTTTTTGGGATCATTGTCATGCTGAAAAATAAAGCCTTCGCCAACCAGAGGCATATGTTATTACATGGTGAATCAAAATCTGACAGTATTTCTTTATGCATAATTTTAACAATTTCAACAAGACATGTAACCACAAACAATGACAGTTCCATCACCATGTTTTAGAGATGGCTGTAGACACTCACTGTGTACCTTTCACCTGTGCCAGGTGCAAGGTCTCTCCAGGGGGTGGATTTTTATGATTTCTTAGGGCAGAGGTTCCCAAAGTGGGTGGGTGAGGGCGCAGAGCCATTGCAAGGGAGGCGCGGTATGAATAAAAAAAAAAAAAACGCTTGGATACTGCTAGCATAATGGACAGGTTTCTGACGGGGCTCCCACAAACAATGCAAACACAAACACAAACGCAAAGCAAAAGATGAAGCATTGCCAAATATGTTTCCGAACCAACTTCCTTCCAAGTCAAATACTAGAAAATATGGTGAAGCATATCTTCCCTTTGGCTTCACCTACACAAGCACCAAGGTAGATCTTCCCTACAGAATAGGTTCTATCCGATACCGGTGCCAAACCGGTACTTTTGAAACGGTGCAAGTGCTTAAACGGTGCTCAAACCGGTGCTTAAATAATGGAAAACACAAACTTTGTCCAAAAACCTCTCATGTTTAGCTGTTTTTTGGTAAAAAGATAACAATGTTAGCCTTTTCTGCAGCTATAGGGCATATATGGTATCACTCTTGGCTGGAAGCAGTGCTTAAACAATGGAAAAAACACAAACTTTGTCCAAAAACCTCTCATGTTTAGCTGTTTTCCACTTTTTCTTTGGTCATTTTAGCCTTTTTAGCCAGGGTGAAGGGAATATCTGCCATCAAACAAGAAGACACCCGCATGTAACTACGACAGTGTTTGCTAGTTCACCTTACGTGCATTAATTTAATAACGTGGTTAACCTAAAATTACACACAAACAACATTAAGCTACTCACCCAGAGAAGAACGGCTGCTGCTGCATCATCATCCGTCATCATTTCTGCTACACTGGCAGGGCTAGGGGCCAGGACTCTCCTCTTCAGGTTCTTTGGGGATGTTGCTAACTCCGGGTCCGATAACAGGCACCACACCCGCAGTAGATGTGCTCGGTGTGAGGTCTTGCAGCAAGCTATCAAATACGGTGCATTTCTCGGCTTTTAAAAAAAAACGCTATGCATCTTCAGGTGTTTCACCACATTCGAGGTGTTACCTCCTTTGCACAGTATCACTTAAAGCACTTGTTGCAGGCTGCTAAGTTTGCATCTTTTGCTGTGAAGTACAGCCAGATGTTTGACCGCTTCGCCTTGGGCATTTTTAATCTGTAGCTCTGCTCTAAAAGAACGTACGTACCTGTGCCTGCCTACTGTCCTTGGAAAGGGAAAATGATTGGCTAGAATCCAAAGTGTATGACATCTCAGGGAAAAAAAGCACTGAAATAAAGCACCGAAATGTGCGCTGCTTTTCGGTCTGGTTACTACCATTTATGTCAGAACCATAATGCCATAATGGCACCGGATACCGGTACCCATCCCTAGTCGGGAGCACACGCTGGGATGTCCGAAGCACGGACAAACATTCTTGATTCCTGACATTTTGGAGATGTTAGCTCTTTATACAGTGAAGTTACAGTGGGACTCATTTTTCACAGAGAGGCATTTTGTGAAAAATGGATTTATAGCAATGTTGAATATTATTACACAGGAAAAAAATACAACTACACGTAAAATAATTACACCATGACGCCCCCGTCTTTCTAAATGGAGCGACAGTAACTGTGTGTGCATATGTAAGGGTGTAAAACCTTCAGATTTTAAGATTAACAGTAACAGTATTTTGTCTCTATCTGTCATTGTAGAAATTAATCTCATGTAAACAATAACGTGGTGCACAGCGTGATGTGAAAAAAGGCACATACCTTTGACGTTGCAGAACGACCTCCGTTTTCCTCGTCCTCGTAAACGCAAAAACTAAGTTTTACAAAGATTTTCTTGAAAATAAAGGGGGGCCCAGCCACAAAAGTTTGGGAACCACTGTCTGAGGGGGCATGTTTTTGAGGTACTGTTCATTTGGTTGTTCACTCTTTTTAGACCTGCCACATCTTCTTTTGTGCCCCACTTGATCCATTTCTTTGATGTTTCTTAGGAAAATGGTCTAAGATACTGTACAAGGACTGGAAAGGAAACAAGTAAATAATCAGCCACAGAAAAATTTGAAGGACCTCAGAAAGTCTGGAATAATATTGCTCAAGACCAACTTAAAGAGTACAAAGTTGTGGCTCCTTGGAAGTAAAATATAACCCATATGGAAAATATATTTATAAACCTCATAAAGTTTGTATCTGTCTTGTGTGAAACTTGTATGAAAAGCATACAAGAGTGAAAACAGATATAAGGTCCCTTGAAAAATTATATAAATGAAACTATGCTTTGGATACTTCCTAAAACAATATATGAAAGTAATGAGAAAGTGGCCACTTTGATGAGTAAATCATATAAGCCTTATATGATTCACTATATGAAGTAAGCTAAACCTGATGCAAGTCTTTTATAAGTTTCTTCTATTTCTTTTCCATGTGGGAAAGAATGGAAGGGTGTCTCAAGACTTTTGCACAGCGATCTATAAATGTACCAAAGTTGGTAATATCAAATATATCGGATGTGGTTACTGCATGTTTTCCTGATGCCTAGTTGCCTTTATTTAGTTCTTTATAAAGCATGATTTTTTGCACATTTCAACCTGTGAAATATTTTTTCACAAAGGTTAAAATATTTTTCCGCAGCTCATTTACACAAAGTATTAAGATCTTATAACAGTTAAAATATATTTTAAAAAAAGTACACTGTGAATTCCACTGCTATGTAATACAACAAATACTTAAGAATGTAGTTTAGTTAATTACACTACATTTCTACCACAGTGACAACAGGAAATAAACTCCAGAGTTGTATATGTAAATGGCAGGAAAGCAGAAAAACGCATAACTACTAATATGTTATATAATCTATATACAATAACCCTATATATGCTCTGTTTTTGCATTATGTTTGCTGGTTGTTTTCTAGTTTTGCAGGCTAGTTGTTAAATTTCATGCGGAACTGAGTATACAATAGTATTTTGTATATAAATAAACTTTGGTTGCGTGTGTGTGTGTGTGCAAAAGTGTGTTAAGCATTTCACCAAGGTCTATTTTGCAGTCAGGGCATATCTTTACACTTAAAGCCAGATGCTGTCACGGCTGGCGGAATGAGCCGTGTGGTGTGGAGGAAAGGGAGGACCCAAAATGCAGCAGTGACTGATGATACGAGTGATGTTTATTTACAAAGTGACAATGGCAGAAACAGGCAGTGAGGCATGACAAAACGACTGAAGAAACCTAAACTGGGAGAACTAAATGACAAACCTGAGACCATACAAAAGGGGTGCGGGGCAGAGAGACGCAGAGACAGGAACACCATAGAACCCAGACGAGCCGACAATGAACACAGACCGACACCCACTAAATATACACACACAAGGTAATCAGGTAATCACACACAGGAGGGAAGAACAGCTGAACCTAATACACATGAGGACCGGAGGACACAAGCTGAACACAATGACAACAGACACAGACCTTCAAAATAGAATAGGAAATCCAGAACATGAGCCTTCAAAGTAAAGCAGGAACACACAGACTGATTTACAACACAACACGGGGACATGAACAGAACACCAAGGACAGACACAGGTAGGGCTGAATACACACACCAAACTACAGGTTCAACCCTAAACCAATACAAAATCAGAATAAACACAAAGCACAAAAATGAACTTCAAGGAAACACAAAACGCTGGGCCAAAATGACCCAGGACCATGACAGTACCCCCCTTCCAAGGGCTGACTCCAGACAGCCCAAAACAAAAACAGATGACCAACCTAGGGCGGGCGGCGGGGGCCCAGGACGGAGGGACCAACACCGAACAAAAACAAGCCCCAGCGAACCAAGTGACCTTTCCAAAACAAACACACATGCTGGAGCACAAGGACAAAACACAGTTCAGGAGGCCGGCCCGGAGGCTGACATAGATCCAAAAGCCGACCGAGCGGAAGGCAGCGGTGGCGGAGTGGAGGCAGTTCAGGGGGCCGACCGTGCACACAGCAACGGCGGCAACGGGCAAACAGTTCTGGGGGCCGACCGTGCACACGGCAACGGCGGCGACGGGCAAACAGTTCTGGGGACCGACCGTGCACACGGCAACGGCGGCGACGGGCAAACAGTTCTGGGGACCGACCGTGCACACGGCAACGGCGGGCAAACAGTTCTGGAGGCCGACCGTGCGGACGGCAACAGCGGCGTGGAAACAGCTCTGGGGGCTGACCGTGCGGACGGCAACAGCAGCGTGGAAACAAGTCCGGAGGCCGGCCATGTGGAAGGCAGTGGCGGCGTTCAGGAGGGCGTTCAGGAGGGCGTCCACGGTGGCGGAGATGCCCAACAAGCGGCCTGGCAGATGACCGACGATGTGAAGGTGGTAGTAGGGGACCTGAAGGCTGCGTGGCCCCTGCAGCCCCAGGCGAAGCGGAGGCTGGACCAGACGAGGCGGAGGCGGAGGCTGGACCACACGAAGCTGATGAGGACGCTGAAGCAGAAGCTGGACCAGGCGAGGAGGATGAGGATGCTGGAGCCGGACCAGGCGACGAGGATGAAGACGCTGGAGCCGGACCAGGCGACGAGGATGAAGACGCTGGAGCCGGACCAGGCGACGAGGATGAAGCGGAGGCTGGACCAGACGAGGATGAAGCGGAGGCTGGACCAGACGAGGATGAAGCGGAGGCTGGACCAGACGAAGATGATGAGGATGCAGAGGCTGGACCGGATGAAGCCAAAGCAGACGCTGGACCAGGCGACGAGGATGAAGCCAAAGCAGATGCTGAAACCGGACCAGGCGAGGCCGAAGACTCTGAGGCCGCAGCAGGCGAGGGTGATGAGACTGCAGCTGGTGATGAGACTGCAGCTGGTGATGAGACTGCAGCTGATGGCTGGACGGGCTCCTCGGGCCCCCCAGCTGACGAGGCAGAAGGCTGGACGGGCTCCTCGGGCCCCCCAGCAAAAACAGTCTCAGACCCAGTGGGCACTGGAGCCCCTGGCACACACAGAACAGAACCAGCAGGCACACGGGCCTCTGGCAGGAACGGAACAGAACCAGCAGGCACGCGGGCCTCTGGCAGGAACGCAACAGAACCAGCAGGCACGCGGGCCTCTGGCAGGGACGCAACAGAACCAGCAGGCACGGAGACCTCTGGCAGGGACAGAACGGAACCAGCAGGCGCACGGGCCTCTGGCAGAGACAGAACAGAACCAGCAGGCACACGGGCCTCTGGCAGGGACGGATCAGAACCAGTAGGCACACGGGCCTCTGGCAGGAACAGGTCGGAACCAGCAGGCACACGGGCCTCTGGCAGGGACGCAACAGAACCAGCAGGCACACGGGCCTCTGGCAAACACAAAGCAGACTGCAGCTGCACTGAGCAGTGACTCAGCTCAGGCAGCGACAGTCCGGTGCAGTCCTCAGCTGGCTTCTTAACCTCCAGGGGTCCAGAGTCGGCTGGGGGCTGGAACCCAGCCTTTGGGGAGGCCCTGGAGCAAGTAACAGTCTCTAAACTAGCCAGCTGTTGAGGAACGATTGCATTTTTAACGTGTTTGTCTCTCTGCAAATAATACGTACTAGAAAAAGAGTCAAAAATGGGAGGCACGGACGCAGCCTCCCGTACAGAGGGAGTCTGTGAAGACGGAGACGGCATGAATGACTGGGCTAGCGGAGATACCAGAGTCCGAGTTGCTTGCGGCTGTGCAGCTAAACGAGGTAAAGACAGCTCAGCAGGAGAATGAGCAAGCAACACACAGTTCTCCTTGTCGTCTGCTGCTGGACAAAGTCTGTGGATTCCCGAGCTCGCACCACCCCCCGGGCTTTATGCAGGTTGCAAATTAAGCCTGAAACTCCCTTAAGCTGGCAGAGGTAGGGATTTTCTTCCAGGATTGCTTCGATGGCTTTTAACCCCACCACTTGTGCCCTTGCGTTGGTGGTGTGGGTTACCCAGTCCATAAGGCGTCGGATGCGTGCGAGGTCGCTCTCTCCAGACAAAGCTGCTGGGTCCATGTTTGGTCGGCTCGTACTGTCACGGCTGGCGGAATGAGCCGTGTGGCGTGGAGGAAAGGGAGGACCCAAAATGCAGCAGTGACTGATGATACGAGTGATGTTTATTTACAAAGTGACAATGGCAGAAACAGGCAGTGAGGCATGACAAAACGACTGAAGAAACCTAAACTGGGAGAACTAAATGACAAACCTGAGACCATACAAAAGGGGTGCGGGGCAGAGAGACGCAGAGACAGGAACACCATAGAACGCAGACGAGCCGACAATGAACACAGACCGACACCCACTAAATATACACACACAAGGTAATCAGGTAATCACACACAGGAGGGAAGAACAGCTGAACCTACACATGAGGACCGGAGGACACAAGCTGAACACAATGACAACAGACACAGACCTTCAAAATAGAATAGGAAATCCAGAACATGAGCCTTCAAAGTAAAGCAGGAACACACAGACTGATTTACAACACAACACGGGGACATGAACAGAACACCAAGGACAGACACAGGTAGGGCTGAATACACACACCAAACTACAGGTTCAACCCTAAACCAATACAAAATCAGAATAAACACAAAGCACAAAAATGAACTTCAAGGAAACACAAAACGCTGGGCCAAAATGACCCAGGACCATGACAGATGCAGCGTCAACTTCATCTTCTTTGTTGCGTTATACGTGCAAATGACTCATGTGATGAGTGGAGGAATGTGTCCATTTTGTTCCATTATGTTCATGAGAAGACACTGGGAGCTCCACACAGCCTGGATACTAATGGATTATGTGTGTTTTCTATCCTGTCAGATGTAGCGTCAGTGAGATGGTGCTGTTATTTCATCCAGAAACATCCCAAAAATGTTAATGCACATGTCTGTTTTTACAGCCTGCCCCTGTTTTTAGGTATCAAATCCAAACGGCTCATGTTTTCAAAAAATGTGTGAATATTCAGTAGTGCAACACCATATGTTTAAGCAACAAACATTTTCTAGTTTATAATTTAGTAGACTTAATAAAATGTTGAACATTCCGTTTGCACATACTTTTGTAAAGTAGGGCAATATCATTATCTGAAAGATAATGTTTCTTGGGGAAAAGTTAATGAAATGGACCGAAATACTGGACAGGCAGGCGGAGAAATAAAAATTAGCTTTAATCACTTACTGAGGATAAAGACAACAAAAGCCATTGCTGAGGTGAGCTAGGTGAATCCTAAATAAGGTCAACAGAAGGTCCAACGAGTAAATAAGATTAAATGAGAGAAAAACAAAAAACACAGAGCATCTGCAAGGAAATAAAAGGCAGCGGAACAAAATGTGAACAACTAGACAAACTGACGGCAAGAAAGGACAGGACTAATTGAACAAAGTGACTCTAACAAGGGTGGAGCAAGCAATATGGAGAAATATGGAAACAGCAATTAAAAAGCACCTTTTCAGCTCAAAACAGGTAAGTGAAGCAAGTAATTAGAAATAGCTATAAGCAAACAACTATGCTGTAGGGTTGGTACAGGAAACCTAACGTGTTGTGTGTCTCACTTTTCATTCATCTATAGTTAGAATAGCACATTACATTATGATGGTGAATAATGGCAAATTTGAAGAACAATCTGATGTAAGTGACCTTTTGGATTTAAATCATTTCATCTCTTTATCCTTTTATGCACTCCTCTGAAACTTTCTCATAATTACCTTGTGGAGTGTTGAGTTTCATCCAAAAATGGGTCTTTTTTTAAATTTTTCTTTTAAGATGAACCCTCTTAGTCTAAGCTTGGATTGTCAAACTATAATTAGAACATTTTTGAGTCTAACTGAGCATTTATGCCAGATTTGAAGTCACTGTGGTCACTGTGACCTTGACCTTTGAGCACAAAAATCTAATCAGTTCATCCTTGGAGTACAACTGTGTGCTGTATTTTGCATACATATCCTCAAGGAGATCCTGATATTTGCATTCAACAGAATGGGGACATTGCTGGTTACAGCATACTGCAGCAAAACAAAGCTTGAGTAAAACCCATTACATTATTTATCATAGCTTTCAATCACCTCGCATAATAGGATACTAATTAACCTTTTCACTAGTGAAGATGTACGGGCAATTACCACACTGGATTGGCATAGACCGTTGATCACCAAAGATGTAAAATGAGGAAAAGTAATAACAGCGGATGGCTGGCTGATGGGTTTTGATGCTGCCTGGCGCTCATCAACAAAAACATCAGGTTTTCCTCTCTTGACTTTTTATGTTATATGGAGCTGGATCAGATTCTAGTGCCAAGATGGAGTACATGTCTGAGAAATAAAATGCTGAGAAATCACTAACAGTACCCAGTTATCCAATGGTGTATTATGCATGTAGTCCGTGTGGAGTATGATAAAACTCCCTGCTGCAAATTACTTTTGATAAAGGTCATATGGTTAAATACTTGATGGATGCTGCTCACATATTTAATTTTTGCTGGCTACTGCAGCAGTACTTGACTCCCACTGCACAGCTGTTGGTTGGTGGTTTGTTAAAACGTAGGGCAGCCTCCCATGAGCCCTGCATAACACTGCAAATCAGAATTTGAATGGAATTTGGCTTTTCATGCCAATGCTTCAAACATACTAATTTTCTTTTGCAATATAATGTATTATCAAATAATAATTCCCTTTTACAATAATTTGAATACATATAAACAGACTGTTTAAAAAGAAACAGGCCAGGGTTGCATATACAGTGCCATGAAAAAGTTTTCCTGATTTGGTAGTTTTTTGCATATTTGTGATACTTAAATATTTCAGAAAGCAGTTTTTAAAATGATGATTTCATTTATAACAGGAAAAAGGTTATCCAAACCTATCTGACCCTGTGTGAGAAAGCAGTTGTCCTCCTCGTTAAATCATGACTGAAATGTGATTAACCATAAAGCTGAGTTCAGTTTTACCAACTATAACCAGGCTTGATTCCTGCCAGATCTGTTGAAGCAAGAATTCACTTAAAAGAAATAGAATGTGTCTGACAAAGTGAAGTAGGCTAAAAGATCTTTTTGACTTGAACCATGGTAAGAGCCATTATCCATGAAAGAAGAAAACTTAAAACAGTCTTGAACCTTTCCAGGCATGAGAGCAGGTCAACAACTCATCCAGGAGGTCATAAAAAACCCAAAAGAACATCTAAAAAATTGCAGGCCTCACTTGCCTCAGTTAAGGTCAGTGTCCACGATTCAAAAACAAAAAAGAGAATGGGCCAGAATTGCATTCATGTGAGAGTTCAAAGGCAAAAACCAAAGCTGACCAAAAAGAACACAAAGGCTCATCTCACATTTACCCCAAAACATCTTGATGATCCTCAAGGTTTTGGGGAAAATATCCCATGGTCCAATGAGGGCAAAAAACTTTTTTGAAGTTTTGAGTCCCGTAACTGGGATAAAACTAAGACAACAGCTAGTGCACCTCTGAATGGCAATAAAGTAGTAGAATAAAGACTAATTTAAGGTGTGGAGTGCTCTATTAGTAGTCCGGACCTTAATCAGAATGGGATAATTTGATATGATCTTAATTGATTTATGCTTCAAATCCTCTTGTGTGGTTGAATTAAAGCAATTTAGCAAAGAAAAGTGGATCAAAATTCCTCCACAGTGATGTGAACCACTCATTGCCAGTTTTCACCAATGCTTGCTTGCAGTTCTTACTGTGAGAAGTGGCACATCTAAAATTAAATTTGTTACACTTATTTATTTATTTTTTTTAAAGTAAAAAATTGGGTAAGGGGCATATGGGGTGACATTTCGGGGGTAGTGACAAAGGTTCCGTGTTAGGGTAGGTGGGTGACAGTTGTGTAGAAGAACTAATATTTTCAGTGCATGCCAAAATGGGTAACCAAGTTGTTACTGCTAATAATGTGTCTAAACAAGACAAAGAATAGATGTTAGACTGAAGGTTTATTATGTGTTTGCTGCCCTAAAATAAAAGAAGAAACAACCTGCTTTTGCCAGTGTTCCTCCCCATCATCACAGCAGAGTTGATTTAAAGAGTAAAAGTTTCCTGTTAATGAGCCAGGGTAGAGTAAAAACAATAAAACAAAAGGCCTCCCTTGTCCTCTCTATGGTTTGGAGCTACGATTGGAATGCGTTAGCCTTGTGATGCCCAAGGCAGATGGGCACCATTGGGAAATAAGTACTGTAGGCTCCATAATTCATTTTATTTTATTGTGGCTGTGCTTCCACTTCAGTAATTCTTTATTATGGTAATTACATCAGTTGGACAAACATGAGCTTGTCTCGGTGTCATCTCCAGCACAAACTGTTTAGAAAAGAGAGCTGTAGCATTTGGGCCTATAAAGTAAAGCCAATTGCTAAGTAACATCAGGGCATAACTGTTGTGGATTCAGAAAAGTAACCAGATGGTTACACTGTTAAATAACACTAATGCAGTTACATTGTTTCTTTAGCTGACATCTAGCTAGTCCCGCATTTAAGCACTTTTGTTTTGTTGGATTAAAACTGTCCAGCTGAAAGGCTGTCATTACATCACATGCTGATTTCACATTAATGTCAAAATGTCATGTCTCTGTAGTTTGCCTTAGCAGTTTGTTATAGCCTCTAATCATATACATCACAATTCTAAATACAAGAATATAATTCACTGGTGTTTTTTTCTGAAATGAGATCTGCACATAACAGTTTCTACATTTCTTGGCAGAAGCTTATCAAACCTTCCTGTGTGTCCACATCTGTCAGATTCTACACATCCTGTGTGTAATATAGCTTCAAGGCTCATACCCAACCTGTGATAACACCTCTGAGACTTTGGGAGCACCTCTCAGAGCATCAGACCCTGAAGCTTGTTTAATATTATGTAATAATAACAACAAAAAAGTGTTGGCGCAGTTTCCTTTTGTAGATGAAGGGGTAATTCTACCAGAGAGCATTAATGTGTACATGATCTTTGTCAGTTCTTTATTGATCGGCAACAAAGAAATAAGCCGCACAGTTGGTAAAAAAGTTTTTCTTCAGAGAAAAACAAACCTGACCTTGGAAGGAAGTCACCTCCGGGGTTGTTGGCAAATCTTTTTATGCTATGTTGAAAGTATAAATTCAAAGTGTTGGGACAGAGCTTGATCTTAATACCAAAACGGTTAAAAAGAAGTACAAAGGCCCACCTTTCAAAAAGGAATTTGTCAATCTATTTCATAATTTACCTGTATTATAGTAACTTCTTTCTCTTTTTTTTTCTTTTTTTTTTACATTTTCTAGCCATTCCAGTTCTGTTATATTCACTGCTAGGACAGCGTGACAATCTTAACTTTGTATTTTTTGACTCCCAGCCTGTAAAGGGATTGCTTCTGACGCAAGCTCTGCACGATGGTGCCTAAAACCAATGTCTCACTGCTGCCATCCACGTTTTTAAAAATATGTGAAGATCAAGGACAGCCCTGAATTTCAAAGCTATCTTACCAGTGCAGAGAAAAAATACCTTAGTGTTCATCCTCCTTAATTTCTAACTTCAACATTGAAGCGCAAACTAAACTTTGATTTTATTATGTTCACTACACAAGTCCTGAAAGCCACTTACTATGCAATTTGATGTAAACAATAGCTGGAACTACTTTCAATGAGAACTTTAAAGCTTGCAGATAGCACCATTAAAACACAATAACATTATTGTAGGGGCTTTTCTTGCAGCAAGGCACTGTGTTATAAATCACACTCCGAGCTGTTATGTAATACCTGCTTGTGCTGGGACTTAAGTGTGATTAAAAAGCTGAGGAAATATGGACCTAATCACATGCAGTATATGGTGTATGATGAAAAAACATAATCCTAAATGCATCCTTAGACAATGGTAATATTCAAGCAACTTAAGCTGATTATTTTAAAATATAGCAGGAGACTAATGTTTGCAGTTATATCAAAGCGACAAGTAATTTGGTGCGGACCCAATCACCTAGAGAGAGCATCGACATGTGGAAAAGACCCAGGAAGCGTCTCCAATCTGGCAGTGTCGATCACAGCAGATGGAGTGGATTATCAGCCAAGTAGCCTCTGTTGTCAGCACCATTCACAAATAGAGCAGTGCATTGCAACCCCGTGAGCTGATTAGGAAACAAGACACAGGCAAAGATGAATCGCCCTCACCCACTGCGCAGCAAAAAACGACACGTCTGCTTTTCCTTCTCTCAAATGAAAGGGGGAGAGTCCATCCTTCTGGTTCATTTTTCGCTCCTTTTAGACATGAGAAATGGCCGCGAAGATCAAAGTATAGCGCATTAGCTGGCCCACAGGGAGGAAGATGCATACATGGGATTGAGTGCTGGCCTGCTTACACACTGCAGATTGCTAATACTGAGGGGGGTCGTCTGGGCGGACACTGACACTGATCCCAGTGGTATAGAAACATCAATACTTTTTTGAAGTCATGAGTATGTTCCAAAGCCTAATGGATTTGGTCCATGACCTTGAAGTACAGAAAATAAATGATATGTGATTTGTGTGTTGCTATAGCAATGCAATATTAAATCATTTCATAGGTCTACAAAATAATACAAAAAGATCATCCAATTTGGTTTATCCAATTTGTTACACTGGTTTGAGATATGAAATCGGATTTAAGCTTGTGCCTCAAGTTTTCGAGATACACATCAGTGTTTTTTGACACTTTAAATCCTAACATATCATTAAAATGTCTGGAATTTTAACTATTACACACACACAAAAAAAAAAGTTTTAATGTGGTTACAAACAAACCAAGAAACAATACAAGGTCAACATGCTCAATAATCCTTGAGGCACTTGCTTTTGCAGTCATTCTGCATATTTGTCTCTCTTTGTAACAACCAAGAGTAGTCACAGATTATGCTGCAGATGTGGTGGAAAAAAGTTGAAATGAGAATGTAAAAAGTGCATTTTCAACACCATTCTGGCACTCATTAGTGGATATGCTTTCAGCATGTTTTCCACAAGTTCCGCATAATTCAGCATTTAGTTAGCTTCAGTTTCCTTTTGAACTCGTTATCAAGCATCAATAAAAAAAAAACCCTTTCTTAATTTTGGCTTCACAAGACCCCGATACTTAATTCCTGTCCTTGGGTGCACCAACTCATCTCTGACCAGCAGTGAGCATTCTGCCCTTTTCTGGCTGAGGAACATGGCCTCAGATTTGTAAATGCTAATACTTTTTTCCAGTGTTTTACACTGTGCTGCAAACTGATTCAGTATAAGCTGAACCACATCATCTGCAACAAGAGAGATGCCATTCTTGAGACCTCCAAAGTGAAGGGCTCTGCCTAGAAATTCTGTCAATGAAAATTATGAACAAAGACCAGCCCTGATTGAGTCGAACTTCCACTGTAAATGAGTTTGACTTGTTTCCGGTAATGTGGACAAAGCTCTTGCAATGATTGTACAGGGCCAGGGCTCCTACCAACAGGCCAAACACCCCTAATCCCGAAGCACAGCTCACACAATAGCCCATGGAACGTGGTTGAATGCTTTTTCCAAGTGCCCTGGTTGGAAAAGCTCCCATAATGAAATATCCTCAAGAGGATAAAAAGCTGGTCCAGTTTTCAACAACCAGGATGAAAATTACATTGTTCCTCCTGCACCTGCTTCTTTCCAGTACCCTGGCATAGACCATCCCAGGAACGCTGAAAAGTGTGAGTCCTCCATAGTTGGACATATCATTCATAAGGACGGGAACCATCAGCCCAGTCTGCCAGTCCAGAGGCATTGTCCCAGAGCTTCATGTGATGTTTTAGAGACATGTCAACTAAGACATCTCTACAACATACAGGGCCTTATTGAACTTGGGGTGGATCTCTTCCACCTGGGGGCCTTGTCATCAAGGAGTTGTTTAACTACTTCAGTGATCTCGCCCTCAGTGATGTGCTAGTCATCTCACTCGTGCCTAGAAAACATGTCAGTGGGATTAAGAAGCCCCTTGAAGTATTTTTTCCACTGCTTGAGTATGTCCTCCGTTGAAGTATGCAGTACCCCACCTGCTCTATACACCATGTGAGTAAAGCACCAACAAGTTTTTTCTCTGTGGCCTCACCGAACTACACCACTTGGCAGAAGTGCAAAAGGGTTTTAAAAAATGTCTTTGTATTTAATTTTTCTTTGTTATATTTTTTATGGTGATTCGCTTTGAAAACATAGGTTAATTGCTTGAGATAAACACTAGTTATAGCTTTTTTGCTTTTTGTTGCTGATTTTTTTTTAAAATTTAAGCAAAGGCTGTAAACACAGGTCATTACACATCACAAAGTAATAAGTCTTTTGCATTTTCCTTTTTTCATTTGTTTCCCATGTTTGGTTTAGATTTTACTCTAATGAACTGCACCTCAGTTTGCCTGAAAAAGAACAAAGACTTATAAGCACTTTCCCTCTGGCTTTTTTTTTGGTGTGCACCCGAATTTGGATGCCTTTGTTTAACCAAGTGGAGCAAATGAAAGGAGGTATTCCACAATTTAAATAACTACTGCAGACATGCCTGGAATGATGCACCCTAAGGCATATTCATGCAATGCTGGCAGCTTTTTCTGTCTTAGACTTCTGTAAATTACATTTGCTTCTAATAACCTGATGGATACACGCAGCGTTATTAAGTAATCTTTGGTCATGAGTTTACAATGTTTTGGAGGTAGGGTGATGATAAATACAAGACGTTTATCATCTTATCAGCAACAGTTTTCTAAAAAAAAAAAAAAAAAAAAAAAGTGGGCAGTAAGATAAGAAAGGATTTCAAGTAGTTTAGCAAAACACCCATGGAGTTAATTGGAATTACATTAAAAAGTAATTATGGCTGATGGTTATTGATAACTGATAACTCCAACATTATTGGCTACATTCAGTGATGCATTACTTTAACGTTTGATTGGGTATTCAAGCTTAAAAATGTTTTCCTCATGCTAAATGAGGTAACTCTAAAAATAAAAATAATTCAGTGCTGTAACACCAGCAATACCGAGACTCCAGTAGGCCAGTGTGAATATTTGAAAACATGACATGACAAATGAGATAATGAAGGTGCAGTGGTTTATTTGGTGAATAACCAGGTATATACCTCCATCAGTATATATATCTAAAAATTGGCAGAGATATATAGTAGTGTGTAAAGCTACAAGCCTTGATGTTATAATACCTGTGTTTACATGTGCCAGATACTTGTTCACTGAATTTTGACAGTAAGAAAAGACCTGCTCCCAAACCATAAGAATGCAACTCTAAAGATGCTGGAAAGATGTGCAGTCTGACATAAAGATGTTTGAGCAGTAGGGTTTTTTTTAATGTTTATCAAATGCCAAACACTGCATTAACAGCTACTCCTGCAGTGCCAGTGCCTGCCTTACCTGAATCTTAGTGGTTGATGTCATGGTGAGTCAAAGCTGCCTTATGAACTCTGTTATCTGATCTAGTCACGTGATCACACAAGGAAAACACAAGCCAAGTACCATGAAATGAGACAAAGAGAAGTTATCTCCACTCTTTGATCACTTGCACAATCCAAATTATAGAAAGGATAAGGGTCCTAAATCACTGCCACATGGCAGCTCCTCAATGTATTTAGAGATGTAGAAATGATCAACACGACCTGCTGACGTTCAAACTGAGCATCAGAATGGAGAAGAAAAGTGATTTATGTGCCTTTGAACATGGTATGGTTGTTGGTGTCAGACTAGATGGTCTTTTTAAACTGCTGTTCTCTTGGGATTTTCCTGCA
Organism: Maylandia zebra; assembly: GCF_041146795.1. Lineage (NCBI taxonomy): Eukaryota > Metazoa > Chordata > Actinopteri > Cichliformes > Cichlidae > Maylandia > Maylandia zebra. The sequence goes on along the minus strand of NC_135188.1, from coordinate 38,152,460 downwards.
CAAGAGGTCAGAGGAAATGGCCAGTCTGCTTGAAGCTAATAGGAGGGTTCAGTTACTCAAATAACTACTCACAACAACCAAGCTATGCAGAAGAGCATCTCTGAATATACAGTATGTCAAACCCTGAAGCAGATGGACATCAGCAACAGCAGAAGACCACACTGGGTGCCTATTGTGAGCTAAGATCAGTAAACTGAGACTACGATTTGCACAGACACGTGGTAACTAGGCCTGAGTAGCAGAAAATATAAAATTTAGCCCTTTATTCATCAAAAACATTTTGAATAGTCAATACTACACAGCACATATTATTGTTGTCAAATAATTTCATTAACAATGCTCCACAAAAGCACAAACATCACATGGTTAAGGGGTCCAATTCAGTGACTTGAATTAGTGAAGGTTACTGGAGATCAAAACTGACTCACCTCTGGGTTTACCCTCACAAGGCCGCTCCAAGAACTATAGTTTTTGCACTCATACACTGAAATCCTTTTTCAGCTCTGGAGGTTGCTGTATTTGAGATATTCCAGTCAGCATTAAACATGTTCAGAAGATACACATGTGTAAGTCACACCACGGTTGATTCAGTGTAACCAAAACCAAAACTCTCTTAACAGCAAGAGACACTGAAGGTTTAGTTTACCAGCTTGCTATGTTCAATAAGTAATGCACACAAGTAACGTGCTGGTTTCTACACTGTCCATTCTATTTTGGGTTATAATTAACATCTTTTAGTGTCATTGCCAAAAGAAACATAACAAAAATACACATACATAATGATGAAGAAGGAAGATCTTTATCTATTATAAAATTCTATGACATTGTTCCTTGGTTATATGCTAGCTAAATTCACTAATCAGACTTCCATACACTATTCAACAAAAAGATGTTTCAATAACCACAGCATGCAAGTGGATTAGAGATGCTAAATTCCTTGCTTTATATGACTCAAGACATGAACATTTCAACAGTGAGCACATTTAAATGACACCCTCTCTAAACACAATCGGCTAATTATGGAAATGAGCTTGTCTGATCCAAATTTAACTTGTATAGATTCATTTCATCAGATTTACATTGTTTTTGCCTCCGCAGCAGTGAGCTTTATTTTCAAAATTTGTGTTTATCAGCACGGGCGAACGCTGAATATTCCGCAAATAATCATGTAGTGGCAGAGAATTGGTTTAATGTTAATCAAAACATACAGTGCATTCAGAATAAAACATTATGAAGACATTCATCTGAAAGGGCTTGAAATAGACTGTCATGAATGACACACTCATTAAGTTCATGAAAAACAAAAAGTGAATCCACCCCTCGGCAACTGCCATCTATTCACTGAACGAGCAAGTGTTCATAGGTCACTCAAGGACTTATCAAAGCACTCATGACTCACACAGCTAGATGCAACATTCCCAACAGCTTAAATTGACTAGACACCCCCAATGTCGGCCAGTTATTGGCTCGCACCCCTCAGCAAGAGTCAAAAGGCAACAGGGATGCACTACCATCAAGAAACGCCATTTAGTTGAGGTGAACACTGTGCTGAAAGTCACGCTTGATGTCAACAGAGAGAAAGGACTGTGTTTCTGAGATGTGCCGACGCATTAGTGTGGTGAAGTAGACACAAAATGGATACAGAGAAACAAAGTGTAGGCAATAAATGCACTCTCATATTTACTTCAAATGAGCCAAAGGCACTTTTTGATGTCATCACAGGAGCGTTCGACCCAGCTAAGATAATTTGCTCTTTTTGGAAATGGGGAAGTTCAAAAGCCAAGTTGTTGAGTTTTCCTAGCATCCAAAAACAGCTCTCCTCTTTGAAGTTTCACAAATCTGCAAGCTTATATTTTAATAAAGATATGTTGAAAGAGATTATATGGATTAAACAAAATTATCCTAAAGGTTAGTGTCCAGAAATTGCAGCCTACAGTATTCTAGTATTGAAATCTTGGTATTTTCGTCACTAAAGAGCGCTAATTGTTCAGTACTAAGTACAAGCCACATGTGGGAAATTTTAATTACTTTTAATAAAACTGAAAATAAAATATAAGACATTAATTCTCTGCTTGAATATTGACTCTACTCTCATGTTGCAAAACTGTTGCCACCTTCAGTGGAAAGTAGAAAGTCAGCTCGAATGACATCAGGTGTTAAGCAGCGTATCCAAGACCTCATCCCATGATATTTAAATTCTGCTTAGTGTCAGTAGTTGTCAACACATTGAGTCTGCTTAATTTCATGTGTATGAACACAGAAAGTAGTAAGGAGAAGCAGATGAATTTTCAATAAAGCATATTTACATAATTCTTATGATTTTGCTTTAAGAAAACAAAACAAGTATGAAACGGTGACTGACATGCAGACCATTAAAACTTCCTTGTTAACCAGAGGTCACGCGGACATTTCAAAGCAGCTGCTCTGAAGCTCCAAATAACTTGATTTCTTAAACATATCTTAGCAAAAAATAATCACAACTCACAAATGTCAGCAGTGAGTGACACTATATATTTGCGCATGCGCGTGTTCAAAGAAAAATAATTATGCAGCTTATTCATGTTTAAGTCAGCTCTAAATTTATTGTGCTGCTGCCATTTACATAACAAAGTAGATGCAAAGGGAGTACTGTCTACATCCAGGGGTAGTTCTGGCATCTCTCTGGGATGGGAACCATCTATGGTTTGTCCAGAAAGTCATTGGATTGCATTTGATAAAGACAAAGAGTGAAAATGACAATGGGTTGTATTCATCAACATGACTTCTCTGGTGAATTTACTTAACCACTATTGTATAATCTGTCCTACACAAACTGTGCAAACTGTGTCCAGGACAGAAAGAAATTGTCCTATTGCAAACACAACATTGGCTCTTTGAAGTCCACTGCATAGACAGTATGCTAACACAAAAATAGATAAGAACTTTTGTGATGTTAAAGATAGGCAAGTAACAAAGGCCCTGATGAGCAGTAATTACTGTAATCACATTACATCTTTCAATAATAAAGTAAATATAGTACTAGTCTACTAGATTCAGTAATTATTTCATAGTTATAGTTTTGTCATACTTGAATTACATGCAAAAAAAAAAAAAAGATCAAAAATGTATTTTTCTCCTCCTGCACACTTGCAGTACAATTGTGTCCATTTGTATCCAGGGAGGAAAATGGTAGATAGGGCTCTAACTTTTCAGCAGTGGAGATATTATCTTTTCTTTTAATTGCACAAAAGGACAAAGGTGTAGTGGTCAAATGCAAACTGCATCAAGAACAAAAACAACTTCATAATAATGCTAATGCAACATCAAATTTTTGCAATCATCTGCACAGATAGCATGCTAACACTAAGCTAGCGAAGATCCCAGAGTGATGATAAGGGTCAGTGTATGCTGACCCCAGTCCAGCAGCCAGAGCCTAATTTTCAAAAACCCAAAGGCAGTGATGAACAGTCAGACTTGTAGTAATGTAGCCTACCTGTAACCTACATGTTTCTATGGTAGAACTGATGGTGATCCCATTGTTGGTGCACATTAGTAGTAGATTTGTGTATTGAATTGTATCGTAAAATAGCAGAATGGGAAAGTTACCAAGTGCTTTACAGTACAAGTTTGTTGACAGACAACCAATCTTGCAAGTGTCTGGATGTGAAGACGCTGCGAGCATGATGCGCTTCAAAAAGAGTGGACTCCTAAAGACACTTTGATGTCCTCTGGTTTGCCCTGAGTCACAGAATTTTAAGTAAACACTGAGGAAGGGAAGTTTGTGTGATGGCTATATTTGTATTTTAAACATTTCATCTAGGGGTCAAAAAGATACACAGCTCAACTGTCCAATACATTTTAAAACAACACAGACTACCAAACATGGTAAGCATTACCTTGTTACAATGACCTTCACTCGGCAGATAACTTTCTTGTTTACTTGAGAGTCACAACATGTGTTCTTTCACAAAGCTGCTGATGCACTTGAATAATACATAAGGTCACAAATCACAAATGCTGCAAAACAAGTGGGCAAGTTAAAGTAAAAGAAAAGAAACTGTTATTTTTATTTTATCATGTTATCATGTTTAGTACAGTAGTACTGTATTGTGTTGTTCCACAATTGGCAACTTCTTTGTACTTCTGTCTGGGTGAAGCAAGCTTTTTAAACATCTCTTAAAGCAAGGACAATTTCTGTGCAAGAATAATTTAATAAGCAAGTAAAATAAGTAGTATCAATTTTCAGAATGCAAAAGAAATAACAGAAACTTAGCATTTCCCAGGGCTATTGCCAGTCTTTTACAACTCCTACAGCTCTACAGTCCGAAATCACTACCTATTTTTTTCCTTAGTATTGATACACTATATTTCCAAAAGTATTCGTTTACCCAACCATATCATTGAATTCAGGTGTTCCAATCACTTCCATGGCCACAGGTGTATAAAGTCAAGCACCTAAGACGGCATTCTGCTTGTACAAACATTTGTGAAAGAATGAGTCGCTGTGATAAGATCCCACATGTGCAACAAGTGCAGCTGTGAAATTTCATTGCTATGAAATGTTCCACAGTTAACTGTTAGTGTTATTATAACAAAGTGGAAGTGAATGGGAATGAAAACAACTCAGCAATGACGTGGTAGACAACATAAAAACAAAGGGCGGGGTCAGATCAGCCTGCCTATTTCTATATATAGTTTATATATACAGGGTGGGCCATTTATATGGATACACCGTAATAAAATGGGAATGGTTGGTGATATTAAAGTCCTGTTTGTGGGACATTAGTATATGTGAGGGGGCAAACTCCTCAAGATGGTTGGTGACCATGGTGGCCATTTAGAAGTCGGCCATCTTGGATACAACTTTTGTTTTTTCAATAGGAAGAGGGCCATGTGACACATCAAACTTATTGGTAATGTCACAAGAAAAACAATGGTGTGCTTGGTTTCAGCGTAACTTCATTTTTTCATGAGTTATTTACAAGTTTCTGACCACTTATAAAATGTGTTCAATGTGCTGCCCATTGTGTTGGATTGTCAATGCAACCCTCTTCTCCCACTCTTCACACACTGATAGCAACACCGCAGGAGAAATGCCAGCACAGGCATCCAGTATCTGTAGTTTCAGGTGCTGCACATCTCGTATCTTCACACCATAGACAATTGCCTTCAGATGACCCCAAAGATAAAAGTCTAAGGGGGTCAGATTGGGAGACCTTGGGGGCCATTCAACTGGCCCACGGCGACCAATCCACTTTCCAGGAAAATTTTCATCTAGGAATGCTCGGACCTGGCACCCATAATGTGGTGGTGCACCATCTTGCTGGAAAAACTCAGGGAACGTGCCAGCTTCAGTTCATAAAGAGGGAAACACATCATCATGTAGCAATTTCAAATATCCAGTGGCGTTGAGGTTTCCATTGATGAAGAATGGACCCACCATCGTTGTATCCCATATACCACACCAAACCATCACTTTTGTTGTTCCAACAGTCTTGGAGGGATCCATCCAATGTGGGTTAGTGTCAGACCAATAGCGGTGGTTTTGTTTGTTAACTTCACCATTCACATAAAAGTTTGCCTCATCACTGAAGAAAATCTTCTGCGTGAACTGAGGGTCCTGTTCCAATTTTTGTTTTGCCCATTCTGCAAATTCTGTGCGCCGATCTGGGTCATCCTCGCTGAGATGCTGCAGTAGCTGGAGTTTGTAAGGGTGCCATTTGTGAGTAGCTAATATCCGCCGAAGGGATGTTCGACTAATGCCACTCTCCAGTGACATGCGGCGAGTGCTACGCTGTGGGCTCTTGCTGAATGAAGCTAGGACAGCCACTGATGTTTCTTCATTAGTGACAGTTTTCTTGCGTCCACATTTTGGCAAATCCAACACTGAACCAGTTTCACGGAACTTAGCAAGCAGTTTGCTAACTGTAGCATGGGAGATGGGTGGTCTCGTAGGGTGTCTTGCATTGAAATCTGCTGCAATGACCCGGTTACTGCGTTCACCAGATATCAACACAATTTCGATCCGCTCCTCACGTGTTAACCTCTTCGACATGTCAATGGCTGTGAACAAAGATACATTGAAACCAAGCACACCATTGTTTTTCTTGTGACATTACCAATAAGTCTGATGTGTCACATGGCCCTCTTCCTATTGAAAAAACAAAAGTGCCACAAACAGGACTTTAATATCACCAACCATTTCCATTTTATTACGGTGTATCAATATAAATCCCCCACCCTGTAGTTTGTTGAATGATTTTAAATAATTATGTTCATCTATGTTACTAAAGCTACAATAACTTAATAATTAAATAGCAAAACTAAGAAACCACAATTCTAATCATGAAAAAAATCATCATCTGTTTCTCAGAATGTGCTTTTCAGAGCGGCTCCTCCATGGTTATCCTGCCTGCCTGCACAAGACTCAAGGATGATACAAAGATTTGCATATGCCACTGACTGAGATCACCACACCGCGTTTGATGGAGATAATTTCATATGCCACAAATGATTCAGTGGTTGTTTAAGCATATAATTTATATGCTGGAATGGGGGGAAAGGGAGAGAACTGAACTGCACCTATTACAGACAAGCATAAAGTTATGACTGCTTTTTTTAACATAAAAGCCCTTCTGGCCTTTCTACTGGGGTGGGCAGTTTGCACATGTTCTAATTATTCAGGGAGTGTATCCCCTGTGTTTTCTACTTTAGTGGTAGGCCATGGCATGCTAAAATCATAAGTTAATACAGTAGGCTGTGGACCAGATGGATGAAGGCTGTGGCCCAAAAGACAAGAACACAATCCAATCGCTTCTAAATCTGAATCCTCAAAATAATTTGAAAGTGTGATCCAAATGGCACAAAAATGCATGACTAATCACCTTTTCTCTCAGTCAGAAAACTGTATTCAAGTCCAAACACAACTTTCTGAGCTATAAAGAGTAGGCTTTCCAACACAGCTTTCTTTCAAACTTTGAAACGCTTGTTTGTCAATTGTTCTCAAACACAACAGGCAGCGTAAAAACTACTGTGACATTAGTCCAAAGGACAATAGTATTAAAATAAGTTAACAAGTATTAACGGTGGTCCTTTTTCTCTTTGTTTGAATTCAATTTTTTAATTTATTTTATTTATACAGCACCAAATCAAAGCAACAGTTGCCTCAAGACAATTTATATTGTAATGTAGACCATACAATAATACATACAGAGAAAAACCCAACAATCATATGACCCCCTATGAGCAAGCCCTTTGGCGACAGTGGGAAGAAAAAACTCCCTTTTAACAGGAAGAAACCTCCAGCAGAACCAGGCTCAGGGAGGGGCGGCCATCTGCCCCGACCAATTGAGGTGAGAGAAGCATAAAAGACATGCTGTGGAAGAGAGACAGAGATTGTGGTACAATATTTTTTTTTATTATATCGGGCAGTATATTTTGGATAATTATTTTACAGCTGACTAGAAGCAAAGGGATGATAGCCTTCCATGTGTATAGGAAAAAAAAACACAAAAGGCTTTTCCAAGTACGTACCTGAGCCTGAGACATCTAGTCTATAATGTTGTTCCAGAGTGTGTTTGTGGAGTCCTGGTCCTGCTAAGTGGCATGATTCCTTATTGAAAAATGTGATTAATGGTTTCAAATGCCATTGTTTAAGAATTTTTGATATTGTCCATTAAAGGATTCTCAAATTTTACTTAAAAACTGAGTGTTTCTCAATTTTAGGCTACTTGGTTAACCAATTTTTTTCCCTTGTTTAGTCAACTAAGAATTGGAATACTTCTAATGTGTAGATCTACTGTATGGAAACAAATGCTGGGCCAGCTACTGATTGGCCTTATATTGACTCATTGCATAAAGCTTCTGGAGCACAGTTTTATTCTGACGTTAATGGCAGAAGAGGTTAGGAACTCTGCAGTTATTGAGTTAGCAAGCACTGGTAACTTTTGCATATTATGGGGCTATGTCAGTAACCCCATTCTGTATATTTGCATGCTCTGCTACAAAGAAATTTACTAAACTGAGTTGCTGCAATGGTGACATCCTATTACAATTCAACTCAAATTTAGTATCATTCTTTGAACAACCAATTCTTTCACAAATGTTTATAAAAGCAGACGATTTGGGTTTTTACATGGAGAATTCAAAGTGTGACACAATACTTTGTCTATGTAGTCTGAATGAAAAAAGACTTCGTATTCTTGCTTCATGACAGTTTAAAAAAATAAGCAAGAATGTAACTACCCCTTTATGATTCTGAAACATCGGCCCTTGCTTGATTTTCAGCCCTGTAAATCTCCAGTGTTATTCATTATTCTGGAGTTAGTTTAACTATTTGTGGTATTTGTATAGTTTAATTTTGAAAAGATTTAGTAGGGGATACATGTGCTTTTTATTACTTTCTTAATTTGCAGGTATCTCTGCACATCATGAAGCTTTTATATGCCACCAAATATGGAACCTGCATTACGTCTACTTGATTTACACCTGCAGAAGATAAGGAAGTGTTTAATCAGCACTCAGAATAAGTGCAGCTACACTGCAAAGGCCATTTTTTAGCAATTTACTCAATATGACCTCAGTGTAAGGGAACTTTATGATAAAGGCCTTAAGTAGCTTTATGTACCTGTCAGAAATTCCAGTTTTTGGTACAGTGCTTAAGTCAGTTCGCATTTTCAAAAATAAATAGATAAATAAATAAATAAATAAAGGCAAAGTGACCCAGGCAAGCTTGACATATGACAATGGCACTTGTTTCTTCAGCCTCTCATTTTCTCTTCAAGTCATTTTCTCATTCTTCTGTCAGTCTTCCAACTGATTTTTCCACTTTCCTGTGATTACAAGTTCAATTCAGAGTTAAATAAGAACTGGCAGAACACTTCCTTTTTCCCTTTTCCCTTATGTCTTTTGAGGACCAGCTGGTTATCTGAGTTTCCATACCCAGAGAACCTGTATCCTATCAGTTCAATTCTATTAAACACCTTCCAAAGACCAGTTGAAGTTTGCTCCCCCCTTTCACTACCTGTCAGTCATTTCAGTTTGTCCAGCTCTCTGTCAGTAAATTGCTTTGATTTTTCTGTCTTCATTTCTTTGAGTTTTTCTGTCACTATGTCTGCCTGTCAGACAGTCAATAAGTCTGCTATGGAGATAAAAGAGAGAGAGAGAGAGAGAGAGAGAGAGAGAGAGAGAGAGAGAGAGAGAGAGAGAGAGAGAGAGAGAATAAATTCAAGTCTAACCACAAGCAGGTTTGCGTGCATACAAATTTTTGTCCATTAAGGAACCAACGTTTGAGATTTAGGCAAGTTCCCTTTCCTAAGGTCTAGACGTTTAAACTTCAACATCAAGCCACTATCCCTATTCGTACACACAGAATTGCAGTCTCCTTTACCAAATTTGTAGCACATATCTAGTAAACCCTTTGCAGCATTTTTAATGCAATGAGCCCTGGCCAGTTAATTAATGATGCAGTCAGGCAATCCTCCTCAACTTGTAAAGTTCGGGAAAATATCAAATGAACGTGTTCCATTTACCTGGCATTTGTGCTCAGGTGGTCATTGATCACTGGCTTTATATCTCTTGAAGCAGACCAATGAAAAAGCCACTGTGAGGTGTAAATAATGGAAGCAATAAAATCCACCATTTTGTTCTTGTTAGCAGTCTTGATATGTTGTTAATCACATGGCTTTACAAGGAATGGAAGTTATGAGGAACTTTATCAGTCAATGATGTTTCCCACTGGAACCTGATCATAAACTTTAACATATTTGACCTCATGGATAGGTGAGGGCCACTAGAATGCATCATTACTTTTAGTCTATCACGCTATATTTTGTCAGTACTTACGAGAAGCCTACACCTGTGGGCCTTGTCCTTCAACGTATCGAGTACAAGAACTGAGATACATGGGTGTCAAGTCAATATTATAATTATTTACTCTGTTGGGTTGTCATAAGTAGGCTTTTTGCTCTTTGTAGCAATAAACAGTTGGCAACATTGAAACATTTGAAAAAAATCCCTCACACATTTTACATAAATTAGAAAAATCTATTCGTTCCAGCTAATGACAGAAAAATTAGCTGGAAAGTAATTAACAAAGTTATGTTAATAGATTTTCATCTAACAAATTTTCAACAGCAAGCTCATTCTTTATATCACTAGAATATGGTGAAAGATTGTTTCTTTTGGGAAAGTTGGTAAGTTGGTTGGTAGCTGCCATGCAAGGAGCTGGATGCAGGCATTGCTGGCAATTTGTCACATGACCTCCCCAGTCTTTAGATTATATGCATATGTGATCAAGTAAACTGTCAACCCCATATTTTCTTTTTATTTTCTACTTCATGTTGCTAGTTCTGTTGCTAGTGGAGTACAAAGTGCATTGATGTGTAGTGCGGTATAGTACTAAATGAAAGAGTTGAAAATGAATGTTTCAGGTACAAACTGGTGCATTTAAATTCACCAGAATGTAAAATTATGTGTTCAACATTTAAAGTTTCCTAAGGGCAAGATTTCCAAACCAATGTTAAAATAACATTTGCTGGCAGCTTACTCCATTGCACTAAAATACTGCTCACTGTGCAATGGGATAGACAGCAGACAGAATGCATATTTGCCCCTGCCTTCACTGGCTACTATATTAGCTACAATTCGCTAGTACTGTAAGTTAGACCCTATTTTGCCTGTAGAAAGCCCTTAATCCTTCATGGCACAGATTGAACAAGGTGCTGGAAACATCCTTAAAGGTTTTGCTTCAGATTTGTCAACTGCACACCCATCATGGTAATTCTTTCAAATGTGAACTATTGGTAACTCTGGAGGCCTTTTGAGTATTGTGTTGTTCAAGACACTGGTTTGAGATGATTTGAGCTTTGAGATATGTGATATTTTACCTCTGTAAGCAAACATCAGAATATGGGTACACTGTAGCATAAAGGAATGGATGTAGTGAGCAACAATACTAAGGCAGGTTGTGTTATGCTCAGTTTGTACTAAATGGCCTGAAGTCTGCCATATTCCCACGCAACATTACATCAACGCCAGCCTAAACCATTGACACATTGCAGGATGCATACATGCTGTGATCTTGTTTATGCCAAATTCTTATTCTACCATTCAAATGTTACAGTAGAGCACCAAATTAATTACAATTTTCATGTATAATGAATAGTAATTTACCCTTCCAATGGATGGATGTAGCATCTGAGCAGTTATAACAGGAATACAGAACCTGGTTATTTTTATGACTTAATACCATTTTAACTTATTTGTACCTTTACTGGCTTAACTGGTATGCTGAAATGTTTTTGTTGGGGGTTTTTCCCCATGTTTTTGCCTTTAAGACAGCTGTTTTCACTTTTTTACTATTTACTTTGGTGTTTGGAGAGCAAGTGAGACAAGCCATCATTCTGGATTTAGATCAGCAAGCTTAACAAAATATCATAAATCAGCATTAAATATCATTTCTGTTGCACAACCATGACTATTTTGTCAGGGTCATTTGTGATCATGTAATTACACAGCATCGTGTACATCAGTTTTTTTTTAAACAATGATTTACAGTACAGGGTTCAGCTAGGCACATTAATCATTCTCATGTTAATAGCTTCCAGTGTCTCTTGTCTCTTCCAGGGCCCAGGGTGAATGGGGGAAGATACCAAAGAGCTAAAAATGAATGCTGAGCCATTGCATGCCATTAGTCACTGAAGAGTATATTGTCAAAGTGGATGTTGATTGTGAGTAGAATCAAAATGGGGGCATGACTTTTGTAAAGGCTATTCAACACATAGTTCATGTTAAATATGCTGAACACAAATTGGTAAAATACCAAAAAAACAAAGCACTCAGATTTCTATTTAGCTTCGGAATGTTTGTTGTTGGAATCTGTTTTGTTTTTATAGGTCAGTTAGTCAAGATAAAGGCTTATTATTTCTTGCTAGCATGCATAAATGACTGACCCCATAATGGCTGTCTATTGTATTATAGATGAAAGTCTTTTGCACAATACTTTCTTTTTGTTTTTTTGTTTTTTTAGAAATGTGTATCAAAAGCTGAGAAGAGAAAGAGCTTCTGAAAAACACAGTTATGCATGATTTGCACTTTGAGTTTTAAAATGGATGCCATGGGCCTCAAGCTCAAGCAAATCATAAAAAATAAACATAGAATGACCTTCATTAAGTTCTTGGTTTTACAAATTGTGAAGTATGTACAGTTTAAAGTCATTACTCATCTTTGGGCCCACCCCCAGAAAGTTAGTGCTTCAAAATATCTAATCAGATTCTTGAAGTCGAGATTAAATATATCTACATGTTAAATGTAATATGCTTGTGATTAACTTATGAGTGATATTGAAGTCTGACTTGGAGGGACATTTATTTCTTGTTAAGCTGTCATTCATTACAGAAAAAGGCTTTGCCTTCAAGATTAACCTGTGTGTGGTATAGGTCTAGATTTGGAGAAAGTAAGGTACCCACTAGAGTAATAAGTAACTTTTACAGCATGAAACCACAGTACACACCAAGTAGGGTGATTAGTTAGTGTTGCTAACAGTGTCGGGTGTAACACATAAACTAACATGTTAATGTAATTACATTACGTTTTTCAATGCAGTAATTTAACATGTTACTACATTAAATAAATCCAGCAACTACATTAGAGTTAAAATGATGTAGCCCAGAGTGATGATGAAGGTAAGTGTATGCCAGGAGCCGGACCCTGAACTTCAAAGGCAGTGGTGACATAGACTCATTGTGGCCATTGCTTTAAAGTTTACTTAGGCTTTTTAGCTTTGCTTTCTTTTGTCAGTTTTGTACGGTGGCCCTGAGAGGCCAAACGGACTGCAACTTAAGATAACACCAGCAATAGGATAAACACTACAAAAGCACACAAAACACAACGGAAATAGGAAAAAACAAAACAGAAATAGGAAAAAAGAAAATAAAAATAGGAAAAAACAGATTTCCAAAAGCACAAGGGAAGTGTTTCTGGGGAGACAATAACCCAACGGACCAGTTGTAGGAACCAAAATATGCTAAGAATTGCGCTGGGAGACACTTAAAAGAAGTGGAGGGTCTATCGGCTTTGTGAGGAAAGAAAAGATGAGAGGTAAGTGTGTTAGCCTAACTATTAGCCTAAAAATCCGTCATCAGTATTATATGAATCATTGTAGCTGCCGTCATAGGCAACTCTCGCATTTAAGTTCATTTTATTAGATATGTAAGGTTGAAACAATTAGTAGTTGAAATATTAAGAAATAAATCAATAGTAATTCATGTTTTGTTCATTGGATTTATATGTTTAAATGTGTTATTTTTACTAATTGTGCAATTAGATAGGAACCTTTTCTATAGTTCCGTCTGTTGTTGCTAAGAGGGTATTTTTGGCTGGCACACTCAGCAAGCTAATTGAGACGAGCCACGAGGTTTGCACGTCCACAGTAAGATAGTAAATAGTAAGATAAATAAAAGAGTGCCTTTTTTGGACCTCCCCACGATGTAAGGATTAAAGTTTTATTCCCTTTGAGTGAGGCCAATGAGGTAAATGTTTTCTTTTGTTTATTTTCGTTGTATGTAAATATGCTAGTGTTGCGTGATATTCTAGTGCAATTACCGCAGTGTGAGGTGTAATGTGTATTTTATTGATTGTTTTGTTGGAATGTTTCGCCATATATAATGCTTAGGGGCTTTATTAAGAATATTCATTTAAGTTTGTATTTCTTTTTAGTTCTGACGGCATTGTATCGGCTGTGGTTGGACATCATTACATGTTAAGGCATGTCGAAGAATCCTCCTGTCCGAAATAAATGTCAGTTAAAACACAAGGAACGAGTTGAGCTTTATTACGACTCGAGGGGAGTAACAATCATGATAAAATGAAAACTGTCCTTTTTTCAATGCAACAACTGTTTTCTTCTCTATTAGAGAAGCAATAATGGCTGCATCTGTTTACCATTAATTAAGTTCGATTCAGTTTTACTTATACAGCGCAACAGTTGCCTGAAGGCACTTTATATTGCAGGTTAAAAAGGATGGTATACAAAGATGGATATGGCAGGCATTATGTCAGTCTTTCATTCAACATACATACCGTAAAACAGGAATAAAAAACATTATATACATTATTTAAAAAAACAAACAAACAATATGACAAATTCAAGTGGACAAAGTGGGATTTGGATCCAGCCCTATTTATCTTGTTTTACCCTGGTGTAAAAAGTTCCAGCTTGACCTAATCACTGGTTGTCTTAAAAATGTAAGTTTTGTATAGATACCATTTTTAAAACCTATATAAAATGGTTTGTGCAAGTATGAAAAAATGGGGATTAGCTTGCAATATCTGCTTAACAACACCTTTGTTTTTTAAGGTGAAATTGAATTATTTTGTTGTGTAATGTATTTACACTCATGCAGGTTGTCAAAACTTAAGAGGTTAAAACAGTCTGTCAACATAACTGGACTGCCAAAGTTGAGTTTAGTTTTGTGTTAGTTTAAATAAGATTTCTGGGAAATGTAGTTTAAAGATTTTATTCCGATATATATTTTATACACTGCATTACTGCAAAGTCATGCGCAAGGCTGTAAGAGAGTGGGCAGATCTTTGTTTATTAGGGAGACACTTTTGAGGAAGAAGTTTTTTGTATCTTGTGGTCTTGGTATTGACACATCTATAAGCACTTTCCTGGTTGGGGACAAATGCTTCCTAATCCTAGTACTGCAGAGGTTCTAGGGAGAAAGAAAGTTGCTTCAAGTGAAAGTTGCTTCTACCCAACAACTGGTTTTTATGATGTGATCACTCCTGGTTTTATCCCACTGGTTGGAGGGCTCAGATTGACACGGTAATTGTAGTGTCTGAATTTCTGTCTGGATGGAGCACATAAAATCTCAATCCTTTAAAGAAAAAGCAAGTAAATGATGATGGAAAACAGTGTGGCGAGGCTGCTGGTTCCTCTGGAAGCCTATTCTTAACTTTAGAGTTTTCCCTGCATTTAGCCCCAGGTTGTGTCAGCTGAAACCAGACAGCCAGCTGTTTTGCCTCATGTCTGCACGCTCCCTTATCACCATCATAAATAAAGAAATGTGAGCATCCGAACAGTTGTGCTGTCAGCAAACTAGGAGCTTTACATGGAGGTCTTTGGAGGTGCAGCCACTGAGGCAGAATGAGAGCAGTACAGAAAAAAAAAACATACTTTCAGTGGGCTACTGCTAAAAATGCACAGATTCAACATTTCAAGCTTCATTTATTGTGTCTTCCCAGTCAGGAAACTGGTGATTCACCAAAGGACGAGGTCAAACTCAGTGAACTGAAAGGGCTTGATTTACAGTAGTTCTTGGATGAAGGCATGAAATTCAGGACTGAGGCTTCTACTATTGTTAGGTCTATAAGTTGCTGGACAAAGATGCAATTTTTGTAATTTTGCCTCTGTACATCACCACAGTGGATTTTAAATCAGACATTCAAGATGTGAAGTAGAGACTTTCAGCTTTACTTCAAGGGGTTTTACCAAAACTGTTGCATTAACAGTTTAGGAATCACAGTCATTTTTTTTTTTACAGTTCCTTATTTTAAGTCAAAAAACTAAAACAATTTAAAAAACTAAGGATTCTTTTCTATGATTTTAAGAACTCATGGATATCACCAAATGCTGTGTTCCTTCCTTTTACTGCAGTCACCTTCAGTTTGTTTATGGATTCTTTCTGACTGGTAATGTCTAATTGGCATTTTGGGTGAACAGGACAGTGACCAAAGAAAAACTAGCATACTTCAAAATATTGATAACACTACACTAAGGCCTGCTCAACAGCCTGCTAGTATCCTTACTGAAATATATTAGCCTCAAAGAGACCATCAGAAATCTGTCAAATGCGAAGGCCATGGAACCTTTTGCAAGTACGTCCCTTAAAATCTCTCTTTCCCAGACGTCAGCATAGCAACTTGCCCATGCCCATGGCATCCACAGTCAGGAGAGAATGTCCACCTGCACCACGTTATCAAGCTCAGCAATGCTTCGGCACCTGGATATCAGGTACCGGAAGCAAGAAATTCTGATAGCTCATGTATGATCAGCTAGCACTCATGCTTCTCTGGTTTGAAATTGCCAGAATTTTTGTTTTGCCAAGACTCAATACATTGCAGGGCAAAAGCAAAAAATCAAGTTCAGGATGTCTAAACTTGTTGCAATAATACGTTGCTACCCTAAAACAGTGGTTGGATGGTCACTGCCAAGGTCAAAAAAAAATTCAACTTATCCTGCTAACAGTACAGAACAGCGTGGTGTTAGCTGTTTATTAAAATGCGCTGTTTGTTTACTTCTTGGCTTTCAGTAGTGTGTGCAATCATTTTGGTGTAAGAGTGTTTAAGTAGTGTGTGTGATAGTGTTTCACAAATAATTCCTTAATGGCTCCTTATATACAAAAGTTTTGTCTTTTTCCAACTAGCTAGCATGCATGTATCTGAGATCAACTCTAACTAGTTCACATTATTTGTGGTCATGATTGTTTTCCTGGTCAGGCTGATACCGAGCAGTACTTTGACTACAAAATTCAATAAAATGTACTGAGCACTTTAGTCTTTCAATAACAACTTCAGAGTAGAAATAAACCATGGTCCTTCTGTGAATCGGTCTCAATGTGCTTTGACATTTTGTCAGTTAAATTTCAAGTGATATTTATGGCAGAGCATTTAAAAAAAATACTAAATTGAGCAAATGATTGTAGTAGAGATTAAAAAATGCATATTAGACAATTAATATTGTCATGATTATATTCCCTGTGGTTAAGTATGTGTAACTTTCCAAATGGCAAAAAAGTACAGCAAAAAGTATTTACAGGTATGATCAAAAGTTAACATAAACTCATCATGGGCATGAATGTCTTTGTAATTTTGGGCTTGACGATGATTTCTTTAAGCGGTTCTTTGTCCAGGAATGATTATATAGCACATATCTTTAATGGCTCCGCAAAACAGTAATTAGGTGCACGTTTGACTTTATTTTGGATTTTCTCTAATCCATACAAGGTGAAAAGTATAAATACAGGCAAATATTTAAATCTTTAAATAAGTCATGAAGGATCTATAATGTATTATAATTTGACAAGACTGAGGCTTATTGACTTCATGTTAGTGATTATGAGTGACTACAGCTGGTAGTTTCTCTTTATCAGCAATAAAAATGATTTGGTAGACAACACTCACAGGACTGACCATCCATAGGTAAGTCCAAGGAACTCTGTGATGAACTAAAAAAAGAGAGTTGGGAAGGTCTCTTAGAGCCAGATGAGGGGAATTTGGTTTAGATGTTCTGGAAGAACCCAGGGCCCACTAACGCTAAAGCCTGAAATCACCTGAAAACTGCTGGAACAACAACATCACTTTCCACGATGAAGCAAGTTTTATACCCTTAGCCACAATAATAAGATAAGAGATACATTTAAAGGGACAAAGGCAAGGCCTTCAAAGAACACTGTACAAGCTGTCAAACATGATAGTTTTGGTAGCATCATCTGACAATGTATTGCGACCATAACATCACCTAAACTCAGCAGCACGACGACCATGAGATCAAATGCACATCAAAATAGAATAGACAGAATAGATAAAACAGACTAACATTAAACTTCTGGAATTGCCTTCCAAAAGCCCCAGCCCTATTGAAAATGTGTGTATTATGCCGAAAACCAACCAATTTAAATGACCTCTATCAATTCAGTGGTCAAATGTTCAGTCAAAATAATGCCAAAAGCTTGTTGATGGCTACTAAAAGCCGCTAGTTGAGGTACAACGTTTAAGCAAAGAGGGACATTTAAGCTAATGTCAGTGAGTGTACATTCACTCGACCCTAGAAACCAAACCAACTACAAAAAGAAATTATAAAATAAAAAACAAAATTTATAGTCTTATATTTTAATCTTCTTAAGCCAAAACTATCATCTGCCATTCAAGATTTCTTTCTACAAACACTGGTATAGAACTCTGTAAATGCACATTAGGTAATTTATTTTCTGAAAATGTTGGGCTTTGAGTCGATGTACTTAGTGTCCTATTTAGGTTGGTGAGTACAAGCATAGAGCTGAGAACTGGCAGTGCTTTAAATTTTCTTCTTGTTAATTTCCATAGACATCGATTGCTTGCTACTAGGCACTATATTTGTTGCATTTCCAGGCTCCAGTCAAACATATAATGTAATCATTAATCAAGTAGAGCTAGTCCTGTACTCCTTAGCCCCTATAGGCTACTCAAAATAGTCTTTTGAGGGAAACGTGCAGCTGCTTGACAGTTGGCACATATTTACAAACAGATGGATAAGGTTGTGGTCTGATCTGTTGAGGGGCTAATCAGTGGAGCTTTATGCACCCTTAATACTGGCATATAGCTACTTAAGTGATGTACAGTTTCTATAGTGGGTAAAGCTAATGGCGAAATTGGAATTGGGAGCTATGCTAAAAATCAAAGGGCATTTCAAATGAGGGAGTGGATTATGTAATATCTGGCTTATGTAAGTTCCCATACCCAGCAACATGGTTGAATATAGAGCATCTGCTGAATTATCTCATCAAGAAAGACTAAAAATGGCAAGGCCCCTTACCATCTTCTCTTCCTCTTGTTTTTCAATTGACTTACAGGGAAAATTCCCCACAGAGTCCAGTGCTGAAGGTTAACCAAGTCCAAATGGCCTAGGTCATAGAGCTACAGAGCTAGTTATTCCACATTCCCTATGAATGAAGAGACAAATCTGTTTTCATCAGCTCCACTTCCACCATTCCTTCAGTAACCCAGCAGTTTATTTAATAGATTCTTCAGGTGGACGACAACCTCAGGTTTGCTTCGCACGATAATTAAAATAAATGGGAAGTCACTGAAGGAAACCCTCAGTAAATCTGTCCCTTAGTGTATATCTGACTTACATGAATGGATTACATGAACCCCCATACTGTTTTTTCCCATAAAATACTTTTAAAATTTATTCAAACAGTCACAATTCATTTTTGTGTAAAACTGTGGGCTGAAATGTAATGCAGATAAAAAAGGAATTTATCCTGCCATTTGAGTCTCACCTCAAATGTTTAGAATAGTTACTCCACCACCATACATCAATGCCCAGCATGCATTTTACTATACAAAGCAAAATTACATTTCACAGTGAGCTAAATGCTCAGCCTTTGTGTGTGTGCTGTTTTGCCATTTGCCAACACAGCAACAGTAAGATAATTAACACCAGCTCACTCTGGTTCTGATGGTGAATAATATATATTTTTTTGTATATAATTCTGACTAGTCAGCTTTACACACAAATTCCAGATATAAATGGTAAAATACCTGGATACAAAAATGGTTGGATCAGTGGATGTTGGTAATAAAGGAGCCCCCCTTGGATGAATCTGCACTGTCTGATCGCAGAATACATCATTCAAGAGAAGTTCAAGGAACCCATCCCACGCCCTACATTTCAGTTCTAAAAAGATTTTGGTCTTACATCAAAAACCTTAGTCTAAATTTCAAGCTGTTTCTGGAGAGTCAAAACATGCAAGACACTAAAGCCCTGTCCAAATGTACTTGGGTACTGTATTAACCATGGCTTTTTCTATGAATTTAGGCTGTCATCAGACCGAAAACACAACTTTTGAAAAACTCCCTCCAGGATGAAGATTTTCAAAAAGTCAGGTTGTGCTCTTACAATTGAACTCGGAAACCAAAGATTTTGTCATGTCACAAAAAAATACTCACCTTTATCTTCTTCTTTGACATCAAATTATGCACTGTGTTATTGTGTCTAGGTTTTTGATTGGCCACAATTCAATATAGTTAGGGTATTATCGTCACTGTTTGGCCTGCATATTTTTTGACAGATATTTTTCAAATCTAAAGAGTAAAAATGCCAATATATAAGAAGTCTGCTTGTTTGTGACCTGCTAAGTTGTGTCACTGTTGATATCTTTTGTTGGTTTAGTTTGTTGATCATTGGTTTCAGGTTGGTTGGTTTTGTGTTCACAAATTAGAGTGTTGTTAGTAAAACGCCTACTGCACTCTCTGCAGTCCATTGAGTGCTTTCTACCAGCAGTCTAAATTACAATAAAGCCAAAACAAAAAAAGCACATAAAAGACTGATTCTTAACTTCTTAACATCCACCAGGTCAATAATCACCCAACTGGGGTTTTTTGTTGTTTTTTTGTTTTATTTTTAACTTGGAACATCCAAATAGAAAAAAGGTATCAAGCTCAGGTAAATATTAATGAGAGAACTGGGTTTCATAAAATAGGCCTTAACTTAGATTTACCTTCTGTGAACTGGTGGATATAAAGAGGTTCAAGAGGTCAGTCATGTCGACTGCATAAACTACAAACTGTTGTGCTATAGCCTGTTCCAAGTTATTTGTAAAACAGGAGAGGAAAGCCAAGGCTTAGTGGGACAGTTGCCAGGTTTTTATATTGTAGGCAGATCTAAGCACTTGGTATTACTAGAAACAGTAGGGAAGCGGGTTCAGCATTGGTCTGAATGTATGGTGGCATTCCCTTCAAAGCCTCATAAGCTCACACCAGCTTGAATGTGATACAGGAGGGCAAAGCTGTTTAGAAGAAGTACTAAAATAGTGTGGCTTTGAAGACCACAGCTAGCTTTAGAAGTCCAGAGTATTTTCTTCAGCTACTATGCTTCTAAGTCCCTCTGGGTAGGAGTTGGAGACAAGATATGATGAGAGATCAGACAAGGTAATCTGTGTCCTTGTTGAGTGAATATTCGAATACGACCAGTGTTTTAAGAGCAAAATATCACCAAGGTTTTGTGGCTGCACCGAGGGCCTCATATGACAGCTTCCTGGCAGGGATCACAGTGAGATGCTTCACCGTTTGGGCAGAATTCACTATGTTGTTGTCACTGGTGATAAGCTTAAAGCTGTGGGCAGACATCCAACTCAGTATGTCAAGTAGTCAAGCAAAAATTCAGACCTGTGTGTCTGAGGAAGAAAGGATGGTGGGAAAGAACAGTTTAGTTTGCACTGTTAGGACATGGAGAATAGAGGAGTGTGTGACAGAGCAAAGATGTCTTCTGTAGCACAGAGAAGGGGAAAGGCAGCCAAGCAGAAAAGAAAAAACATAGAGCTTTAGCAAAAAAGGTGGTTAAGTCAAGGCACCAATTCTCTACATCAAATGATTGAAAGGGTCAAACCAATAAAAGAGATATTACCAAGATACTCAGGGGTCAGAGACCAGGAGGGAAGCACAACGTTTTTCATTTACAGCATGTATTACTGACTGAGAATGGACCGTTTAGGAGCCTAAATCTTCAAAGTGCAACCATTTCAGTGAAGGATTAGACAGTTGATCGGTTCATTTGAGGCAGTGCATACTGTGTTTTTACAAAGAAGTGAAAGACAAACACCAATCCACACACAAGCCCGTTCAGCTATCTTAGTGAGGACATTCATTGACATAATGGTTTCCCTAGCCCCTTACCCTAACCATTACCCTAAACCTAACCATAACCTAATTGTAACCCTGACACTAAAACCACATTTTGAGCCTCAAAAAGGCCTTCAAACTGGGTGAGTGTGTCCTCACAAGTGACTGTTGGTTCTCACAAGTATAGTAGAATGTAGATCTCGGTCCTCACAAAGATAGCTAGACAGGAACACACACACACACTTATGCTGCATTAACAGCATTGCTGCTGCCGGCAACTATGCACATCATGAAGAGAAAACAT
Source organism: Maylandia zebra (assembly GCF_041146795.1). Classification (NCBI taxonomy): domain Eukaryota; kingdom Metazoa; phylum Chordata; class Actinopteri; order Cichliformes; family Cichlidae; genus Maylandia; species Maylandia zebra. The sequence continues at coordinate 38,130,793 of NC_135188.1, read as the reverse complement.
CATTGTTTGAATGTGCAATCATGAAACCACACATAGTAAACTGACAACACATAAGCAATTAAATACATACAAACTCATGAATACAGTTTCAACATTTGAAAAGTTTCAATTTCACATTTTCTTTTGTCAAAGAAGCTGTTAGGTGTGGCTGTGTGCAGGCAGGAATAGGACTCAAGGTGCAGACTCTGGAGACAGACATGAACTCAAAAAAGGCTTTAATTTAATACTCAAAATATAACAAAACTTAAAAAAAAAACTCAAAACAAACTTAAACTAGAGAAATGACAGACCACACAGCTAAGAAAACGGTAGGTCACGACACAGACACTAAGAAACACAGGGCTTAAATACACAGAGGGAGCAATCAGGAAATGAGTAACAGGAGGGAAACACAGCTGGGGCAAATCAGAACTGACGAGACCAAAGAAGCGTAAACTGAACACACTGAGAAAAGACGGAGACCTTCAAAGTAAAACAGGAAACACATAACACAGACTGAACAAAGACACAGACTCACATGCAGGCACTACAGAGGGAACAGAGCCGTGGGAACAGGGCAGACACAAACACTGACTGAACACGGGGATATAGGAACTTAAGATACACATAGACGCGAACTAGACAAGGGGATGCAGGTGATAGGGGAGACAGAGCAACTAAAGAAGACAGAGACATAAGCCATAAGACAGAACTCAAAGAAACCAAAAACTAGACAGTATAAATAATATCGTAAACTCAAAAACCCTGGGTCAACGACCCAGGCATCCTAACAGAAGCAGTAAATGCAATGGAACTCAACTGCAGATTGTAAAGAATAGCCCTTTTTTTGTCATTGTACATGTACAATGAAATTGAGGGTTCTCCACACCAGCTGTACTGGAATAAAATATAAATAGTCGACAGCAGAAATACATAACAAACAGGAGAAATATGTACAATCAAGAGGAATATATACAAAAACAAGAGAAAGGCACACATTAGAGAACAAGTTGCAAAGGACTTGATCTGAGATGAGGAAGTTTCTGGAATAAAGGCTATTATAAAGCCATTTGAACATCCCATCAAAATATATTTTATGTTAAAATGGTAGATATAATTTTCATGCTGTTACAGTTTTTTACAGACACTAGGACACATTTCCCAATACTTAGGTCACTTTTGCAAAACACTTCACACAATCCTCCTAACTGACCGTCAGCTTGGCAAAGCAGTTCATTTCACATTCAAAATGCACTACAACTACCAAAACACTTCATTCAGGTCTCAAATAAACTCATTCTTCCAGAACACTAGCAAAGGTTGACAGCCGACAAACACACTTTGTCACCCACAAAACAATGACCTAAAAAACACTAACAATATGTAGCATTACACAGTGTTTTCTTGTGTAAAACAAGGACACATCTCTGTTTATAATTTCAATATATGTTACTGGAATGAATCAGACATCATGCAGAATTCGTTACAGTTTTTTCTGATTGCTTAAGCACATTTTTTGTAACTATTGGCTAATTTTGCAAAACTCTTCACACAAATAAGAAAACCTGTCACCCAATCATCAAAACATTGTAGTTCTCTTGCAAAAGCAAACACAGCTAGATTAACTCTTCACACCTTCGTAAAAATGGTGTTTCCGTATCAAACAGTACACACAAGCCATCATCTACTAACCACACAATGCGCCAACTGCACACTGATGGTATGAATACAAAACACATCTGGCTTTTGCTTTCTCTGTGCACAAGGTAGGCCATGTCAGTTTGAGCTCATACTTCTGTCATAGATCCATAAGCATAGAGGGATCCAAACTTCAAGTACTGGTGTTTATTCAAACACATCAAAACAAACACAAGTGTTTATTTCCAAGTATAGGATTATTTGCAATCGCCATAATGACTATATGGGTTACTTGGTCTGCAGTGAACATGCTTCCTCTGCCCCCAGCATCTGGTCATCTAGCAATTCTGTAAAGTAACAATTTCAGTATTTTTACATCAATGGTATTGGTGTGTTTCTCATTGGCATATGGCAGTGCTACAAATCTTTGTGCAAAGTGACTGTACTAACCGATTCTCATTTCAAGATGTCCTTATGATGCTTGCTACAGTGTAGCGGCTCGAGTTAGGCTGGACCCGTTGGCCAGCTACCCTCAGGGTCATTCCACGGTTGATTACATGGTCCACTATTGTAGCTCTGATGTCATCAGCAATTCTATTTCTTACTCTTCCTACCCTTCCTCTCCCCCCTCCTCATCTTCCTCTCCCCCCTCCTCGTCTTCCTCTTGCTCCTCCTTGTCCTTGTCGTCCTCTTCATCCTACTTCTTCACCTCCACGTCCTCTTCCTCGGCCTCCTCTACTTCTCACTCTTTCTGCTCCCTCCATTGTACTCCGCACACACAGCTTACCTGTATTATAGTGCTTAGGCTGATTGCAAAGTGAACTAATTATCTAAAAAAGTTTTCACATGTGAAAGTGTGCCAGACAGTTGGCAAGTTAGTGTTAATGATAGCCATACATGTGTATACTTTTGCTAGGAGTGTGTTGGAAATTTGGTAATTGAGTGTTGTGCAGTGAATTGTGCCTACAGTTTTGCAAAGTGTGTGTTACAAAATTGCAAACTGAGTGCAAAGCAGTTTTTGTGCTTTTAGCTTTGCAAACTCAGTGAGTGGTTTTGCTATAAGTCTGAATAGTTTTAGAGATTGTGCTACAGGAATCACAGTTAGGGTTTAAGCATTCAGAAAAAACTGTAATATTTGTTTATGTATTTTTATTTTTTTGCACTAAGTAATCCCAAAATACAAGAATTTGTATACACACCATCCACTGATACACATACAATAGTAATGCTAATCTACTCGGTCTTCTCCATTTGGCCACAGGTTCTCATCCACATCACATCTTATGTCATCTAGGGCGATACACCTAGGAAAGAATCTTCTGGCATGCCAGAATTGAAGGAGTTGAAAAATTGAAGGAGTAACACCTGTGTAGATGTTCATCTACAATGAGAATAAGCTGTGGCTGGTTAAACTGCATTTTTAGATTTAAAATATGTTTCACTAAAATATTGCTGTTGGATTTTGCTGTCTTATTCAGTTTTGCATTGTGTTATTGTTTTGGCCATAAGTTTAACAGTTTTGAAAACAGTATGTAAGCACATGCAAAATGTCCTGTACGTACAAAGCTTTTTGGTGTCGGTGTGTTGGTGGTTCTTTGTGTCTGGGGGTGGGCGTCCGGGTACACACCGGCTCACTCCTTGGCGGCCGCTTGTCGGGGCCTGGGGCCTGGGGCTCGCTCGGGCCCCTTTGGAGGTGGGGTGCCCCCGGCCTCTCGGCCTGGGGCTCGGTCACTCAGGCGCAGCTGGGGGCCGGCGGAGCTCACGGGCGCGTCACTGCAACTCCCCCTGACTTCTGCTCCGCGGCTGCTGGGCGAGCCCTCATCTGGGACTCTCCTCAGCTCTTACTGGAACAGTGGCGCGGCTGCCCCTCTGTTGGTCTTCCATGGTCTCTTGTGTTCTGGGGGCCTCTGGATGTCTGGAGTTTTGATCTCCTCCATACCCGCTTCACACCCTGGAGGACGGGGCTGTGGCCCCCCCACACTCCCTAGCAGATCATTACATGGAGAAACCTTTGGAATGCAAGCATGCTGATCCACACAGGTATGCACACATGGGTATTCACAGACGCGGACTAAAGCTTTCTTGGCTGCTACCTCAAAGCACACTGTGCGCTGTCTATCTTGCGTGCTGCACAATATCGTTTATTATTTAGTAAATATTGATATCTATGGCTAGCTAGTTTATTGTGATGGTGCTTTGTTTTCTCTATTATTATGTTGCTCTTTGTTGTTTGCTGTCTCCTCTGTTTGTTTTTTTTTGTTTGTTTGTTTTTTTTTCTCCATACAGGTGACCCAGGAGTTCTTTTTTTTTTTTTTTTTTTTTTCTCTCTCTTTCCCCCCCTTCTCACCGTCTCTTCTCCCCTTTGGTTTTCTTTCTTTCTCTCCCCCTCTTTCTCTCATTCATTCCCCCTGTCCTATTTATTAAAAAAAAAAAAAAAAAAAAAAAAAAAAATGACAAAGGATGAACTGAAGCTCTGCCATCACGTAATGTCGCATACTGCTGTTTCTGATGTCATTTAAAAAAAAAAACAAACAAAACAAAAAAAAAAAACAAAGCTTTTTGGCAGTTGTTGTGTCTGAGTGAGAAGATAATTCATGAAATTTGAGAGATGTAGTCATTGAATGCATTTTGTGCCAAAACAATGATAACTGGTCCTCAGTTTAGCCCACATAGACTTCTGTTGTGCTCACTGTGTGAGGAGTTTTGCAAACGTGACCTAAGTATTGAGAAATGTGTCCTAGCGTCTGTAAAAAACTGTAATACCATTAAGGAAAAAATGTATTTTTGTAATATAAGTGCAGTATTTATTTTTCTGTAAAACTTCGGAACTATCACAAATTGGTAAATAATTTGCAACAGGGTACACAAAAATCTCTCTAATTGCTAAAGAACATGTGTAGAATAAAGCAGGAACCTCAGAATTAATGAGGTGCTTATCAGCATTTCTACAATAATTCCAAATCCAATATTTTATAATAGAAAAATAGACTGAAACTCCTACTGATGCATCATACAACAAAACAGTTACTCAATGTACGGGTATTAGCAATAACTGTGATATTTGAAAATCAAATATGAACATTGTATATATAATGCACACATAATAATACATTACATCATATTTAATCTGTTGGGGGTTTTTTTAATATTTGACTTTTACAGTCAAATATGTTTTAGAAGTGCTCAAAAGTACAGTGATAATATCTGAAAAAAAAAATCTGGGAAGTATACAACATGGCTGCAAGAACCATGCAATTTTATTTTCCATTAATTATAAAGTTAACATTTTTGAAATGTTGACTGCATGTTTCACAGCTGACAAAATAACTGCCCCCTGTGTCAGATGATGTTGTGTATGGCTGTTGCAGACTTAATGCTTTTGTCAATGCTCACAAAGAAATAATTTATTTTTAACAGCATACCTATTATACTGGTGTATTATGGCATTATATATTAGCTATAGCATGCTGATTCGGTGGTTAGTCCCCTCTAAGCTCAGCAAGGAGCCATCACAACTGCATAATACAGCCCCTGCTGCATTCCTTATAATTACCATTACTTGTACTGGACTGCAAAGTCATTACGCAGGCACCATGTTTAAAACAGTGGAAATGAGAAGGCCACAAAAGTGTAAGCACTTTTGTCTCCCATAAAACCCAAGGCTACGGCTGAGATCTGCTGGATCTCAGGGTTGATTTTGTAGATGTTTAAATATGTTGCTCTCAGTGAGAATGCGGACAGCTAAAATTGCAAGTGTTTGTGGGTGCAGCCATTATGCAATGTCATATGACATTACAGACCTATGAAATAAAGCACCTGTTCATTCTCTTTGGGATCTATATTGGACCTTACCCATATGAGTCGTCCGTTTTTTTTGTCCACAACATCTATTTATTAATTTTCAGTGTAAAACCAGCCGATCCATTCTCCTTCCATCTCACTGCTCTTCTCAAAATTAGGCATTCACAATGAGAAGTGCAACACCCTTCTGGTGTTTTTGACTAAGTGAAGCATAGCTTGGGGGTCCACCCACAGCATTTTCAAAATTAACATTTAGCCAAGCCTGGAATCCAGTTTGGCAGGTTTGTGCCATTCTACATGAACAGGAGGTAACAGAAGTTTTTAGCATATTCCTCCTAATGACTCAAACCTGGAATTAACTCCGTTGTTGTGCATCTTTTGTGCTATACACAAACTGCTTAGGTGTGAGTGCACCTCTCTAAGCTCTTGACAACATCCTCTTTACTTATCTACCTTTCTTTTTCCTTACACTTGTCTCATCATGGCTATTGTGCTTATTTTGTTACTAATTTGTTTTGATTGTGATTTGAAAGATGGACTTAGCCTGCAAGAGTTGTGGAAGAAAAAAAAAACAGATTAAATAACAATATCCTTTACAGAAAATAAGATAACACAATATTGAAAAGCAGGCAAATGACACAAAAAGGAAGAACTAAATTTGAAAAGATTGTAAAAATATGCTAAAAACTGTCCATCTCAAAGAAGTAGGAGACACTGAGCAAAGGTAAAATTGTCTCAAAACATGTTACCAAAATACTTAAATAGAAACTCCTTTAGATATCTCTTAAAAGATTACACACAATCAGCAAACCTCAAGTGAACGTGCAGAGCATTTCACAGGTCAGGAACCATGGCCTCAAAGACCCAGTGTCCTTAGATTGATTCGCCGAATAAACAACAGTTTTAGATTGCTTGACCTGAGTGAGAACCAAGCTTTGTGGGACACCACAGGACAAAGGGGATAGAATTTAAGGCAAAGCTTCCAACAGATTCAGTTCTTCTCCAGTACATAGAATATGATTCAACTCATCTTAGAGTTGGGCCTGAAATGTCCACTGAGTTGTGTAAACTGTTCACCAAAATGTTATGACCAGCCGTGCGCGGGCACCACCAAAGGGCTACGCAAGAATGAAGCCATTTGTCGCTTAATCTATATCTCTTTTCTCTTGGTTTAGCTACTGCTCTCATGCGAAGCACGGGCAGGCTTTGGTGCTTGGTCCTGCCCTGGGGCGAGATGTTCCTGCCCTCAATCCAGCCAACACACCTGTTTCTATTTGTTTATGATCTCCTGTGGATAAAGGCCAGCTGAGCCCTTCACTCTTTGCCAGATTGTTATCACCATTGTGGTCGAGTTGTTTTTGCTCATATTTCTAGCTACCAGACTTTATTCTCACATATTCATCCCTAGTTCCTTCCTGGTGTGTGCCCTGACAGGACCCAAGCCACTTGAGAGACTCACAAGGCGGTCCTCACTCATCTCCAACTCACCTGGAAAGCTCCCTTGCCTCCCCACTGTCCACCAGAACTGGTTTTTGGAACCTTCTAGCAGCTGTTAATTACAAAGGAAACACTTTGTAAACAACAAATAATGTTTGTTGACATCAATCCATTTATCAATTTTCTGCTGCTTATCTGGGTCCGGATCGCAGGGGCAGCAGTCTAAGCAGAAAAGCCTAAACTTCCTTCACACCAGCCACCTCTTTCATCTCTTAAACCGGGGCACTGAGTTGTTACCAAACCACCTGAAAGATATAATGGTCTCCTCTTGGTAGCACAGGCCGTAAACACCCTGCCTAGGAGGTGTCCATGAGAAATCCTAATCAGGACCAAACTATTCCATGGCATCAAACCTTTTGTGGGGTTCTGCTTTCCTTTAAATATGACAACATTGCAGTCTCATGAATCAGATGCTATTAAAGGTTCATTTAAACACTCTAAGCAGAGCAGGTTTTGTGAAGGGTGTTTTGTTCAAAGCCCAAATTTTCCTATCAGCACCAGTCCTTTTTATCGATGTAGCTTGCTGCTCCTAACTTTGCATGCTCATCCAAAGTCTAGAAGCCATTGGATGGCATTTGTTGGCTCCGGCGATGCCTAATATGCAGTTGACGACAATTTCTGTACCACCTACTGCCTAGTTATGATGGAAGTTTTTAAAATGTTTATATTTCAATGAAAAATAGAAGTTACACTACATATGGAGAGTTTCTTCTATTCCCTTAATATTTTCTCAATACTGTTTTTAATCTTGGTCCCTTTTATATGTTACAGTTACATAAGTTACAGAAAGCAAAGGTCATATCTACCCATTAAATGTTATAAAGTTCAAACCAGCATCTGTCATGGTTACACTGCACAGTGTTAGAAATGTCAGATCAAGTCACACCCTCTTCTGTTAGAAAAGAATACATAAAGCTGTCAGACGAAGCAGTCTTGAATGATACGTTGAACTGCTCCTGGACACGGCAGCTGATATCTTCACGTTTTCTCTCTGAATGACATTCTGCTGTTTAAGCCTCGGTCTTACTTCTTCTTTATTTTATTTTTTTTTAATATATTGAATTGGGGCTGTTTGTCATGATCCTGTGAATCTAGGCTGTGCTCTCTGCCTGCGTTGCTTTGAGGCCAACTATGGAAATAATCGAAACTGTGTCACCAGAGCCGGAAAGGTTAATCTTCACAGACAGAGTGTGGGCAGAGCAGCTGAAGAGATAGACTTTGGGGTGTACTTCCCTGCTATTTGTCATACTAAGCCTTTGCTTTAGACAAGGCAACTGGACACCTTGATCCGCTTAAATTAACTGTCAACATAAATGCAGTGCTGTGGAAAAAATAAATAGGAGTAAAACCCCGTCCTTCTGTACCCATTAGACTCCATAACAGTACTCTTCGATAGAAAGGTCAAAAGTCTGTTGACCGCAGGAGTTAAGACAGCTCACAGAGATGAGTTTGAGATCTATAACAAGCCTTTAAGGGCTAGAAACCTAACAAACTTGACCTGAGCCTCTGATTCCTCCATAGTACGTACTGTAATTGGGGAGAAAGCACCCACAACAACACCTGCCAGCACCCCAAAAGAGAGCAGTAAATTCCAGAACAACAAGAACAGAAATAGCCTTACACAGGGGATGATTGATTGTTAACATGTTAAGCAGATCTTAGGTAGGTGATCCCTGTTTTCATTAGAGATGGAGTCTTGGGCCACTTATGAAAAGGAATATTGCAACAGGCCCCAGCAGGAGACTTTATCCATTATTATAAAGAGACTATTGGCTGAGGCACAAAACAATTATAAACAAACAATACCAATCTTCTGCCACATTTTATATCAATATTTTTTAACTCCAAGTGCTACTGAAAGCAAACCAACATAACGATAAAAGAAAGAAAGAATACTTTTTGTTGCTGTTATCCCAGAGGACTGTCCGATATTTCCCATTTAGAGCTACACTCACTGGTCTAAATGTTATATCTTATCAGCCAATCACTTGGAAGCAGCTCAATAAATTAACTTCTGTAGACACGGTCAAGACAACCTGATGAAGTTTGAGCATCAAAAAGGGAATGAAAGGTGATTCAACTGACTTTGAGCATGGCATCATTATTGGTGCAGAAAGGCTGGTTGAGTATTTTAGAAACTGCTTATCATATCTGTCGGGATTTTCCATCTCTAGGGTTTACAGAGAATGATCAGAAACACAGACATTTAGTGAGCTGCAGTTCTCCGGGTGAAAATGACTTGTTGATGTCAGAGGAGGATGGTCAGACTGCTTCAAGCTGATAAGAAGACAACAGTAACTCAAATAACTACTCATTATAACTGAGGTATGCAGAAGAGCATCTCTATGCACAACACATTTGAGACTGATGGGCTGCCACAGCAGAATATGACACCAGGTGGCACTCCTTACAGGTAAGAACAGGAAAAAGAGGCTACAATTTTAATGGGCTCAAAATTGGACAATAGAAGACTGGAAAAAACATTGCCTAGTTCTCAATTTCTGGTGGTATGGTTGGAATTTGGTGTAAACAACAAGAAAGCATGGATCCATTGTGCCTCGTATCAACGGTTCCAGCTACTGGTGGTGATTTAATGGTATGTGGAATATTTTCTTGGCACTACCTGTGCCCTGTAGAACCAAGACAGCACTGTTTCATTACCACACTCTTCCTGAGTAATTTTGTCTGACCAGTGTCCATCCTATTATGAACCACAGTGTGTTATCCTGATCGAAGCAGCCGTCAGAAGATGGCAGCAATTGTGTGATGCTATCATGTTAATACAGACCAGAATCTCAGAGGAATGTTTTCAGCACCTTTTTTGAATCTATGCCATGAAGAATACAGGTAATTCTGAAGGCAGAATTGGGTGCAAATGAGTACTAGCAGGGTGTAAATAATACATTTCCCGGTCAGTGTAAACACAGCTAATGTCTTTGCTTAGTTTTAGCAATTCCATTTTTTATTATAGTTTATTCATGCCGAGTTTTGCTTTTGAGGAGTACATTTGTGCAAACGTGGGTCATTTAATTATTTTGAATTTTTATTTTTCGGATTATGGAACTTTTCCATTATGGCAAGCACAAGGATCCATGAGACCATTAATAAAATTCAAATTCAGTAGTGTTGTAATAATAATTTTACTTCTATTCTGTTGGATTCCTGTGCATCTCTAATATGTTTTGGGTTAAGATATCGATGTATTTCTAAACGGATCATAAGCAGCATAGAAGAGGTAAAACAAACAAACAAACAAACAAAAAAAGTCTGCATCTCTTGATCATGTATACTGTATTACATTTGCAAATAAAAAAAAGAAATTCCCATATGTCCAGCGTTTTCAGCTACACATGACTGTATTTAAAAACCATGGTGAATCTTCCATGATCTATATTTTTCTATTTCAAACTGTGGAAAAACCCAACTTTGTTTTATTGTTTGTTTGTTTTCTTTTCATCCAAACAAACCAACATGGCAAGCAGGTAAGAGTTTTGCCTTAGCAAGCCACGTCTTTTCTGTCTTTGTTTGCTGACCTTCTGCGTGTGGTAATCAAGGAAGAGAGAAAAAAACTAAATGTACTCAGCTGTCTTCCGAACTCTGACCTGCATGTTCCCCTTCCACATAACTGCATTTTACAGTAGATACCTTGGTTTTGTGTGGAGGTTTGTTGCTTCCGCTCAATTCTCTTAAGGCATTTTTTTGGAAGCCTCCTGAACTCTCTTGCTATCAAGAGGTTTGAGTTCCATCAGAGACTCTTGTCCATCTGCCTGGCACCCTCCAGGTGGACTGTTCTGACATTTTGTTCAGTGACTGGCAAATATCATCAGACAGTGAAAAAAATTAAAATGAATAAATAAAAAAGTGTGGATTGATGTGATCACATTGAGACTATTTCATATAACTATAGCCTTGTTTTAACTGCATTTTCCCCTTTTGGTGGAATAATTCCTTACAACAAGTACCCAATGAGTAAAAAGTATGTAACATTCTTGTATAAGAAAATCCTTTACATCATCTGTATGACGCTACCTCTGCTGTATCTGAACTAAATGGCGCTATTTCAGCTTCAACAAGCAAGCTAAACCCTACATTAGGTAATCCATCACAGTGAACCTGTCAGCCTTTATATTTGTATTTCACTGTGGTCTTCGGAAATGTATGTTTGAGTTCCCCAAACAATTCAGACTCAGCTGCATTACTATGTGAGAGCAATTTCAAACCAAAAAAATTTATATCTGAATGAGTACAGTGTTTTGTTTTTTTGTTTTTTTCCTTTTTCTTTTACATTGAAAAATGAACAGAAAGCAGTGACTGCACATCAAAAAGCCTGAAACCCTGCAGGGGTTTTGAATGTGCAGTATCAGCAAGCTCACTGGTGTTGTTAAATGACCCAAATGTAAGGTACCACAGAGGCAGATGCTGAGGTAAATACATATAACATATTATACACACACAAAAAAGGAGCTGTAAATGGGTGGTAAGATATTTCGACATGAATATCCATGGAGTATCCAGGGGACAAACAGACACAGGACTCCAGGAAACAAAGCAACAGGAAGTGGATAACACAAACAACTGACAAAGAGAGAAGGACTACCTGTACAAGCATACGGGAATGGCTGGGAACAGGTGGAAGCAAAAATTCCAGAGACACTTAAAGCAACACACATTTTCATAATAAAAGGTGATTTAAACAACAAACAATAAAAGTCACTCCCCATACAAGGTTTGTGGTTACTGGTTTGTAGTTCTTATTATTATTATTTCTGCTATAACTGGAGTTATATGAAACTGTCCAATGGCAGCATTTTAGGGTATCAAAATATATTTCCTATGTTGCTATAATACTGAAGTCAATTCCCTGGAGTCCATCTATTCACATGCGGATGCACTGAGGATGTCTTATTTATAATAATATAGATGTATATATCATGTAGAGACATGCTGAGCAAAGCAAACCAGTTGAAAGTGCTGATGTGAGACATTTTTATATTTATGCGGTTGGACTATTAAGTACTTGTGATTTTAAATGAATATTTTCTTGGTTGTCATGCAAGGACTTTGTATTATTCTGTTAGATGTGGAGGTGTCTACATTTTAAAGGGAAAAAAAATGTTAATGGACAATTGCCACTCACGATGACACTGCAGCCGCACAAGTGCTTGTTTCTGCCAGCGACCGGTAGGTGACCGTAAGTAAACACAGCAATTAGCCACCTGGCACAGACCTCCATCTAGGATACTTGCCAAGTGACTCAATTTACCAACATGTTCTTCTGTACACGCTGGTTTGTTTACTTGTGAGGCTTTTGAATGTCTTTCTGCTTAGCATGTTTGGGCTGGGGAGGTAGTGGAAATGACCTAAAATGGCTTGTGTCTCAGTTTTTCCAGAAAACAAGAGTAAGATGAAAAGACGCACATCATGCAATTTTAATCGACTATGTTTCAGTTGATTTGGATGCAATGAAAAACATGTACAGCGCATCAATGTTTGCCATATCCAGAAATGCATAACTGATAGAGCTGATTATCAACAGCTGAACAATTATCTCCTAAACCAGTTGCTGGGATTTCCTCCTCCCAGCAACTGGTTTAGGAGATAATAAAAGTAGATATGCCTCAGGAGAACTGAGGCATATCTACTTTCCACTGTGAACACATTCCTGTCAGTTAACTAGAAAATGAAATGAGCAGTGTCTAATTTTCATGGTAGTTTCAATTTGACGGAGAGAGACAAAATATCAATCAAAAATCCAGAAAAAAACATTACATATGAAGGTTTTAATTAATTTGTATAACACTAAGTGAAATTAGTTTATAAAATTCTGGCTTGGTTGTAGGGGATCAAATACTAAAGACTGAGACACAGACACCACATCAACAGAACAAGACAGCAGTACATCTGCCCAATCACTCACTTAACAACCACTCACAGCTTTTGTCAGTCGATCTCAATAGGTCACATGATAGGGTGAGGCAACGTCTCAATGGTTTCACCCAAAACCTCTGCTGATAATGACCCACACCATTTTTCACACCTTGGCTCATGTCAATAGTAGGTTAATGACCCTCTTAAGGCACAACTCCCACTAGGGTTTAAATACCTGGGACTCTCCACCATTTGGTCTTAAAACTGTAATAGCCTCTCGGTTGAGATGTGAAATGTCTTTAAGAAACTTAAAGAAGTCCAGTCACTTTTCTTTCCAAGCACCTTAGATTACCATGACCCGCATGACTGAGAACCTACATGGACATCTCAGATTTTTATTAAAGAATTTGGACGATACATCTGTCAATGATTGCCGGCACAGCATTCCTCTGGTAGTTACAAATGTTGACATGATGTGATGGTTTTTAATGGGTGTATCAATTTTGAACATGTGGTGCTTCTGTGACATTTCTGTAACCACCAAATAGCTTCATTACAAATAGTAAGGCTTGTATACCTGGATATATCCATTGCGCTGTACATTGAGCCAGAGCAGCAGGGGAAGTCAGAACAATAACTACATATTCAGGCACAACTTCACCACTCACAGCAGGAAAAGCAGCCACAGCTGTGCTCAGAACCAGCAGCTGGATACTGTCGGAGATCTACCATTTACAATGAGTAATGAACACTAATTGAAACACGTAAAGCCTCACCTCATCTCTCCCTTCTGTAGTATCTGCATTTAAATAGCAGTGCAGTTTGACTGGACTGGACTAACACACTAAATGTGCTTATGGATCAGATGAACTATGAAGCACAGTGAAAGAAAAGGCATGGCAATCTGCACATGGAAGTAAAGTATGAAGTGTGGAAGTGAGAACCCAGATGCAGGATTTTGGAGGTAGACTTAAACTACAAACAACCAAGTTTTTTAATCTGGCTCAAAGCAAACAGACCCTTAACAAAGTGCAAAATTTGAAACCAATAGAAATCCAACTGTACAAGAGATCATAGAGGGCAGGACCTCAAGGAGCAACAGAAGACCCTTTGACCTTAAAACAAAGACAAGGCTACATATGCACACTGAGGGCTGATGGACATCTGGAAACGGGTGGAGAATGAGGAACAGCTGATCACATGCAAGCAACATAAGCGAGAACATTCAGGAAGTCAGATACAGGATGTCAAATTAATTCAGGACACAAAATAAAATCAACTTTCAAAGTAAAACAGGAAGTGACTTTGTCTCAGGACAACTAAACACTGAGACAAGGAGATTCATTTTAACCATGAAAACAGGAGACATATATGTGAACAAAAAAAAGAGATTTTAGCACAAGTGGTACCAGAAACTCCATAAAATCTAAACAGTGATCATCAACAGGGAGTAAACTAATACAACAAGATTTAATCCTCCAAATTATTGACATGACAATGATCAAAGAAGGGGAAAGTAAAAAAAAAAACAACAACAACAACAATTTTTGGTACGTGAAGTTTACCAAAAATCTGAACTATTTTAGGAACCTGAACCTAAAATATAAAATGCATTAAGCGACTATTGTTGTGATTTGGTGCTATACAACTAAACTGTCTGCTATCTGGATATCCCAGCTGGCCATTGCCTTGAGAGATTGAGTCAGCAGACTAGCCAAAGGGTTCTTAAGGAAAATGTTATTGCATTGGAATGACTCAATACATTGCCAGCACTTCCAGTTTCACTTTTGTCTCTCTGCATGATTGTAAGATTAGACTATCTAACCAGGATTAAAATCTGCAATAAAATCACCCAGCGTGACATCAAGCCCTGTTTTGTGATGATGGATGAGCAAAGAATAAATATGTAAAAATCACTACATAATGATGATGCTATATCAGCTGATAATGCCATTTGATGTTATTCATGATATCCAAGAACAAGATAAATTGGATATAAAGTTGATCCCTCAGTGAAGGATTTATGTTTATTTTATTTATTTATTTTTTAACTATCTGTACAGCAAGTCACAACGTGTTTTTATGTGCTTGAATGAGAGATGTTGCTTTTTTTTTTTTTTTTTTCTGGAAACACACATTATGCTCACTAAGCATTAAATCTAGTGTTTGGCAGCAGTGATAAACTCTAACAGCTACATGGTCAAACAAGAAAGTGCAACGGAGCTCGGGCACTATTAATATAGTCACCCATGCAAAAATCTCTGTCTTCAAAAGCCAAAATGTGCATTTTATTTGTTGTCTTAGTTTTTCTTCCTTTCCTTGTATTTGTGATAAAGGTTTTGTCAAAACGGCTTTCAGAAAATCTTTTTTTTTCCTTCACTGGATATGGGGCTACTGAGCTACTCCTCTCAGCTGGTGGTTCTTATTTAAGGCATACTGAGAAAAAGCTTTTTTGTCACTCCATCCAGACAGGCTGGTGATATTCTGGTCACCAGCTTGCTTGCTTATCCTTAAAGCTTATGCTGCTTTTGTTTATATGCAACGTTTGCCTTCAAAAGCCAATGGCCTGGATATGTTACTACATGACACTTGTTCAAAAGCAATCATTTTCATGGATGTCTTTATCCCCTGGGGTTTTATCAACGAGCTCTCTGTTTGTGTTTGGATGAAACTACGCTTCTTGATTAAAGCTCTAACCCCCCCATTGAACTCAATCCAAGAGGTGATTTACATCGAGTTAGCATTGTTCAAGTTTTGATCATTTATTTATCATGTTTAAGTGCTTTTGGGAATGAAGCAGAAAAATATATCAGATCAGAAACCCTGTGTCAGGAGTTAGAAACAAAAAGACAAGGATTGTGCCGGGAGGGACTTTTGGGGTTTGATGGTACACTTTCAAATCAAAATTTCACTGAACAAAATTGGGGAACTGGAATTTGCGTATCACTTTGGTGTCTGACAGTAATGTATTGTTTAAGAAGGGAAATGAAGTGAGTTTGCATGAAGTCCAGGGATGCATATGCGAAGGCTGATTTTATTCAGCATGGGTAAGGAGTAAATTAGACCACACAGGTTGAAGGGGTCTCAAATTGTTTGCAGCAACCTCATAAAAGACGGGAAATTGTGTTGGTTTTGCAGCTGATATGCAGAGCCAAGGTGAAGGACACGATTTGTCTGGAGCTGCCACCACATACACACACAGTGCCAAAAGCAAGTGCCTTTATCATCTTATTGATCTTATTACAGTGCTTGCCTTCTGGATTAGCATATATAAAACAAGATTATGTAAAAAAAACAGAAAAAAAGTGTTATTAAATTTAATAGACTTTGTTTTTTCTAAACGGGATACTACTGGATGTATCACAAGCTCATCTGTCCACATGCTTACATACAATAAAGTCTATCAGAATCAGAATCAGAATCAGAATACTTTATTGATCCCTGGGGGAAATTATTTTTTGTTACAGTGCTCCATTTTAAACCAACATTAAGACAAGACAGACAATACGCTAACTAAGAATAGTACAATATATACATATATATACATACATACATACATAAGTCACTTATAAATAAATATTTGGAAAAGAAACATGTGTAGTTGTAGCAGCAAACAGTGTGTTAAGTGGATGCGTTGTACAGGGAGATGGCCACAGGCAGGAATGATTTCCTGTGTCGTTCAGTGGTGCTTTTCGGTAATCTCAGTCTCTCACTGAACGAGCTCCTGTGACTGACCAACATGTCATGGAGTGGGTGGGAAGTGTTATCCAACATTGTCTTTATCTTGGACAGCATCCGCCTCTCTGACACCACCTTGAGGGAGTCCAGCTCCATCCCCACAACATTGCTGGCCTTACGGATCAGTTTATTAAGTCTGTTGGCATCTGCGACCCTCAGCCTGCTCCCCCAGCATGCAACAGCATAGAGGATCGCACTGGCCACCACAGACTCATAGAAAATCCTCAGCATTTTCTGGCAGATGTTGAAGGACCTCAGTCGCCTCAAAAAATAGAGACGACTCTGGCCCTTCCTGTAAAGTGCTGTGGTGTTTTTAGCCCAGTCCAGTTTATTGTCAATGTGTACTCCAAGGTATTTATAGTCCTCCACAATGTCAACACTGACCCCCTGGATTGAAACAGGGGTCAAGTGTTTCCTGGTCTTCCTGAAGTCCACGATCAGTTCCTTGGTCTTTGCCACGTTGAGCTGCAGATGATTCTGCTCACACCACGTGACAAAGGAGTCGACCACAGCCCGGTACTCTGTCTCATCATCCCTGCTGATGCATCCAACCACCGCAGAGTCATCAGAAAACTTCTGAAGATGGCAGGTCTCTGTGCAGTGGCTGAAGTCTGTGGTGTAGAGGGTGAAGAGGAAGGGGGAGGGGGGAGGAAGGGGGAGGAAGCTGTAGTAAAAAAGTGAGGTTATATACAGTATAGGCACATATGTTCAACTGCTTATTAAAAAATTGCACAAAGCATTTGTTTGGCTGGTCAGATGGCAGCAACTAGTCAAGATGACCTGCTGAAGGTCAAACTGAAAAACTGCAGAAACTGCTGATCTACTTGGATTTTCGCAAAAAGGCATCAATAGGGTTTACAGAGAACTGTCTGAAAAAACAGAAAATCTGCCATGAGCAGCAGTTTGCTGGACATAATGCCAGAATTTAGAGGAGAATGGACAGTATGTTTCTGACTCACTGGAAGGCAGTAGTAACTCCAATAAACAGTTGTCAAGACCAAGGTGTGGAGAAGAGCATCTCTGAATACACAGTACATTGAACTTTGAACACCACATCCTACAGGAGCATTTTTGCTCACTGTGTCACTTTAAATCCATAGTATACCCATCTTCTCATGGCTGCTTACAACAGGATAACATGCCATTTAATAAAGCGCAAATTATCTCATATTGGTTTTCTTCAGTGTCCTTTTATGGCCTCCATGGTCAAACAAACAGAAAACCCCAACAACACCCCATAGTATTATTAGCAGTAGCCATTCTTGTGCTACTTATGAAGGTAGAACTCTATTTTTTTTAAAAAAAAAACAGTTTATTGGTTGACTGCCCACAATTTCTTAATTCTTTTACTTGGCAACGAAAAACTCAAAATGACACATGAGACTTATTAACCGCTGCCACTCAATAGTATAAAGATATTTGAACTTCTAAGCTAGACATTTTATTAGATTCATTACCTCATAGCAGAGTGTTGTCCTTGAAGGGGGCTGCCATATTGTTACAGGGCAGTTGTAACAGCGGTCTGGCGATGAAGGAGCAGCTAGCAGGTCCAACGGGGATGAGGCGAGGAAGTTACCCGGACAATCAGGTCAGTCAATTAGTCAGACCTTTATTTGGCATTAACAGAACAAGACTCTATACAAGCCAGGTCTCCACACCTCTACCCTATTCGTACATACATGTGCCGGGGTTAGGTAATCGCCGGTGCCAGCCCGTTACAATGGTACGGTCTCTCTAAACAGATGCAGAGCAGCATGCTGGATTGTAATGGCTGCTGCTGCACTCACACTAGGAGACTCTCAAACTACTACAATAACAGGACGACACCTCCTAGCGGAGCTATGCCATAATAACGGTTGTTACACAGTCACATCCCCAGTTGCATTTATATCTGCTTTTAATAGAATTACCAAGTAATGTAATATGCATGATGTTGGACTAGGAAGAAGCCAAATAAACACCACACAGAAAGTGTCCAGTCAGCTGATGGATTCAAACCCTCCTTGCTGTAATGCAAGAGTGGGAACCACTGTTCTGTCCAAGATAGCAGAATCTGCCCCATGGAAATAGAAAATGCACTATATCAAACCACACCAGCAAAAAAATTCAAAAGAAAGCAGCAGACAGTGGCACAAGTTCAACAGAAAATGTTCAATGGACTATTGAATATGGTCATTAGGAATGAATTGTGCCATTTGCAGTGCTTCAAAATCTGAGCCTGGCTTTTAGGGTCACAGGATAAGTGTGACGAAGTTGAGAAGTCTTTGGAACAGAAGAGAAGTGGTAATATTTAGATGTTACCCAGAACTATTTTACTTTATGGGAGCATATTGCTAGTATGCATCCATTATTATTAGTCTTATCTCAGCAGCAGAGAAGAGGACACACTACGGAGCTGCTATTTTATTGTTCTGGTTGCATCAAATTTTTCTCAGTGTATTCTTTTATTCTTAACTTTTACTTTTCTCTCTCTTTTTAGCCATAGTGCTCCTTGCTCACGCTCTCCTCCTCCCCGATTCTGCTGGATGAAAAGAAAAACAAACTGTGTGACATCATGATTAAACTCTGTCACACGGCATCTGCGGGGGAATACAGAGTCCAATCCGATTGTGATTAAAAATGAGAAAAGACAGGCAGATGATAAACAAGCTCCCCAGAGTTAAACTGCGGACGTCAGATTTTATGATGTCCATATTGTTTTCCATTTGGCTTAATCAAATGTCAGTAGCAAAGTGCCGGGATTTGTCCAACGTGGCCCCTTTTCTTCTCGACCTCCAACTGTGTAAAAGTCTAAAAAGTATAATCCTCTCGGCTTGTGTTTATTGTTCAAAAACACCCTCAATTAAGGACTCAGGAAATACTTGACTATATGGACAAATTCTTACTCCTATTATTTCCAATATAATCCTCAACACCGAAAAAAAATCAACGCCAAAAAAAGGTTATTGAGTTTTAACTTGTCTGATCGCTTTTAAATGATAAAGGCCTCAAAATATGTCTTATGGTTAATTACATTTTAATTTTAAAAAACCCAATGCTGTCAACTATTATGGAAATAGTACAAGTACCCAGTATAAAATATTGTACCGCATTTATTTTTAAAACAATACTCTTCACCGTCTTTCCATACAGTGATGTTGTTTTGCCTGTGTTTTTAAAGCTCCAACTCACTGTTGTTTTGGCTAGTTTTAGGCCAGCAGCTGTGCAGGGGTCCTTTTAGATGTCTGCCTGTGTTTTCTTTGTGACTACTTGGACTAGTTCATGGAGAATTGATATTACAAATACACCAAGTATGCATGCGCCCAAGCAGCAGTCTTGAAGTGGACTTCAAAGAAGTATAACAGGAAAGAATACTCTGCTGTAGGGCCTTCAACTGTCCCTGTCCTATATTTAAAAAAGAGAGAGAAAAATTCCAGGCAGCACGGTGGCACGGTGGTTAGCACTGTTGCCGCACAGCAAGAAGGTCTTGAGTTCAATTCCAACATCAGGCTGGGGTCTTTCTGTGTGGAGTTTGCATGTTCTCCCCGTGTTTGTGTGGGTTCCCTCCGGGTACTCTGGCTTCCTCCCACTGTCCAAAGAAATGCAGCTTGTGGGGATAGGTTAATTGGAAAATCCAAATTGCCATTAGATGTGAATGTGAGCGCGAATGGTTGTCTGTCCCTGTGTGTTGGCCCTGCGACAGACTGGTGACCTGTCCAGGGTGTACCCCGCCTCTCGCCCTATGACAGCTGGGATAGGCTCCAGCGCCCCCCACGACCCTGAAAAGGAGAAGCGGAAGCGAATGGATGGATGGAAAAATTCCTGACCCACTGGCCCTCCACCAGATGCCAGGGAGCCTGAAGGTCCTGCACAGTATCATTGCTTTTCCTAGGACTACACTCTTCTGGACAGAAATCTTGGATGTTCTTCCTGGGATCTGCTGGAGCCACTCGCCCAGTTTAGGAGCCCTGAGTGCTCTGATTACCATGAGGACCACTGTTGGCCTCACCCTTCACATGTTCTCTAGCTCTTCTTTCACCCCTTTGTATTCCTCAGGCTTCTCGTGTTCGTTCTTCATACAATGTTGCTGTCAGTTGGTATAGCTTCATCTATCTATCTCCTGGAAGTTTTCAGTCTTTTGAATATGTGGCTTTACAGCTGAAGGCCCCATCCAAAGTTGTGTTTCTTAATGTTTACAGGCCTCCCAAATACTGCACAGACTTTTTTAATGACCTCAGTGAACTGCTGTCTGTGATCTGTGTTGATTTCGACTGTGTAATTATTGTTGGGGATTTTAACATCCATGTGGACAACCCTCAGGACAAAGGGACTAAAGACCTGAGTAACACTCTGGGCAACTTTGGGCTGACTCAGCATGTAACAGAGGCCACACATAATAGAGGACACACTCTCGACCTACTGATCTCCAAGAGCCTGAGCATTTCAAACATTACTGTGTCTGATGTGGGCTTATCTGATCATTACTGTGTTTTCTTTGAAAGTAAAATCTCAGCCCACACAAATATATCAACAGCAGTGATCACAAAACGGTGTATAACTGAAGACAGTAGTGAGATCTTTAACCAGGTCTTCCCATTAACACCTGACCTGTCCAAAGGTTCAGTCAATGAGCTCGTCAATAGCTTTAATGCAAAAATGTTAAATGTAATGGATACTATTGCCCCCATTAAGGTGAAGGTTATCTCTGGAAGGAAAAAGTCTCCATGGAGAAACTCCACACTAGTGAAAAATGAAAAAAGAGAGTGTAGGAAAGCTGAGCGCAGATGGAGAAAAACAAACCTCCAGGTTCATTATGACATCTATAAAGAGAAACTTCACAATTATAATTTACAACTGAGGAGTGCAAGAAGGTCCTACTTCTCTGACATCATCACTAAAAACAGCCATAATGCTCGGGTCTTATTTTCTACAGTTGACAGGCTAACAAACCCTCCTGTGTCAGTGGCAGCTGAACTTCATTCGACCATGGCCTGCAATGACTTTGCCAAATTCTTCACAGACAAAATCCAAAAGATTAGACAAGCAGTTGGTACATCAACAGCAGATCCAGGATATGTACTGTGTCCACCGAAAAGCTGTTTAAACACCATCAAACAGTTTCACCCGATTAACAGCAAAGACCTGGAGGACATCTTAGGTCAACTGAACTCCTCCTCTTGCTGTTTAGATGTCCTGCAAACAAGTTTTTTCAAAAAGGTCTCAAAGACTTTAGAGTCAGACCTGTTACAGATCGTCAACTTTTCCTTAATGTCAGGTGTGTTTCCAGAACCACTAAAAACTGCTGTAATCAAACCTATACTGAAAAAGGACAATCTTGACAAGACACAAATGAAAAACTACAGGCCGATCTCAAATCTCCCATTTTTAAGTAAGATCATTGAAAAAGCAGTTTCTCAACAGCTCAATTACTTCTTAAAACTGAATAACTGCTACGATGCCTTCCAGTCAGGTTTTAGACAGAACCACAGCACTGAAACCGCTCTGACAAAAGTATTTAATGACATATCAGAATCAGAATCAGAATCAGAATACTTTATTGATCCCTGGGGGAAATTATTTTTTGTTACAGTGCTCCATTTTAAACCAACATTAAGACAAGACAGACAATACACTAACTAAGAATAGTACAATATATACATATATATACATACATACATACATAAGTCACTCATAAATAAATAGTTGGAAAAGAAACATGTGTAGTTGTAGCAGTAACCAGTGTGTTAAGTGGATGCGTTGTACAGGGAGATGGCCACAGGCAGGAATGATTTCCTGTGTCGTTCAGTGGTGCTTTTCGGTAATCTCAGTCTCTCACTGAACGTGCTCCTGTGACTGACCAGCATGTCATGGAGTGGGTGGGAGGTGTTATCCAACATTGTCTTTATCTTGGACAGCATCCGCCTCTCCGACACCACCTTGAGGGAGTCCAGCTCCATCCCCACAACATTGCTGGCCTTACGGATTAGTTTATTAAGTCTGTTGGCATCTGCAACCCTCAGCCTGCTCCCCCAGCATGCAACAGCATAGAGGATCGCACTGGCCACAACAGACTCATAGAAAATCCTCAGCATTTTCTGGCAGATGTTGAAGGACCTCAGTCGCCTCAAAAAATAGAGACGACTCTGGCCCTTCCTGTAAAGTGCTGTGGTGTTTTTAGCCCAGTCCAGTTTATTGTCAATGTGTACTCCAAGGTATTTATAGTCCTTATATGTCTGAACACAGACAGTGGGAAAATGTCAGTCCTAGTTTTACTGGATCTCAGTGCAGCATTTGATACAGTTGACCACAACATATTACTCAAACAACTGGAGAACTGGGCAGGTCTTTCAGGAACTGTACTAAACTGGTTCAAAACATACTTAGAAAACAGGAAATACTTTGTATCAATAGGTAACTTCACATCCGAGCAGACAAGTATCACATGTGGAGTTCCCCAAGGTTCCATCTTGGGACCCCCTCTGTTTAACATCTACATGCTCCCACTGGCACAGATTATAAAGAACAACAAAATAAACTACCACAGCTATGCAGATGACACACAAATATATATCACAATGTCACCAGGAGACCAAGGCCCTGTACAGGCTCTTGGTAAATGCATTGAGGAAATTAATGACTGGTTGTGCCACAATTTTCTCCAACTAAACAAAAACAAAACTGAAGTAATAGTCTTTGGCGCCAAAGAAAAACGATTACAGGTCACCAGAGAACTTCAATCTATACACCTAAAAACCACAAACCAGGCGAGAAATTTGGGTGTAGTGATGGATGCAGACCTAAACCTAGAAAAACACATTAAGACAATAACAAAATCAGCTTACTATCACCTCAAGAATATTTCAAGGATAAAAGATCTGATGTCTCAACAGGACCTGGAAAAACTAGTTTTTAGTAGGCTTGATTACTGTAACAGCATCTTTACAGGTCTACCAAAAAATCAGTCAGACAACTACAGCTCATTCAGAACTCTGCTGCTCGAGTCCTCACTAAGACCAAAAAAAGTGGACCACATCAGTCCAGCTCTGAGGTCTTTACACTGGCTGCCTGTCCGTCAGAGGATAGACTTTAAAGTTCTGATGCTGGCCTATAAAGCTCTGAATGGTTTAGGACCAAAATACATCAGTGACCTCCTGACCCAGTATGAACCTTCCAGATCCCTCAGGTCATCTGGATCCGGTCTTTTATCAGTTCCCAGAGTCAGAACCAGACATGGAGAAGCTGCATTCAGCTTTTATGCTCCTTATATCTGGAACAAATTCCCAGAAAGCCTCAGATCAGCTGAAACACTCAGTTTATTTAAATCCAGGTTGAAGACTCACCTATTCTCAGCTGCATTTGAATAAAGCACCAAATCCACACTTTTAAGCTTAAATTTCAAAACTTACACTAACTACTGATCTTATCTATTTCTGATTTTATCTGTTTTGATTTTATATACTGTTTTGTTTGTTTGTTAAGCTTAAATTTCAAAACTGATTTTATCTACTGTTCTGATTTTATCTGTTTGATTTTATATACTGTTTTGTTTGTTTGTTTGTTTGTTAAGTGGGTTTAGAGCTCTGGGTAGCTCCCCAGCTGGGTCTAGACTGGGTCTAGAGAGTATTTTAAATTCAGGGAATTTAAAATAGAAAGTAGCTCGTCCACAGAAGGACTGGTAGCTCCCCTTACGATAAGGGTTCAGATCGCGCGAACAGGTGTGGGACTAAAGCTCTGGGTAGCTCCCCAACTGGGTCTAGACTGGGTCTAGAGAGTATTTTAAATTCAGGGAATTTAAAATAGAAAGTAGCTCGTCCACAGAAGGACTGGTAGCTCCCCTTACGATAAGGGTTCAGATCGCGCGAACAGGTGTGAAATGTGTGTGTTTAGTTAGTTTGTTTGCTTGTTTTAATCAATTTTAAATCATGCTTTTTATTTGTTTTTGTTTCTAATGTCTCTGTAAAGCACTTTGAATCACCTTGTTGTTGAATTGTGCTATACAAATAAATTTGCCTTGCCTTGCCTTGCCTTGCCTTGCCTTGCCTTGCCTTGCCTATCACTACAGACGTCTTCCTCTGCTTGTCCACTACTACAATGTCCGGTTGTATCTGGAAGTCCAACAGGGTCTTACTCTCAGCCACCTTTGGGGGCATACCCCATTTTGACCAGATTTTCCTCTATACTATGCCAGGGACTTGATAATGGGATCACATTTTGTTTTTAATTTAATTAAACAATCGCTAGTCGACTAGCAAGCCTTTCTGCTGGACACTGAAAACTATAGTGTAAAAAACTGATTCAAGATAATGGGTGGAATGAGTGGAATAATAGCATGTACTATATTTCCATACATGTGTATTATTTTACTATATTGTACTAATATTGGTAATGGTAAATTTTATGAAAGAAAAAAAGACCTGTAAAAGCCAGCCTCCCTTGCCATCTGGATGATTTTCACACACTCCCTTACAGACAGACTGTTTTCATATGAATACTTCTGCAGGAACAAATAGACAGTGAGCTTTGTTTAGCTGACAGTTGTTTGGTAGTCCTCCACATATTGTACATCACATTAACTGATTTCCACATTGTTTGCTATTAGGCTTATAAAATGTCAGCTGCAATGTTTCAGGATTTAGTGAACGTGCCCTGTGTCTGAGGACCTCTAACCACAGAATAGCTTTATAGCATAATCCGCTGAAGTCTTGTTTGCTATACAAAGCAAGCAAACTCCTCCAAGGGCTTTAGAGAATGCTCAGGATAGAATGGTAGCAACGCCTGTGAATACAGCTCTTCACTTGTCACCATAACAGCCTCTCCAGAGAATTACACAGTTGCAAAGTATGTAATTAGAATAATTGCCAATGAACAGTGGGGTAAATGTTTGACAATATACATACAGTGTTTGGATGTACATTATTTTATTAGCTTGCATCACAGGGGAGGCTGAAGCAAGGGCTTACAAATGCCACAAAGAACAATGAAAAAGTATTGCAGTTACAAGTACTGGTAACACCATTCCATTTACTGCAGTAAAGCAGTGCTGTTATTGCAAGGACAGATCAGTCCTCATTTCCAAGTTTACCGAACTGACTGGGAATGAAAATGCTAAAAATAACATCCAATGATAAATGACATATAACCTTAAGATACATTTTTTTCATTTTATGTCTGCTGCACATTTTTAATCTTCATTAGCTGCAGGAGAACAATTTCTCATAATTGCTAAATCCTCTCAAACTAAATCACTCTCAAACCAAATAATCTCAGGAAAAGTCAGCACATTAAGCAGAATTTAGATATGGTTGTAAAATTTAGAAGTGATCTGGAAAAGAGAAGTCAGTTGTAAGTTTGAACTTAGAATTAATAGAGGTTGATTAGTTTTTGTGCCAAGCCAAAGGCAGGCTGGATAATAAGTGCGCCAGTTAGTGCTTTTTCTGCAGGTTGACAAGAAGGGTTATCACTTTAGCTTTTGCTGAGAAATAAAAGTTGCATTCAAAATTACTGTGTTTGTATAGTTGTGGAAGAGAATTCAAAGACACATCTGAGCAATCAATGGATGTGTTTATCAGCCGGGCAGAGGTGTTGAGTCGAGACACACCTACCTGTCGAATGATCAAAGGGTCTTCACAACAACTGTGTGGTAACTTTTAAAGTAACAAAAACAAAAAAGGAGAAAAAAAATTGAGTTATTGACTGAAAAAAAATCTTATTGAACATATATTTTTATTCTCAGGGAGGCCGCCCCTCCCTGAACCTGGTTCTGCCAGAGGTTTCTTCCTGTTAAAAGGGAGTTTTTCCTTCCCACTGTCGCCAAAATGCTTGCTAATAGGGGGCCATATGATTGTTGGGTTTTTCTCTGTGTCTATTATTGTACGATCTACTGTGCAATATAAAGCACCATGAGGCGACTTTTGTTGCGATTTTGCGCTATATAAATAAAATAAAATTGGAAAAAATTGAAAATTGAATGTAGTTAAATTAGTTCATATTTAGCGAGTGAGTGTGGCTGATTTATCATGATAGAAACCATGTAACATACCTGCCGGTCCATCATGTGGATGTCACGGTTTGCCTCTCACAGGCATGAAATGGACATGCATGCTTGACGTCCTGTTCTGTACTGACGCAAGATGGCGCTTAACATGTTCTAAAAACTTTAAGCACTTATTTTTTAAATCCAACTACACAGAAAGTATTGAATTTATGATGTTTTTGACTGCAGGGCTCACTGGTGTAAATTAGCATTTACATTTGTTACTTTTCATGTCCCCTTTAACAGTTACTTAACCACTAATTAATCAGTATGTGTGTCTGAGCATTGCACCTGCAAAGTTTATGTATGCAGCTTGCTAACTAGCTAGCTAGCATTAGCAGATAAATCAGCACCCCAGCCTTGTAAGTTAGCCTGTATACACATAGTTTCATGTTCACTTTAAGTTGCTCTATCAGCAGATGGCGATAATTTATTTAAAGCCAAGGAGTAGTTACTCAGCAATAAAGGTAACAAGTAAATTCCTGGCTCCTTCTATGCCAGGAAAGATTAACACTGGGCAAAGCGTGACATCCACACAATGGAATAACGAGTCTGTTACATGCCTTGCTGTGATACTGGGTTGTTTACCGACATCTTCTTTGAAATTCCTTGGTACACACAGTGTAAAAACACTGAGTCAAATGCTTGTAAGTTTGTAGAAAGAGATTCATCTAGACTGTGAAAGAACATGAGAGATAGGTTTATTACAACAAAGAGAATGACCGATCAAAGAGTCAAAATTTTTAAAGAAACAAGGCGGTCGTGCCAATTAACTGCAAGGCTAAGATGTTGCCTTGGAGTTAACAGTAGGTGCTACCTTCAGGAAATAACAATAGGGATGTTATTTTTTTTTCAAGTTCAAGTTCAAGTTCAAGTTCAACTTTATTGTCACTTCAACCATATACAGTTTAAAAATACACAGTGAGGCGAAACAACGTTCCTCCAGGAACCAAGGTGCTACAAGACAAGTTAGTGCAAAAAAAATAATAATATATAATATATCTAGTAATAATATTGTGCAAAAGAGCATTTACAGGTTGGTGTGTGCGATGGTTTGGTGGTGTAGGTCAGTGTGTTTGCGCTTTGTGTTGGTTAGTCAGTCCAGTCTCAATGTTTTGAGGTATTTGAGTTAAGCTGAGTGATAATGTTAGTGTATGTGTGTGTGTGCGTGTTTATCAGTCAGTCCCTTTTTGCTGAGGAGACGGATGGCTTGTGGAAAAAAGCTGTTGCACAGTCTGGATGTGCGTGCCCGAATGCTTCGGTACCTTTTTCCAGATGGCAGGAGTGTAAAGAGTGTGTGAGAGGGGTGTGTCCGATCAGCCACAATGCTGGTGGCTTTGCGAATGCAGCGTGTGGTGTAGATGTCCTCAATAGAGGGTAGAGAGACCCCGATGATCTTCTCTGCTGTTCCCACTATCCGCTGTAGGGTCTTGCGGTCTGATATGGCACAGCTCCCAAACCAGACAGTGATGCAGCCGCTCAGGATGCTCTCGATAGTTCCTCTATAGAAGGTGGTCAGGATCGGTGGTGGAAGCCGGGCCTTTCTCAGTCTTCTCAGAAAGAAGAGACGCTGTTGGGCTTTCTTGTGCAGGGAGCTGGTGTTGAGGGACCAGCCGAGGTCCTTCTCCAGGTGTACGCCCAGGAATTTGGTGCTGTCAACGATCTCCACAGAGGAGCCGTTGATGCTCAGCGGTGAGTGGTCGCCTCGTGTCCTCCTAAAGTCAACAACCATCTCTTTTGTCTTGTCAACATTCAGAGACAGGTTGTTGTCCTTACACCAGTCCGTTAGTCTCTGCACTTCCTCTCTGTACGCTGACTCGTCGTTCTTGCTAATGAGACCCACCACGGTCGTGTCATCAGCGAATTTAATGATGTGATTTGAACTGTGTGTTGCTACACAGTCATGAGTCAGCAGTGTGAACAGCAGAGGACTGAGCACACAGCCTTGTGGGGCCCCAGTGCTCAGTGTGGTGGTGCTGGAGGTGCAGTTCCCGATCCGTACTGACTGAGGCCTTCCGGTCAGAAAGTCCAGGATCCAGTTGCAGAGGGAGGTGTTCAGGCCTAACAGGCTCAGCTTTCCGATCAGTTGTTGGGGGATGATCGTGTTGAATGCTGAGCTGAAATCTATGTACAGCATTCGGACGTGTGAGTCCTTCTTGTCCAAGTGTGTCAGGGCAAGATGGAGTGCAGTGGAGATGGCGTCGTCCGTTGAGCGGTTATGGCGGTATGCAAATTGCATTGGGTCCAGTGAGGGGGGCAGCAGGGTCTTGATGTGTCTCATGACGAGCCGTTCGAAGCACTTCATGATGGTGGGTGTAAGTGCGATAGGGCGGTAGTCATTGAGACAGGACACAGAAGACTTCTTGGGCACGGGGACGATGGTGGTGGCCTTGAAGCACGTGGGGACAACGGCACTGCTCAGAGAGATGTTGAAGATGTCGGTGAGAACATTTGCCAGCTGATCAGCACATTCTCTGAGCACTCTGCCTGGGATGTTGTCTGGTCCAGCAGCTTTACGTGGATTGACTCTGCGTAGAGTTTTCCTCACCTCAGCTGTAGTGAGACACAGGACCTGGTCGTTCGGAGGAGGGGTGGTCTTCCTCGCCGCCACGTTGTTCTGCCTGTCGAACCGAGCATAGAAGTTGTTAAGCACATCTGGGAGGGAGCCGTCACTGTCACAGGCAGGTGGTGTCGTCCTGTAGTTAGCGATGGCTTGTAAGCCCTGCCACATGCGTCGTGTGTCGCCGCTGTCCTTAAAGTGGTTGTGGATTCTCTGGGCGTGTGCGCGCTTCGCCTCTCTGATGGCCCGAGAAAGTTCAGCCCTCGCTCTTCTAAGCGCCACTTTATCTCCCTCTTTGAAGGCAGAGTCTCGGGTCCTTAGAAGTGCACGCACTTCCGCAGTAATCCACGGTTTCTGGTTGGGTCGTGAGATGATGATCTTGGAGACAGTGACGTCATCGGTGCACTTGTTGATATAGCTGGACACTGATGATGTGTACTCCTCCAAGTCAGTGAAGTCGCCGTAAGTTGCAGCCTCTCTAAACATGTTCCAGTCAGTGCTCTCAAAACAGTCCTGAAGAGCAGAGATGGCTCCTGCTGGCCAGGTTTTCACCTGCTTCAGAACCGGTTTTGATCGCCTGACGAGTGGTCTGTATGCTGGAATTAGCATAACAGAGATGTGGTCTGAGTAGCCGAGGTGGGGGCGGGGCTCTGCCCGATATGCGCCGGGGATGTTTGTGTAAACAAGATCCAGCGTGTTTTCTCCCCTCGTTGCAAAGTCCACATACTGATGGAATCTAGGAAGCACTGACTTGAGATTTGCATGGTTGAAGTCCCCAGCAACAATAAACAGTCCATCCGGGTGTGTATTTTGCAGTTCACTGATCTTTGTATACAATTCCCATAGCGCTTCCTTAGCATTAGCGCTAGGTGGAATGTACACTCCGATAATGAAAACAGTGGTGAATTCCCGTGGTAAGTAAAAAGGTCTGCATCTAACAGTCACAAACTCCACCAGCGATGAGCAATAACTAGAGACTAGCAATTCAGATTAAGATCTTAAATATAAAGAATAGCCTTGAATTTTTCACTCACCGTTTGTGAAAACACCAGTTTTCACTTGCAATGTTTTCTTACTGATGAGGTTTATTAATAGATGTTAATCCAACACTTTAAAGTCTGTAGATACCAATTGGATTTGGTTAATCCAGCCACTAGAAGCCTCTCATTATGTTTTCATAGAACAAAGACTGTAGATTACGCACTCCGCCTTTCATGGTGAAGTGGGAAGGGACTGCCTCTCTGCAAGTACTAAGGATGGACCTGTAATACTTTTGTGGTGTACGAGCATTGCATTTAAATTGGTTTGTATTTGTTTTCAAGGACTATATGCTCTGCACTCTAATATATAAATAAAAGCAAAACAATGGGGCTACAGGAAGAGACCAAAAAGTGTTTAGTGTACATTTCCATTGTAAAGCATTACTTTCCATCTGCATTTTTTTTTTTGAGGATTCAGAAATGTGTAATGCAATTACCAGTCAATTACCAGTTAAAACATGCAATATATATAATATATGTATAAGGTGATCCACCACACATCTGTAGTTTAGAGTGAACCACAAACACAAGGGCAGAGTTGTTGTCTGGAGTGTTCACAAGTTGTCTATCCTTCTCTCTGTGTTAGTGTATCATTTGAAGTTCAGCTTTCTAAGACACGCTGCACTAAGTCACAGGGCTTGTGATGGAGTGCAGCTCTTGTGCTCACTTGTGGTAGACTCCATTACTTCTCCATATATAGATGGCAATGGGTAGAGGATCACCACCAAATTTGATCAGTGAGATTACAAACCCCCGCGTACTAGATCATTTAAACCTCATCTCTGTTGCCTGCAAGGACCACAATACATTACTCCCTCCGTGCGGCACATCTATCAGTCCCCTTTCGCCTTGTTGCTGCAGGCCTCTGAAGATCAGATGAGCGAAGACGGAAGAGGACTCTGACTGAACTGGGGTCTCGACATGACAGGGTCAAGAGAATGTGAGGCGCAGTCGGCAGCGTTCGAATGGCGCTTTGAATGGGTGGAGATTCATCATTCGGGGGTGGTAGCAGGCAGGGAGACAAGGCCTCGATGGAAGCTATCTGTAATGATAGATGATCGTACGAGCATCTCAGAGCCCTCTGTGCTCTGTGCATTGCATGACACATAATCTATAGTTGTAATTGGACAAAAGCAAAGAAGAAATCAGCAGTGGTTTTGTGGTTTGGTTATCAACCAAACTAACCAGTCACTACTGGCACTGTTTTCTGGAATTATCAGTTATAGCATCAGCTACAGGCAGTACGCATCTCTGACTCTTATTTACTATTTTTAAGAATAAATCAGGTAAGAAAGGAATGAACTACAGTACACTGATACGATCAGATGCATCAAATGCTTATATATAAATACTTTCATCTAACTAAACAGTTCCCTTAATCTTCAGTTTCTGGGTTTTGATATCAAGGACAAGATAGTCCTAAAGTTAGTGGAGCCTTGTTAAAATAATGAGATAGTAAATAGTTTATTTTGATTTTTTTTTTCAGAGAATAACTTTTTTAAAAACCAAAAATCATCTGTGAGACATAATATTTAAAAATTAGTTTAGGTAAGAGGAGTTGCTGAATAGGAATATTAAGTTTCCCTGTTTTTTGGAGAGCCATATCTATGGATGTGGTTTGTGAGAACCTTCTCATTATTAAACAAGAAAGGAGAAGGACAAAATATACAGTGGTGGACACAATTAACCTGAGACCTTTGAATAGAGATGAGATCCAATTCACCATCCAAGTTCACAAATAACCCGGTAAATAACAAGTTTAGTAGTAGAATTAGTACTTAGCGTTAGGGTACTTGCTGATGAAGACTTGGACGTCATGGGTTTAAGTTTTCCATTTTGCAGTAACTTATTATATGGAAATCTTTTGGGTGCTGTGCTCTAAAATGAGAGAATCCAAGATCTGCATTGCTGCTGGAATTGTGTATCAACAAAGAAGATGTCAGGGTGTGGGAGGGTACGACAGCAGTGCATTACATTGGGCATGGTTGGAGTCTCTTTTAAGTACTAGTTTAATCACTAACCATCAGTGGATGCCATTAGATAATGTGCCCTACTTATTGGGCTCATGTTGTTGGCCTTATTTTGGGTTGCTGTGGGTGATTGTAAGATATCAGAAGTATTCTTGTGTGCGAGCCCCACAAGCAACAGAGATGTGCAAACACAATAACACAAACGAGCAAAATACAAGAATGGCCAACCTGAAACTAATAAATATATGTACAATATATAATAGTGTATGCATTTCTGGATGTGTATACTAAATATTTTCCTACGTGTGTGTGTGTGTGTGTGTGTGTGTGTGTGTGTGTATACACATTTTTACAAATTAAATAGTAAAAAAAAAAAAATAAAAAATAATAATAATAATAATAATAATAATAATAATAATAAAATATATAAAATATACAGAGTTGAATATGTGCAAAACAAGTGGCATTTATATACAGTGTGGAGTGCATAATGTTGAAGTTCCAGTAGTGAAGCTGAGGTGTCTATGACGTGTTCAGCAGTCTGATGGCCTGATGGAAAAAGCTGTCTCTCAGTCTGCTGGTACGGGACCGGATGCTGCAGAACCTCCTTCCTGATGGAAGCAGTCTGAACAGTTTATGGCTGGGGTGACTGGAGTCCTTGATGATCCTCCCCGCTTTCCTCAGGCACCGCTTCCTGTAGATGTCTTGGAGGGAGGGAAGCTCACCTCCAATTATCCGTTCAGAGCACCGCACTACTCGCTGGAGAGCTTTGCAGTTGTAGGCGGTGCTGTTGCCATACCAGGTGGTGATGCATCCAGTGAGGATGCTCTCAATGGCACAGTGATAGAAGGTCCTGAGGATGCGGGGGCTCATGCCGAATCTTTTCAGTCTCCTGAGAAAGAAGAGGCGCTGCTGCGCCTTCTTCACTGTTTTGTTTGTGTGTACTGACCACGTAAGATCCTCAGCCAGATGTACTCCAAGGAACCGGAAGCTGCTCACTCTCTCCACAGCAGCGCCGTTGATGGTGATGGGGGTGTGTACTTCTCTGCACCTCCGGAAGTCCACTATCAACTCCTTTGTCTTTGCGACGTTGAGGGTGAGATGGTTGTCTTGACACCAGTGGGTCAGGGCGCTGACCTCCTCCCTGTAAGCCATCTCATCACCGTTGGTGATAAGACCCACCACTGTAGTGTCGTCCGCAAACTTCACAATGATGTTGGAGCTGTTAGTGGCTGTGCAGTCGTAGGTGTAGAGTGAGTACAGGAGAGGGCTCAGTACACACCCCTGTGGAGCACCAGTGTTCAGTGTGATGGGGGATGAGGTGATGCTGCCCAGTCTGACCACCTGGCGTCTGTCAGACAGGAAGCTAAGGATCCAGCTGCAGAGGGAGCTGCTCAGTCCTAGATCCTGCAGTTTCCTGTCCAGCTTCGAGGGAACGATGGTATTGAATGCTGAGCTGTAATCTACAAACAGCATCCTCACATACGTGTCTCTCTTCTCCAGGTGTGACAGGGCAGTGTGTAGTGTCAGGGCTATGGCATCATCAGTGGACCTGTTGTGGCGGTATGCAAACTGTAGAGGGTCCAGTGAGTCGGGTAGTGCAGAGCAGATGAAGTCCCTGACCAGCTTCTCGAAGCATTTGCTTACGATGGGGGTCAGGGCTACAGGTCGCCAGTCGTTCAATGAGGAGATGGTGGAGGATTTGGGTACAGGGACGATGGTGGCCATTTTGAAGCAGGCTGGGACTACAGACAGAGAGAGGGAAAGGTTGAAGATGTGTGTGAACACTCCAGCCAGCTGAGCCGCGCATGACCTGAGGACGCGGCCGGGAATCCCGTCCGGACCAGTAGCTTTGCGTGCGTTCACCTTCCTGAAGCACTTCCGCACATCCTCCTCAGACACAGTGTGCGCACTGACGTCATCCGC
This sequence comes from Maylandia zebra, assembly GCF_041146795.1. Lineage (NCBI taxonomy): Eukaryota > Metazoa > Chordata > Actinopteri > Cichliformes > Cichlidae > Maylandia > Maylandia zebra. Next base: position 38,096,764 of record NC_135188.1, on the reverse strand, counting down.
GGTGCGCACACTGTCCGGTCTCATGGTGTTCGCTGTGTCGAATCTAGCGTAGAATACGTTTAGATCCTCACATAGAGAGGCCGTGGTCTGCGGTGTGCTGGTTTTCCCTCTAAAGTCTGTGATCGTGTTTAGTCCCTGCCACATACTCCGAGGGTTGTCAAACTGTTGCTCCACCCTGTCCCTGTACTCACGTTTGGCTGCTTTGATCGTCTTCCGGAGTTGGTAATGTGCGTGTTTGTAGTCCGATGTGTTCGCGGAGGCAAAGGCGGTGTTCCGTGCCGCGCGAACATCTCCGTTAATCCAGGGTTTTTGATTTGGGAAGGATTTGACTGTTCTGGATGGGACGACATCTTCCACGCATTTCCTGATAAATCCACAGACTGAGTCTGTGTATTCATCAATGTCTCTGGCGGCCACGTGAAACATTTCCCAGTCCGCGTGATCAAAACAGTCCCGCAGCGCAGACTCCGATTGGTCCGTCCAACAGTGCACCGCCCTCCGGGTTGGAGCTTCCTAAAATGTGACAATAAAAGTGATTTGATTTGATTTGATTTGATTTGATTTGAAGTATGCCAGACACCAGAATAAACACCAGAATGCTTTGGGTGAGTGCTCCTGAAAATCAGATAATGCTCTTAAAACTGAAGCTTGACTTGCCTTTGTCTAAGGCCCTAACATTGCCTCACATTTACCACCCACTGCCACACTCATCTCATCTGCATGTTTGGCTTTGTTTCGGCCTTAATGCTGCAAAAATGTCCAGGGGAACTAAACAAGGGGGAATTGGATAACTGCCCTCAATTATTCATTTATTTGCTGAGATACGTGTTTAGATTTGTAACCACTTCATCAGCCTGACCTCTCTGCAAAAACACCTGTGCCGACAATTAGTGTTACAAAAAGTGTTAACATTAGCCCTCTTTTTAAACTCGAACCCGTGATTTCTGTTGTGTTTAATTTAAAGGGAACAACCTTGGTGTATACAGAAAAAGAAAAAAAAAAGTTTTTTACTCTCAGACCATCCTCTGGAGAAACAATTATCATTTTTTACTGTGACTTTTAAGAGATGCTTGAGGGCCAAGAAGAAACAATGACAAGGACGTCTCCCTGTTTACGGAATTGTGTGAATATTATATTTGCTCCCTGCTGAGAAGTAGGACTATCAGAGTGATTCGGCAGCTCTGTTCAGCTTTAGTATGTCAGCCTTTTGTTCCTTACATTTCCAAACGTTTTCTTTGCAGCTGCTTGAGTTAATGCTGTCATTAGACTATTGGATCCTGTAGCCAAATTATAATGTGATCTCCCGCATCATCTATTCTTCTCTTCCCTCTGAGCTGATGAATAGCTTAAGGTCAGACTATCAAATTAGTGGCTCCCATTACTCCCCAGACACTAATGGCGTCTTTATGAAAGGAAAGATATGTAATCTCTCCAAAAGCATTTTGGAGCCCAAACAGTTTGTCTGTAGATGAAATGTGAGTGCAGGGCTTGGTGAATTGTAAAGTGAAATGGGAGTGGGCATGGTGGCTCCCTGCAAGTGCCAAACCCAGTTTTGTTCTTACTCTCACACGATTACGTTGGTCGGCCTTTTTAATTCAACTTCCTCTGCTAGTATTTTGTCTATTAATTTGCTTATGCAACTCCACTCTCCATTACAGCTGCAAAAGACATCAAATGTAGCACGCCGCTCAACAAACTCACCAAAACTTGTTTTTTAAAAAAGTTAATGTTTCCAAAAACTGACCACACGAAAATGGGCATGAAAGCTAGCCATGGGCACATCGAATTATCCTGTAGGATGTCACCATGTCAATCACAAAAATACCGACTCTTTTCCTTTGTGTATCTTAGTAAATATTTATTACTGTACATTGCATGTCTCCAGACAGCTGAAAATGAGCTGACTATAATAACAACAGAAGCTGGTTTTAAGCTAGCCAACGTTAGGCTAACTAACGTTAGGCTGTACTGTCCTACGGCATTTACATATATCTTAAATATTCAATTGACAGATTTCAATTTTTCAATCTGGAGTTTGTAAGTGTTGATATTATTCAAATATGTTAAAATATCGTATGTAGAAATTTGCCAGCCATCTCAGAATTCACAAAAAAACAAAAACAATTTCTTTTTTTTGTCATCGTACTTGTCAGCTTGACACTTGACACTTCACTACTGGACGTTACTAACCAATGAGAGTGCTTTCGCTGTGGCCTATGTGTTTTGAGACTGGATGCAATGAGGAAAAGGTCTGAGCTTAAGGAAACTGCACAATCAGAGTATCAACTTGTTAATCACACAGTAGATGTGCCCTGAAGCATACCAACCTTTATCCTCCTTGTTGACTCAAACAGCGACCATAATTTACAAAATTAACATTAACATGACTTTCGAAATTAGAGAATGAGCCCTTAAACTCTCTGGGAAGGGGTTTTGCTGGTGTGATTTTCCTTCAACAAAAGGACTATGCTGCACTAATTGTGTTGGAAGAATTTAAACTTGAGGTAAAATGAAACACTTGAAACACTTCTTATAATTTTTAGGTGATTCTTGCGTGAGTCTGGAGTTCTGTCCCAAAACTGAGCTGTCAAACAGGAAACGAAGCCTCTCTCACTCTATTGAGAATCCAACATCCTGCATTGCCCCAATTTTATTCGAATCCCCTGCCATCCATGAGGCCGACATGGGGTGACTTGATCTTGACCGGGACTGAAATCAAACAGCTTGACTTCAGTGAGAGACCCCCCGGACAGCCGCAATGGAAGTCCATCACTGGGTCACAGCCTCAATCCATCATTGTCTGCTGCTGCTGCTGCTGCTGCTGCTATCAGGAGCAAATCCAAGGAGAAGATATGAATGGCTCCAGATTACAGTACTGCTGTTCACTGTTTAGGCCACATATTTAATAAATATGTTTTCATTTGCCTATTTCTTGCTCAGTTAACACAGTAAATACACACCGGTCACATGGCAGGAAATACACTTAGAAGTAGTAGAATGGGGTGCTTTGAAACAACCTGAATATGAGCTGTAATTCGGTTTTAAGCAAACGTTTCTTACATTTCAATTATGAATATTGATGGTATTTCTTCCGCCAATAGTGGCATCCACTGTGTCCAGGAGCCCTACATGAAGAGAGAATCAAATAACTTAGTTCACTAAAAAGATCTCTCCTGCACCAGCTGCAGTGGAAGTCCAGGTTATAACCTCAATCCCTCACTCTGAGGTTGGAGATAGACTGTTTTCACTTTCCATTCAGCCATCTGTAATGTGCTATGAATTCAAACTGAAATTGCATACCAGAAACCTGGAGATAGAAGTTAATCCAAGTTGAATGAATCTTGATACACACACATATATATATATATATATTAGGGGTGCAACGATACACAAAATTCACGGTTCGGTTCGGTTCAGTTCAGTTCGATACTTTGGTGTCACAGTTCGATATTTTTTCGATACAAAAAAAAGTTCATGCCTTTTTAATTTGTCATTTATTAACCCTTTAGAGCCGATCGGAGCGGGCACGCTCTGTTTCGCGTAACTATTTTTAAATCCCGGTAGCACTGCAACCACGTAAGCTAGCGCAAAAATTTTTTTTGCATATGAAACCGGAGGAGTTGTACTTACATCTTATGCCATCAGCTTGTCCTAGGTCACAGTTTCCTTCCACATAAAGCTTTGCAAAAACTGCATAAAAAGCGCTTGCAGGAACAAAAACGTAATATTCCAGAAACACGCTTTGCCGATCCGATCAGCTGTTCATAACACTTCCTACGTTGGAATAGAGTCAGTGCAAACTTTTGCATTTCCGCCATTACCTGCCCGAAACCGGAAGTGACGTCATTTTTGCGGAAATGTAGTCTTTTTTTACCATCAGGGCCTCAGGGCCTATACTGGTCTTTTTAAAAGTTATCTTTGACTTTATGACTTTCTGTGTCATTTCTGGGATGCTTAGGACTCATATTGCACTGCTGGAAATAGTTTATTTTGATGCATATGCTGCTTTTTTGCAAATTTGCAGTATAATATTTATTTTCATTTTTCCTGCAGTGTATAAAAATTGGTGTATTTCAAAAATAAAACTATGAAGACACTCAAAATAAATTTCCTGTTGTGGGAAACTATTTTGTGCAACTTTTTTGTATTTACAGTTTTGAGGGATAAGCCTCTTAAATTTCTACACTACAAATATATGTTAAAAAAACAAAAACGATTTTCAATTTTTTTGTAGTTTATTGCACTTTTTTACAATTTATGTAATTACTATGCACTTAATGAATACATATTATTAAAATCTGGGCTATAATGGTTGTATTGATGTATAGCAACTTGAAATGCTCCCAAAAATGGCTCCACAGCATGTAAAAATATAATATAAGCTCTGGCGGACTTGGTTCTATGGTAGGTCTTAAAGGGTTAAAATTATAAATATATATTTTAACTCAAAAGTACAGTTTTTAAATTTAATGTTGCTGAAACAAAAAAGTAATAAAAAAATAAATATATCTGATTGAGAAATCACTCATCTTTGGAAAAGAGAGTTTATTACAGAGAAATGTCTCTTTCCAAAATAAAAGCTATACTATACGCTTCTTCTGGGCTATATTCTCAGCAGCATATTAAACATATCAGGTCCCCATAAGGAGAATCATGTGCTAACGGCTGTCTAAATGACTCCTGTAAAGTTTGTAGCATGCGTGCTTGTTGTTTTTGTCTGCTTCCACTTGTCTTTGCACTAGGATGATGTCAGCGTAAATGTGCAGTCATATTCGTTGTTTTCCCACTAGTGCTGTCAGCGTTAATCTCGTTGAAATGACGTTAACTCCACAACACCACAAATCTCCGTTAACGAGCTACCGCGGATCGCCCCGTGCGTGGGGCTGGACGGCCAACACGTTAACGAGCAAACTGCACTAACACACTAGTTCCCACCAATGTAATTGAGCATTGCGTGGCACATCCGACATACTGTTTTACTTTAGTCCATGACGCGCTTACCTTCAGGGTCATACGTCACATGAAAACCAAAATAGTTCCAAACGCCAGATCTGAATGAGGGTGGGGGAGGTTCAATTTGCCATGTTGCAAGGAGAGCTTAACTTCTGTCTCGCTAGCTTGCCCTGCCCTCAGTGAATCTGCGTTCGACTACTCCGCCTAGGCTGCACTGTCGAGCGCTCAACACAGACAGCATCGTCAGAAGGAAAGTTGATAAAATAAATTAAAAATTTTGTATTGTTCGATACATATGCGTACCGAACCGAAAGCACTGTATCGAACGGTTCAATATCAATACGAGTATCGTTGCACCCCTAATATATATATGTCCAGAAGAGCGCAGTCCTGGGAACAACCAAGATACTGGGCAGGACCCTCGAGCTCCCAGGCCTCTGGTAGAGGACCTGAGCTTGAAGGATAAACCGCCCGCAGGGGCGAGCTGGGTGGGTTTTTTTTATATATATATAAAGCCAGGTAGAATATATATGCATATATTCTACCTGGCTTTTGCTTGAATCTACACTTTAAAAAAATTTTAAAGGAGGATTTTTATTTTTTTCAACTTTGTAAAATAAATGTTTTAACCAAATGCTGCTAAACACTATTTCGTTCCTGCAAACTGGAGACAGAGAGCTGCACTGTATGTCACTTTCAGCCATGTCCACTTGCTATTTTGGCTCTGTAATGATACCTTCAGCCTGGGGAATAGGATTAGTAGTGATGGGTGTGAATCCAGTTACTTCCGCAGGGGCAGAAAGGCTCCATTTGGATTTAGCAGCACACTTTGTGCTGCCACTGCTTTTCTCTCAGGCTGCACCCTAATTTTTGACAATAGGATTGTCAGGTATCCTTTATTGCCTGTTATGATGAAAAACATGATTCTAGGGCAATGCTGCATAAAATCCATAATTAATAAATAGTAAACTGATAATTATACAGCTTAAAAGCCCCAAAATTACATGGTTAGGTTTAAGAAAAAAAATGTTTTGTATAAAACATATGTATTCACATCATTAATCCTGCACTTTGCTGAGCTGTACTGTTTGGGATACAATAGGTTGTTGTTTTTGTGTGTTTTATATATTAAGCTTATGTGTAAGTTCAGTGACGAAGATCTGCAACCACTCATCTGTGTTCTTTACTGAGTGTTCAGCTGCTATACTCTTCTTTCCAGCACTTCTGCTTTCACAATGTAAAACTCAATGCTGCCATCATTACTAATAAGCTTAAATGTAATTGCTCCTGTGTCATTCTGCCAGTCAGTCTCTGAACAAAAATGTGAACAGGGCATGCTAGACTGACCTCGCGACTGACATCAACATCAGAAAGTATACGTTTCAGTTAATATAATGGAACCTACTACAAAGTAAGGGGACTTTACTTCCAACAAAGAAGGTAAAAAGGTCATTCTCAGGGTAGCTTACTTTGTCATTTGTAACATCACCATAACCACCTAGATCAGCGGTCCCCAACACCCGGGCCTCGGACCGGTACTGGTCCATGAGTCGTTTGGTACCGAGCTGCGAGAGTTGAGGCTCAGGTGTGAATTGTATAGTTTTCAGGGTTTTTATTGGTTTTCAGCATTATTTTGTTATCGTTTTTATCGTTAACTCGGTTTTCCTGGGTCTTTTCACATGTGTTATGAATAAATCTTCTTTTTTTCGGTACCGGTACTAGTTGTAGTTTGTTGTATTTATCCACGACATCGTGAAAATATTGTCAGGCATAAACCGGTCCGTGGCGCAAAAAAGGTTGGGGACCGCTCACCTAGATAGCAGATGGTTTACAAACTAATAATTAATCAGTACATATAACTGCAGAATTGTTTAATAATTCAGAAAAAAAACAAGACTAATTGTTATTACTGTCTAGAAATGTGGCATTAATAAAAAAAAAACAGTCATCTTACTGTACCAATTTATTCTCTTGCATCTCTGTCCTTAATACATTGCTTGGCGTCCCATCTCGTCAAGGGCAAAAGCAATAACTTGAATGGGAGAAACAAAAAACGAATTAATAAATAAAAATATAAAGAACAAGCGACTGCATGTAATAATATTCCCAGTAAATCCCTGCGAGCATGAGAGCATCAAAATCTCTGGAAGGTAATAATTTTCTAAAGGATGTCTGAAGCTTAAAACTAATTTCACAACTGTTTGTAAAGTCCTTCTTCTTGATTTCTCTTCCTGTGTGAGTGGACGTTGTTAAATTGTGATCTTTTTGATAGCAGGCAGAGAGGGTTTTTTCTCTTTCCTTTTTTGCAAACACTGTCTAAGTCAGAGCTTGTGAAATAAGTGCAGAGACTAGATCAAAAACACAAGACAAAAGAGGGTTATGACTCACACTGAGAGGCAGCACAGCAGAACACGTCAGACATTTGTAATGTTCAATGTATTTTTTTTTTTGTTCCTTCTTGTCTTAAAACTTCTCTTGGCTTTAAACATTATCTTTGCCTTAAGTTAACTGTGACATTAAATGTGTGTGCCTATGATATGACAAATATTGCACTTACTCTGGATGTTCAAAGCTAGACTTTCTCCTATTAGGGAAGCATTTGGAGTTGGGGCTCAAAATCCAAAGTGTGCCTCTGTGATTTAATTAGAGGATTGCAAACGAGGAGGCAGGTTTGTCCTGAGATGGCAGGCTCATAACTCACCACTCCAATACCCCTCGGCCTTCTGTCCGTAAGACAGAGTATTCACGTGATCCAGTGCTAAAGTTACAGAATCCCCTTTGCTATGGTCATTTTAGCTCCTGCTCCATTTCTCTGTGACTCACATGAAATTGGTTGCAATCTTTTTCTTGTACTTTTTAAACCTCCCGTAGCTCCAAATGATATTCAGTTTTATTGCATTTATCCATAATTGTCCATGACTGTCCATTTTGAGCCCCATTAAGACCTTCAATAAGGATTTTTTTCCAACTTAGTTTCCTGAAAAGTGGGAGATTTGTGAAATTTAAATCAGAGGAAGGTTTTTTGCAGTCTTTCAAGACATGTGTGATGTCATCAAATCAAAACATGCCAGCAGAAAAATCCAGGGAATAAACAGATAAGGGCAACCAAAGTGATATGTATCATACTGGCTTTCTACTCTCTTTCACAGTTCCACCTAACTTCACTGGCAACATCTTGTTTGCTTTACCATGCATATAACTGTACACGGCTGAGCAGTAGAGAAACAACCCAGCAAGGTGGGATGTTATGTGATCATAATGATCAGACCCACTAAAGTGATCGCAACCGAAGGAAGACCCCTTAGGTGTTGTAAAACACTCGTGTGTCAGGACAGGACAGGGCAAAAAGAAAGACGCCCACTTTTGTTCTTGACCTATGTAAAACTGCGTTGGTATTATGTAGCATGATCTTGGCATTAAAATATGACAGAGACCTTCAAGATCACTGCCAATTTTGACAGGCTCCAAATGTTCTGTGAAATGCTCAAAAATCTTCTGGGTAGCTATTCTTAATGTTTTGAATCTCCAGAAGAGCTCATTTACTAATGGATGTCCAAAAGCAACACGTCAGACTTCCAAAGCACTCTTGCTTCAAAATAACAGTAACAAAGACTTTATTGGTCAGAAAACTGACAAGTGAAGAATTTTGTTTTATTTCAAACTTGATTGATATCTTGTCAGTTCTTAAAGGATTTACACTGCTTAAAGCGTTTGGACCAGAAAGTCTGCTAATACTTATTAGAGACAGAAGACAAGCTGGGAGTTAGAAACTTCCAGTGGCAGATATCTGTCTGAGGTTTTGTTTTGTGGGATTTGTCTTGTGTGTGTGTGTGTATGAGTTGGTTTCTGTGTGCAGCACAAAGGCAGACTTGTAATATAGATCCAATTATATAGCTTGCCTAAAGCAAAGCGCAACGAGGCCTACTTGAGCATCTGCTACTATCTGATACAGTTTCTGACCTCGCACTGTCTTCTCTACTGGGGTATTATTTATCATAAAAATATAAAACAAAAGGAACCAAAAAGTAAAACTTTATCTCATTTTGATGAGATGAAGAAATTGTAACTGTATGAGAACCAGGTTGCATAACACTGTAAAGGAATATAGTTGTTAGCAGTTTTTTTTATGTATTTTTTTTAGTAAACTTATTGCATAATTTTAGTGCCTAAACTTGACAACACTGGTTTCGGGTAATAATAATCCTAACCAAATACTGAAGCCCCAGCATCTGGGGAACAGCAATTCGATTTGATTTTATTTATACAGCGCCAAATCACAATAACAGTCACCTCAAGACGCTTTATTTTGTAAGGTGGACCCTACAATAATACATACAGAGATTATTGGGCAAGCACTTTGGAGACAGTAGGAAGGAAAAACTCCCTTTTAACAGGAAGAAACCTCTGGCAGAACTGGGCACAAGGAGGGGGAATCATCAGTCATGATGGGTTGGGGTAAGAGAAGGAAGACAGAACATGCTCTGGAAAAGAGCCAGAGATTAGTGACAAGTATGATTCGATGCAGAGAGGTCTATTAGCACATAGTGAGTGAGAAAGGTGACTAAAGAAGAAATTCTCAGTGCATCATGGGAATCCCCCAGCAGCCTACACCTATTGCAGCATAACCAAGGGAGGATTGATCCTGATCCAGCCGTCACTATATGCTGGTCTACCTGCCATGTCTGTGTTGCTGTTTGGTGTTATCTATTCCCAGTCCCTCTTTTCCCTCTGTACACATTGGTGTGTATGTGAGTGTGCGGCGGTGTTTGCATTTAGCTGCAACACCAGGCATGTCGAGTTTTCCCACTTTGGAGCCAACCACACCTGTGTTAAGTAGTGATTTCTTGATGATGGTGATCTCAACAGGTGAGTGTGATTACTCCAGTCGACACTGGATTGTTGAGAAACACAGTCAGTTCTCCAGCTCATTAAGTGAAAGTGGTTCTGTTGGCCGGTTGTTTTGGATTGTACTTACTGCAGCATCTTTTGTTTCTGGGAGTATTGCGGAAATGTGTGGAGGGAGCTGAATACTAATGTACACAGACACCAAAGGGAGCGAAATATTCAGCACGGACCACAGGGGGAAGTCACTCCACGGGAGCTGGGAACGGGCACACGACGAGAGCACGCTCTGTGTATTATTTGCACCATTGCTGTTGTTTCACCGAATATAAACATTTACACATTGTAGACATTGTGGTCAACAGTATCAAATGCTGCACTGAGGTCTAGCAAGACAAGTCCACTGTCAGAGGCCATAAGAAGATCATTTGTAACCTTTACTAAAGCTGTTTCTCAGCAGATGATCTGTTAGCTGTTTGACCATTACTCTCTCAACAATTTTTGAGATGAAAGAAAGGTTGCTAAGACCACTGGTTCAAGAGATGGCTTTTTAAGTAACGGTTTAACTACTGCAGGCTTGAAGGTCTGGTACATAGCTGATTAATAGAGATAAGTTGATCATATTTAAGATTGAAGCACTGATTAATGGCAGGACTTCTTTTGAGCAGTCTTGTAGGAATGGGGTCTAAAAAACACGTGATAGTTTGAAGGAAGTAATTATTGAAGTTAACTCCGAAAGATCAATTGGAGAAGAAGACTCTAAATGAATATCAATGGTACTGAAAGTAGCTGTAGATAATATTAAATCTGTGAGATGATTACGAGTATATTTTTCTCTAATGGTTAAAATTTTATTTGTGAAGAAGTTCATTAAGCCATTACTAATTAATATAAAAGTAACAGTTGACTCAACAGTGGTCTGACTTTTTGTCAGCCTGGCTAAAGTGCTGAAGAGAAGCCTAGGGTTGTTCTTATTTTCTTAAATCAATGATGAATAGTAAGATGTTCTAGCTTTACGGTGGGCTTTCTTATACAGCAGCAAACGATTTCTCCAGGCTAAATGTTGATCTTGATACGCCATTTCCTCTCCAGCTTATGAGTTTTCTGCTTTACTGTATGTGGTTGAGAGTTATGTACTTCTGATTTGAGGCTCTCTTTCTCACAGGGGCTACAGTATCCAGTTATACGTGGTGAGGAGGTACAATTTTTTAACAACATAATTGACCTCTGTTGGAGCAGCATTCAGGTAGCTGTGTTGTGTTGGCATTGAAGATGATAAGAGTAAGTGAATTATATTCTTAAACTTAGTTACAGCACTGTCAGAAAGCCATCTACTGTGATGAAATCTACAGCCCTTTCACAATACTGGGTCTGCGATCCAGAATTTGTGTTTCAGACTTTGTAATTATATTATTTGATTATTGTTTTTCATGGTTTTGGTTTTCTTTAGTTCTTAGTGATTGCAGTTCTTCCTCCCTTAGTATTTATCTTGTGATAAGCCTCTGTTCCCATGTGTGCTCTATGCTTTTCCTGTGTCCCACGTTTCATGTCTAGTCTACCCTTGTCACTATGTTCCCTATGTCTCCTCAGATGTAGACATGACACACAAGCTTGACAACATGAAAGAGGCAGACAAGAAACACACGACATGTTGACACAGAAGACAAGAATGACATAAATCAGGAATTACAGAAGAAACAAAACTAGAATGAAACTCAACTAAATCCTAACTAATAATAGCAACACAAAAACTAAGCATATTTTCATCATAACATGAAATGACCTCAAGGGGCAGATTCCAGATGCCTGTAACTTTTGCAGACAAAGAAAAAAAAAACAACACAAGCCCCACCCTGGGCGTGTGGTGGGGCTCCAGCACAGTTCGTTTTTTTACAACCAAAATAAAACTGACTCCTCCCTTTTAATTCATCCTGACCAAACTGGGGCCCGTTCTTCGTACCTCGCTAAGTAAGTTAGCTGGATTAGATTGTTGACGATTTCGCGTGATCTTGGATCGTTCGGTTCCCCGAAGCTCATCCGGGACTTGCTGTCATAGCAACAGAGCAGGTTTACTTTATGTAGACAGGATTAGATCGCGGCCACGCAGGTATGTCCGCTTCATTTATACGAAAGCAACAGCGATATTCCACCACTGTTTCACCATAAATAAATAACATCAATGTAACTAAAGATAATGCAGCACTTGGTCCTTTTATTGATGTCACACAGATACATACAGGTCATTTCCTAAAAAAGGGAAATGTACTATTAACATTCTATTACATGTATGTGATTATTACAGATGTAATTCATATTTCAGAGTAGTAATTGTAAATTACTTCATGTAATCAAGATGAGAGACCACGGCTATAAAAGCGAAGGTGGATCTGGGAAGTCTGTCGCAGCCATGTCCTGTCCGTATACGCGAGCCACCCATTGCGGAAGGTGCAAGATTGATAAGGAGCGTTTTCAGAATCCAGCGTATATTGCGGGATAGACAGGATCCTTTAGCTCAGCGCGACAGTGTGCTCATTGAGAGATATCGATATTCCCGTGAGGGTATTATTTACTTAACCAACTTGTTGACGAGGGGGTGCAGGACCACCACCTGTCTTTTTTTTGCTCTGCCCTTTTCTTGGTTGCTGTTATGAACAAACAAACAGATTATTTCAGGGTCTCTTTTCAAGAGACTAAAAGCAATATAAGTGATAAATATTACCATTCTGTAGAATATTCTTATATTCCACTTTTACTTGTTCCCATGTTCTAGTGGGTCCTGTTGTGGCTCTAATGTGAAAGAGGATATAATGTAACATAATATAATGTAATGTAATATAATATTGGATAATATAGTGTAATATAATACATTTACCCTACCGCCTACTGGTGTTGGCCAGAGGGGCCGATGGCACGATATGGCAGCCCGGCTTCTGTCAGTCTGCCCCAGGGCAGCTGTGGCTACAACCGTAGCTGCCTCCACCAGTGTGTGAATGTGAGAGTGACTGAATAGTGGCATTGTAAAGCGCTTTGGGTGCCTTGAAAAGCGCTATATCAATCCACTCCATTATTATTGTTATTATTAGATTACTTACGAGTTTAATTTGTCAGCAACTTTCTGCCAGCCCTCTCTCCTTGCTTTTGCAGCCTTTGCAGTGTTCCCTTGCATTCTGATTAAACTCTGATTATTTATTTATGGTGAAACCCCTCACTCAAGAGTTCTTGCTCTGCTGCCGAAAAATACCGAGCGCGCTCCTTCGACATTTTCGCCGACCAATCAGAGGGTTGCCGATCAATGTTTCTACTATCGATGCGTAGCCCCTTTTACGACACCCAGTGATCTCACATTACTTCATCCAGCTGTACTAATCGTCAACAGCAGGTGTGTTCGGAGAACCGGATTAGCGAGCTCACGGTTAGCGCGATGATTTGGTCTTGGATGTGTCATTTGATCTTGGATGTAGTAAGCGACGTACGAAGAACGGGCCCCTGGTTTCATAAAAGGTAGGCACTAATAAACAAATACACGTAGATTACTTAATTTAATAGACTACTCATGCAGTAAAAACATTGAAACCATAATATTTTCTTTAGATGCGGAAAAAGCATTTGACAGAGTTAACTGGACATTTCCATTTGCAACTTTACACAAATTTGGTTTTGGACCCTCTTTCATAAACCGGTTTAAAATATTATATAATTCCCCAACAGCTTGTGTCAGAACAAATGACCAGACATCCTCCAGCTTCTCTCTCCTGAGGGGCACCAGACAGGGATGCCCACTCTCCCCTTCACTGTTTGCAATTTTCATTGAGCCACTAGCAGCAGCAATTAGACAGGCTATAAGAATTAAGAGCATAAAATGTAAGAATGTAGAACATAAAATCAGCCTTTATGCGGATGATGTGTTACTTTTTCTCCAAAATTCACAAACCAATATCTCTGGGGTAATTGCATTGATAAATTCTTTCTCAAGTGTCTCAGATTATTCAATTATCTGGTCAAAATCAACAGTTCTTCCGATTAATTGCTCCTTCCATAATTCTTCTCCTTCCCCACTGCAATCTGGAAATATAAAATATTTAGGTATTAATGTCTCTCCTAAACTTTCAGAATTAACTAAATTAAACCACATCCCACTTTTAAAGACAGTAGAAGGCGATCTGGCTAGATGAAAATCTTTACCCATATCACTCATGGGAAGGGTCGCCGCTATAAAAATGATGGTCTTGCCAAAAATAAACTATTTATTTTCAATGATCCCAAATAAGCCATCACAAGACTGGTTCAGATCTCTACTCATATATTTCTAAATTCCTTTGGAAAGATAAACCCCCACGTATCAGCTTAAAAACACTGCAAAAGACCAAGGATAAAGGAGGATTAGATCTGCCTAACTTTAATCACTATTTTTTAGCCAACAGGCTTCATCTCTAGATGGTTTAAACACACCCTCTTAGATGAACCTTGGATAGATGTAGAACAGGCACTATGTAATAACCTAGAAATTTCAGACCTACCATTTATCAGCTCAAACATCAAACGACATGAATGCTTTAAAAGCATCAATATCAGCTCTTCTCTGACAGCATGGTGGGAGTTTCTAAAAATGACAGTCTTCATTAATCCCATGCAAACGTACACCTATCTGGAACAATCCGGACATATTACAAAACAATAATATGATAAACTTTCCAGATTGGAGTTGCAAAGGAATTAAATACTTGGAACAAATATTGGAAGGAACAGACTTTATTTCGTTTGACAGGCTAGTTACACAATATGGGATCAACAAGAAACGATTTTTGGAATATCAACAAATTAAATCCATAGTAAAAAAATAAATTTAATCCCAGTGAAGCTGAATTACAAACACCACCAAGTGTGGTACAATTTTTTAGTCTAAAACCCCCCAAATCATTGTCTAAAACATACAGAACACTTTCTAAAATAGATGAATCAATATCCCTTCCTATTGCAAAATGGGAAGCAGATTTATCGATCAGCTTAGACCCAAACCTTTGGTCTCAGATATGCTTAAAAACCTTTCAATTGATCAGAAATCCCAGTTTGCAATTAATACAATACAAAATATTACACAGAGTGCACTATACTGGTCATAGGATGTTCAAGATGGGCTATACGCCTTCCAACAACTGCTCACACTGCACAGCAATTACATCCACGCTCTTTGGTACTGTCCACCAGTTCAGAAGTTTTGGCAAGAGATATGTGAAGACTTATCAAAGTGTCTGAAATGTAACATTCCAGCCTCCCCTTTAGTATGCTTGCTGGGCAACTTGGATGAGGTCACTGCAGAAATAAACACAGCCCACGGGTCCGGGACGAGCGTGGAGGCTTGGGGGTCTGGGGGTGCTCCGCCCCGGGGTCTGGGGTTCTGGCTGGGCCTTGGGGGCTTGGGTCCTGGTTGTTGTGTCGCCAGAGCTGTGGGTGGGTGGGTGCAGGGGGGTTCAGCCCCAGTGCAGGGGACCTCTGGTGCGTCGGCCCTACTAGGGACCTCTCTAACTGGTGGGGAGGTTGTTATATCTTTGCAGGTGGTCTCCTCTCTACAGGAGCTCACTCTGCAGGTGGGGGAGAGATATAGGAGAGGTGGAGAATGAACTCAACCTGGGTGTCTATTGTCTTGTGTAGTTTGGGAGATGATTGGATGATGGGGTTGGTGCAGTTCTCTCTGGGGTGGAGTCGGGCGGGCTGCCCCGGACTCTGTGGGGCTGGGCGGTGCTGCTGCTGCGGGCCCCGCGCCGGATGGGCCTGGGCTCCCTTGCCCTGGTGGGTTCCAGAGTGTGGGAGTGCCTACTGGGGTCAGCGGGGGAGCTGGCCCCAGGGAGGGGCCCCTTGCCCCTCCCTTTCTTCCCTCCCCATCCTCAGCTGCTTCCCTATTCCCGCTCTACCACACCCACCCACACACGCAGGGCTTGGGGTGCAGGTATGTCACCAGGGTGCAGGGGAGGCACTCCCCCTCTGTCCCCTTCTGGCCGCCTGTGCCTCAATTTTATTCTGCAACCTAGACATCCACATTACTCACACTCTCACATAACACATACATATAGGGCCTTGGGGGTGGGCACGTTCTACAGCATCCAGAGGATGGTCGGTGTATTCCAACCCACCTCTGGTGCTGGTGCCCTACCCTCAATTTTAAATGCATATAGACACTAAGAGTTTTCGGGAGAAGCCGTGCTGCTCTCTGAGAGGAAGCTAGTACCATGCTCTCCTGTGTTTTAAATGCACTTTAGAACAGCACACAGCAACACTACATATGAGCGGGCGTAGGGAGGTTTGGGGTCTTCACTCACCCCGGTTCTGTTAGCCGTCAGGGCTGGGGGGCTGGGAGGAGGTGCTACGTTGTAGCCACAGCTGCCCTGGGGCGCACTGACAGAGGCGAGGCTGCCGGACACTGGCGCCACCTGGCCCTCTGACCACCACCAGTAGGCAAACATGGGGTTGGTATCTTGCCCAAGGATATTTGGCATGCAGCCAGGAGGCAGCCTGGGATCGAACCACCAACCTTCTGATTAGTGGCTGACCTGCTCTGCCACCTGAGCTACAGCCACGCCCTGAGGGTACATCTCAGGCCCTCCAAAGTACGGAGGCCTATCTCCCCTCACCACACTCCCTGCCGGTGGCTGATGCCCTCAGACGTTGGTGTGTTGGTGGTCCTTGTCGACTGGGGCTGGGCGCTCATGTATGTACCGGCTCACTCCTGGTGGCCGATTGGCAAGGCCTGGCGCCTGTGGCCCAGCTGGGTCCCTTCTGGGGGGTGGGGTGCCCTCAAGCCTCTGGCCTCTGGGCCTGGAGCTCGGTCCTCTCTGGCACAGCTGGCTGCCGGCAGAGCCCGCGGGCGCGCCACTGCAACCCCCTCTGGCCTCTGCTCCGTAGCTGCAGGGTGACCTCTCGTTTGGGGCTCTACTCAGCTCTTCCCAGGAGGGTGGCACGGTTCCCCCCCTCCTTGGGTCCTCGTACTCTGGAGCCTCTGGATGTCTGGGGCCTGGATCTCCTCCATACCTGCTTCATGCCCTGGGGGACGGGGCTATGGCTCCCCACACTCCCTAGCAGATCGTTACATGGAGAAACCTTTGGAATACAAGCATACTAATCCATACAGGTATGCACACAGGTGTGCACACGGGTGTTCACAGACGCAGACTACACCTTTCTTGGCTGCTGCCTCAAAGCACATTGTGCGCTGTCTATCTTGCGTGCTGCACAATATCGTTTAATATTTAGTATCTACTGTTATCTACTGCTAGCTAGTTTATTGTGATGGTGCTGTATTTATTATGTTGCTCTTTTTTTGTTTGCTCCAGGTGTTTTGTTTGTTTTTCTTTCTTTCTTCCCCCCTTTCTCACCGTCTCTTCCCCCCTCTGTTTTTCTTTCTCTCCCTCTCTTTCTTTCATTCTTTCTCCCTGTCCTATCCCCCAGTCATGTCTGTCCCGTTTGTAGCAACCGAAAATAAAATAAATACATAATTATAATAAAGGTCAATCAAATGGACCAATATGGCAAAGCCATGATGATCCACTTGGTAAAATAAATCTGCTTGGCATCTTTCTTGGCCTTAAGACAACAATTCTGATGGCTAAAGATCCAAACGGGACAAAAAAAAAACCCAAAACAAAACTGGGACGTGTTTGGCCCTAGGGGGACCTCGTAACCTCCAAGCCTGTGCCTCAACTGCATGTTCCTCACCTACAGTAAGTCTCCAGTGATCAGAATGGAAGGGTTCTTCCTGTTGCCAGTAATTACTCTTCTGATCTCCAGCTCACCTTCTTCTCTCACGATGGGGCTCCCGATAGAAGAAGAAGGATGCAACTTCAGGCCTTTGCCCTGTTTTGGGGGCATCCCCCTTTGGAGCTGCACAAGCTGCCCACCTCCTCAGCGCAGCTCAGCCCACCCGAGACTGTTCATTCGGAGGATTTTCATTCCAACTTTGTAAATGAAAGGAACTGCGTTCATCCTCCTCCTTCCATGCTATTTATCAGTATTGGGACAGTCCTAACACCCTCTGAGCTGGAGTAGACAGTTTCCACGAAGCGGGCCATTGTCATGTCTGACAGGGCAGATTCCGTGGAGTGATGAGAAAGACCCAAGTGCAGGCACTGACTTTACCGCAAGTTAGCTTTTTTATTTATTTATTTATTTTTTAAAGTGGGAGGTGAGATACAAACAGAAACAGAGATAGTGTCGTGATCCCAGCGTTTTGTGTTTCTTTTTGGGTTCATCTTGTGTTTGGTGTTTATTCTGATTCTGTATTAATTCTTTGGGTTGGTTGTCGTGTTTATTATCCCTACCTGTGTCTCCCCTCTGTGCTCCGTTCAGGTCCCTGTGTTTTTGTTGCAAAACAGTCTGGGTGTTTCCGGTTTTACTTTGTAGGTCTGCCTCTCATCATGTCCATTAGTGTCAGCTGTGTCCACCCCTGCATGTCCTCTCCTCATTACCTAGTGTGTATTTATAGTGTGTGTTGGCTTCTGTTCATCGTCGGATCGTCTGTGTTTCTCGGTGTAACTACGTCTCTCTGCATTCTCCGCTCCCCGTTTCATGCTTAGGTTTGTTATTTAGTTTTCCCAGTCTAGGTTTTTTCAGTCATTCGTCTTGTCTCACTACCTGTTCAGTCGCTCCACTTCTGCAAATAAAACTTCATTCTCATCACCAGTCAACTGCCTGCATTTTGGGTCCTTTTCCTCCTACACCACACGGCTCACGCCGGCAGCCGTGACAGATAGGCAGGGACATAAACTAAAAAAACACCTAAATTGGGAAAGCTAATAAACCTGAAACCATGAAACGCAGAAGGAACAACAGCAGAAACAGAGACAAGATACAGGGAGACGAACCAGCAATAAACAGAGAAAAACACAGGGCTTAAATATACAGGCAGGACGACGAGAGGATCGGGAACAGGTGGGAACACAGCTGGGACATATTGTTAGGATGCCTGGGTCGTTGACCCAGGGTTTTTGAGTTTATTATATTATTTATAATTTCTAGTCTTTGGTTTCTTTGAGTTCTGTCTTATGGTTTATGTCTCTGTCTTCTCTAGTTGCTCTGTCTCCCCTGTCAGCTGTATCCCCTTGTCTAGTTCACGTCTCTGTGTATCCTTAGACACTGACTGGACATGGGGATATAGCAACTGTGTCTGCCCTGGTCCCACGTCTCTGTTCCCTCTGTTGTAGTGCCTGCATGTGAGTCTGTGTCTTTTGTTCAGTCTGTGTTATGGGTTTCCTGTTTTACTTTGAAAGTCCATGTCTGATGTTAATGTGTCTGGTTTTGCTTCCCCTTGTCTCGTTAGGCCTGATTTGCCCCAGCTGTGTTTCCCTCCTGTTACCCATTCCCTGATTGCTTCCTCTGTGTATTTAAGCCCTGTGTTTCTCTGTGTCTGTGTCGCGATCTACTGTTTATTTAGCTGTGTGTTCTGTCAGTCCTCTGGTTTAAGTTTATTTTGATTTTTTCCAGTTATGTTATGTTTGAGTTCAGCATTAAAGCTATTTCAGTTTACGTTTGTCTCTGGAGTCTGCACCTTGCGTCCTATTCCTGTCTGCACACAGCCGCCACTTAACACATATTAGACATAACGAGAAAAAGGAAGCAAAGCAGAATATAGTGACATAAGACAAGGACTATCAAAGTAAAACAGGAGTACGAGACATTCGCAAAGATGCAGATGTGGAGACACGGACTTGACACTGAGATATGACTGACTGGATATGCAACATGGGACACAGGGAAGGCACAATGACTGAAAATAGCAGCTAGAACTACAAATACAAAATGTACAAATACTAAAGAATGAACAAAAAAACCACCAAGAAAAGCAAAGCCATGAATAACAAATAATCAAGGAATATATCTTAAACAAACACAAAACACTGAGTCACAGACTCATAACCATAACCATAACTCATAACCATAACAGCAATTTATAATACTGTAAATGCAGAGACTGTTGTTCATGCTGCCAAGTCAGCCCATCCTGGCATAGAGTATTGAGTTTCTGCACCTCCTGAGTTTGTTTGTGTTCCTGGATTAATGGACACTGAGTTTAGTGAGCTGACTATGGAGCAATTATAGCCTGTTTAGCCATTTCCGCCGTCAGCAGAGAGCTCAGGCGAGCCATCTCAGCGGTCCACAGTAGCCTGTGCTTGGGAGCTTGGGTGAACTGTCTCAGCTGTCTGCAGCAGACTCCGCTGATCCCAGCCTTTGATGGACTATGTTTTGCTGCAGCCCGAGAGGCATCCACCTCAGCCAGACGTCTCCGCAACTGCTGGCAATGCTTCGTCTCAGGCAGAGGTCCCTGCACCTGCTGGCCCTGCGCCTGTTTCTGCTGGAGGCTCAGGAGAGTCACTCCAACCGCCTGTTTCCGCTGGGAGCTCTGGAGAACCCCTCCAGCTGTCCGCGGTTTCTACACCGCCATCTGTGTCTGCTGGGGGCTCAGGAGAGCCACTCCAGCCATCCACAGTGTTCACGTCGCCGCATGTCTCCTCTGGGGGCTCTGGTGAGTCAATCCGGAAACCACCAGTTCAACCACCAGCCCAAGGCTGCTATGCCGCCACAAGCTGAACTTTCAGCAACTACCATGCTGCTGTCTGGTTCAGCTGCATCTCTGCCAGAGGTCAGTGCGCCATCTGGCCCTTCCTAGGGCTGTGCGATATGATGAAATATATCGGATGATGAAATGAAAACATCTATAGTTTCAATATATCGGGATATGAGATTTTGGTCATATCGCACAGCTCTAGTCCTGCCTCATCTGATCCTGCGCCTCCACATACAGCATGGCCTTTATGCCCATGTCCACGTCCAGCACGGCCTGCACGTCCACGTTCATTGACCACACCACACCATCACCAGCCACCTTCCTGGCCATTAGACACTGAGCTTCTCCGTCGATGCTTCCTAAGCGGCCAGCTTTCAGACCTGTTCTGTCAGCCCCAATTTCCATGTGGATGTCCCCCTGAACTGTGTTTGTGCTGCTGCTTACCATGTGGCTGGCCTCCTGAACTGTTTTGCTTTGGACTGTTTTTCAAATTCAAATTCAAATTCAAATTTTATTTACACAGTCATACACAGTACGATATGTAGTGAAATGCTTGGACAACTGCTCGTGACCTAAAGAAAACAAAAAAGG
Source organism: Maylandia zebra (assembly GCF_041146795.1). Lineage (NCBI taxonomy): Eukaryota > Metazoa > Chordata > Actinopteri > Cichliformes > Cichlidae > Maylandia > Maylandia zebra. The sequence goes on along the minus strand of NC_135188.1, from coordinate 38,075,826 downwards.
AAAAGGCTATGAATAAGATAGGAAATAAATATGAAAAATTAAAAAGGGTAAATTTAACTAGGAAGGAATAAAATATAAATTAAGGTTAAAAATGAAATAACAAATTAGAATGAAGGGTAAATTTAACTGGGAAGAATAAGATAAAGATAAATATATAAATTAAAGTTGAAAATAAAATAACTGTACAACAAAATACACAATACACAATATAGAACTATATAAGAATGTATGAAGAAATCTAAATATAAATAAATATATACACAATAACAGCAGCTGTACAAGTATTAACCGGAAATGAAGAATATAGTGACCAGTGTTGTGCAAAACCAATGTCCAGAATGTCCAGTGTGTGTGTAAGAACCATATGTGTGGGTCAGTACTGTGTGGTGGTGTGATTGAGAGATTTTTGGACTAGGTTTCTGTTTAAGACTATGCTGCCTCCTCAACGTCACGCAGCCATCCTGTTTCCCCGGCTCCTCGGGACAGTCTGCTAGGGGGGCAGCTAGTGGTGCCTACGCTACCCTTGGCTGCACCGGCTACAGGGGTCTGGCTAGCTACAGATTTTGCAAGGGTGCAAAGCCGAGTCTCCAATTTAGTGATCCTGTCCACCAACCCCAGCACCAAGTGTGGTATTTCTGATGTAATATTAATAAGTATTAAGTAACAGTGACAAAGGTTTTCAAAGCAGTTTTAAATGATGATTGATTGGCAGAGGATTTGCCAACCCAACACATAGTGCAGGGAGAAGAGTACAATACACAGGTAAATCACTTTGTTTCAAATCCGTTTGCCTAAATCAATCCTATTAGGAAAACATTGTGTGATGTAGAACTGTGCATTTAGTATACTCATACAAGGTGAAGATTTCCATACTGAGTAAGTGTGTAAATGCTGAAGAACGTTGACTTTAAATCCAGCTGGACAAAACACTTTCCATAGTTCACAGTGCCAATGGAATATAGGCTTAGCTCTGAGCATTTATGTATTTATTTATTTTTATAACACTGACTAAATTTTCATTTGAATATTAATTATTTATTTAAACATATATTTTTTTAAGTCATGTTCAAATGAAGACCACTACAGTGACAACCAATGCACAAAAAGGTCTCTCAAAGTTAAAAAAAAAAAAAAAAAAAAAGAGGTCCACAGCCAAACAAAACAACAATCCTCTTATTAAAACTTCAACTACACTTAAATCAGACATTTCCTTAACTTTGGTAATAAAAAATGGATGAACAGAACAAAAAAGTATGTCAGTCAGTCTAGAAATTCATTGACTTTCATTGAATTGTGAATGGATCATGATCATAAGCCTTCCTTTGGCTGTCTCTCTAAAATCTGGCAGGCATTTTCTCTGAAATTCACTCAACAGACCTCAGATCCTTGAATTTCAATGAAGGTATTATATTGCTGGAGATAGCTGAAATTCTTTAATTACAGATTAAATGTTTTAGGTGTCCATTAAATTGCATGATTCTTTCCAAATTGTGGCAATATAGCCTTGTATCAAACTGGCTCCAAGTTTCTAAAGCTTTCTTAGTTAGGATTTTAACTCTGTTAAGTCATCTGACTTTTAATATTCCCACAGTGATTTAAATAATCCATATTACATTTCCAAATGGCTGACTAGAAGCACACTGCTGAAGGTTTTATGATTCTGCATCTCAACTCCCAAGCTGGAATAAAGAGCACCTTGCATGCCTGACCTTATTTCGACTCAGTATACATTATGCAATCAAATCGCGGTTTGCGGACAATGTTAATGAAGCCAACTGCATTCCAGCATGTGTCTCCCGCTTGGGCAAACAAACATCTGCTAGTCAGCTAAAAGGGAAAACAGGAGAACCAAAGGATTAAATGAAGGCTTTTTGGGTTTCAGGCCTGACTGCTTGTTCTGCTGTCCTTCTTTCTGAATGCATCTGACTCACAAAATGCAATCAGTCTTGTATCCAGAGTGGTTATCAGTTTAGATTATTAATGGGTTTGAGAAATGGATTAAAGCGAGGGAACTCCACAGTGCCTGTAGGGTACATGTTATTCTTTCTAACCTAAATGATCCCATTTACTTAATAGCACATGATGCAACAACATACAGAACAACCTAATTATATACTATGGATCAGCATGCCTTTTCTTTCTTCTTTTTCGTTTGTTGTATCTTCCAACTTGGTTGGACTTTTAATTCCTACTGCCATAAAGGTAATGCCAATATTTGTGATTAAAATGAGTCATCCATAGTCAGACTACTGCCATATTGAGACAGAATCGTATTTCATCTTAAAGCTGCAGCATTAGAGTTCTCCATTTGTAGTTCAAATTAGCAGGCGCAATATTTAAATACTTATTGTTTTAGTCAGGGGCGATCTTAGCCCATTTTTGGGGGTGCTTCTGCTTCAACACCCCCAAAAATGAATCAAAGCACCCCCAAAGATTTCTTACTTTTTTTTTGACAATATTTGCTGTTTGTGTGAAACACTGCTAAAAATATAAAAAGCATACAGTACTGTACTTGTTTGAGACATAACATTTTAACAACAAAAGTATGGATACCCCCCCTCCCAAAATGGTTTGTTCCAGCTCGCCTCTCCCCTGTTCTGGCTCTAGCGCTCTTGCTGCCAGAGCATGGTGGCTGAGACGCAGCGGAGCGGAGGTGTAAGTGCCTGGCTTAAAACAGGACATATTAGCTGCATTTAACCTTCAGTTACTCTTTATATAGTTAGGTAGGAGTCCGACCATGTTTCTTTTTAGCTGAAAAGCATTACACCAGGTAACAAAGTGTTTTGCTTTTCTTTCACAAATATGGGGATTAAATTGTGTTAAAATGTGCAAAACAGTGATGTCATGTTTTGTGACGAGGACCCAGGCACAGAGAGACTTGATGAATTTAAGAATCTTATGATTTAATAAAGAAATTTGCAGACTTGCACAGAGATGGTAAAATTATGATGACTGATAACGGAGACGAAGACAACAGATGATGAAGACAGGGAGGAACAGGGGTTTAAATGCACCAAAGTGACAGTCAGAGAGAACTCAGGACAACATTTAAGGATGCAGGGACTGACAGAGACAGGTTTATCTTGCCTGGCTGGGCAGCTCTCTGGGTGCTCAGCACCCCCAAAGCTCTGATCCTAGAATCACCCCTGGTTTTAGTTTTTGATTTGTACAACCTGGTTAAGGGGTTAGAGGTCTTGAAGTTCAAAATTCATTTTCATTGACTTACTCTAATTATCAGTAAGATTTGGCAATATAAGTATTTAACATTATGTCTTAAATACTTATATTTCATTAATTTTCCAAGTTAAATTTTATATTTGATTACAGATAGTACATGTTAATTATATTTTAGAGTCTACTATAAAACAAATAACACAATAGCTAACACATGTGAAACATTTAAATATGCTAGAAGAGCATTAAGGAAGAGTAAAAATTTTGAATTTTGGATAACAGATGTTATTAATTATGCTAAGGTAAAAAACCAGAGTACTCACTCTGAAACAGACTAAAGAGGTCATTGCTTACATTTTAAAACTGACCTCACACATTTGAATTAATTTTTAGCAAATTAATTATTGTAAATGTGGAACAGCGAAAATTCTTTAATCCGCATCTTTATCAGACTCTTTTGGATCGGGAATCCACACCATCTGTCTGCTCAGAAAGTTCTGCTGCTCTGCACAACTAGCAACCTCCCCCGTTCTCCACGTATTCAGACGTATCCAATACAATGCAGGACAAAGTCATTAAGGATATAGTAACACAAGCCTAGAGACCAGTCTGCGATCATCTTGCAACCTGAGAGAACAGGGAATCTTCCTTGACTGGTTGCTGGAATTTCCCTAGTTATACAAGCCTTGGTCATTAGCATATTGCTGTGGTTACAGGTACTTTGCAAAAAAATAAAAAAAGAAACAAACAAAAAACAAAAACAGAACAACAGAATTAAATACAGGCTTTTCAGGTTTCAGTGAGATTTGCAGTGCACTTTTACAAGTTTTACCACCACTTGCCGACTATTTTTTATAGCTTGCAGAGAAATATGAAAAACTACAGCCAACTGATGGAAATCAACCCGTGATTGTATCACATTAATTATGGCGAACATATCTCGAGCAATATGTGTGCGATATTACGTGACAAACCTCATTATTTATCTATCAATCACATCTCAATAGCTCTGGCTCATTTTATAGCTGCCTTCAGATAACAAACCTACACTTTTACAGTTTACATTGATTTTAACAGGGGTCAAAAAGACTCCATTGGTGTTTTCAGTTATAAGTATTTTTTTGTGCTCTTTTTCAAACATAGGAAAAAACATGATATACAAAAGCACTTAGACAGCACAACTCTCCCCGAAGGGCATGACCTTGACCTGAGTTTCACCTAAATTAAATCAGCTCAAGCTGTTATTGGTATCTACCAACACACAAAATTTGAAAATCATATCTTAGCTATCCAACAAATAGACAGACAGACAATTATTATTATAAGAAAGTTGTTTATCACTACATTTGTGATGTCATTTTGTAGTTGAAAAGAAAAAGGTTACATTTAGCCAGTAATGCCTTATTATAAATAAGACGTCTCTGGTGATGACAGAAGGCAGAGTTAATATTTAGTCAACAGAAGTAAATGTTACATAATGCTACAGTCCAAATATTTATATGGTATTTAACATTAAACTTTACTTTAAAAGACAAAGTAAAGTTTTGGAAAGAGTTCTTTGCCATCTGTAAAATAAACATGACTACCTTTTTACTTCTATCAGTTTCCATTAAGTTTCATGCATTTTCTCTCTCAAATGGGTTTTGGGGAAAACTAGGCAAACACCAAGAATTATCCATATCTTCACTTCTACTAAAAAGCAATGCGATTTCTGCTTGTCATAAAGATGCTGAGTAAAGACAAGTGAGCTGTAACTCATGGTAATCCTATTCCCTTTCACTTTGAGACACTTCTTTCTCATCTCACCCCAGAGTGGCTGACCTTGGTTGGCTTATAGCTTGACAACATGCGGTGCTTTTAAATATTGCCAAAACAAATAACCTTGTATTTGAGTTTTCTCAGTGGGGAAAGCAAAATCGTGCATGTTGACTAAAGCAGGCTTCTTTTTTCACCCCACTCATTGCATTCTTAAGGTTTGGCTCTATTTTAGCATCGTGCCAGCCTCACTGGTGGAAGGAACTTGTGAAGAAGGTCACCGTCAAAGCTAAAGATCAACCTTGCTTGGTATTGATTTGAGTCCACTGATGGTTTTCTCAAAAGTGCCTCAATATGAGAAATAACTTAAACCAGATCAAGGTTTCTGCAGCAACTCTGCTGTCATCCCCCACAGTTTTTTTCCCTTTATATCGAGGGGAATTAAAAGATAAAGAGCAGGACAGAATCAGAACAGATAGTGAAAACTCACTGATTAAGGATTCAGAATATCTAGTCCAGATGCCATGAATCTGCGCAGTTTTGACACTGATTGATTCTGCTGTTTCATAAAAACATGAAACCTGCTGATCCAGAAATGGTAGAAAGTAATTGGGACATCATCTCTGCACAAACTTATTCCTTCAAATGACTTCACTCTCTTTTTAAACATTCTCATTTGAAATTTGCATCAATAATCCCAGAGCCACAATGAAGAAAAGGATTAACGTCAGCAGAATAATTGAAGAAATGGATTTTGGGATTGATGTTGCTTAGCAACCCCTTTCATTTGAGTTTCTAATGTTAGTTTTAATTTCAGTCAATTAAGTCACTCCACAATCATATGCACGGAAGGCACAATTTTGTCTTCCCACCTTGTTGGAATAACATTTTTATGAGTCAGGGGTAATGTACAATTGATGAAACTCTTTAAGTGGCATATGAAAGATTCATACTATTAACTGATGCATATGGGCCAACTGCATTCCTTGTATACCAATTGTTCTAAATTATGTCTTTTGTATATGTTAGCATCACAGTTATTAAATCATAAATGTAATTATTATCATCATCATTAACCTGTGCCTAATTTCCCCACTTTGGGCTGACAGATTCTCATCAGCTTTTGTAATTGCTTCACAATATCACAGCAGAAGGCAGCAGGATAAAGATGTAGATAACCAATGTCTTTTTAATGTGAAAGCATGTAATGACTTGTATCTGCGCAGCATTCTCTCCAAATGTGCAAGTTCATGGAGAAACAATAGACAGCACCCACATGCTCTGTTCAACTACAATACTTTGATGCAACCATCACTTTGCGCCATATATTTACAGCAAGATAAGCCCTGTTCCTGTAATGCCCTAAAAGTTAAAACTAGAATTTTAAAATGGATCCTAAATCTGATTGGTACCCAGTGCAGCAACTTTAACACAGGTGTCATATGAGCCCCCTTGTTCGAGTGGATCAGTAGCCCCGCTGCAGAGTTTTGAACAACCTGTAGACGAGCTAGCCCTTTCTTGTTTAGACAAGTTAACAGGCTGTTAAAGTAGTTGAGTCTTGTAGACTTCAGCATGTATTATCATCTCGAGTTCACTTGTTGACACGATGGATCTAAGTTTTGAAATGTCCCTCCAAAGAAAAAAGTTCATCAAAAATAACACCCAGGTTTCTAAGGTGTTTCTGCTAGGAACCTAAGTCTGGGTTTAGCTGTAAACAATTATTTTTCAACCATTGTTTAATGTTGGTTAAACAGTCAATCAGATTGGAGAGCTTATGAGCTTCAGCAGGCTTAAATCAGAATCAGAATCCTTTATTGATCCCTGGGGGAAATTATTTTTTTGTTACAGTGCTCCATTATAAACCAACATTAACAAGACAGACAATACGTATGTATGTACGTGTGTGTGTGTGTGTGTGTGTGTGTGAGAGTGTGTGTGTGTGTGTGTGTGTGTGTGTGTGTCATTAATAAATAGCTGGAAAAGAAACATGTGTAGTTGTAGCAGTAACCAGTGTGTTAAGTGGATGCGTTGTACAGGGAGATGGCCACAGGCAGGAAAGATTTCCTGTGTCGTTCAGTGGTGCACAATGAAGAGTATAGCTGAATATTGTCAGCAAAAAGATGATAAGATACTTCAGGAAACTGCTTTTAGATATATAAGATGAAAACCAGTCTAGAACAGAGCCAGACATCCCAACCAGGTCTCTCTGTCTGTTTATCAGGATGGTATGATTGACTGTATCAAAGGCTGAGGTGAGGTCTAACAAGACTAGGACTGTATTCTCCGCTGACATCATAATATCATTAGTGACTCAGTAGTGCTGTCTCAGTGGAATGCAATTTACGGAACCCAGATTGAAAACGGTCATAGATATTGTATTTCTCCAAGTATGCTGTAAGGTGGACAGCAACTGCCTTCTCAAAGAGTTTTGACATAAATGGGAGTTTGGAGATAGGTCTTAAATGTTGGAGTAATGTTGGATCCAGGTTAGGTTTTTTGAGCCTTGGTTCCACAATGGCATGTTTAAAAAAGCTGGGGAACACCCCAGACTGAAGAGAAACATTAAAAAGGTTCACAACCCAAGGACCAATGGTGTCAAAAGCATTGATGAAAAGCTTAGTGGGGATAATATCTCAGGGGCTTGAGGATGGCTTCATTTTGTCCACCAGGGCTGCTATTTCATCATATGTTACAGTTGTAAAAGTTGACCAGGAGTGCAAAGGGAGTGCCTCACTCGGAGAACAATAACATTTTGGGGAGATTTTAGCATGGATTTCTTTAATCTTATCAACAAATAATCGGAGGAGTTTATTACTATCTACTTTAGAGTGTACATCTAAAAGTACCACATCTGGGCATACAATAGCAGTGATTTTGTCAAAAAGAAACGTAGGATTTCTCGTGTTTTTTGATATGAATCTAGAAAAATATTCTGATCTAACAGTTTTTCACCGTATCATTTAAGGAGAGCATGAGATCTCGAAGATGGAGCCTGTGTACTTGTGTAGTCGTTCCGTTTTCCGGCATATTCTCCTTAAGTTTAAGAGACTCATTTATCCAAGGGCATGTCTTCTTTTGTAAGGCAGAGCTTGTTTTAATAGGTGCCACTTGGTCCTAAATGGATGTGTATTCCCTATTAAAGGACTGAATAAGAGTATTTACATCATAGAGAACTGTCAAACATAATGGAGAACCCCTCAGCAGTAGTCTGTTATTATGCATCTATGAGTTTTTAACCTCACAGGTGTTTGTTTAGAGCTAAAATTGAGTTGAACAAAGACACAATTATGATCATTCAAATGTACATCCTCAACAAACACATTGCCAATGTTGAGGCCCAAGGAAAAGACAAGGTCCAAGGTATGGCCTTTTAAATGTGTTGGACCAGAAACACGTTGGACAAAGTTAAAAGAATCAGATATAGATAAAAGTTCAGCTGCAGAGTTAGTTGAGGCGTCATCAATATGAATGTTAAAATCCCCAAGAATTAAAACTTTCTCCAGCTTGATAATAGAAGATAAGAAGTCCATAAAATCCTTTAAGAACTCAGTAGCAGGGCCAGGAGGGTGCTAGACTAAAACACAATAAAAGATGTTCGTAGACCCCACCTTAATTGTTTGCGACTCAAAAGAAGAATAGTTTTCAGTTTGCATACCTCTGCAAGTGTAACTGTCCTTAAAGACGACAGCAAGTTCTCCACCACGGCGACCTAAATGGGGGGCGCTCAAGTAGGAGCAGCCTGCAGGACGCAGTTCGTTTTCAGGGGTGTCAAACTCAATTGCACAGGTGGGCAAAACTCAAGGCACACTTTGGGTCGCGGGCCATACAAGATAAACATTTATTGAACACACTAAACAATTTGACAGGGGGAACAAAATGTGGCAGGATCAGCCTGATATTATTTGTATCCCACTGTAACTTTTGTCACAGTCGGACGGCTCTTCCCGGACGACCGTGTGTGTGTGTGTGTGTGTGTGTGTGTGTGTGTCCCTCCCTGGTCCTCGGGGCTGTTTACGGAAGTGCGCGCCGTGGGAGAGGCGTGTCCTGGCGACTGTCGTCATTGGGAGTCCCTCTTCACCTGCAGCTGATTACCTGACCAGCGGTTGGTAATGTGTGTTGGTAATCATTCCTCCAGGCTAGAAAGGGGTATTTAACCTGGACTCGCGGCGACAGTTGAGGTGGGATTATTACTCCGAACTGGTATAGTCTGTGCGAGCAGTGTGAGCGTGTTATTTGGCTAGCGTGTGGCTAACGCTGGATTTTCCTTCTTTCTCCAGGAGGGGCGAGTGGAGAAGCGAGTTGGGGAGCACACACACTAAGGGAGTTACAACACGGAACGCACTGGGAGCAAGGGACGAGCACGATTGGAAAATTGCACTTTTGAGTGAATTGTTGGACTTGTCTGTTTCACTGTAAATAAACGCACTGTGTCTCTGTGGAGAAGAACCGCGCCTGGGTCTCTCTTTTCCGTGAAAACTTTACTGTATAAAGAGCTAACATCTTCAAAATTTCTGGAGTAGTTAGTCATTATAAGAAGTGTTTATGAACTAAAAATCACGAGTGTGCGATACTGTTTGTCCATGATTTCAAAAGGCCAGTGCATGCTCCCGACACAGAGGAAACAAATTCTGTCGGGGATACCTAGTTTGGCACCACACCGGTGCTCCATCAGTTATAAGTCCAACAAGTTTGTCCGGGCAGTTTCATGTCAGTTGCACTTTGACATTCGTTTTCAAAAATGTCGTTTCCTGTCGTCCCGTGCATCGATTAATGTCCAATATTTCCTCTCATGGATGAAGATAGCCATCTGTGCAATGTCCATCATGTCTGTACTTTCATCCACAGCAAGAGAGTATGCAACAAAGTTTTTGCTTCTTTCAGACAACTGTGTTCTTATATCAGTGGACATCTCACAAACCCGATCAACAATCGTATTTCTCCTCAGGCTCACATTTGACAAAATCTGCGTTTTGTCTGGACACAAAATGTCGCACACCTTCATCATGAATTTCTTCAGAGTGGTAAATAGCCGGGCTGATTTGGTTATCTCCTCTGCTACAATAAAACTTGCTTTCACAACAGCTTCACTTTGTGATTTTGCTCTGGTGAAAAACGTCTGCTGAAAGGTTAGATTCTCCTTTAGCTGTTCTACTTTCTGTAGTTTCTGCTCTGCATTTAGGTTTTTCAGCTTATCCTGATGTTTTGTCTCATAGTGCCATCTTAAATTAAATCCCTTAATTACAGCCACATTAGCTCCATTAATAAACATGTATTCAGTCACCCACTGGTGCTGAAAGGCTAGGTTTTCAGAATCAACTTTTCTCTTTGCCAAAAAATCCAGGTTTTTCCCTGTGAAGAGCTCAAGCGGGCATTCAAGAGCACAATCCAACTAAATGCACTCCTCCTGGAACATATAGAAACTCCAATTTTTTACTACATACTTACGTTTCTGGGGAATAATAACAAAAATGATAATAATAATAATAATTCCTAAATGCCAAACTCAATCACAAGACTCAAATGACTCAAAAGACTAACATAAAATGGAAGATTAGTATTACATTACTCTGGTCTAAATGGACCTGCCAGAACCAATAAAACAAACAAACAAACAAAAATAAATGAATAGAACAAGTCTAAGGAGGTTGGAAAGAAAAGCGGCTGGACTTCTTTAAGTTTCCTTGAAGTCCCAAATGAATCCCAGAGTCCACAAATCTGGGACTCTCCACCAATTGCTCTTAGAACTGAAGAAGCTTCTCGGATGAGAGGTGAAACATATTCAAGGAAACTTAAAGAAGTCCAGACGCTTTTCTTTCTAAGCTCCTTAGACTACTATGACCTGGATGACTGAGAACCTTCACAGACAATACAACAAGTATTAAAACAATAACAAAAGTTAGCTAAATATGTGTGCTACCAATAGAGCTAAAGTATTAAAGATTTTATTGCTGTCAACATTTTTTTGGTTTGTTTTTGTATGTCATTACAATATACATAAAATTCAAGATACATACAATGTGTTCATCACAGGTTTAGCCTTCACACCCACTTACTGCTTTAAAGTTGTCTATACATCTTTCACTTGTAGGTTTAACTATAGTATTTTACTAGTTACTTAAGCACTAACTATCCAAATATGTATGCATGAACCTTGTACCTGCCAAGTTTATGAAGCAACTTGCTAACCTAGCTTGTTAATTTTAACTAATAAATTAGCACTCCTCCCTTACATGCATTTAATGTCAGATTTTGCTACAAAAATATAAACATGGCAGAATTATGTTTATGTTTGCAAGTAATTCAGACATTGAGTGAGGTACATTATTGCTGAGGGTAATATAATTATAAATATCTTTTGCTGGATACAAGGTTAAGATAACCCTTAAAAGCCATCACTGTTTTCATTTACTTCTCTCTGTGCATCAGTCCCTGTATGCCTGCATGTTATTTCTATCACATCCATCTCTATGAGTCATACATTTTCAAAACTCCCTCTTCATATTTTCACAATTCACTTGGTCTGATGGCGTGAGAGGCAAAGAGTAAATTCAAAGCAAAACATTTTCATTTTCACTGTGGCCACGCATGTGTGTCCTCCTTTACGGTTAACCAACACTGATATCAGACTTGTTGTTTGCACAGCTTGAGTGATGTGGCACCAAAGTGACCTACAAAACAGCCGTGGTGGGGCCATAAATCACATTGGGTCTGGAATTAATCACTGTGTAGAGGACATCTTCTGCCACCGCTGTCCTCTCACAATCACTCTCTGCAAAACGCTTGCACGCGCCCTCTCTCCTTCCATCCATCCCTCTATTCCTTCATTGCTCCATCAGCCACCATAGCTATTGGTCTCTCGAGGAAGAAAGAAGAGAGATGTCCTTTCCACCACTCATTTAAAATGCAGGTTAAAGTTTATAGAGTTGCCTCTATGCTATTCACACAAATAGAAGAAAGACAATGAGGAGACTTTTTTTTTAAAGAAACATAGTTTGACCATTATGATAACTGTCTTTCTTTCAAGACTAAAGGCACCAGGTAAGCGCAAGAAAAGTTGAGGTGGAGGAGAGGCATGTGCTTGATTTATTAGATGACAGACGCAGTGGGGATCTAATCTACATTACGTTGGATGCCAACACCAAGTCGGTGTGAGGCTTAAGGCGCTTCACTTCAAGGGCAGCTGCCATCACTTCAAAGACAAACACCCACACACACGTTGGCCATTGTCTTCACTGTTAAGCTCAGTCTGCTACTCTCCAATGCACCATCAATGCTGCAATACAGTACTGGAAAGTTACAGAGCTTACATTAGTAGTCTTTCATAAAAAGCGATTAAAAAGATTCAATTTTATTTTCATTGTGCCAGTTTGAGGACTGTGGGTTAAAAAACCTCACTTTTAATGGGAAAAAAACCCCTGAAGAATCAGGCCAATTAAGACACAGATAAGTTGCCAAGTCAGTGCACTATTTTTTATAAAAAAAAAAAAAAATTTGGCAAGAATTTACACGTTTATAAAATTCAGTTTCCCCCCCCCCCCCCCCCCCCAAAAAAAAAATACTGTATGTGCTTTAGGTTTAGCATGTTATAGAAGGCAACATCACGTGTATACAATGCATGATATTTAATGTAGCTAAAAACAGACTGTATATAAAAGATGCATCTGCAACAAATGAAGAATTAAGTTAAGCATTTTGGCTACTGCCATGTTCCATTTATGAAACCAGAAATGATGTGGATGAGAGGGTACCTCACTAGTGCTAGCTGCTCCTTAAGCTGTTTGGGTATAATAGAAGGTTTTTATAGTTAACTAAAACTAAATTAACGACTAAAAGTAATTAAAAAATAATAATTTGCTAAAATAAATGTAATAACTAGACTTAAAAAAAAGATTTTGTGAACAAAAATAAAATAGAGATATATGTCGGGATATGTCCATGTAATAGTCCAACTCACAAATCCATGCTTTCTAACACTACATTTTGACAGTTACTGGTGAACGGCTGCTGAATTAAAGCACTTTGAAATAGATGAAATATCCTTAGTTTTATAATCTGAAGAGGTTTTAAGATATTTTTTTTAACCAAACTAACAAAGTAGGAAGTAAACACACATACAGATGTGGCATTAACCAAGGGGCAGATAATATATTTAAAGCAAAAAGTAGTGAGAAAAAAAGGTGTGAAGTACATTTTAGGGTCCTTAATCACCAGAAACAATTAAGCTAGGTGGCTAATATGTATTTATATGCAAATATAAATGTCCCTCTGCTGATACTACAGCTTACTGCACATTTTGCTGTGATACTGAGTTGGATGAGGCACTTAAGTCAAAATGGAGTCAAAGTGACATAAAACTAAAAGCTAATTACGATATACAAAAGTAGAACAACTCTGGTGCAGTGCCACACCTAGCTGGTAACAAGTCTAGGAGACATGTTAATAAAATACCAGCATTTTGCTAAAAAATGAAACACAAACGTCTTGGACACACTGTCAGAACATTAGACACAAATATAAATCCTCAAAAAATGCATCAGTGACTGAAATTACCAAAGGACAGCCCTATTGGACAGTTAACTAAAAGACAGGTGTGCTAACACAGGGAGATGTAAAGCCTTAACTAAAGCCAAGCAGGTTAGTTAAACCCCCTGTAGAGCTTTTTATGAAGGAGAACTATTTGTTTTAGTCTTGCAAAATTAAGCATTTAAATATAGGAGTCTATGAGGACTGAGCCTCGAATGGCCATTAGAGAAACTGCATTTCTTTTCACTTCATTTTTTTCCTCCTCAAGAGATTGCTGCTTGAATAAGAAAGGACTCTTTTTAATTCTGCACAGTTGCAACACCTCACCAAATTGAAAGAGGAAAGACATTTGATCCACAGGTTATTTAACAGCTGAATTGCTTAATTATCAGTGTGAAGTTACACACATTGGGCATCACAAGAGAGTCCCGCTGCCTTTGGAGTACAGCCGCCCTCCTCCCCTTTCCCTCACACACACACACACACACACACACACACACACACACACACACACACACACACAGAGAGAGATTACATTCCCTTACTTCACTAATGTCAGCAACATTGAACTTGCTTGCACCCAAACTGCTTCATAGCTAGAACTATAAAGAAAGAATCCACAAAGCTCATCTGTCTGCATTTCTGACATGCTGTCATCACTTTAACAAGGTCCCTTCAGAATACTGAGAATTGTTTTTTAAGGCTTTTTCAATTCATTTTAGCATCCCGGTAGTGACTTCTTGAATGGAGTGTGTTTAACATGCCAAATAAGCTGACTCCCCCTATGACTGTTGCCCTCACTTATCAAGAAATGTTTTTTGGAATGTTGCTCGATTTTATGTGACAGGTTTTCCCATTTTTGTCATTTTTGGTTAAGGGAGTTTAGCCTTTATCCTCTTATTTTTTCCAAACTCAGGAGTCATTCAGTCCCCATATTGCCCCATTAGTTTCAATCTTTAACTACAGGATAGCAGACAGGTACATGTGCCTGTAAAAGCTGTTTGTATATGTCAAGCCAAATTTGCAACTGCTGTTGTAGAGCTGAGAGACAACTCTCACCTCTCACCCTGGAGGGTTGAGGCAGGATTGAAAGCTGATAATTAAAGCTGGCAGCTGTCTAACTTGTTTTTCAGAGGTCATTCAAAGGCCTGAGTTTGTGAAAAAACGAAAAATCAGAATCGATCTTTTTTTTTCTTTTTGAGAAAATTATTTTCATTATATAAGAAAATGTGAGGTTCAGCTTTTTAGTTGAAGCTAGAACACAGGCCAAGGTAATGCCATGACCATGTTTTCATGTTTTCTCACATTGCACGCGACCTTCACAGACATAGCCAAATTTAAGCTTTTTTGTTCCCTGTCATTCAGTGTGTAGTACAGGGGTTTGCTAGTACAGATAAAAAACAATAAAAGGTTAACTGTTAACAGTTCCATGAACCACTGAGCAGGGCATAATATTTTATAAATCTATTTTTAACTAGCCTGTAGACATGTTTATTTCTGATGTTAAGCTATTGTAATTTGACATTTTAAATACTTTTAAATGAAAACAAAATGAGGTATTCACAACTCAGAATTTTTTTTTACACCAAATTTTTTTTTGTTGTTTGATGGTCATCTTTAATTCAGTTCAAATCATTTCAACACTATTTACATACAAATGAACTGAAGTGAACTGCAATAATTCGATGTTCCCCTGTGGGCAATCACTTGGTGATAGTGGGAAGGAAAAACTCCCTTTAAAAGGAAGAAACCTCCAGCAGAATCAGGCTCAGGGAAGGACGACCATCTGCGGTGACCGGTTAGTGCCGGAGAGAATGGAGCAGAGGACAAATTTATATACAACTAATATAATATATGCTTATTTGTCTTTTCCTCTGACATGTTCTGACGCTGGCCCTTGAGATCCTCTTGTTTTGCAATACTGGCCTCTGTTTTCTCGAATTGAGCTGTGTGCTGTCTCATTTTGGGCCTCAGAACTTTTTTAATTCTGTAACACAGGCCTCTTTTTCTTAAATTGTCATGTGTGCCTTCTTGTTGTGGGCCTGGGATTTTCTAGTTCATTGACGCTGGCCTCTTTTTCTTGTTTGTTTTTTTTTCTCTCTGCTAATTTTGCATCAGATCTCATCTTGTCTGCTTCTGTTTCTTGGAGTTTGTTTGTGATATTTGCATCCATTGATGTTGGTAGGAAGCTTTGGAAGCTCTTTTTAAGTTCTGTGCCTTCAAATCTTTTTTTTTTTTTCGCAAAGGTTCTCCTTGAATCGCTACCTTATCGTGGTGGAGGGGTTTGTGTGTCCCAGGGATCCCAGGGGCTATGTTTTCTGGGGGCTTTTGCTCCCTGGTAGGGCCTCCCATGGCAAATTGGTCCTGGGTGAGGGACCAGACAAAGAGCGATTCAGAAGACCCTTATGAAAAGAACATCGAGGGAACAGTTTACCCTGCCCGGGATAGGGTTACCGGGGCCCCGCCCTGGAGCCAGGCCCGGGGAGGGTGCCCGAGTGTCTGGTGGCTGGGCCTTAGTCCATGGGGCCCGGCCGGGCACAGCCCGAAGAGGAGACATGGGCCCATCCTTCCGCAGGCCCACCACCCGCAGGAGGCGCCATAGGGGTCGGGTGCATTGTGTGTCGGGTGGCGGCCAGGAGCAGAGGCCCTGGCGGACTGACCCCCGGCTGCCAGTCTTGGCAGCCGGGGACATGGAATGTCACCTCTGGTGGGGAAGGAGCCTGAGTTAGTGCGTGAGGTTGAGAGGTACCGGCTAGATATAGTCGGACTCGCTCACCTCTACGCATGGCTTGGGCTCTGGAACCAGTCTCCTGGAGAGGGGCTGGACTCTGTCTCAGTCTGGAGTTGCCCCTGGTGAGAGGCGGCAGGCTGGGGTGGGTATTCTAATATCCACTCGGCTTGCTGCCGGTACGCTGGGGTTTTTCCCGGTGGATGAGAGGATTTGTTCCCTGCGCCTTAGGGTCGGGGAACAGGTCCTGACTGTCATCTGCGCTTATGCGCCGAGTGGCAGTTCGGAGTACCCAGCCTTCTTGGAGTCCCTGGGGGGGTAGCTGGAAGGTGCTCCACCTGGAGACTCTGTTGTCCTGCTGGGAGACTTCAATGCTCACGTGGGTAACGACAGCGAGACCTGGAGGGGCGTGATTGGGAGGAACGGCCTCCCTGATCTGAACCCGAGCGGTGCTTTGTTATTGGACTTCTGTGCTAATCACAGTTTGGCCATAATGAACACCTTGTTTGAACATAAGAGTGTCCATAAGTGCATGTGGCACCAGGACGCTCTAGGCCATAGATCGAAGGATCAATTTTGTAATCGTATCACCAGACCTGCGACCATATGTTCTGGACACTTGGGTAAAGAGAGGGGCTGAGCTGTCAACTGGGTGGCGGGGGAGGACGCTGGACAGACCTGGTGCACCTAAACGCGTAGTGAGGGTGTGCTGGGAACGTCTAGCAGAGACCCCAGTCCGCGAGATCTTCAACGCACACCTCCGGCAGAGCTTGAACAGCATTCTGAGGGAGACTGGGGACATTGAGTCCGAATGGACCATGTTCAGGGTCTCCATTGCCGAAGCTGCTGCATTGAGCTGCGGCCGCAAGGTGGTTGGTGCCTGCCGTGGTGGTAATCCCCGAACCAAATGGTGGACACCAGAGGTGAAGGGAGCCACCAGGCTGAAGAAGAAGTCCTATCGGGCTTGGTTAGCCGGTGGGACTCCGGAGGCAGCCGACAGGTATCGACAGGCCAAGCGGAGAGGCCATGGAAAAAGACTTTCGGACTGCCTCGAAGAGATTCTGGCAAACCGTCAGGCGTCTCAGGAGGGGGAAGCGGTGCTCTACCTGCACTGTGTATAGTGCTGGCGGAGCGCTGCTGACGTCGACTGAGAAAATTGTCAGGCGGTGGAAGGAATACTTCGAGGACCTCCTTAATCCCACTGACACGTCTTACGAGGAGGAAGCAGAGTCTGGGGATGAGGGGAATGACCCGCCAATTTCCGGGGGCGAGGTCACTGAGGCAGTTAAACAACTCCTTGGTGGCAGAACCCCTGGTGTTGATGAGGTCCGCCCCGAGTTCCTGAAGGCTCTGGACGATGTAGGGCTGCCCTGGTTGACACGCCTCTGCAGTGTTGCGTGGAGATCAGGGGCAGTACCCGTGGACTGGCAGACCGGGGTGGTGGTCCCCATCTATAAGAAGGGGGACCGGAGGGTGTGTTCCAACTACAGGGGGATCACACTCCTCAGCCTCCCTGGGAAAGTCTATGCCAGGGTGCTGTAAAGGAGAGTTCGTCCGCTAGTTGAACCTCGGATACAGGAGGAACAATGCGGTTTTCATCCTGGTCGCGGAACACTGGACCAGCTCTTTATCCTCTCGAGGATACTTGAGGGTGCATGGGAGTTTGCCCAACCATTCTACATGTGTTTTGTGGACTTGGAGAAGGCATTCTACCGTGTCCCTCGGGGTGTCCTGTGGGAGGTGTTGCGGGAGTATGGGGTGTCTGGCCCATTGCTACGGGCCATTCAATCCCTATACAACCGTTGCAAGAGCTTGGTTCACATTGCCGGCAATAAGTCGGACTCGTTCCCGGTGGGTGATGGGCTCCGCCAGGGCTGCCCTTTGTCTCCGGTTCTGTTCATAATTTTTATGGACAGGATTTCTATGCGCAGCCAAGTGGCGGATGGCTTTCGCTTTGGTGGCCTCAGAATCTCATCTCTTTTGCGGATGATGTGGTTCTGTTGGCTTCATCGGGTGAGGGCCTCCAGCTCGCACTGGAACGGTTCGCAGCTGAGTGTGAAGCAGCGGGAATGAGGATCAGCACCTCCAAATCTGAGGCCATGGTTCTCAGCCGGAAAAGGGTGGAGTGCCCACTCCGGGTCGGGGATGAGTTCCTGCCCCAAGTGGAGGAGTTCAAGTATCTCAGAGTCTTGTTCGCGAGTGATGGGAGAAGGGAGCCGGAGATCAACAGACGGATTGGGGCTGCAGCTTCAGTAATGCGGACACTGCACCGGTCCGTCGTGGTGAAAAGGGAGCTGAGTATAAAAGCGAAGCTCTCAATTTACCGGTCGATCTACGTCCCTACCCTCACCTATGGCCACGAGCTGTGGGTAGTGACAGAAAGAACGAGATTGCGGATACAAGCGGCAGAAATGAGCTTCCTCCGAAGGGTGGCTGGCCTCTCCCTTAGAGATAGGGTGAGAAGTTCGGCCATCCGGGAGGGGCTCAGAGTAGAGCCGCTGCTGCTCCACATCGAAAGGAGCCAGCTGAGGTGGTTCGGGCATCTGACAAGGATGCCCCCTGGGCGCCTCCTGGGGGAGGTGTTCCGGGCATGACCCACCGGGAGGAGGCCCCAGGGCAGACCCAGGACACGCTGGAGAGATTATATCTCTCGGCTGGCCTGGGAACGCCTTGGTGTTCCCCCGGATAAACTGGAGGAGGTGGCTGGGGAGAGGGAGGTCCGGGCCTCTTTGTTTAGGCTGCTGCCCCCGCGACCTGGCCTCGGGTAAAGCGGATGAAGATGGATGGATGGATGGAGGTTCTCACAGGTGCAAGGTTTGGCTTTGACCTCTACAATCTCACAGCGAAATCTCTTTTCTTGTTCTCTGCAGTTTGCAAAATCTTCTTCCAGATGTTTTACAGTTTTAAGGAGTTGCTCGCAGAGCCGTTTGATCTCCTCATCCTCCTCAACAGGATGAGGAGATCGAACTGAGTTGGATCTCCAACTCAGCTTCTCTTGTTGTTTTCCATTCTGCAGAGTTTCTGTGTGGAGCCTCTGTGGTTTGTGTTGAAGCCTCCACACATGCACTCAGCTCTGCAGCAGTGGTAATTGTATTGCTGTCTTCAACAGGAGCCTCACTCAGCTGAAGGGTGAAGTTCTCCTCTGTGTTAAACTCAGGTCTGTTCTTGTGAGCCTCTTCCAGATGTTCTTGGAGCTCTTGAATCTAGATCATTTATACCAAACGAACAAACCACAACCAAACACTAAGGCTGAGAGGGACCTTTTCAGTGTTTAATGCTTTACCCCTTGAAAGCCCACTAGGAGCAACATTTGAAGCTTATTTCTGAACTGAGTGGTTTCTGTTATATTTCAGGCCTACTTATAGAACAAAATGACTGGGTTTGCATCAGAAGTTAGTGAGCGTGGTCTGTGCCTATGCATCTATCCTTGGAAAAGCCCTGATAGTAACAGTTAGTCAAACCATATATATTGAGGTATCAAAACTCATTATCAAGGGTACTGGTGAGGTCAGCAGATGTTGTCTTTATGGGGGAATCAGTTAAAGCCCATCATGCTCATATGGGGTTGAAACTCTCATTCCCTTTGTACAGTTGGTGAGGTTAGTGGGAATGGCAGAAGATCTCCAGCACTTTGGATTTAAAAGCTTTTGGACCTATTGTCACAATTCCAGCAAAGAAAAATGGATGAAATGTAGCACTACATATGCAGGAAGTCCTCTTTGAATGTTATCAGATTTAGACTGGGCAAACTGCATTTATTAGTAGACCAGCAGGTGCAAGTCATCTATTCATTCATCCATTCAAGTTAGATTAAACCTGCAACCTCTTGGTTTTTGTGAATGAGTGTATGCGAAATCTTAATTGGTATCTACCCAATATCACAACAAATAATTTAGTAGACCCATTAGTTGACTAAAATACCATGTAAATGTTCCCTCACCTAGGCTTTGTCTGACATATTTAACCAGCAAGATTTTTATTTTACCAACAATGACTAAAAAAAAAAAAATCCACAAAAGCAGTTGTTAAATAAAAAATAAATAATAACATACCCACACTGGACACAAACTCCTTACTGCTGGGAGAAACTCTAGCAAATGACTAAAAAACATTATTATCTGCAAATTTGTTTCACATTTCCAGCAAACATTAGCTCCCCACCGCTGGTCTCTGACACAGCCACCTTTAATAGGGTGTTAATGACGTGGTAAGCTAACTGGGAGTTGAAGGAGACCCCTTTAGCTTTATCATGTGACTGATAACAACTGATAACAGCTGTTTAATGGGCTAATAACATTCAAAGCAGGAAGCAGGAACCTTCCTTGGGGAAAAGGAACTCGGTTCTCCTATCTGCATTTCAACTAGAAAAGTTACCAGGATGCCTTTGAAAGGTTCATGATATTTTGCGGTGGGGCTGGCAGTGCTGAAGATCACCTAACGAGTCAACTTTCCAGATTGAAATTCATGGTTGAGAGGTGTGTTATCTTTTGTTTTTCATTTGCTTATTTAAGTTGTGAAATTAATTCTAATGTCAAGTGTCTAGAGAAATGGGTGATCTAGGATTCAGTTATTAAATGCATTTTTGCTGAAACAATGCCAATATCAACAAAGAAAATACTTCATACAAAAGACCCACCATTGTAGTTTTGAGCCCCAGGTCATCTCTATCAGAGCAAACAGATGTGATGACCTTGGCTGTCTTGGTGCTAGTCACTCACATGACCTACTTTCTGACTAGCACAAGTGGAACACATTAAGAGCAACACATATAATCACAGTGTCTTTTGTTGTGATTAAAATTTTATTTATATTTCAAATGACAACAGAGGCCATATTCTAGCAAAAATATATTAGAAACCATACATACACCCATAGACTATCCATCAGCCCCTTATAGTGCTAATCATTACTCAAACCACTGATGTCGGTTTATACAAAACAAGATTTCTCCACAAAATCAGGAGATTTTCCAGTCTGCTATAGGTCTCATATGATGAGAAAGCTACTGAAAGGTCGCATATAATAGACCCATATAACCAAATATACCTTGGTCAAGGAAAATTACTAGTCCAACAAAGTGGGTTAAAGCGGTACTGACTGAAATTAAGTGTAAGATTAAGATGGAATACAAAGTCAACTCTAAGCTCATTGGTGGTGTTTAGCGCATCTGTCCTTCTGCTTCTTTAAGCCACTTTGCAACCCACCTCCAGTCAGCTCCTGCTTTGCTTTGCTTGCTCACAATGTGTTTGACTTCGTGTGATATAATGTTTGTTGTCATTGATGCCTGCTCTGGTTTGTACCCGAGAGGGAGGCTTAGCTTGCTGCTGCTCTCCTTGCCTGAGGCTTCCCATGTAACTTCATCGAAGAGTCAGGAAGTGTGCTCTTTTCGCCTTAGGCTTTTTAAGTATGTACGGTGAAGGGCAGGGGAGGCCACAGAAGAGAGTTAATTAATTGCACATGGAAATATGAATTTTTCTGTGACTGAAATGCTCCTCATTGAAATACAGTATATCATTTCAGTTTTATGACAGTATTCCAAAACAAATCTTTCTCTATATTTTTTAAACTGACATTATCTACTTTATTCATTTGACATGCATTTGACCATATTCATTTTCTTTAACAATTTCCTGACACTACTTTTTACTGAAACAATAACACCTTGTACTGTCTTTCCCTCTTCACACTGCACAGAAGAGGAACCGGCAGCAAGGTTCAACACTTTTCTTCCATCAAGACTCTGAAGACCATTACTCTTTGTCCACAGGTTTAATGATGTAGAAAGTGTGAAACTGAAACAAACATAAGACAATTACAATTACAGTATATTCTTTAAATCTTACATATACACTGTACCTACAAGTCTACAATAATCTAAATCAACATAGCGTAGCACTTTAGCTGCAAGAATAAGCATAGCCATGCTCTAAACATGTGGCTTCAACAACGTATCAAAGTTACACATTAAACTTCCCTCATGTCACAAAATACAACCACAGAACTACAGATAAGTATCAAATAAACAATATACATACAGATGATGAAGATGAAGAAAAGATGAAGTATTGAGGGCAGATGCATGTGGATTCATGGCAGTCTCCTTGGCCATGTGCAAACTTCACTAAACCTTCCCATATGGAAAAGAAATAGTAAAAACTTATATGAAAGTGGCCACTTTCTCATGACTTTCATACATTGTTTTAGTAAGTATCCAAAACATACAAGTTTCATTATATAATTTTTCAAGGGATCTTATATCTGTTTTCACTCTTATATGCTTTTCATACAAGTTTCACACAAGACAGATACAAACTTTATAAGATTTATATATATCTTTTCCATATGGGTTACTACCTCCTGCTTCCTGTGATGTCACCACGTATCAGAGCTATTAAAGGGACAGCTGCACTAACACTATCAGCACACATCTATTCCTACAGTCTGCAGTACAGTCTTTTACCAGGACCTCTCTTAACAAGGTCTTGCCCTCCTCACAAATCAAAGTTAACCCCTGAGACTCACAAGGTGAAAACAATAAGCTCTCATGGCTGGTAATCAATGGAAAAACAGATTAAATCTTAGTGCTGACTCATGGAAATGGTTGACACACAAAAAAAAAAAAAATCCAAAAAAACACTAATATTCCGGCAGCTGGGGCGTCAAAATAATACCATAAAATAATAGGATATAACTTTCTCATGAAAAAACAGTTATTTTCAGTAATGACAATCCAGTTTGTTGCCCTAATTTTACATGGGATTTTGCCTTTTTCAAGTGCTTTTAAACATTAAATTAGGAACATTTTAATGTGATTAAACAATGAAATTACCTATAAACAAGGTCAATGAATGCGGCAATATGAATATGAATGAATAATAATAGTTAAATGTACAGAAATATACAGTTAACGGTTGGTTTAAATAATAATGGATTGCATTCATATAGCGCTCTTAGGCTACATTCACACTGCAGGCGAAAGCGCATCAAATCCGATTTTTTTGACCCTATGCGACCCATATCCGATCATGGTATGACAGTGTGAACAGCACAAATCCGATATTTTCAAATCCGATCTGGGTCACTTTCGTATGTGGTACTGAATCCGATACATTCACAGTGTGTGAATGTGTGTGTGAATGGGTGGATGACTGGATATGTAAAGCGCTTTGGGGTCCTTAGGGACTAGTAAAGCGCTATACAAATACAGGCCATTTACCATTTACATATCCGATGTTTCAGAAAGCGACTGCTGTGTGAATGGTCAAGTCGCATTAAATCCATCTTTTACGTCACTGACACAAGACAGACGCCAATTGTCAGCGCCAGAGAAGCGCCCGAGAAGACATCGTGAACGCTTCCTGGCCATCCCGTGTAGATGTCAGTGAAACTGTTGGGAAGACAACGTTGGAGAAACATTAACATTTTATTTGTACTGTATAATCTGCAGATTCTGACAGAAATCTGCAACTATTCTTTGAAGCACCGCTCCTCTCTTAAACAGCAATAAGGATAATTATTAGGTTATTTACATTATTATGTAAATAACAAAATAACTTAAAGCAAAAATTGGGAAACGTAAAGTCCGAAGTCTTTATATTAAGGGCCATCAGTCAAACAATACTGTTTGCTCTGGGTCTAAACAGAGCGCGTTGTGTGTGAGGTCTGCTTTTGCGCATGCGGGCCGCTTTGAGCGTTCACACTAGAGCGCGTTTGCTGTCGCATTTTATTTGTAGTGTGAACAAGCAGACAAAAAAATCGGATTTGATCAAAAAATCAGAATTGAGCATTAAAACCTGCAGTG
The DNA here is from genome assembly GCF_041146795.1 of Maylandia zebra. Taxonomy (NCBI): domain Eukaryota; kingdom Metazoa; phylum Chordata; class Actinopteri; order Cichliformes; family Cichlidae; genus Maylandia; species Maylandia zebra. Next base: position 38,051,845 of record NC_135188.1, on the reverse strand, counting down.
TGAACGTAGCCTTTGAGACCCTCAAAGCGCTTTACAATTCCACTTTATAATTCCCTTCTGGCCACCACCAGTAGGTGAAGTGTCTTGCCCAAGGACACAACAACCGAGAGTGTCCGAGCGGGGGCTCGGACCAGCTACCTTCTGATTACAAGGCGAACTGCCAACTCTTGAGCCACGGTTGCCCTAAATAACGATAATAATAATAATAATTATTTGATGCAAAAAAAGTTTATAAGAATCATTTTATATATTTGTCCATAACATTACATTTGAATTTAACAGTTCGATCTTTCAAATAACGGACAAATATTTGTGAAATTATGAGACATTTGTGAATGTATTTTAACAATCTAAATATGCATATGTACAGACAAATACATTTAACAAACAAGAAAATTATGTTTTATTACATTTACAGTGATTTTATGTTAATTTACATTTGAAATGTAAAATCACAGCCTATTTAATGTTATTCTAGAAGAACAGTACAAAACTGTAAAATACTTTTATATTACATTTTTTTTACAGTGCATTTATGTGTTTGTTTTCTGCCTCTATTTTTTCTGTCCTCTGTTTACAGGACTAAATTAAGAAAGTGGTTTGAATTCTTCGAGAAAAACAAACAAACCACTATTCAACCATCCCAAGGATCAAATGCATTATTTTCTGTGACATGTCACTCATTTGCCCCCTAATGTTTCACTGCTGTCACAACAATTAATCGGAAATGGTTAATCAAGATTTATGAAGGGTAATCCCCAACAGGATGTAGGACCTCTCCTCTGACTGGTGGCTGGCAAGTGGCAAATAGCTTTTGAAAAATCAATACTTTCCAATTAAGTGACAGTTACTCCCATGGGATGGTGAAATCCTATGATGGGTTCAATCGTGTTTTGTTTACATCTGAGGTTAAAATCAACAACAAAAAAAAAAAGACTTTTTTCACCCATCAACATCTCTCAGTTTGCAGAACAAATTTCACTAAGGGTAAAATACATCAAAATCCAAATAATAAAAAAAGGCATTGTGAGGCATTCAAATGGCTGTAGACAGCATGCTAAAAGCATTAGTTTCCAAGGTCATTATCTCCCATTGTAATGGGAACCAGCAGAAGTAACTCTAAAAAAAGCCAACATCCAAAACTCAGAGGAGTGTGATGAATTTAAGGGGAAATGAAAACAACCTCTAAAAGACTGTACAACTGCATGCCAAAAATGCCATCAGCAACAATATGAGGTCTGCAAAAAAGCAATGCTGTGAGAACACAATCTGTTTCAAGGGCCTGGTTCAATTGAAGTTGACAGTGCTGGTATTTCACTCAGCCAGTTGCATACACACATAACCACAAGCCCCCAACCACCGTCAACAACGTCTCTATCTAGGAAATTGCTAGTAGCTAGCTCCACTCCCAGAAGCTCAGCAGGCCAACGTAGAGTCAATTACGTTACTGGGTTAGCAGCCATAATGGCCTCAGAAGAGCAATAGAAATTAGGCACCGCGCTTACACCAAGGTGGGCTCGGATGATCGGTATATGATTGCAGCATTAGCTTATCTGCCACCTTCATCCACCTTTGGCGCCGACTCATAAAATACTTGGAAAAATGCATTCCGATGTGTCAGGCTCCATTCTTGATCAGTAAAAGTAGGAATGAGCTGTGCACAAGTCTATTAATGCCATCCCTTGATATATGTGTCTGTAGCTCGTCTGTATGACTTGCACTGCAGAAGGACTATATAGCCTTATGTAGATGGCACATTACTTATAAAAGATCCTTTCTCCAGTCACCAAAATTCAATGATTTATTTTTAATCTACTTAAAACACTCAAAGGTTCTGCTTTTTTTTATTACAACAATGTGTTCCAAGCACATGCTGGGAAATCACCCTTTTATTATCAGAAGATGTCAATTGAAAATGATTCTGAGTTGAGACTGAGGGGGTCGCTTCCCGCAGAGTGCATGGTAATGTTGGATACCTGAATGTCTTCAAAACACAGATATTGTGAAAACAATGATTGTCCTCATCTCTGCCTTCAAGACTTTAGTAATTCAGAAAGGGCGGGATGTAGTCTGCGAGTATGCTGATTTATTCTTAGTTTGTATGTTTTTAGATATCCCTGATCCTGATGAACAAACAAACAAATAAATAAATAAAATCTGCCCATCCTGCATGCCTGGGGACATTTGACAATTGTAAAAGCCACATCCATCTTCGAGACAAAGTATTGAACCTCAATGCTAGGGGAAATCAGCAAACACATTCATTTCTGTCAAGGAAAACCGTTGTGGACAGGAGAGGTACATTGTTTCTATTTGCCAATGATCAATTTTTGATGAGAGCAAAAAGATCATTTCTTGGGAATGAAAGCAAAATGAATCTTTTCTCAACTCAGTATGAGTCGGGACTGTTTATGCAAGTACGGCATTAAGCTACGTAACCAACTTTCCTCTGCGCTGATTGCTGCATGTTGAAAAATTGAGTTATGGTTGCCAGATAACTGGCCCTATACGCTTTCATTTTAAATGATATATTAAACCATTTCTGCTTTGTCTGAAGGGCATGCAGCAGACAGTGATAGGGAAGCGAGAGAAATCAACTTTAGAATCCAAATTAAAAATGAATACAGGGCATATGCACAGGCCTCAGATGTCCCTTTAACTTCAAATGAGCTCCAGTGCGAGCATATTAATTCCATTTACAACTTGCTCATTTTAGGTGATTATAAATTTTTATTAATAAAGGTTGAGTTTCTTTGTATTAAGGTCAGTCAGGTAGTTTTATGAAGCATAGAAAGCTCAGACTATTCCCTTTTCTCCTCTCTCAAGGATTTTATGAGATCATGACCTTGTGCGCTTACTTGATTAGCACTTGGTTTTTAACATCATACACATTCTAATTGTCCTTTGACAACATTAGTCCTCCTGCGTAAGTGTCACCTTCCATGGGTGATGCCACAGTGCACAACCAGCCCAGCATCAACTAATGCACTTGTTACTATGAAAAGAATAAAGGCTGTTTTCGAGCTGCAGCAGATCAGGCATGGTGGCCTCATGCTGGTGAAGAGGTAATTTCATTGAGCGCAAGTGGATTCCTACCCACCTTTCCTGGTAATTTCACAGCATGTCGTGACATCACTCATGTCAAAATCAGTGTGAAGCACCCTAGAATGGAGTGACGGCACTAAATCTGGGTTGCAGTGCAATTTTTGTTCCAAAAGTAAGCTTGAGTAGTTCCCTTTTCAGAAAACTTCTTAGCACTGGTGCAAATGTTCAGTACATTTTTCCTCTTTTTCTTTTCCAAATGTCTTTATTTTTAATTGACTCCCATTTAAAGAAGCCCCCAATCAATGGAGAACAGTGTACAGTCTTTAGAAAATTTAGGTGTTATGAGTGAAGGTATTAATAAACAATTCTGCTTTTAAAAACTGTTAAACCTTCTGAAACTAACGAATTAATGTAAATTAATGTAAAGAATCAACAGCCATGACATTAGGACCAAAGTATCTATGAACTGTGTTGAACAGCGATCAGCTAAAGTTGAACTAGGCCCAGGCTGCTCTGTCATGCATTACCATTTTGTACCACAAGGTTGTGTAGTGAGTTGATATAATCTTCATTTACATGTTAAGTCATTAACAACACATTTTCATTAACTAATTTATTTGTTGCTTAGCAAAAGGTAAGCCCTGTTTAGAAATGTCAATAGTTAAAAGAACAGCAGCGCCCACTGAAAAAACATCTGGACAGTCATAAAAAAAGAACTGGTGAATATTTTACTCAATTTTGGAAAGGGATATTCGAAAACATACTTTTAACCAAAATTTCTAACCCAATCTCAGAATGCCGTTTTGCTCAGGGTCCATTACAAATATCTATATGTCATTGTGTCCTATTTACACAACATTTAAAAATATTAATCTTTCTGAAATCTGAAGAAGCTGCCGAAGCACAGAGTTAATAATATATACATTGTGTTGATTTGACAGCACAAGGTAAATGTAAAAAAGGCCAGATCACAAAATCAAATTAAAGAAAGAACATTGCAATTTAAATGCTTCTAAGTGTTAAAAACAAATTAAATCTAAGGGATCGCTATAACAGAGTTTAAAAAAAAAACATCAAGAAATGCACTCCTTCAAAAGTATGTCTTAAAGATGGGGTCACAGACTTTGCTAATCTCATTTCTTCAGGCAGTCCACTCCACAGCCTTGGGCTTTCAAAGAATAATCTCGGTCAGTTTTACTTTTTGGCTGCACCTCAGGAACAGATCTAAAACATCTGCCTCAGGTACTTGGGGTTCATGCAGGCTAAATTGGAACTAAGAGGTCAACTACACAGAGGCTACAAAAACCCTTAAAAGTCAACAGCAAGCCCTAAAATCTGTTCTAATATTCAATGGGAGCCAGTACAAGAACAGCCAAAGTTGCAATAAAAAAATATCCCAACCAAAATGAACTAATGAAGTTACAACAACAACAACCTATAACTAAAAAAAATATATAGAAAATCACTCATGACTTTGTAGCTGATCGTGAACGTCTGGTTTCATAGGTAAATCCCTATTGTATTTATCACATTGAGGTGCGTGATTAAAGTGGCTACCCATCAGAGCAAAGACTACAGCTGATATAAAAGTTGAAATAAAAATAACTCATAATGCAGCCATTGTGTCTCTTTAAAACAGGCTGCCACACTGCCATGGATGGCATTGCCCGTGCACTGAAACAATCTTGTGCATGTCTCTCCTACACCAGCAGCATCAGACAGAAAAGAAGCATCCTGAATGAGAATGAGAATTTGATGCATATCCTGTACTTTCTCCAGTTGTCCATCAGAGGAGAAAGTACAGGATATGCATGAACAACTCTCTTTCAAAGAGTTGTTCATCTAAAATGCATATTTTATTTGTTTTATATCCTTGTAAAGCACAGTGAAACCAATGCAATGATTAAATTTATCATAAAACTCAGATTAATGACAAGATTGAAATCATTACATTCTAAAAATGTTACATGTTTTGCATCAATATACTTTACACACAGTTACTGATATCATTCACATAGGTTTACAGACTTCTTTAAAATATAATTTTGCTGTTGAATTGTATTTAAATTTATAAAATTCAAATTATGAAATTCTGGAATTTGTATTATTTTACTATACAAACTTGTAAACTAATCAAAATATCCACCCTTTGCTTTAATTACTGCTTTGCACACTCTTGGCTTTCTCTCGATGAGCTTCATGAGGTAGTCACCTAACATGGTTTTCCAACGGTGTTGAAGGAGTTCCCAGACATGTTGAGCACTTGTTGGCCCTTTTGCCTTCACTCTGGTCCATCTCATTTCCACTGTAATAAAGGAGTTAGAAAAGCAATTTATAAAATAACATCAATACATCACTCTATAAAGGCAGAACTGATCAATATCCACCTGACCCTTTTCCCCTGGACACATGACATCTAGAGTTGCAGAGGCACTCAACGTGAAAAGGATGACACACTATATTAATTAAATGATATCAGTGTTAATCTCTGCCAGAGAATTACTGACAATGAGACTATTATTTATGCTTAACAAGTAGACTGAAATTTTGTTGAAAAAAGTAAAACAGAGGTGTTATCTTTCTCAAAATGTACAAATATGAAAGAGAACATTTTAACAGGACTCTGTGCAGTCCTTTTAAAAACGAAGTATACCACTACTGCTTCCATAAAATTTAAGAGGGTAAGTAGCAGCCAGGTCATGCTAATCAAATGTACCTGATCAACTGATCATCAGCAAGTGTCACCACCTCCATCAAAGGAGAATTCTGGCAGTTTGCTGGAGCATTCAGGTGTATATCAACACAATACCACAGGAAAGGACATCCCAGCAAACTGACCCCAAGGTCAGGCTATGCTTACAAAATTTACAAACACCCCCCCCCCCCCCCCCCCCCCAAAAAAAACAAACTAACACCCCCCCCCCCCCCCCCCCCCCAAAAAACAAAACAAAACCCAAGAGCTACATTTCAGACTCTCTGGGCCTCAGTTAGCATGTTAAATATTACATTTCATGACAGCACAATTAGGAGTAAGATTTAACAAATATGCCTTATTTGGAAGGGTTGCCAGGAGAAAGCCTCTTCTCTCTAAGAAGAACATGGGAAAACAACTTAGGTTTGCCAAGTTGCATCCAAACAAACCACAAGACTTATTAGAAAGTATTTGGAGAAAATTAACTTTAAAGAAAGGCAGCATAATGGCCTAAAGGTTAACACCATCACCTCATAGCAAGAGGGCTTTGTATTAAGACTCATTAGCTGTTCCCCCCAAACCACCACCCCAAATCTAACCACTCAAGCAATAACTTCAAATTAGGTGTCTTTCCCCCATGATGAAAAATCCATGTTTGATTCCCTGTTAGAAGCGCAGTGTTCCTGGGCCACTGATCACTCCTTGTATCAGAGGTGATACTTAGAAAGTCAGTGTGCTGAAATGCTTAGTTTGTCCATTGTGGGATCTTTATAGTTTAAATCGCCTCACTTCAGCTCTAAATTTGTGGGTTATGAACTCAATGCATGAAATAAAACATCAATCTGTGTTGGGGAAGTTTCATTAGAAGACGTGTGCCATTTGAAATGGAATACCACCTCTGAGGAAATGATCGCTTTACAAGTCAATATTAAATATGACTGAAATTTAGCCTTGCTCACAAACGAGAGTGCATTGCTTGGGAACTAATCAATCGTACTTTGTAAATAATAAGCATTTCACATTTTTTATTTGTGTAAGCCACTGCAGTACACACCAAGGTCCCTCTTTTCATAAGCTGGTACACACAGGCAGAGACAGAAGGGTGAAACCGCTCACTGGCCAGACCTTTAGGGTGATTTTGTGACTAGAGAGTCTGGCCCTGCTGGGAACAATGGTGTCACAGATATGACATGGTTTGGATTAGATGGAAAACACTATAAATAGATTCTGTATGGCTCGGCATTAATCAAAACTGAGGAGATTAACCACTCTCAACCCAAAAGGCTGTGCACTTCATCCGGTGAAGCACAACCTTGCAACCAAATATTTGAAATGCAAATTCCAGCGAACTTAACAGCATGCAAATAGTGTAAACATGAGAGTTTGAGAAGAAGATCGAAGGCATAGCACAGACTTTTCAAATCTAGTAAGGTCAGTGAAGGTTTTCATCTGTATTTTCTTCATGTAAAAGCAATGTGGAGTATCCTTCTTGCTCTTCTTCTTCTATATTCCAAAAAAGAAGAAGAGTAGGATCAGGAAAGATATTCTAGAAGATAAAATAACAGTACTATAGGACACATCCTGCCTGATTCTTGTCACAAAGAAGTCATTACCATCGGGCCTCAATGACTATCCCTCAGATGGAGTTGGCAGACACGCAATCAGCTTACTGTCATGGGCTGGTCATGGGTTTCAGTCTCTGTTTTTTTTTTTTTTTTGGTTTTTTTTGCTTCATTTGCTTCATCCAGAGCTACAGCCAAGTATTACCCCCCCCCCCCCCCCCCCCCACCCCACCCCACCCCACCCCAACATGCAATTAAATGTAGAGGTTGATGCCTTTGACTCTAGGGTGGGAGCAGTGCTGTCACAAGTGCCCAGAAGGTAAGCAACACCCATGTGCATTCTTTTCCTGATTTCATCCTACCATTGAGTGGAATTATGACCTTAGGAACCACCAGCCGCTAGCTTTGGAGGAATGGCGACATTGGTTGGAGGGCACTAAGCATAATCATGGCTAATCAAAGCAAAACAACTATTCCATCAATTATTTAAAAGGTTAAATTAAAAACAAAACAACCTTTTTTTAAATAAAATGCAAGATTTGAATTAAAACTGCCTTAGTTGTTAAATAAAAAGTCACTGTGAGCGCTACATAGTACAATAGATGTCCACATGACCTAGGGTACAAAAGAAAAGACTCATGCTTTGTGCCGTTTCTGTTGAAGGACTGATTCTTTTACAGCCATGTAAGCAATGAGTCTCTAATTGTCTTACACACAAAAAACACACACAAATTACTTTGGACACCTGCTCATGATTGATTTTCCCATAGAGACTGCCAAAGCAGCTGATCTAGAAACACACAGGGGTGGAGGGGTTAATGACGTGGCCCAACATGACCCCATCCTCTTGGGTGTTTAGGGCAGTTAAAACTAGCTGTGTCAGGCTCACATGCTTATGTGTGTTTTTATCTGCTTGTTTTGTCTTTTCCCCCCCTTTGCCTGCATAATTATGCATTTCTAATACGTGAGTGAACTTACTCAATTCAACAAAGCAGAAACATTTAAGAAAGAGAATAAGTAAAATTACCTTGGATTATTCATTTAGAAACAAATGAAGTCACAGATTTTGCTCATTTTGACTTATGCATGAATATGAACTAAAAAAAAAAAAATTAAATCCTGAAGCGCAAACTTACATCAGCAAGTGTTGTGTATGTGCATGCGTATGTATCTTTGTTTACTGCTACATAGCTTTGGCAGAAAGGCCTGATGCGTCATTCTCACTCTTTCTTTTGGATGAGGAAGCGTGTAAAATTTGCATGAACTCTCGGTCACTAGAGGCGTTAGCACTGAGCATTGCACGCCGTTGGCATTAAGAGCTGAATTGAAATGTCCTTTTTCATTTCAGCTGTCAACGGTCACAGAAAATGTCTGGACAATAAACCACACTGGTGTCTTGAAATCAGCTTGTTGTTTGCAGTCTCAGCAAGTGTCACTTTTCATAATTTCGTACAACCATAATATTTTCTCAATTACAAGTATTTTTCTTTGCTGTCACCATGAATAAAATTGTGTATTCTCCGTTAAAAAATACATTTGATGCTGATACCATTTACTTGGACTGACAAAAATTAATATAGGCAACAACAACAATGTATATGTTCTTTAGGATGTGAGCTTCTAAACTTTGATTGACTAAATCCTTGCTTACAGTATACTTAGTTACTCAGCAACAGTAACAAGCTAAACAATCTGCTGTTTGTTTGTTTTTTATTTACATATGTTGACTTCACCATTACCCTGTACCCTGGTGTAATATTATTACCCAATTTCACACCAAAAAAAAGAAACGATATAGTTTCGAGAGGCTATGTCACTATTCATGACAACTGTACAGAGTATTCTGTTTTTTAACTTGTCTCTTTCAGTTTTGATTACATCACGTTGCTGTTTCAGTTATGCACAATTGAGGCCACAAGCACTTTAAAAGATACTGACTGTTTGCCAGCATTCTTCTTAGCCGGAGGTGTAAAACACAAGGCCTGCGGGCGAAAACTGGCCCCCCAATGAGTCTCAGCAGGCCCACTGGATGATATTGGGAAATGTGAAGGACTTTTAAACTTTTAACTCTATGTTTATAGGTTTTACAACCTTTCATACTGATGAAGGACTTCCATGGCTGTTCATAGTACATCAAAGTAATGAAGTGATAAACAATTAGATTACAGTAAATCTCCTGTTTATTTTCACTAGATACAAGATAAATTTGTGTAAACTTCCTTACACTTCTTTGGTGCGGCCATACTTGAGATCAAAGTGGATTGTATGTGGTCCAACCAGTTTATTAATTTTTTACTTTCAGAACTCATAACTATTGGTACTGGGGCAGAGAAGTGCACAGAGGTAAACTGGAAATTTACTTATCACATGTATAGTTTCACCTATAAAACAAAAATCAAAAAGAATGCAATGGTGAGTCAGCAACATTTCTAATAAAAATATAGAGATACATAGTGCACTGAATACAGACTCTACATACTTGGAATGAACTTCAAACTAATTTGCCAATATCTGTTTATGTCCATTGCACTCATACTGTCTAATCAAACTTGCTTTCATTAGCAGTCCTCCCTCTCATTCAATTATGGTGATATTAGTCTGCAGATTAACCAACATAGTAACTAAAATTTGGACTTTCAGGAGTTTAGAAAACAGTGGATGACACTGTATAAAACTGTACACTTGAAGATGAACATATCCACCAGGGCTGTGTTCATCCAAAATACAGTTTTATGTTAAAAACGCAATGTGTGGGATAACTGATTGGCCTGTCAGCTTAAACTGTATTGGGTTAAATCTTGATAAAAAGAAGGTGAATACTGTTTAGTGTATATGCTCTATCTAGACACATGAAGGTTCTAAAGACTGCTTGTTCAGCTGCATGCTATTTCAAATTCAGTCACATACAGCTGAAAGCTACCTGATACAAACAGTAGTCCTCTACTGTTGCTCACTGAGTAGCTCCAGCGGAGTAATTGAGGATTGAGAGCTTTGCCCAAGGGCATCTCAACTGGAGTTGTTGATGGAAGGCAGTGTTAGTCACTTCCCCTGGCATTCCCAACTACTGTGAGGATTCACTGAAATTGATCAAAGTCAGTATAAGCGTGTTCCTTTATGAGAAATATGTAATAACAAACGATACTTGGTTGGACTCTTGTTCAATAAAAAGATGTATAAAAATGAACACACTATAAAGGACATTAGCTTAACAACTTACTTTTACCACTTACTCATGAACTGAAATGATCAGCCCCATAGAGATGTATTGAGGCGTGGGTCCATTCACTCTTAAATTAGATCATGCATTATTCCTTTTTAGTGGTAATCTGTAAAATGGTCTAGCATAGTGGATTTTGCACAGTGGGCCAAAAATTATATTTGAAATTAGACATTAATTATCAGCTTTTTTGGAACAGAACTATGCACTGCAGATTCTTTTTCTAATACATCAGAGGAGGAAAGAAGGTACTGAGCTGTACCCAAAGATCAAATGCAATAGTTAAACTAGCAGTTTGTGGTGTATTCTTTATTTTCACAGGATTATCAAAAATGTGTCCTCCTTGAAAACTTGCTACAGCAGTTGGTATTGTATGCACCGATATTAGAAAAGAATATATTGCACACATCTGCCAGTTACTTATTCTTAGTGTGAAAGTTGGAAAAGAATATATCATAGATGGACAAATGCCACACAATAGAGGCCATATAAATCTGCAAAAAGCTCAGCTAGTGTTAAACCACATGAAATGGCACAGAAATGAAAATCTTCTTTGTTGTTTTCTTTATTCCTTTTTTGCTGTGCCAAGTTATATTTAGCAGCTTTGTGAAAGCAACCATCTCCCCTGGACTCTGCAGAAAATATTAGTTTTGTTCAATAGCTTGTGGATACATGTCTGTTGTCGCTCAAAGATAAACCTGTTTTATTTATATTTATTATCAAATATGATTTATAATAAACATATTTTAAAAGTATTTTGCTTATCAATGGGAGAATGCAGAGATGGTTTCAGCCTTGGTGGTATGTAAAACATTCGATGCTGTGCTGGGCAAAATGAGTCTAGTTTGTAGAAGAGTAAGAATGGCAGGAACGTGAGAATGGGTGTTATGTTGACACTTCACTTGAGGCAAGTCATCAAACAACCGTTTAAAATTCACACACACACTCACACACACACACATATATATATATATATATATATATATATATATATATACATCCATCCATCCATTCGCTTCCGCTTATCCTTTTTCAGGGTCGCGGGGGGTGCTGGAGCCTATCCCAGCTGTCATAGGGCGAGAGGCGGGGTACACCCTGGACAGGTCGCCAGTCTGTCGCGGGGCTAACACACAGGGACAGACAACCATTCGCACTCACATATTCACACCTAATGGCAATTTGGATTTTCCAATTAACCTATCCCCACTAACTGCATGTTTTTGGACGGTGGGAGGAAGCTGGAGTACCCGGAGGGAACCCACGCAAACACAGGGAGAACATGCAAACTCCACACAGAAAGACCCCGGCCTGATGGTGGAATTGAACTCAGGATCTTCTTGCTGTGCGGCAACAGTGCTTGCCACCGTGCTGCCTTATATATATATATATCTGGATAGCGTAGTGGTTAGACTACACGCCTTTGGAACAGAGGATCGCAAGTTCGATTCCTGCCTGGGGCGTCTGTATCCAGTAAGGGTCCTAAGGCTAGACCCCCTATGCTAAGCAAGCCTACCGCAGACATGAGCGAGACAGATAAATATGAAGGCATGCCGGCTCGGACGTCGCCCGGATCAACAAGGTCCGCGTCAGGTGTTGAGGAACCAGGGCACCCTGACGAAAAGTGGGCTACTGGAACAAGAAGGCATCGGTGGGCAAGAGACGAAAACAGGGCGTTGTTGGAATGCTACTACGCAAGTAACCCTGGCGGAAGGGGCTACATGAATAGGCTGAGGGACCTATGGATTCTTCGATACCCAACATCCACAATGACGGCGAAACAACTAGTAGCTCAGTGTTCCAACATTCGAAGGAAGGGACTGCTCTCACAGCTAGAGATTGACAAGGTACAACACAAATGCTACGGCAAGGAGGAGTCAGGACGCCAGGTCAGGGGGGCGATATCATCACCCCCACCCGAGATTGGGTACATAGCCCCAAGTGCGATAGGAGAAGGATCGTTAAGTGCGAGAGGAACTGACCTGAAAGATAGGATCATGGCCAAGCTTGAAACCTGGATCCCCCGTAGCCGGTTACCAAGATTACGTGAAGTACCCTCAGAAGGTCTGCTAGATGATGTTAATGCAGCACTACGGACGATACCTACAACCATGATTACCGACACTAACAAGCTGATCTACAATACGGCAGCAGTGATCAGTGAGATGCTTGGCTACAAGTTGAACAGCCACAAGGGGCAGTACCCTCCATGGAGAAGGAGGCTAGAGGGCAAGATCAAAGTAGCACGGAGGGAGGTTAGCCAACTAACGGAGTTGCAGAAAGGTGCGACAAAGAAGGTGCATAAGAAATACAGCAAGCTGTCCATACCTGAGGCCTTAGAAACTGCCAAGCAAAGACTCACAGCCTTGGCCAGCCGCTTGAGAAGGTACACCAGAGAGATAGAAGGCAGGAGAATAAACCAGCTGTTCTCCACAGAACCAGCAAAGGTGTACTCTCAGTGGCAAGGGAACAATAAGAGAACAGCACCACCAAGGCTGGAGACCGAGCAATACTGGAAGAGCATAGGGGAGAAGGACGCAACCCATAACGGCAATGCTCAGTGGCTAGTGGATCTGAGGGCAGACCACAGCAACCTCCCCGAACAGGATCCAGTAACCATCACAGTGGCAGATATCCAAGAAAGGGTCTCCAGTATGAAGAGTTGGACAGCACCAGGGCCCGACATGGTTCACGCCTACTGGCTAAAGAAGCTGACTGCACTCCACGAGCGTCTAGCAGCACAAATGAACCAGCTGCTAGTTAACGAGAGACACCCGGAATGGCTAACCGAAGGTCGGACGGTCCTGATCCCCAAGGACCCCAAGAAGGGACCGGTCCCCTCCAACTACCGACCAATAACCTGCCTCAGTACTACATGGAAGCTCCTGTCAGGCATCATATTGGCTAAGATAAACAGGCACATGGGTCAATACATGAGCGGGACACAGAAAGGAATTGGCAAGAATACCAGAGGCGCAAAACACCAGCTACTGGTAGACAGAACAGTCAGCCGAGACTGCAAGACCAGACTGACCAACCTGTGCACTGCCTGGATTGATTACAAGAAGGCCTATGACTCAATGCCCCACAGCTGGATACTGGAATGCCTAGAATTGTACAAGATCAATGGGACCCTAAGAGCCTTCATCAGGAACTCAATGGGGATGTGGCGTACAACACTAGAGGCCAACTCCAAGCCCATAGCACAAGTCACCATCAAGTGCGGGATCTACCAAGGAGATGCTCTGTCCCCACTGCTGTTCTGCATAGGCCTGAACCCCCTCAGTGAGATCATTAACAAGACTGGCTACGGATACCGACTACGGAACGGAGCAGTTGTCAGCCACCTCCTGTACATGGATGACATCAAGCTGTATGCCAAGAGTGAACGAGACATCGATTCACTGATCCACACTACCAGGCTATACAGCAATGACATTGGAATGTCGTTCGGACTGGAGAAGTGTAGTCGGATGGTAACAAAGAGAGGGAAGGTAGTCAGAACTGAGGGGATTGAACTACCAGAAGGCAACATTGCAGACATAGAGGACAGTTACAAGTACCTGGGGATCCCGCAGGCGAATGGGAACCATGAAGAGGCCGCTAGAAAAGCTGCAACCACCAAGTACCTGCAGAGGGTCAGGCAAGTCCTGAGGAGTCAGCTGAATGGTAAGAACAAGATCCGGGCCATCAACACCTATGCCCTGCCCGTGATCAGGTACCCTGCTGGGGTAATAGGCTGGCCAAAGGAGGAGATAGAAGCCACTGACATAAAGACAAGAAAGCTCCTTACCATGCATGGAGGGTTTCACCCCAAGTCCAGCACCCTGAGGCTGTACGCTAAGCGGAAGGAAGGGGGCCGGGGACTGGTGAGTGTCAGCACCACAGTCCAGGATGAGACAACGAACATCCAAGAATACATTGGGAAGATGGCCCCAACTGACCGAGTGCTCAGTGAATACCTCAGGCAGCAGAAACCCAAGAAAGAGGAGGGAGACGAGGAACCATCATGGAAGGACAGGCCCCTGCACGGTATGTACCACCGGCAGATAGAGGGGGTGGCTGATATCCAGAAATCCTACCAGTGGCTGGACAAAGCTGGACTGAAAGACAGCACAGAGGCACTAATCATGGCAGCACAAGAACAAGCTCTGAGCACAAGATCCATAGAGGCTGGGGTCTATCACACCAGGCAAGACCCCAGGTGCAGGCTGTGTAAAGATGCCCCAGAGACAATCCAGCACATAACAGCAGGGTGCAAGATGCTAGCAGGCAAGGCATACATGGAACGCCATAACCAAGTGGCCGGCATAGTGTACAGGAACATCTGTGCCGAGTATAACCTGGAAGTCCCGAGGTCAAAATGGGAGATGGTGGAGAATGACCGAGCTAAGATCCTGTGGGACTTCCAGATACAGACGGACAAAATGGTGGTGGCTAACCAACCGGACATAGTGGTGGTAGATAAACAAAAGAAGACGGCCGTAGTGATCGATGTAGCGGTTCCGAATGACAGCAATATCAGGAAGAAGGAACACGAGAAGCTGGAGAAATACCAAGGGCTCAGAGAAGAGCTCGAGAGGATGTGGAGGGTGAAGGTAATGGTGGTCCCCGTGGTAATCGGAGCACTAGGTGCGGTGACTCCCAAGATAGGCGAGTGGCTCCAGCAGATCCCGGGAACAACATTGGAGATCTCTGTCCAGAAGAGCGCAGTCCTGGGAACAGCTAAGATACTGCGCAGGACCCTCAAGCTCCCAGGCCTCTGGTAGAGGACCCGAGCTTGAAGGATAAACCGCCCGCAGGGGCGTGCTGGGTGTTTGTTTTTTTTTATATATTAGAGATGGCACGATGCCACTTTTTTTTATGTCCGATACCGATATCATAAATTTGGATATCTGCCGATACCAATATGAATCCGATATAGTGTTTTTTAATCAATAAAACTTTTTTTTATCTTGCTGCATTTTGTATAAGTTCATACTCAAGTTTAAATAAACAACAACACTAAAGCTATTCTGTTATACTTGTATGTAAAAAATACACTGCACCCAAAATATTTCAAAGTTCAGCAATACTAATCAATCTAATAAACTTAAACCTACACCATCCTTCCTATTCTGGTATTTTAAAGAGTACTTAGCGGAAATATTAAGCAACCTAACTAATAGGGTTGCAAACTCCCAGCAAAAAAATAAAAAATAAAATAGGGAACCACCCACCCCCCACCTCATGATGCTTAATTGACATAATCAATTTTAATTTGATGCAGTGTGGAAAAAATGCACAGAAATCAATTATTTTTCAAGAATAATTAAATAGATTCAACATCTTTCTTCAACAGAATTGCAGACTGCACAGATGGTATCTTCCCAAAGGAAAAAGTAGTATAGGTTACTAGGGTATATTACACTTAATAGTTACTATATACAGTAATGGACTTCTACACATTTTACATTAGATTAAAACGTTGGGTGTAAGATTTGGATAATTATTTATTAAAAGCTACACATTTTAAATGAGAATAAGAAAGAAAAGTATGTCTTTGTGCCCCCTTTTCCCTGTTCATGCCCCCTGGCTAAACTTTGCTAGATCCGCCCCTGGACAGTTACCAGCCATCAGCTGCGTAGAAAAGGATCCTGGTGTAGAAAGTAATATTAAATAAATTCTAACAACAGATTATCAAGGTTAAATGTGCTGCTGTTGTTCAGCCGCTGGTTTCCTCTTTCTGGCGCGAAGTGGGCCAAAAACAAACAAGAGAGACGAACTCGGGACAGAAGAGCGGATCAGCTGATCATTGATCAGTTTCACGATTGAAGTAGCAGCAGGAAGAGGCACTCGCTCCATATATCTGGTTGTTAAGCTTAACGTGGGAATGCTTTACAAACATTCAGAGATAAACTTACACACTTGCTTTACTTCTCTCTGGGATAACTTCCTCGGAGGCTACAAATACACACAGCCGCTCTATCACGTGATGCATACTGCTCCGACGTGCTACGGTTATGAGCCGAGTTACGCCGTGTCGCAAGTTTTGTGAGGTGCTTTTTTGATATTTAATGGATCGGATTACATTTTTTATTTCTCTCCGATATCCGATCCAGTAATTTACGTCAGTATCGAACGATACAGATACGTAATATCGGATGTTTTGTCACGAGCTAGCATCATTTTGTAGCAACATTTCTGGATGAACTGCAGTTTTTTCATCCACCTTTATTTATTTTTTTGGCATTTAATGCCATTATTAGACCATACTGTGTTCTTTATAATGAAATACTGCAAGCCTTACAGAAGCATTAGTGTCAATATTTATGGTCATCTGTTTTCCGTCAAGAAAAAACTCCTTGGAGTTCAACGTGAAGACTCACGGCATTAATAAAACATAACTGTAACATGGGATTAAAAAACGGAAGCAATAAAAATGTATTAAATAAACGAAGCAAGTGCACTATTTGTTTATAGAGTACATACCTTCATTTAAGTTCATCAGAGAGTGAGTTGTCCAAAAACAAACATACAATTTGTCTCTTACACATTGTCTATATCTATCTCCAGCACACTCATGCATCCTGCCTTTTGCTTTTTCTCCTGAGAAGACCACTTTTTTGCTCTGATTGGTGTGCTGCAGCAGAAACTTGAAGCAGGGTGTCAGGTACTACGAGCTCTTCATTAGACACAGCACTTTCACAGCTATACCCAGCACCATGTAATAGAATTTATAGAGTGCTAGTTGAATTACGCTTTCCTCTCCAAAAGGTCCCAGCTGAATGAGAGGGGCGAGAGATACTGAGACTATCCAAAGCCATCAACTGTGTGCTGTAAATTGATTTCAGGTTTTTAAATTAGCAGACGCTGAGCCGAGGTGCTGCTATTTCGTTTGGAATCTCAAGTTGGGAAACTCATTGAGATTGTCATATGCTATTAGTGAATGCCTAGCTGAATGCACGAAAACCACTCTTGACAGGCAGTGTCTAAGCTGACATCATGTTCGAGCCGATTGGATTTAGGCAAATAATAGACCTATTTTTAATCTGCATAATCACATAATTTGCTAGCTTTGAGTAACGAAAAATACTTGAGTGAGATTTCTGCCCAAGGGGCAAAACTACTTTATATGTATACATATGTTTATATTAAAAAAATATAAGTATATTCTACTCTATTAACTCTTTTCAGAATTCTTTATCATTCTTAAAGGTGCAACCTTTCAGAGGAAATGCGAGCATATTGCTAGTAGCACTAGCAGTGTTGGGTGTGTGGGTGGCTTGTCATGCTAATGCAATCATTGTTGAACACATTTAACCACATGTGGCAAAAGTCTACAGAAGAAGATGAATACACATACATATTTTTGATAACTGACTGTCCTTGAACTGATTCTGATATGACTATTAACTTAACCTTTTTAAGGTTAAGTTATCATCTTCAATGCTAGTGGGTAGTAGTAGTAGCAGTGCAACACTTCTCAGGCTTAAATACGGCCAAAAAGGCCAACAAGTAAGTGTTCTGGTGTTTCAACCATGTAGTCCCTTATGGCTACCAAACACTGCCTTCAGTGACGGATAGCTTCCAAAAGAGCTCATGGAAAAACAAATGTTTTACCTGAAGAAGTTTTGACTTAGATAGCCCTAGTCTGTACATTGTAGTTTGGTTCTGTTTCTCTACTATCACCTCTTTATTTTCCAATTGCTTGTACCTGAGAAATTGTTCAACTAAACTTTAGGCAATATCAGAAAATATTAACACAGGAATGTGAGCAGAATTGCACCTACTTGCAAAAACTACTTGGTAAATTCAATTGAAAGTATAATCTTTGATTGTTAAGGCAAATTTGTACGTGAGCCTTGGAGTGAGTACTATAGGGAGATTAGTAGAAAGTATTATTTGTATTAGGCAGCTGCTCTATGCCTATCTAACATTAACATGAATTTTATTATATACCCCTTCCTCTGTGAAGGTGGGACATCCCTGGCTGATGAAGATTTATCTTCACACATCTCTTAGAAATGTAAAAATCTAATAGATATTTATGGTTGGTCTCTTTTTAATCTAAGAGGAGTAGAAACATCTGCGACAAATTATGGTTGAATAAGAATTTCAATTTGTCATACACATGAGCACAGGCAGTAAAAAAGATCTGTTGCTTGGAATAAGGTAGGATGTAAAGCCATTTGGCAGTGTTCACGTAGTACTCTATGGTATGTGACCATTGAAAGAATAATGATTGTATTTCATTACATATCACAAATTGGCTTCATTTATTAAAGGAGTAAATGCAACTTCTTATAAACACTGATAACTAAGACTCCAGCTAGCAGGATTTGGTTCATAGCCACTGCTTTTCATTTGACATCCTGAGCATATATCTTTCATGCTAATGGATGTGATGCTGCTAAGCAGCTACATCCAATCTTTCATCCCATGATCTGAGAAAAAGCTCATATGCAAGGTTGATGATAATTCTCAGTTAAAAAAATCATCTCACCACATTATACTATCATTAGTTCCACTATGATAGCTATTTCAGTGTAATAAGCATGTGGCTGCTTTCAAAACAAGACAAACAAACAGCAAGTGCTGCTTCAAATAATGCCTGAGAACACATCAAACCTTTTAATTCAACATGAAGTTACATAAGGTACATCCAACCTCTCAAGAATAGGAAGGCCAAGGTCTGTCAGCCCCATTATTAAAACACAGATTGCTTCCTTTCCGTAATAGGAATCTCACACATTCACTAGCGAAGCATAT
This sequence comes from Maylandia zebra, assembly GCF_041146795.1. Classification (NCBI taxonomy): domain Eukaryota; kingdom Metazoa; phylum Chordata; class Actinopteri; order Cichliformes; family Cichlidae; genus Maylandia; species Maylandia zebra. The sequence goes on along the minus strand of NC_135188.1, from coordinate 38,032,581 downwards.
AAATGTGTGTTAGGCTTGGCACTAGGTCAGAAAGAATTAGTTTCATTTGCATTATTCATCGACCTAGGAGTATGCATCTATCAAGGCTTGGGTGACTTGCTGTTTATAAATATTACCTGTTAAGATATACACACGGTATTTATTGAGGCAATTTGCTCTTGGAGCAGTTTGATTATTCACAACAGTGCATACACACCCCAGAATCTTGGCATACTGACAGCAACCAGATGAACTAATAATTGGTTGATTTCTGAACGGTTGGTGAAGTTTGTTGGAGGGAAAGAGCTGACTCAATTAAGAGACAGCCACCTCAGTCTTACTAGGACAACAACTAAACAGTGCTACGATGAATGGCACTCTGCCATTGAATAGACTGGTATGCTGTATCAAATGCAGCATACATGGTTAATCAATACAGTGCAGTTTACTTTCCAATAACCCCATCATTTAGGGTTGATTACTGTGATCAGGACTAATGAAGCAAACTAGAGTAACTCCATCCATATGAGGACAAAATGGATGGGTTATCAGCTGTGCGGTGCGACTCTTATTGTGGCTCTGAGGTTTACCGGTCTTTGTAGAGTTGGCCTAATGAATCAATACTACAGTATATAAAAAGATATTATATGGCTTCATCATTATTGGCATCATTACTGCAAAATGTACAGCACCAGAAAATCAGCCACTGCACGTGTTTAAACCATACAGTATTCTCCCACAGACTTTGAATATTTTTTTAAAATCAAGTGCATTTAGTCTATTTAAATGTTCCAGAGCGGTGTTCCAGATATAAAAAGGACACTTATGCAATTGATATCTCACTTTAAAAAGTTTCTAGACAAAGTAGCTGTAACTTTAATCTTTGCAGAGGCCAACCTCAAAACCTATGGTTTTATATTTAAAGACCTCCCCTACCCTTAATTACGTATAGGTGTCAGTATATAACAAGTGGTCTGACAGTGTTAGAATAGTTTTTGGATTTCTCCAATGGTAGCTGCATAGACAGAGAGCACCCTCACTAATTTCTGATAAACACACAGTCAATTTGTTCTATAAGCAGACCTGATATATGACTGCTCACTCAAGAAAATAGTTTAAGGGTTAATCCAAGCAGGCTTGGGTAAAGAGTTGTAGTATAATGTGATTTCTGCTGTAATCAACTGAAATGGAAAGGTACCTATATGTTGTTTTCCTTGTTTTACGGCCAACTCAAAGTGTTTCAGACAATAAGCAACAGCAATTTATTCTATGGATTATCAGTACACCTACTGACCAACTGAGTTCACATGCATGTGTTTGGACTGTGGGAAGAAAGCCACACAGGAACAACATCAACCTCCACACACAAATGAAGGCCCCAGCCAATGGGGATTCAAACTAGGAACATGATTGTTATGAGGAGACAGTACTAATCACTGCTCCACCATGCTGCTCAATTAATCTTTCCAAAGCCTTCAACCACCAAACAGTGTTTACATATTCAAATACGGTTGTATTAGATGTGGATTACCTACATTTCTACAATCTGTCCTCAAGTTTCTCTAAAATTAAGCAAAGCAAGAAAAATAAATACTGATGAACATCACTGAGGTGATAGCATGATGCCGACTAAGAGAGAATGCCATATAAACATATTTATTCATTAAATCTGCCATATTTTTGTAACCATGACAATAATAGAATAATGGAAGGAACATTATGTACTAATAATTTGAGAAATATCTATGGCCATCCACTACTTGTCTTACCTCATGTATTGCTGGGGATCCAAGTATATCCAGTGCCAACTGAGGTCATCTAGATATGCACTTATCATATTCTGGCTAAAAGTTATCTGTTAATTGTATTTCCCCTACAGTAAGTGCTGCCTGTGTACTCTGTGTGTAAGGCCTTGATTTTATAATAGAGAAGGACATGACCAGCTGGAGACACCATGGCTGACTGGTCATTCCTTTTATACTTTTAAAAAGTCTAGTTGAAGTCTGCCATGTGGACGCATGCAGAGTTGTGATTCGCGCCATGTTGCGTACTTGTGCAGTTAAAAAAAAACTGATAGGAATGCAGATGTCTGCAGGAATCATCAAGCTCACTTTCTGATGATGACATTTAGCAAACTTGCAAATGCATAGTTTAAGGGAGAGGGGTATGCACACACCATTTGATTGACTACTTTTGCTAAGACATTAACAGTATCACATTTGGAAGACTTATGCTTATGTTTCTTTTTAGTCACCATGTATTTATACACCACTTTGCAGTTAATAATAATTATTAATCTCTGGCTCGCTTCCACACCATGTCTTTTGCTATGTCTTCCTCACCTCACCCCCAGCCAGTCATGGCAGATGGCTGTCTTTAGCCTGGCTCTGCCAGAGGTTTCTTCCTGTTAAAAGGGAGTTTTTCCTTCCCACTGTTGCCAAGCGCTTGTTCAAAGGGGGCTGCTTGATTGTTGGGGTTTCTCTCTGTACTCGTAGGGTTTTACCTTACAATATAAAGCACCCTGAATCTTTGATTTGGCGCTATATAAATAAAATTGTATTGAACTGAAATGAAATGAATTGGATGTTTAACTATGATCTAAATGCCAGCGCTTACTACGAACTAAGCCTAAGCCGTATTCTAACTTTAACCCTAAGACAATGTCTTAAAATCGGAATGTGTTTGTGAAGGGATGTTAAAAAAAGTGCTTTTTCAAGCTGAGATTCCTCTGTGTGGCTGGTAAATAACCAGAGAACCTTTTTCTATATAGCTGACTGAACACATCTATTATTATAGCAATTAAACACCTTTGTTTTGCTGTCTGAAATGGTGTATGAAATGTTTCTTCTGAACCAGCAGTACATGCCAGAAAAAGTTTGAGAACCTTTGGATTAAAGTGACTTCTCAGCTATAAAGTTTGGCTGTTGCCTCTTTCAAGGACATTACACTCAAAATCCAACTTCTCTGTGGGGCTTTTAATTGTTTCCTCCTCAAACAGGTCTCAGCATCTGGAATGTTTGTTTCTTTTATCCTTTCCAAAACAGTCAGCTCCATACTGTACCGCAAGACAGATTGCATCAGAGTCTCCATATTAGCAGGAAGAACAATAGTGTATAGGGGAAGGTGGGATGGTAATGAGTTCCGGATCACCAACCACATAAACAATACCCTTAACAGATGGGCGCCAACAAGTACCAGCTGCAGAGGCAGTGGAGTGAGGAAGAGACTTGTCGTTTGAGAGGACTAAATAAAACCCACTTCTGCTGGGTTTGGTCTTGCAAGGGACAGTTTCAGCAGTGACATCCTTTGAGGGAAGCCAACCTGTGGCCGCTGACGCAGAGAGCCAGGTGGAAAGAGAGCGACTGCAGACAGTGTTGTGCCCCCGCGAGGATGGCAGCTCCACTTTGATCCAATGCATGATTCATCACGGTCTGACTTGACCAAGGACGGCCAAGGAGCTTCCATAGAAAAACTTTTCATCACATTTCAAAAAGTACAGACTCGGTATATATATATATATATAAATGCTAAAGCTGGAGGGCTTATCAGGGATTTCTTAGGGAGGTTTGTTTGAATATGTTAAAGAGGGTAATAAGGCATCACTGATACAGTTTTGTCAACATTATGAACCCCAGTATTGGCATCATTTTAAAAAGGAGTGGCACAGTATACAAGTGAGTGAGAAAAAAAAAAACATAATGCATTATTAAAGTGTGGTACCACAACCCCAAGTCTCTTTACTCTTTTGAAGGCATAGAACCTCATTATTCTTCAAATATTTTCCTTCGTTTCGTGTTTCCATAATGTCCGTTAGTGGAGTCTCTTGACCTCTTAAACAAGTTCTGAATGTCCTGTTTAGGGTGAGGTTCACATTTAGGGTTGTTACATATTTGGGAAAGCCTATAAAACATTTTTTTAAGGCAAAGTCCATGTAGCCATAATTTGAAAGGCGACATAGTTCCTAGTTTCTCATAATATGACTATTTAGCATGTGGCTAAAATGCAACCTAACCCCAAGTTATGAATATACCTTAACTCTAACAGTAATGTTGGCCATCACACAGAAAGAAATTAGTTTTGGTTGCATCATAAGGGACTGTGGAATATCAGTGACTTACATACATATTTAGTGACTTACAGTGATGACAAGCAAAACAACCATTACTGAGGCAACTTGGTTGAGTACCAATTAAAATGCTACTGGATTATTGGATGTCCAGTATAATGGCCAACAGTCAGCCATAAAGGAATGAAAAATGAGGGAATAACTTGGAGGAGGCTTGACACATGAGCTCAGTATGTCTCATAGGTGTTAAGCCATGGATGGGTGGCATGTTTATCGTAGACAGAATCTCACTCACATCTCATCACATACTGAAACTTGTTCACAACCCCCTGCCGTCACTTTTTCAAGCTGTGGGTACAGACGAAGGAGAAGCAGGGTTCTGCAGTGGATGCCATGCCACTGTGGCAAAATATTTTTTGGTGGTCTTGTCGCTGTTATGGGAAAGAAAGTACAGGAGAAGAATTGCATGTTGACCTCTATTGGGCAGCTGACATTGTGAAAAACATGTTTTACCACAAAGTATATCTTTTATAAGCTTAACTAAGAAGTTCTGAAATGGAAAAGTGAAAAATAAAAATTCAAAAGGCAAGTTTTGCCATTTGGTTTAATGTCTGGAGACGTGTGCCTCTGCCACTCTTCCTGTTTCATTATGTGAAGAGTTCAAGTTGTTTTCTTTCTATTTGTCTCTAGTTGCCCATTATGCTGGAATCAGTAAATGTCTAGTGTCAACATTTTCAGCCAACAACAAACTCAAAGAGTTCTTGATTTATTTGACAATTTCAAGAGATAAACAACAAACACAGGGTGGAAAAAAAGTCTACAATCAGTGACGGAACTATGTATTTGTGTGCAAGCGTTTGTGAGTTACCCTAAAGATTACAAAATTGATTCACTTGTTTTCTCAAAGCAAAAGAAATGCCTTTTCAGATGAATCCAAGTGAAAAACCTGCTCTGTCAAACCTTTTGTCACCGCTATGAGTCATTTAGTATCATTGGATGTAGTCTCTGCTGTATCTGCTTCATTGTGTTCCATTATCTCAACCCTCCTGGTGACCTTCAGACAAGGTGAGTGCAACATTTGGACTTGATCGTGAGGCTTTACGTAATTATTCCTATCCATTTTGTGAGTGATTGAAAATGCATTTGGCTGATATATACTTTTTAGGTATGACATAAACAGCCAGCAGCATAAACAGAAAAAAGTGCCAGACACACAGATTGCAAAAGTCCCTCTGATTAGGGTGGCAGATTAGTTTCAATAAACCATCATTAAAAATAATACCCACTGGCTTTCAAACGCTTCGAAGAAAAAGCCTGTGCAGCAAACATAAACGGCAGGGGTATAGCCTTGTGTTGATACGTTGCTCGTTTTTAATCTGTGCCTATGCCCACCTGCACGATGAAGCATTTGGACAGAGACAAACACACACTATGAAATACTTAAGTGTGTCTTTGCGTTATATTTGTGTTTTTGTGTGCATATGTGTTTGCTTGGAGCACTGTGGAGTATTGTTGCTAGGTGTGACTTGGCAGTTTTCAGCCTCAGCCCCCTGGACATGAAGCACACAACTCTTGTCACTTGGGTGAGGTTATTATATGCACAAACTGAGTTTGTAAGAAAAGCTTTTTATACATAAATAATGCCACAGTTGTGTATGGACATACTGTATTAGATATGACCCATTTGTCTACTCCTTGATCTGTTTGACGTCAGAGAGAAGATGCTGTTCCCAAAAAAACACGACATTTGATGCAGTGTTTAAAGAGGCGAACCACAAGTTCAAAGTAACACATCTGTTGTCGTGTCCTGATCATTGAACTTGAATGGCTCACCTATGATTTCAAAGGCAATGGGCGTATTTTCAATTTTAACAGTGACTTCTAAAACATGCAACTTTAGAAAACACCAGCAAATAGAAAAATGCTGCAAAAAGCACACAAAAGACAACAGAAACAGAGAAATCCTTATTGTCTCAGTTGTGTTTTATTCAACTTCCGTTGTGATAGTGTGCTTTTGCAGAGTTTTTCTAGTTCCTGGTATTTTCTTAATTTGCGGCGCATTTAACCTCTCAGGCACACCGTACATTTCAATCTGATAATTAAAAAAAAAAAACATTAGGGGGTGTCTTCAGAAGCTTTGCACATTTAAAGGCAGTTCCAACTAGAACCAATTTCTGTTTGGAGAAGTAAAGACAATCAAATACAATCAAATGAAAGTTGGGTTAAAGGCCTTAAAGGGAAGAGAGCTAAAACAGCTTGTTTAGGACACAGAACTGACTGCTGGATAAAAGGTCCAGTAATTGGTTTTATTTTGTTATTTTTTTTTTGAAAAGAGACAAGCAAATCTTCTCTATTAGCGTTGAAGAATCACTGTATTATTACCGCTTTACTTGAATTCTAGTTTTAGAGTGGTACATTTTCCTTATATAAGCTGTAACAGACAAAACCAGCATTGGTGCTGCCATTAATATCTCAGCTATAAAAAAAAATGTGTATTTACACAATTATATATATTTCACTTTTACATGCAATAAATTTTCCCTATAACATAAGCATATTCAGAAATGAAGAGCATAGCTTAATTTCAGAACAACGTTAGTTGTGCATACATTTAAAAAGAAGTACACTCCTACAACTGTTTACGGGGTGATTTTTTTGTTCCCCCATCACTGCACATTTTAATAACCATGGTTCTTTGGTAAAGATCAAGCTGAGCTGGGAAAATAAAAATAAATATGTAATTAGGATTGAATTAAGCCAAAACACATGCTTGTTCCCAGCAGGAAGCTACGGTGGCCCCTAGAGACAAAGCACGTACAAACTCCAAAACACGTACAAAATACAAAACACGTGCAAAATCCAAAACACATGCAAGCTCCAAAACACTTACAAAATAAAAAACACATGCAAAAGACAAAACACGTACAAAATACAAAAAACATGCAAAATCCAAAACACGTACAAAATACAAAACACGTGCAAACTCCAAAGCACTTACAAAATCCAAAACACGTGCAAACTCCAAAACACTTACAAAATAAAAAACACATGCAAAAGACAAAACACGTACAAAATACAAAACACGTGCAAACTCCAAAGCACTTACAAAATACAAAACACGTGCAAACTCCAAAACACGTACAAAATACAAAACACATGCAAACTCCAAAACACGTACAAAATACAAAACACATGCAAAATACAAAACACGTACAAAATACAAAACACGTACAATATACAAAACACGTGCAAAATAGAAAACACGTGCAAACTCCAAAACACTTACAAAATACAAAACACATGCAAAATACAAAACACGTACAAAATACAAAACACGTGCAAAATACAAAACGCGTGCAAAATACAAAACACGTACAAAATACAAAACACGTGCAAACTCCAAAACACATGCAAAATACAAAACACATGCAAAATACAAAACACGTGTAAAATACAAAACACATGCAAAATACAAAACACGTGCAAAATACAAAACACGCGCAAACCCCAAAACACATGCAAAATCCAAAACACAACGGAAGTGCTCCAGGACGCTAGGGGCAGTGTTGAGCTTTTGTTACCTAGTAACTACACAAGCCAGGAAGAACCAATGACCGGATTTGGGGTCTGCAGCCTTAAAGGCCGCATTTTAAGGCCGATTATGTCACAGCGACACGACAAAGACTGTCCCAATTCAAAGGCTGCTCGAAATGCGGCCCTCAAATGCGTCCTTAATTTCCCTGAATTTTAAGGATGGGTCTGTGTAGCCTTCATGGCCCAACATATCCCAGACTTCATAGCGCGGCGGTGGTTTGGATAATTTTGCCGAAAAAAAACGGCGGAAGCGGAGCGGACGAAGAGTAAACTTCCAGAAGTAAGTACTGAATATTATGTCACTTATTTATGCGCAAATGTTTTTATAATGAAGAACATTAAAACATTACTGTTGGCAACATGTCGGGAAAGTTATGTGACATTAGCGACGTTTGTACTAACTTGGTTTTAAAGCCTTCACTTCAAAATATTCGCCGTTCAATAGCTGACTTTAATCTTACAGAGAATGTGATGATTTTATGCGTAATTAAAGTCAGTCATGTCAGTCAGCTGACGGTTCACTCCTTAAGCTGAAAGAAAGATGCTTTAATCACAGGAGTCACACATGTGTCCACTGTACCATCTGGGAACTCTTCTTGTTTAGCACTCGTAATGACACAAACACTAAATCCTCCTTCTCTGGTGCTGTTTTGTAGCAGTGTGTACACCTGAGACTGTCACCTGTCTGTCTGTCCTGCACTCTCTCTCTGTTTCTTTCTCTCTGATTGTGGAATAAAAGTATGAACATGTATTTATAAGTCACACTTGTGTTTGAATCCTGCAGCTTATCACACATTTGATTTCTATGTGTGACACCTGCAAGTGTCCAGAGTGAGGACAGACTGAGGGACCCACTGCATTACATCATCTGTGAGGCTTTGCACCCCTGATGATCCACCAGGACAATCTCAGCAGTATGTGAGGAAGAGGAGGAGGAAGAGCCAGCAGCAGCTGACAGATGGAGAGAATAGACAGACTGTTCCCTGTTTGTGAAGGACTGCTAGAAAAGTTTAACATAACTAATTGTCTGTCCTGAATCAGTCTTATTAGGTAATGTTCAAATAATTTTATCATTCCAGTGTTTCCAGTGTGGGAGAAAGTACTCAGGGCCTTCAAGTTACGCACTATGAAAGGCAGCAACAAGTTTAATGTTCAGAAACCTAAAGTCTGTATCAGCAGCAGAATGGAACTAAAAATAAATGTTTGTTTCAGTTCTATGAAGCTTTGAGTATTTTGGATCAGTAGCACTGCTGTGTTTGTTGCATCATATTGCTATAATTGTTTATATGCTTTATATATTCTGAGGTAAGTTGATCTATAGTGTTACATCATATTCTATAAGGATGTTATGTGTTTGTATACTTTCTGCCCAGTTTGACCCATTTAGCAGACGTCAGCCTGTTTAAAGCTCTGATATCTATTCTGTATGACTTAAAGCAGTTATGACATGGTCTGATTTTCTCACCCAATAAAGGAATATTTAATACATCAGTCTACTCTTCATTTTATCAGAAACATATATATACTATTATATATTGTACATATATTTATTAGTTTCAGATGTAGCCATTCTTGTATTTTGCTTGTTTACATTATTGTATTTTGCACAACTCTGTTGCTTGTGAAGCTCGCACACAAGAATTTCACTCACATGTGCTGTACCAATGTACCTGCACATGTGATGTGACAATAAAAGTGATTTGATTTGAAACAGCTCACAGCTTGTACATTTTCTTTTTACACATGTCTGTAAGCATTTGAGCCAAATTTAGTAATGCCAACATACTGAAGGAACAACATTTGTCTCTTATATATGATACACCTATATATGCACTGTCAATATACATTTTGAACCAGCTGCAGATGTCAGAGTAACAACTGACTGACCCCCACATAAAGTGCGTTACAGTAGTCCACAGGGGAAGAAATAAAAGCATGGATCACGGTTTCAAAGTGCTGCCTAGAAAGAAACGATTTCACTCTTGCCAGTCGCCTTAAATGATAAAAATGGACTGGTCCAACTTAAAACCAAGGGCAGTAACAACAGGTTTAAAATAAACCTCCAGGGGTTCCAAATGAAAAGAAGAGGACTCACAGGGGCCACTGGGTCCAAACACCAACAAATCTGTTTTCTTTTCATTCAAATTTAAAAAGTTTAGAGCCAACCAAGCTTTAATGTCATCTAGGCATGTCAAGAGAGGTTTTATTCAGATGCCATCCTTCGGCTTCAGTGGCAAATAAATTTGGCAGTCATTCCTATATACTTGTCTTTGAGTGAAGATTTAAGGTGGTAAGACATGTAAATAACTGCAACTTGAATCTGTACTGAAGCTCAGTATTTGACAAAGAGTTCATGTTCACTGCTGTAATACCTAATAATGACTAATATAATAACCATAATATTGGCCATATTATATTTACATTACCAAAGTGATATGACTTTAGTCTCATGAACAACATTAGCTAATTGTTATTTACTAGCTAATCTTAAATGACTGTTCAGTACAGAAATGAAGCCCAAAAATCATGTTTTACTGTCCTGTGGTCTCAGCCTCAGATACTTATCAAATCACACAAAGCTCTTGTAGAAACAAACAAACAAATGAAAAAAAATATGTCTTCATTTCTGTCAAAAAAAGTTGTATGACACGTTTCCAGCTGTTAGTATCATAGTTGCTAGGCAACCTGGGAAGCGCAACGGAGACTAGAGCCCATGTGTTTGCAACAAACTTGCCGTTTATTTTACAAATCGAGCTCAACACTGCCCCTAGCGTCCTGGAGCACTTCCGTTGTGATTTGGAGTTTGCATGTGTTTTGAATTTTGTACGTGTTTTGGATTTTGCACGTGTTTTGGATTTTGCATGTGTTTTGTATTTTGTACGTGTTTTGTATTTTGTACGTGTTTTGTATTTTGCATGTGTTTTGAATTTTGTACGTGTTTTGGATTTTGCACGTGTTTTGGAGTTTGCACGTGTTTTGAATTTTGTATGTGTTTTGGATTTTGCATGTGTTTTGGATTTTGTATGTGTTTTGGAGTTTGCATGTGTTTTGAATTTTGTACATGTTTTGGATTTTGCACGTGTTTTGTATTTTGTACGTGTTTTTGATTTTGCATGTGTTTTGGATTTTGTACGTGTTTTGGATTTTGTACGTGTTTTGGAGTTTGCACGTGTTTTGGAGTTTGCACGTGTTTTGGATTTTGCACGTGTTTTGGATTTTGTACGTGTTTTGGATTTTGTATGTGTTTTGGAGCTTGTACGTGTTTTGGATTTTGTACGTGTTTTGGATTTCGCATGTGTTTTGGAGTTTGCATGTGTTTTGGATTTTGTATGTGTTGAGGAGTTTGTGCGTGCTATTTGGAATTTGTAAGTGTTTTGGAGTTTATACATGCTTTGTCTCTAGGGGCCACCGTAGGAAGCGAATGCTGGACACATTCACAATCTCGCACCTGCAAGTCAAAGAACACCTACGGACTTTGGCTGGTGTATAGCATAAATGTAGAAGTAGGTGTGCATTTGTGTGCGAGGATGTGAGAGCGTGTTGTTAGTGCCAGCATGGATTCAAACTGCCACAGCTCCAACATGCTGGAACAGATCACTGCCTAATGTTAATAATTCAAAGTAGAATTTAATTAAAGTTAATTATTTAAGGTGGTAAGAAATGTGTACCAGCATACGTTGTAGATCCTATATTTAAGTCATCTGTCAGTGCTTTGCTTTTTCTATAAAAACCTAGTATAGATCAAGCGGAAATACACTCAACAAAAATATAAACGCAACACCTTTGTTACTGCTCCCATTCCCCATGGGATGGACGTAGAGACCTAAAATTCATTCCAGATACACAATATAACCATCCCTCCCAAACAGTGGTCACAAATCAGTCCAAATGTGTGGTAGTGGGCACATCTGCTATATTGAGATAATCCATCCCACCTCACAGGTGTGCCACATCAGGATGCTGATCTGACATCATGAGTAGTGCACAGGTGTACCTCAGACTGCCCACAACAAAAGGCCACCCTGGAATGTGCAGTTTTGTCTCACAGCAAAATGCCACAGATGCCACAAGCAATGAGGGAGCGTGCAATTGGCATGCTGACAGCAGGAATGTCAACCAGATCTGTTGCCCGTGCATTGAATGTTCATTTCTCAACCATAAGCCGTCTCCACAGGCGTTTCAGAGAATATGGCAGCACATCCAACCGGCCTCACAACCGCAGACCTCGTGTAACCACACCAGCCCAGGACCTCCACATCCAGCAGGTTCACCTCCAAGATCGTCTGAGACCAGCCACCCAGACAGCTGCTGGAACAATTGGTTTGCACAACCAAACAATTTCTGCACAAACTGTCAGAAACCGTCTCAGGGACGCTCAACTGCATGCCCGTCGTCCTCATCGGGGTCTTGACCTGACTCCAGCTCGTCGCCGTAACAGACTTGTGTGGGCAAATGCTCACATTCGATGGCGTCTGGCACGTTGGAGAGGTGTGCGCTTCACGGATGAATCATGGTTCACATTGTTCAGGGCAGATGGCAGCTGAGAATGTCCCAGTTCTTGCATGGCCAGCATACTCACCGGACATGTCACCCATTGAGCAGGTTCGGGATGTGCTTGACCGGCGTATACGACAGCGTGTACCAGTTCCCACGAATATCCAACAACCTCGCACAGCCATTGAAGTGGAGCGGACCAACATTCCACAGGCCACAATTGACAATCTGATAGACTCCATGCGACGATGTGTTGCACTGCATGAGGCAAATGGTGGTCACACCAGATACTGACCGGTTCTGGGTCCCCAGACCTCCAATAGCGCAAAAAACTGCACATTCCAGGGTGGCCTTTTGTTGTGGGCAGTCTGAGGTACACCTGTGCACTACTCATGATGTCAGATCAGCATCCTGATGTGGCACACCTGTGAGGTGGGATGGATTATCTCAATATAGCAGATGTGCCCACTACCACACATTTGGACTGATTTGTGACCACTGTTTGGGAGGGATGGTTATATTGTGTATCTGGAATGAATTTTAGGTCTCTACGTCCATCCCATGGGGAATGGGAGCAGTAACAAAGGTGTTGCGTTTATATTTTTGTTGAGTGTAGAATGCTCAGTTTTCCCGTGAAGCATCATACATAGGCACACAGGGGGTGAAATACCAATGTAAGCTTGAAAGTGAATGTGTTGCCGTTATGCATTACAGCCGTCTTGTGCTGATGGCCACAGAGCTCCTACATACTCTCTAAATGGAGTCCTGCCAACTACCTCTCAATGTCAAACTCGCTTTACAGCTACAACATGGTATGAATATTTTAAGATTAGCGATGAATATTTTTTCCAGGGAAAAATATATGCCAATTTTGACATAGTTCAACATTTCTGTCACCTCGCCATTGCTGTTCCAATATGAACTCTGTCTGTGGAGATTTGCGCCACACACAAGTGTGGGCTTACCTTTGATTTAGCGGTCAGGGCAGCCCGGTCATTTCACCTGAGCCGAGGTTATAATCCGGCTTTGAGTGAATTAAGGTGTGGACAAGACGCACAAATTGAGCTTACCTGTGTACGCTTGGTGTGCTTGGTAAAGAGTTTCTGCCAATCTCTGTGATGCAATGCTGTCGGAGTACAACAAACTGGTGACTGGTGGGTGATGGTTCAGTGTTACGAACATGAAATTCTTTTACCCGAATAATAAGCACAAAAGTAGGACATCCAGAGTTTTCAAAGTGAGATCTGTAGGCACAGCTGCTCAAGAAAGTTAAAGCAGCCATATTTCATTTCTTACAATATAAAACAGGACAGAACAAGACCAGAGAAGCACTTCTCCTCAGTTATAATTCTTCTGCTTTACTTTCCCAACAACAAGTACAGCCACTGTCAAGAAATTCCACCTTTAAAACTGCTGTAAGCTTCTTTACCACTCTGTGAAAAGACACAATGTACGCACTAACAAAAAGTGTGCACATTTTTGTTGTGTGGACCTCAGACACCCAGGCCTAAATTGGCACTCAAAAACTTGACAGCCCGTGATATAAATGTTCCTCACATTAAGAAACCTGCAAACATCGGAAGAAATGGTAAATTATGTATTAGTGGCAACTTGTGTCCGGAGTGCTTGTTAGCTTCAGATGACACTTGATTTTTAAATCGCTGGAAGCTTGTGTCCAAGCAGATTATTTTCCAAACCCAGAACAGTGAATAATGCCCTCGCCAGAGTCTACATGAAACTCACTACATTATCCATGTGTCTCCTAGAGAGCAGTTATGTTAAATTATTACCATTTAATTGACTATTTTCTCAATACACTTCTACATCCAATTTCAGCTTCAATAACAGTAATTTACTTTGTCATTCTCTATTTTGTTACTGTGTTTTTAAAGCGCAAAAAGAAACTGTTAATGTAAAAAGTTGTAACAACCTATATAAAGTTTATTTTTTGTTTTACTTTGAAAGGGGCTTGCTAGAAGAACACTTATCAACCCTTATATGAATACAGACTTAAAACCTGTTATCTATCTATCTATCTATCTACCCCCCCCCCCCCCCCCTCTCTCTCTCTCTCTCTCTCTCGCTTATGGACAATAAGACTGAGGTGATTTCAATTAGAAAATAACTAGGGTGGGAAAAGAACAAAGGCAACTGACGTGTGTGAGGGCTTGTTAACCTAAACTGACACTTGATTTGGCTTAGCTTCATGGTTAACCTTCTAGGAGCTATGACTTGTCTTCTGATGCATTATAGCCTATTTTCCACATTTCTATATCTTTACAACAGCAATTAAATGCCACTCTGTAGTATGTGTTTACAGCACCCCTGCACAGCCATTTAAAATGGACTATGTATTGATTTTTATTTTTGTTTTTTACCCAGCTATTGTGTATCATGGAACAATCAGCTTTATTTAACCGAGGGGAAAAATGGGTAAATTGTTGGCAAAGCAATAAAGGAAGCCTAAAGAAAGGGATCGTAATGCACTGCATTGTGTGAGACATGGGCAGACTGTTCTAAAAGTGATTATTATGCTTCTTGCCTTGGATGAGTGCTATGAGTGCTATTCACTTCAAACCCATGGCGCTGTTTTAAAATGCTCCTACTGTTACTTACTTTCAGCTGAGCTCTGAATGTTCCCACACCTCTGAATACACAAGTCTTGTCATCCCAAAGGGACCACTGAATAGCTTTTGAATAGCTGCAGCTATTCCATTTTTTTAAATCCTCAGCTCATCATTGGGGGATATTTATAGACAGACCAAATTGTATGTGTTAGAGTACAAGGCATTCACAAGCAGGGCTTAATTTCAGCAGTAGTTGCATTCAAATGATCAAATCTCTGACGTCCTGGTAATGCTACATTTATAGTACATAGACATATAAATATATAATAATATAAACAAACAGATGCAACTAGTTCATTTCACTGATGAGCAGAATTTACCAAGACTGGTGAAATTTTTTTCAGGGAGGCTGAAAAAGAGTGAATATGTTTGTGATATAAGGGTAAATGCCTCTTTTTGGAACTGTGTGTGGTCCTGAGGACTGAGACTCAGGTGGAGTGAAGGGTATATCCAAAGTAGCTTTATTGTGAACTATTCTTCCATATAAACCTGCAATCTGTGTATAACCGCTGACATCCGTGTTGTGCAGAAGTACAGAACATGTTATTGACTGTCAGATAATAAACTGTATTAATGAAGATACTGTTAGTGTGTCATGCGCTGACATGCCCACATCACTCGTGTTCTTCCTGCAGTGTATGAAAGTGAACTGGAGATATGCACCTGGTGTTTCTGAATTTATGGACATATGGACTAAAATTTTGTTTATTTTAATTTTGCCAAAGTGTGCCAAAACTTTTGGCACTGTACTGTATACTGTAGCTTTGAGCTATCCAACTGTGTCAGTTATGTGCTTGTTTTGCTAACAACTAACCTCTCATTCCTTTCCAATAAACACAATCTAGTAGAGATGGAGAGACTAGCTAACAATAATTTGCAGTAAATTGCCTGCCCCATACCTTCTGTGCATTATCATTTGATGGAGCAGACCGCTTGCACCCATTGCCACAGACTCACTTAGACTTATTGCAACATATTGGCAATCTGTCTGCCGTTTATAAAGTAGATAGTGATTAACTGAAGAGATTTGCCAACCTGTTTGAGAGTGACTGCAGTCGATCTGAATCAGACTTAGATTAACTCCCACCAGCTGACCTGGCCAGTATTGTTATTAAGGCAGCTTTATTTATCCTTGAAGCCAGATGACACACAGCAATTAGAGGTCATCCAGGTAGTTCGGTCTTTAAGACATTCTTCTAATTATCTAACTACCTGCTTATAACTTCAAACAAAACTGGGGTTATTTTATTTAGCCCTAAAAATCTTAAATTATGTCTAACTAGATACTAACTCTGGATGGCACTACCTTGTCCTCCATTAATACTGTAGGCCTTCCTGGAAAGACTTGTTTCCAAATCCTGCATCGAGAGCATTTTTTTTTTTTTTATCCAAGATGGCGCCGAGTATGGCAGCCTCGTCGCAAGCTCCCCCAAGCAACAGCTTTTTTCTGTGTTTAATTTTACTTTTCCTTCATTTTTTCGCGAGTAGCACATGTCTCCTTGTGTACGACCGACAAACCCTAACCCTAAAAAAAAAAAAAAAAAAAAATGACAAAGGATGAACTGAAGCTCTGCCATCACGTAATGTCGCATACTGCTGTTTCTGATGTCATTTAGAAAAAAAAAAAAAAAAAAAAAAAAAGACGGTCTTTCTTATAACTTTCCGGAGTTCAAGTTTTGCAACACGGACGCTCCGTTTGCAGACCCCCCATTCATCTCACCTGAGACACCTTTGTTCTCTGGCCCTGGAGGCCGCAAACGCCGACGCAGAGGGAGAAGATCTGGCGTTCTGGTTCGACTGAGACGGCGCACTAACAGACCACCGTTACCCAGTTTATTACTGGCTAATGTGCAGTCTCTGGAGAACAAGCTGTGCGAGCTTCGGGCACGGATCTCATTCCAGCGAGAGATGCGGGACTGCTGCGTGATCTGCCTCACAGAAACCTGGCTATCGGACAAGGTACCGGACTCCGCAATACAATTACCGGGGTTCTCCGTGCATCGCGCGGACAGGTCACAGGATCTTACTGGGAAAAGCAGAGGCGGTGGTGTGTGTTTCATGATCAACAACAGCTGGTGTGATTATGCGAACGTGCACCCGGTCAAATCCTTCTGCTCACTGGACCTGGAGTACCTGATGATTAAGTGCCGGCCATTCTGGCTACTGAGGGAATTTACAGCAGTGATTATTACGGCTGTTTATATTCCCCCACAAGCCGACACTGACCAAGCACTCAGGGAACTGTACAGCGCGATCAGCAGCGAGGAAACCGCACACCCAGAGGCAGCGTTTATCACAGCCGGAGACTTTAATAAGGGAAACCTGAAGAAAGTCTCACCCAAACTCCACCAACACATCCATTTTAACACCCGTGGAGATCGGCTACTCGACCACTGCTACACCTCTTTCCGGGATGCGTACAAAGCCCTCCCCCGCGCCCCATTCGGCCAATCAGATTACCGCTCCACCCTGCTCCTGCCCGCCTACAGGCAGAAGCTGAAACAGGAAGCTCCAACCCGGAGGGCGGTGCACTGTTGGACGGACCAATCGGAGTCTGCGCTGCGGGACTGTTTTGATCACGCGGACTGGGAAATGTTTCACGTGGCTGCTAGGGACATTGACGAGTACACAGACTCAGTCTGCGGATTTATCAGGAAATGCGTGGAAGATGTCGTCCCATCCAGAACAGTTAAATCCTTCCCAAATCAAAAACCCTGGATTAACGGAGATGTTCGCGCGGCACGGAGCACCGCCTTTGCCTCCGCGAACACATCGGACTACAAACACGCACATTACCAACTCCGGAAGACGATCAAAGCAGCCAAACGTGAGTACAGGGACAGGGTGGAGCAACAGTTTGACAACCCTCGGAGTATGTGGCAGGGACTAAACACGATCGCAGACTTTAGAGGGAAAACCAGCACACCGCAGACCACGGGCTCTCTGTGTGAGGATCTAAACGTATTCTACGCTAGATTCGACACAGCGAACACCATGAGACCGGACAGTGTGCGCACCGCGGATGATGTCAGTGCGCACACTGTGTCTCAGGAGGATGTGTGGAGGTGCTTCGGGAAGGTGAACGCACGCAAAGCTACTGGTCCGGACGGGATTCCCGGCCGCGTCCTCAAGTCATGTGCGGCTCAGCTGGCTGGAGTGTTCACGCACATCTTCAACCTTTCCCTCTCTCTGTCTGTAGTCCCAGCCTGCTTCAAAATGGCCACCATCGTCCCTGTACCCAAATCCTCCACCATCTCCTCATTGAACGACTGGCGACCTGTAGCCCTGACCCCCATCGTAAGCAAATGCTTCGAGAAGCTGGTCAGGGACTTCATCTGCTCTGCACTACCGGACTCACTGGACCCTCTACAGTTCGCATACCGCCACAACAGGTCCACTGATGATGCCATAGCCCTGACACTACACACTGCCCTGTCACACCTGGAGAAGAGAGACACGTATGTGAGAATGCTGTTTGTAGATTACAGCTCAGCATTCAATACCATCGTTCCCTCGAAGCTGGACAGGAAACTGCAGGATCTAGGACTGAGCAGCTCCCTCTGCAGCTGGATCCTTAGCTTCCTGTCTGACAGACGCCAAGTGGTCAGACTGGGCAGCATCACCTCATCCCCCATCACACTGAACACTGGTGCTCCACAGGGGTGTGTACTGAGCCCTCTCCTATACTCACTCTACACCTACGACTGCACAGCCACTAACAACTCCAACATCATTGTGAAGTTTGCGGACGACACTACAGTGGTGGGTCTTATCACCAATGGTGATGAGACGGCTTACAGGGAGGAGGTCAGCGCCCTGACCCACTGGTGTCAAGACAACCATCTCACCCTCAACGTCGCAAAGACAAAGGAGTTGATAGTGGACTTCCGGAGGTGCAGAGAAGTACACACCCCCATCACCATCAACGGCGCTGCTGTGGAGAGAGTGAGCAGCTTCCAGTTCCTTGGCGTACACCTGGCTGAGGATCTTACGTGGTCAGTACACACAAACAAAACAGTGAAGAAGGCGCAGCAGCGCCTCTTCTTTCTCAGGAGACTGAAAAGATTCGGCATGAGCCCCCGCATCCTCAGGACCTTCTATCACTGTGCCATTGAGAGCATCCTCACTGGATGCATCACCACCTGGTATGGCAACAGCACCGCCTACAACCGCAAAGCTCTCCAGCGAGTAGTGCGGTGCTCTGAACGGATAATTGGAGGTGAGCTTCCCTCCCTCCAAGACATCTACAGGAAGCGGTGCCTGAGGAAAGCGGGGAGGATCATCAAGGACTCCAGTCACCCCAGCCATAAACTGTTCAGACTACTTCCATCAGGAAGGAGGTTCTGCAGCATCCGGTCCCGTACCAGCAGACTGAGAGACAGCTTCTTCCACCAGGCCATCAGACTGCTGAACACTTCATAGACACCTCAGCTTCACTACTGGAACTTTAACATTATGCACTCCATACTGTACAGTAACGCCACTGTTTTGCACATGTCTCAACTCTGTATATTTTTATATATTTTATTTATTGTTTACTCTATTTAATTTGTAAAATATGTGTACACACACACACACAGACACACACACACACACACACACGTAGAAAAATATTTAGTATACACATCCAGAAATGCATATACTATTATATATTGTACATATATTTATTAGTTTCAGATGTAGCCATTCTTGTATTTTGCTTGTTTACGTTATTGTATTTTGCACAACTCTGTTGCTTGTGAAGCTCGCACACAAGAATTTCACTCACATGTGCTGTACCAATGTACCTGCACATGTGATGTGACAATAAAAGTGATTTGATTTGATTTGATTTGAGTACTGACATGGAATAGAAAGAGAATGTGTAGTTCTCCCATATTGGCTCCTCTTTACTGTCTCCCTGTTAAATCTAGAATCTAATTTAAAATCCTTCTCTTCACATACAAGGTCTTGAATAATCAGCCCCCATGTTATCTTACACAGACATAACAGTACCATATCACTCCAATAGAGCACTTTGCTCTCAGACTGATGGTTTATTTGTGGTTCCTTGGATATTAAGAGTAGAATGGGAGGCAGAGCTTTCAGCTTTTAGGCCCTTCTTCTGTGGAACCACTTAGGGTGTCTGTCTCCTTTGAGATTAAGCTTAAAACCTTCCTTCGGTAAAGGTTATAGTTAGGGCTGGATCAGGTGACCCTGAACCCATCCCTTAGTTATGCTACAATTGGCCTAGGCTGCTGGGAGTGTCCAATTAATGGACTAAGTGTTTCTTTTACACTTATCTTTTTTTCATCCTCTATGTAATGATACACCACTTTGCATTTAATCATTAGTAATGCCATCCATCATCCATCAATCCATTTTCTTCCGCTTATCCAGGGCGGCAGCACCAGCCTAAGCAGAGAAGCCCAGACCTCCCTTTCCCCGGCCACCTCCTCCAACTTGTGAACAACAGCCGAGAGCCTCCTCTCAGTGGGACATACCCGGAACACCTCACACAGGAGGCATCCTGGTCAGATGTGAAGGAGTGGTGGGTCTACTCTGAGCCCCCTCCTAAACGCCTCACCCAATCTCTAAGTGAGAGGCCACTGACCTTTTGGATAAAGCTCATCAGTAATCTTTTTACCGATATTAGTAATCTCTGACTCTCTTCCATAGTGTGTCTTTTGTCCCGTTGTCCTCCAACTGGTTGCAACAGATGGGTGCCCCTTCCTGAGCCTGATTCTGCCAGAGATTTCTTCCAGTTAAAAGTGAGTTTTTCCTTCATACTTTAGCTAAGTGCTTACTCATGATTGTTGGGGTTTTCTTTGCATTATTGTAGGCTGTTTACCTTACGATATAACTTAAGGTCACCGTTGTTGTGATTTGGTGGTATATATATATATAAACAAAAATGAATTGAATTGAACTCTGTAGTTGCTTTGCAGCCAATAGTGGTAACCCATGTTCAACCTCTGAGTGACCAGATGTTTACTGCAATGACTTGCAATTGGTCCGAGACTGCAAAAGTTCCGTAAAATCATTTATTAACCAGCACTTTTTCTTTTTTCCTGGTTGCACGGAGGTTGCTGTGTACACCTTGAAGGAGGTTACCTTTTGGTCCTCTAGTAGTGTGCCTGAAGTTGGAGCTCTTTCTAATAACTGCTTAGCTGAACCACCAACATGAAGGACAGGATCTTTGATTGTTTATAACACTTTTGCTAGTCTTCATCAGTTGTCAGTGTTGGGGTCAGATAACGTCACTTGTCTCCTTTTAAGGAAAGGACAGTGTTCACTTCAGGGAGTGATACTTGCAGTGGTGTGAAATTGGTACGCAGTATCAAAACCATTCAGGGATTTTCCCCGGACAATTTGATGAATACTAATTTGGACAACATACTGTAGATGATACTACAGTGATGGCATGCTTGAATTGTAGCTGCAGGCAATGCCACTTCTTATTTATTTTTCAATTAAAAATGACATTCAGAATGACGTCCTCGCTTGTACTCTGATATACTTTGGCTTCGTGACAGATTCAACAAGGTACGGTACCCCTGACAATAACAACAACCTTCCCCCTGTGTCTCCTCAATTCCAAATTTGGGAAAGCTGCCAAAGCACAACAGCCACAACCCTAGTAGATCAGATAATTCTGGGCTCACTCGCTTAAGTCCTGCCATCAAAAGTGCATCACTATCACCTTTACACATCAACTCATGATACAATGCAATGCTTACACACGTTGTCTGACATCTAGTTAAGTCATGAAAGATGCATATCAACTCAATTTGGTATAGACTCTTCTCGTAATTAGGCATAATTTAATTGTGCCCACAATCCCCACTTCCCTTGCTTCCTCTGTACTCTCATTTTTTCAAAACCCAGTGGAAATCAAGTGGGCGTCGCCTGCGGAATGTGTAATTTCTCTGAATATGTATTCCCCAGATGAGCTTCATTTTTTGGGAGGATTGCAGAGAAGACATAAAGCGTCATAAATGAGGAGCGCATGCTGTGAGTGAGAGCGTGTTGCAAGTTTGTTGGCTGCAGGCGTGTGTCTGACCTGCAAATGAACTTGTACAACAACTTGGCAATATCATGCCATCAATTTGATACCTTGACTAATTGCTGCATCTAGCTGCTATATTAAGTAATCTCCATTTTACCTTAAATTAAATTGAACAAAAAGTTGTATTATAAAAAATTCAAATAGCTTAAAGGAATGTGAGATTTCCGCAGAGCAGGTTTGCCTTTAACTCAGCTCCTGCAAAATTTCTACTTTTAAATGCTATGTGTTAAGATTTTCATGCAATAAAATCTTTTTAGGGGGGGCTTTTTAAAAGCTTTATATGCTATAAAGTTGAAAAGATAAACTATGATAGTCATCATTAACAGTGACAATAATAAAAAATAACAATAATAATAATATTAATAATAATAACACAATTGGGGTTCTTGTCTCTTCTTTTCACATTCCACACATATCTGTACCCTGCAAAACCCATTGTCTACAGTACTGTGCAGACGTTTTGAGCCACCCCTTTCTTTATATTTTGCTTCTAAAGAACCAGTGGTCTGAACAATAGTTCTCAAATCTCTCTGAATGTCTTTCAAAGTTTTTCTTTGGACATTGGCTGTGTTTCCCTCCCAGTCTTTGTACCTGATCATTTGATGTGTTTTTTTCCTCCAAAATATGCAAGCAGTGTTGTGTCTACATGTTATATATGTCTTGACTGTAGTTAAGGAGGTAGAGAGCATCTACTCATTGGAGGGTTGAAGGTTTGTTTCCTGGTTGCTCCATTCTACAGCCCCCAAGTTGCTCTGTGATGCAACCGTCTGAGTGTTGGGTAGAAAGCACTCAGGTAGGAAAAGCATAGAAAAAAGTGCTTGTATAACTGGGTGTAAATTGGCGAATGAGGTTATATAAGTACCACTCTATATCTATAAAACAACTTGGCAAAGAACATAAGCACTTTGTCAAACTTGGCAGTTTTTCTGTAGATTTAACTAAAGAAATGAGAAATTAAGTGTTTTGGAACAGACTCCTAGTAATAAATATGAAATAGTACCTTTTGCACCAACAAGGGGACTCACCAAAGACCTACAGCCAACACAGAGGTTACTTACACTAGACAATGTTACAGAGAAAAAAAGGCAAGGGGTACTTGGTTTAACACATGAGGAAAATAGCCTTCAAAATAAAACAGGAAGTAACAAACTCAAACAGATAAATACAGTTTGTATATATGGAAAATCCTGATATGGGAGCATCCAGTTTTAAATACATGCTGAATAAGCACCTTTATTTCCTGCTGCAGTATTGAAATTTTCCAAGGCAATATATCCTCCCATGAGATCCACATATAGCAATTATCAAATGCCCCATTATTTAGCTTTCATCCCTTAAAAATCCCATGGATTTATGTGCAAACAGCAGTTCTATTTTAAGTGGCCATGGCCTGCAAAACATTTGTGAAACATATTGTGAGTGGGAGGACTGGTCTGAGATCAGTGCCCAGTTCCTCAACACCATATGAGAAAATTCCACACCACACAACTATCAATCATCTTGTGGGATTGAGACTTTAGTGTTTTCATCTCTCTTTTTTTCCTGGATTGTGCAGATTTTAAAAATGACTTCAGAAAAGCAGCCACGGCAAAATAAACAAGCAAAATCCGGGGATTTACATTTACCAAAATGCCTCAGAGCTCTCTCTCTGCTTTGTTAGCTTTTATACATCAGCTCAAACTGATAACAATGTCTGCATCATGACTGGAAGAAAGAATGATGCAAATAAGGAACAACATTTGCATACCCTTTCAATCTAATTTTCAAGCACACAATATCAGTCTGGATCTCTGACAGAGACCCAAATGTTGTCAGTATGTGGTGTATTCATAAAGTTCTCAGTGTTCAGGCTTTCCTTCTTCTCTACCCAGACTTTTTGAAACACATTTTCAGTTGCTCCCGGTGGTTGTTTCAAAACTGATGAGCTTCATACTGTTGTGCTTTTGTTTAGGTGAGGTAAGCCTTCTTCAGAAAGGATTGTTGTTGTAAAAGAAGATGATCAAAATGCAGAGAGTTTCAGAGACATTTAGTAATATCAGGAAAGCAACATGAATGCTTTGTCAATGAATACTTTCTCCATATTTTTTCCCTCAAAGTAGCAAGTTCAAGCACATAAAGTGGACCATATGCTTGCCCTGTGATAGACTGGCAAACTGTCTAAGGTGATTCTCCCATCCAGCCCTAAATAGGATAAATTGAAAAAGATAGATGGATAATTCGTCATTATTGGTATGAATCACAGTTTAATAAAGCTTGTGCCAAATGGGAGGCGTTGTCTCAGGAAAGGTGTCCTGTCTAAAATCATTCCAAATCCTCAAACTCTTTCCAAATCTAGTGCTGTTGCAGGTTGTGCGGCAGTAAGAACTTTTACGATGTATGGTTTGGGGAAGGTGGCACTCACAAAAAGATGGGAGGTTGAGCTGGAGGTGGCAGAGCTGAAGATGCTTAAATGTTAATTGGAAGTGACCAGAATGGATATCAGTAGAAATGAGTTTGTCACAGGGACAGCTGAGGTTAAACGGAGAGATAAGGTTGAGATGGTTTGAACACGTGTAAAGCAGGGACAGTTGATATATTGGGCAAAGGTTGTTGAGATTGATGGATGTAGTGAACGGCAACATAGAGAATCTTGGTATGATCCATTGTGGCAACCCCTTAAGAGAGCAGCAGAAAAAAGAAGACAAATATGTGGCCCCTTAGTTCCTTAGCTGTGTGAGACTAGTCATTTTGGCTCCCTTCTCTGTTTAAGCCAGTTTTCTTCCCATTGACTGGGACCAGTGTTGGGAAGGTTACTTTTAAAGTGTATTCCACTACAGATTAAGAAATACATGCTCCAAAATGTATTTTGTAACGTATTCCGTTATGTTACTCAATGACAGTAACATATTCTGAAAATTTTGGATTACTTAATATATTATCATGCTTTTTACAACTACATGAATGTACTATTGCTGTGTGATTTATTACTATTACTGAAGGCTACTCGCCATACCAATACCAACTAGATTTTTAAATCTTAATATAAAATGAGTAACAGTGGGGTGGACATTAGTTAAGGCTGCACTTTTTGCAGCGATCTCGTATAGAAAACTATTCTGCACGTATATAAAAAAGGTCCGCGGCTCCTAACCATAGTAAAGTTGGGTTCCGTGTCGGGTTCGTAGCCGAAAACTAGCTTTACTTTGTTGTCTGGGTCAACTTTGCTAGTGAGAGACAGAGAGAAGCGTTGAAAGGCTGCTCCAACGGAACTTATTGTTTAGGAGGAAAACACGAACACAGCGTACAGTCGAGTCTTAATAGCTTACTTACAACTGGGCTCATCAGGCACTCTTCTTGGTTATTATTATATTTACATGCTTCCATATCCCGTTTCTGCTCGGTGACAACTCATACTTTTCTATTCTCCTTTTTCTCCCTCCCTCGCGATCACAGACACATAACGGGTATGGCAGTCCATTCTCTCTGCAGCACGGACTGCACTGGCCATGAGGCTACATTCTTTAGAGCTATGCCTGTAACACTCTGCCTATTGCCTTCATATTAAATCATTTTATGAATAATAATTTTAAAAAAAATTCTTCATGTCATTATGGCCACAAGTTCAAATTCAAATTCAAATTCAAATTTTATTTGTCACGTACACAGTCATACACAGTACGATATGTAGTGAAATGCTTGGACAACTGCTCGTGACCTAAAGAGAACAAAAAAGGAAAAGGCTATGAATAAGATAGGAAATAAATATGAAAAATTAAAAAGGGTAAATTTAACTAGGAAGGAATAAAATATAAATTAAGGTTAAAAATGAAATAACTGTACAACACAAATTAGAATGAAGGGTAAATTTAACTGGGAAGAATAAGATAAAGATAAATATATAAATTAAAGTTGAAAATAAAATAACTGTACAACAAAATACACAATACACAATATAGAACTATATAAGAATGTATGAAGGAATCTAAATATAAATAAATATATACACAATAACAGCAGCTGTACAAGTATTAACCGGAAATGAAGAATATAGTGACCAGTGTTGTGCAAAACCAAAGTCCAGAAAGTCCAGTGTGTGTGTAAGAACCATATGTGTGGGTCAGTACTGTGTGGTGGTGTGATTGAGAGACCGTATCGCCTGCGGGAAGAAGCTCCTCCTCAGTCTCTCTGTGTTGGTCTTCAGGGAGCGGAATCGCTTTCCTGACCTCAACAGAGAGAACAGTCTGTTGTTGGGATGGCTGAGGTCCTTCACGATCTTCCTGGCCTTGGTCCAGCACCGCCTGCTGTAGATTGAGTGCAGGTCAGGGAGCTCGGAGCGGATGGTGCGCTCAGCTGACCGCACAACCCTCTGTAGAGCTCGTCTGTCCTGCATGGTGCTGTTCCCGAACCAGGTTAAGATGTTTCCCGCCAGGATGCTCTCTATGGTGCACGAGTAAAAGTTCCTGAGCACCTTGGAGGGCAGTTGGAAGTCTCTCAAGCGTCTGAGGTGGTAGAGACGCTGTCGGGCCTTTTTCACCACGGTGTTGATGTGACAGGACCATGACAGGTCCTGCGTGATGTGAACTCCGAGGTATTTGAAGCTGTCCACTCTCTCCACTGGGCACTCGTTGATGACGGGGGTCTGGTAGTTCCTCTCCTGCTTAGTGCTGAAGTCCACTATCAGCTCCTTTGTCTTACTGACGTTTAGAAGGAGGTTGTTCCTCTGGCACCAGTTCTCCAGATTCCTAATCTCCTTCACGTAGGCCGTCTCGTTGTTATCAGAGATCAGGCCCACCACGACGGTGTCGTCAGCAAACTTGATGATGGTGGTGGAGCTGGTAGTGGCCACACAGTCATATGTGTACAAAGAGTACAGCAGGGGGCTCAGAACACACCCCTGGGGGGCTCCAGTGCTGAGAGTGGTGGAGGCTGAGACATGTCCGCCCATCCTTACTGCCTGTGGTCTGCCAGTTAGGAAGTTGGAGATCCACTGACACATAGATGAGCTGAGTCCCAGATGCTCCAGCTTGGTGGTGAGTGTGGAGGGAATTATGGTATTAAATGCAGAGCTGTAGTCTATGAAGAGCATTTTAACATAATTCCCCCTTCTAGTGTCCAAGTGAGTGAGTGATGTGTGGAGGAGATGAGAGATGGCATCGTCTGTGGAACGATTTGGACGGTAAGCGAACTGTAGTGGGTCCAGTATGTCTGGTAGTGAAGAAATGATGAAGTCTCTGACCAGGCGTTCAAAGCACTTCATCACTACTGAGGTGAGGGCTACAGGGCGATAGTCATTGAGAGAAGCAGGGTGGGGTTTCTTCGGGACAGGAACAATGATGGACTCTTTGAAGCATGTGGGGATCACCGACTGAGATAAAGAGATGTTGAATATCTCAGTGAACACAGGAGCTAGCTGGTATGCGCAGTCTCTTAGGATACGACCTGGGATGCCGTCTGGTCCTGCTGCTTTCCTGGTGTTCACTCTCTTGAAGGCTCTCCTTACTTCATGCTCGGAGATGACGAGCATGTTTCCGGTGCTGGCAGTATCTTCCTGTCTGCAGCCGTTAGCGCCGCTAACACTAGCATTGTTGGAGACCTTAGCTGCAGCCTCGAAGCGAGCATAGAAAGTGTTCAGCTCGTCTGCCAGAGTCACGGCCGCGTTCGTCATACCGGTTGTTGGTGCTTTATAGTCCGTTATTGTCCTTAGTCCCCGCCACAGCCTCCTAGAGTCACTCTGTTGGAGTTGTGACTCTAGTTTCCTCCCGTAGCGCTGCTTCGCCTCTTTCACCGCCCTCCGCACGTTATATGACGCGGCTTTGTACGGGTCCATGTCCCCCGTCATGAGTCCCGTGTTGTAGGCAGCGGTGCAGGATCTCAGAGCGTCGCGGATGGTTTTATCCACCCACGGCTTCTGGTTGGGAAACGTTGTGATAGTCTTTGTCTCCACGGTATCATCCGCTAGTTTCCCGATGAATCCCACAACTGCTTCCGTAAACACGTTGACGTCATCGTCGGAGCTGTTTCTGAACATGCCCCAGTCTGCGTCATCGAGTGCGTCCTGTAACGCGGCCACCGATTGATCCGTCCAGCGCGCGACCTTCCTCTGAACCGGAACTTCCTGTTTCAGCCTTTGTTTGTATTTTGGCATGAGGAAGATGGCGGCGTGATCAGATTTGCCAAACGGGGGGCGGGATTGTGCCTTGTAGCCGTCCTTGACCGTAGTGTAGCAGTGGTCCAGTGTCCTTTCACCCCTGGTGGGGCAGGTGATGTGTTGATAAAAGTTCGGCGCTGCGCGTTTGAGGTTGGCGCTATTAAAGTCCCCCGTCACAATAAGCGCAGCGTCCCGGTGTTGTGTCTGGTGCTGTGTGAGTGCCTCATGCAGCTCGCATAAGGCGGTGACCGTGTCCGCTTGTGGTGGAATATAAACGGCACTTACAATGACCGATGTAAATTCCCGAGGTAGATAAAAAGGACGACACATGATGGACAGTAGTTCCAGATTTGGTGTGCAGGAGCATGTGAGAGGAACAACGTTCGCACTGTTGCACCAGTTGTTGTTCACCATTAAACACACGCCGCCTCCCCTTGACTTCCCCGAGTCCCGTGTCCTGTCCATGCGGTGAACGGAGAAGAACTCGGCCGGCTGGATGGCGTGGTCCGGCACCGCTGGGTTCAGCCATGTCTCGGTGAAGCAGAGGAGATTGCAGTCCCGAATGTCTCTCTGGAACTTTATCCTGGCCCTGAGGTCGTCAAGCTTGTTCTCCAGTGACTGGACGTTGGCGAGCAGGATGCTAGGCAGAGGTGTGCGGTGTGCACGAGCTCTCAGCCTGTTCCTGACGCCGGCTCGCTTCCCTCTAGGCCGCCGCCGCTTCCCTTTGTTCTCCCTCGAGATCTCACTCGGCCAGCTCGGATCCGGAGTTAAAAACTTCGAATTGTGAGTACATTGTATACCAATAGAAACAAGAGTGTCACTGTCATACCTAATGTACCCAATGGTGATGATTTTGCCGATTTAGAAACGCTGAAAACTAACTTAAAAAACAAAGACAAAGAAAAAGTGGTCGGAGCAGTCGTGACGGCAGCCGACCTCACCGGCGCCATCTTAAAGAGGTAGAGGTGTAGAAGTAGAGGTGACATGGGCCGCGAGATTGACACACAGGCATTAAAGCATCTTAATGTGTGTTTTGTTTGGGTTTCCAACGGTGTGGAATTACCAACAATAGAGAGACCACAGCCTAACATATGAAACAGGAAAAGACCGCCATCTAATCCATTTATTTCAACAAAGCAACTGTATTCTGAATATCACCTTTTGAAATGGAAACTAACGGAATACAGTTACTCATATTTTGTATTTTAAATACGTAACGGCGGTACATGTATTCCGTTACTCCCCAACACTGTTATGTGAGCGTTGAAATAGTCCCAGTCAGTCGACATCTGCTCTCAATCACATCATAAAGAGGCAAGAGGAAAAAAACACTGTCTAAAACCAAACATTTAGAGCAGCCTGAACCACAAAGCATTATAAGGCTCCTCTACACTGAAAAAAAGGGACTGGCCATCTCTTGGATTTATGTAAGCATCTTGCATGTATTTAACACAATTACCTCATGTTTTAAAGATAAATGTAACTATATAGTGTAAAAACTACATGATATGCAGAAAGGGTGTATTAAATTGTTCATATCATGTTCAGGTGAAGTAAGTCAATAAGATAGCAACGTTAAATCTCGTGAAACCACGCGTGATTTCATCTCGCGGGCTTTGGATCGTGGTTCAAAAAAGGCATCCATCTCAGTCAAGTCGAGCAGCCAACTCTACGTTTTTGGTATGTCTTGATTTTTTGAATTAATATTTACCATATTTCAGCCAAATGTAGTTAAACGTCTAGAGTGTCGCCATGTAACATGCTAAAAAAGAGCCATTAGCTTATTTGCTGTTTTATCTGTTGTCAAAGAATTGGCGCTTTTTCATTTGAATTTGTCTTTGGCACAAGAGCCGTAATATCACATTAAACCTAATTACGAGGCACTCATAACATAATTTGGTTTTCTGTGTGAATAGATTTGCCAACTGACTCTTCAGTTACATTGTGTATTTACTGCACCGTGGTGTTAGTGAGATTTTGGACATTGAACAGCTTTAGCTAATATCATCAGCGGCATTATGCTAGCTTACATCCCTACCCCTCCTGGCCTCACCTGCTGTCCTTTTCTTTTTGTTTTTTTTGCTGCACATTGAGAGACCACATCTATTCTGCATTTCACCAGGAGTCAGCTGATGGATTGTGGGTTCAAGGTGTTATGGTAAGAAAGTATATTCTATTTTCGCTTAAGGTTTCTGTAACTTAATTATAATAGGTTTTGTATAATTATTAGGTGCATGCATACACAAATAGACCACCCTATTAAAACAACTGAGAAATCCAAAATCTGCCATAGGTTTAACTTATACCTGTATGTATTGTCAGAAAGGTGATTACTGGACTCACATTAATGCACACTTGAACTAAAATGAGGTTGTAACTTGTGGGTTCTTGGGTTGCAAATCAGAAACAAACATCTTTGGATTTTTTTAATCCCATAAGATCTGGAAACACAGTTTTTATTCAACAAAACATTACTGATTAACCAAGCACAGTGCCTGCTGTTATTTCAAAATTTCAAAATGTTATTTCAGATAAAATGCAGCATTCCAGTGCATCCCAACCATGCCTTTACAGTCAAGGTTTCTGACGGAGCTGAGTTTCTCTCTGACAGTCTGCTGAAAGTGTTTGCAAAGTGATCGGGGGAACAGTGCACAAAGCTAAAGGATGTAGCTGCCATGATGACAATAAGAACTTTAAAATTCTTTAACTACAAAGTGTATATGTATTGCATTAGGTCAGTAAAAGATTTTTATGCTGCATCCATTGAAACAGTCAACTATTACCTGTGAGTACTGATTCCACTGAAAGGATGCCATTCTTTTTTGTCATGCATTTACTGGCCCACTGAGAAAAAAATCATCTTTTTTTAAAAATATATGTTCTGGAAACTATATATCCATAAAGTTGATGTCAAACAGGAATTTTTGATATTGCTTTGTAGATGCTGGTGTTGCATGTTGACTGGTTTAAAAAGTCAAGTTTTTGTCTGGGATCATTTTCTTCTGTGCTACTGAAAAGTTCACAAATCTCTGTTTTCTTTGTTATATTACTTTAGGATGACATTAATGCTCAAAGGGAGTCTCATCAAAGTGCTCCGCATCTGTGTGAAAGACAATTGCAACATCTTGGTGCAGGAGTTCATGGTGAGTGTTTTATGAGTAGATTGTGGCTTTGCAACATTTAAAAATGCATTTAGTTATCCACTTGATCCTCATTGGACTGGTTAGGACCAGTAGTCCTCTTTAATAATTTGAAGTTCACATGAGGCCTAGTAGTGAACTCGGCCGCCGGCCCTTGAGGCCCCACCCCTACCCCTGTATTAGGGGTCACATCAGTGTGAAAAAACTTTAAATTTGTCATTCTAGTGAACAAAGAAAAATCCCCCCAATATTTACATTAGCTTTTGTTTGAAAAAAAAAAAAAGACCAACTGACCAACAGCTAACCAAATTGTGGGGCTGAAAGTCTAAATTCTAACATCTTCTGAGTGACATAGCCTGGATTTCTGATGGGCCGGTGTCTTTCTAACAAAAACTAATGTAAAGCATTTGAAATTATTATGTTTTTCACTCTCTCTTAGAAACTCTGTTAGACCATGAATGGCAGCATGGCAGGCCACTCTTTGGCTATAGTTATTTACTATGGTTTAAATTACTCTAACATTAGAACTGGTAGATTCAAAAGAGATGAGTTTAAAAGGGAATCTTAAAAAAATGTTTTGTGTTTAACCAGGACTTGACTGAGGCCACTGCACAGATTGAGAAAACCACAATGAACATCTGTCTCCAGAGATGCGCCAGGCAATGACTTTTCTGATGTTGGCATCATCATCGAGGGTATAGTAGTTCTTCAAGATCTGGATAACGTGACCTTTGCAGTAGCCATGCTGTTTGGACCTTTTTTATTCCTTCAATATGAGTTACCCATCACAGCTCTGCTACACTTTTGAGGTGATTCAATGGGTGGTAATGGAGTTGGATGCAACTCAGCTCTCAAGAAAAGCTCACAACTAAGACAAAACTGCTCCTGCAAGGAAAGCTCACTGTTATGCATGCAAGGTGATCAGCTCTAGGTGAGAGGACATTTAAATCTCACACTTGTTCTGCTGCATTTTTGAAGCTCAATTCCAGGAGCAGATCGCAGGGTTCATTTTTATATACTCTGCAACTGCCATGAGGACAAGCTGTTTTTGTTGTTGTTGTTTGTTTTTCCTTTTGCTCTGTACAAGTTCTCTGTTTGTCTGTTTGGCAGCATTTTTCAATTTCTGTTTGTATTTTTTCTTTCTTTTACTAGTGAAGAGATGTAGCGTGAACAGTTATACAGTCTAAATATCCCATATGGGTCGTGTGAAATGGTATTTTCAGTTTCATTCAGTTGAAGTAAAGAACGTTGAATATTTCTAAGTATGCTGTTTTGAACCAAGATGTCACAGTATGATCAGTGCTGTAATTTTTGACAGTCACTGTATCAATGTTATTTTTGCGTCTCTTGAATAAAGTTTTTGACCTGCAAGTGCTAATTTCTTTAGTTATTGGGGTAAAATGGGTAATGTTAATAGGAAGGTGTTTGCCAATTCAGTAACCTAATTTAATGTTAATGGAAACTAACATTTCCTCAAATTGTTTAGTTATAATTGTTGTTTAACTGAATCTTGACGTCAGAGGCCTTAAATAGAATGTTTTGTATTGTCCTGTAACATTTTTCAAAAGAAACAGTCTAATTTCTTTGCTGTGATTGATTCCAGAGAACACGGAAGAACTGACATTATTTAACTGTTGATTTATATAGATTCAGTGGAGGAGTAATGTCAGTTTAATTCTTTACCTACTGTCAATGCAGTGAAATTAGACATTTTGTTTTTAAAGGTTACTGGTGGATGCCAGCAACCATCTTGGAAGAGAACAATACAATCTGTTATAAGGCCTCCATTTGAAAATTGTGTATTTGATACTAGAATATAATAGCAAAATGTAATTTGAAGATAACATGTAGTATTTAAGTGACCAAGTAGTATTGGGTAAAAGTTATTGAATGGTGTTGGGATAAAGTGAAAAAATTGTGAAGGATTAAAATATTCCAAGAGCTCAAATTACTTCATCAAAACATGTTTAAGTCACATTTTATCAACACAAATTGCACAGGTTTATTGAACATGAATAAATTGTGTTAATTTAACTCAATTGTTTAAGTTGCTGCCAAAGCAAAACATCTGTGTGCAACAAATGTCCACCATTGAATTAAGTAAATCCAACAACATATTTTTTTCAGTGTAGGTTGCTAGGTCTGGAAGGAAATAGTAGGTTTAGAAGATCTCGAAAATAATAAATATGCAAAAATTTAGCAAAATTAATTTCACAGTAGTGGCAATTAGACTACAACTTGTCATATTTGCTCAATCAGGCATGACATTTGGACATTAATGGCATTGTCTTCAGTTTCATGACTAAGAATTTCATTTTTCAAAGTCTTCTATGTTTTATTATACAGGGTGGGCCATTTATATTGATAAGTATATATTGTTTTTCATGTGACATTACCAGTATGTTTGATGTGTCACATGGCCCTCTTCCTATTGAAAAAACAAAAGTTGTATCCAAGATGGCCGACTTCTAAATGGCCACCATGGTCACCACCCATCTTCAGGAGTTTGCCCCCTCACATATACTAATGTGCCACAAACAGGACTTTAATATCACCAACCATTCCCATGTTATCACGGTGTATCCAAATAAATGGCCCACCCTGTAGATTATTGTGAAAATTCAACTGTGGAGCATTCTGAAATTATCACTAACTGTGAAACATTTTTAATAGGGTGTGTGTCAGTTAAAATATTTTTTTGAAAATCTTACAACTACTTAATGCTCTGAGGTTTTATTGTTTTGTCTTTTTTTTTTGTCTTTTGTAATGTATCTCTTGTTTGATATTCTAGATCATGGACCATGATTAATTGAGATAGAAATAACCAATAGTTTATATATGATGTAAAATAAGGAAAATCATAACTGCTCAACTGTCAAACTAGGCCCAAAAATGTATAGCAACAACCATTTTAATTTTTTTTTCATGTTGCGAGCATTGCCACATTTCAGGAATGCATCATTTGCAGTATTTCAACAATTTTACTCACTTATTTTAATCCTATGCACAAAATGCATTATTATAAAATATCTAAAAATATTTTTCAGTACTTCAGCTATGTTTTGGTGTCCTTTTTTCTTAAGCAGATAACCACAAATGACACTCAGACCAAAGACAGATGAATCCAGTAATTCAAAATTACTCAAATGACAAAATGAGTCAACTTAAAAAAGAAGGAGCCACAGTGAAAATGTCTTTCCTTGCCCAGCAGAATGACGATACAGTAATTTGTCATGCTTGCATCAGATATGCAACTGCCTTTCTTTCCTTAAGCGCAGCCCGAAGCCAATTTTCGTCACAACCTTCATGTTCTGGCAGCCATTGTTTTCTGCTCTGTTCTTACCACATTGCTGACATTTTTGAATATGTGAGTCAAGAAGCCTGTAGTCAGCTCTCACAGTCAGAAGTCATGAAAATAATGTCAAGCCTGAATCAGATATAATGTACAAGTCAATCCAGGCTCAGCTGGCAAGGATGAATCCCAGAGTGGCTTTGAACCATTGGATGCTGAGGAAATTGTGTTAAACCTCAAAAAGTTTACAGCGACATTCACATTCAGAGCTCAGAGTTGTAAGGAGGGCAAGAACAGTGGCTGCGGTTATACGAGCCAATTATTACCTTTTTCTCACTCCAACTAGTATCAGTCTGCTTCTCAATTCTGACTGAAGTTTTGCATGAGCACCAAATAAAAGAAAACTTCATTCTTGATCTTAGGATAAGGGTTCCATAGTTTTCGCTTTTTGTAACTTTTTCTTGTAACTTAAAGCGCAATGTCACTAAATTTGCCCACCCACAGTTAACCTTAGAGACAATTCTTCTTCACTGATATATTAGAGGAATTAATAATAATCTTTTTTTTTTGAGTGTCTAGGAAAATCACTTGGAAATGGAAAATGCTACAACAAATTTAAGAATTTAAGTTGCATAGATATTAATTTACACCAGTTTCTTATGCAAGCAGCAAAACAGTGCTATTTTTGTCTCGCATGTCCATTGTCAGAGGTTTGTGGTTATTGAAACATATTTTGTTTGTATCAGTTTAAGCTGCTGGTCACACTATTTGTTGAACTGGCCACCTGTTCCGATCATCTTTAACAATCTGTCTTATATTCTTAAAAGCCATTGTGTTCAACCTGATGAGTCAGTTACCCAAGTGT
This sequence comes from Maylandia zebra, assembly GCF_041146795.1. NCBI lineage: Eukaryota > Metazoa > Chordata > Actinopteri > Cichliformes > Cichlidae > Maylandia > Maylandia zebra. The sequence continues at coordinate 37,997,349 of NC_135188.1, read as the reverse complement.
GCAAATCTTGTCCTTTAGCCAAAGCCTTTGCAAAAGATGCCCCCTGGCTACAGTTTATAAAAGGACACAATACAAAGAATAGTTTAATGTAGCTGTGTAATCTAGTTGGATTAATCCTCAATGTGAAGACTGAGAGGACATTTCAGTATATTCCTGTTTTGTTTTCTCTGCAATGTCTGTTAAGTAACAGTGACATTTTAGGACATGTAATCCATACTCACCATGGTCTCATTTGGTTCATTCTTTTATCTACTCGGTTTAATTATGCAAGACTACTAAGACTGTAGAAGTCTTTGGGTATACAAAATTCTCTGAACCTCTTTTAGAAGATTTGGTTATTTTTGTAGAATAATTTTGTTTGTTTGTTTTTTGTCTTTTTTATATACCAGGTCCTTCAGCGGTTGTGAGAGTTCGCCCATTCCATCGTTACTGACAATTTAGGAGCCAAATGCCTAAAAGCGCAATACTGAGTATTTAGTAATGCAGGCTTATGAAGATTTGAACCTTGATATGACTTGTTATGACTTTCATAGACAGGCAACAATACAACAATACATGGCTCTTTATTATCTAGTTGCAGTTTAGCTGTCGAATGGTGTTTTAAAAGATGACACCCAAGTGTTGAGTGTTGTTTTATATTCTCTGTGTGTTTGAAATGATTCCTTTTAAAGCAAACATTCATTGTTATTATCATTACACATCACTAATACATCATGATTTGTTTATTATTTATGCAATAAATATCTATATTCTTTCATTGTTTATCCCTCACAGATGCATGCAGAACTGGAGCAGATAATAACTATACCACTCCAAGCTAAGCTTGAAGAGAACTTGACAAGTGCACATCTAACTTGATGAAGGACTTCAGCAATAGAGAAGCTGTCAAGTTCATTGTATCTTAGTCTGTTTCTCTGTGTTGTTACTTCCTCTTTTATTTTGATAGTCTCTTGTCCTGTGTGTCTTGTGTTCTGTTTTGCTTCCTCTTTTCCTTTAGTCTGTATTAGTTCCAGCTGTGTTCCCACCTGTTACTTATCCTCTCATTATCCTGTGTGAATTTAAGCCCTCAGTCCCTCTCTGCTGTTTGTTGCATCACCCCAGTTTGCTGTGTGTTTCTTTGTGTTCCATGCTTCTTTGTTAATTCCTAGCTGTAAAGTCATAGTTGCTAAGTCTTTTGAGGTTTTTTTCTTTTGAGTTCAAGTACTGAGACCAATGAAGCTGCCTCTTTTAGTTGATTCCTTGGTTTCCGAGTCCTGCATTTTGGTCCTACCTCTGCATGCCACACTACATTGAATTTATAGCAAATATTTGACGTATACTTTTAAAAACCAGCATATTTTTGAAGATAAAACCAGTGGGTGTCATCCAATCAAAAGGTGTGTGTAGTCAGCATCACATCACACATATGAGACTTTCAGATGGTATGGTCAGAAGTTGGTGTAAAGAACATGAAAGCATCTATCCATCCTGCCTTGTATCAGTTGTTCAGGCTGCTGGAGGTGATGCAGTAGTGTGGGTGATTTTTTTCTTGGCACCATCTTAATACCAGTGGAGCATCATTTAAATGCCAGACCCTACTCGAGTTTGTTGCTACCCATTAATAACTACAGTGTAATAATGGCTGCACAATGTCAGATGTTCTCAGACTGGTTTCTTGAACATGAAAATGTGTTCACTGTACTGAAATGTCCCCCACAGTCAACAAATCTTAATCCAACAGAACACCTTTGGGGTGTGATGGAGTAGAAGATTAGCATGGATGGGCAGCTAACAAATGTGCTTTTTAGCAATGCCTTATTATTATTATTATTATTATTAAATTATTATTACTTACATCAAATGTGCAAGAGCAGTTTGCAGTAAAAAGGAAAAGTTAAAGCTTTTTTTTTTTATCTACACATTTATAGATTGTAAACAAAAGCAAAAGACTTTTTGAAGGTCACTGGGGTTTTTGAACAAAGGTGCACATGAATCTTATATGAATGATGACAATATTGCAGCATCAAGGTGTTTGGTTACTTCTGGTTGATGCAGCACACGTTGTGCCAGTTAAAATTTGTGAGTAAAGAAAAAAAAACAAGAGATGTGGTTGAAAGTCAAGAAAAGTCTATTCAATGAAACTTGGATTTTGCACAGTATACAGTGTCCATAATGGCCACCAGTCTGCTCCGAACACAATGAGTTCTTCATTTTCACTTGTAGGAGCATCGATAAATGACACAAAAGGAGAGAGAGAGAACAAAAGTACTGACATTATTTCAGCTCTCAGCACCTTCAGAGAAATACTTGTTTGAAATCCCACTCTGTAGTATATTCAGCAGTCAGTACATGTGTGCTGTGAAGCAATGTGGCAGTCACTGACCTCCTGTCATTCCTGCCCTCCCTCCCTCCCTTTATTCCTTGATAGTACTCTACGTTTTCCTGCAGGAGTACAACTCGGAGAGATGATTGCCTTGGCATCACCAGCCCCTCACTGCCACTTTAGCCCATAAGCCTTCAAAGAGCAGCTAGCCATGGAAAGAGGCCTTCTAAGTGTACAAAGCACTCTAAACCCTGCTTTTCCTAGCACTTAACCACATCGTTATTAGCATGGCTGTATCTGTGAGACCCACTCATGCCATGTCAGACTTCCTTAACAGGGACAGGGAGGAATGCCAGTGATGTGTGACTGGCCTTGTGGAGACCTGCCAGAATACGGAAGTGGAGAAAATCAGAAGTTGTGCTTTTTCTTATCTGTTTTTGTCAGCCTTTGTTTAACTCATACAGTATGAGTGTAATGATGTACATGTTAAATTGTAACTTGTGCAGTCAGACTGTGCATCAGATCTCGTGGTCTCGCGGAATTTTTGCCAATACACAACTTCAGTTAAAGCTGTATAAGAAATGTCTAGCTTTTTGTTCATATAAAGGAGCTTTGTATATAAAAAAAAAAACCCCATATTTCTGTGATATAAAGTATAGCCCCCCCCCCCCCACCCACCCCCCCACACACACACCCAAAAGAAAAAAGAGTGTGTTGTTAGTGATTAAGATCTACTGATATGTTCAAAGAGTTTCATCTCTCTGAACTCCTGAGCAATACTGAGCTTACATTATACAGCTAGTTTGACGTGACAGACTTTTCCCCTCCTCCTTTGCCAGCTTTGATGTTGATGGCAGTTAATTACTGTGACATCTTGGGGGAAAGAAACGTTATTAGACAAGAAGCTCCTGAATTGCTTCGTTTTGTTGTTTTTTAAAAGTATTTTGGAAAAAAATATTTGTCTTAATGCTGGCCATTTATTTTTTGTCTACAATGTGAAATATAGATCTCATTAGTTCTTGCCTTTCAGCATCTTTTGAAACATTGTATTGTATTTATCTTATATATACATCTCTATATATCTATCTATATCTATCAATATAAATCTATATCTATCTATATCTATATCTATCTATATCTATATCTATATATATCTATATAGATATATATATTCCATCTGTTTGCATTTGTGGTCATTCATTTTTCATTCACAGACAGTAATGATTTTAACAAGAACAACAGACACGAGTGGAGCCAAAAAGACTATTTCATTTTACAAGCTGCAAGTGTGAAAAACAGAAACAATTCAGAACTGGGCCTATCAATACAAGATCATGTTCCACAAAAGTAAATGCCAGCTCTTTCACACTGTACTGGTAAATACATGTCCCAATATATTTAATCTTTCTTCTTTTTTTTTGATCAAAGGACATCTACTAAAAATCTAAAGACATGTATCTGTTCTAGCTGTGTTACAATCACTTACAGATGTAGTGCAGAAGCATTAACAGAAATATGTAAGTTACTGCTAGGACAGAAACGAATCTTATTGTTGGAGTCCTCATTCCTAAAACATTTCCTAAGCTCATATTTATTTTATTACCATTTCAAAGCCAGCAATGTTTACATCATGGCTCATTGTAGCTGCAAATATCCTTCTGGTCTTTGTTGGCACATTGCACTTTTTGCTACCATGTTACAACCACAACCTGTAAATGTACTACAGAAGCAATGATGCAAATCTGTATTATATGCATTGCTCTATATACTGTACACTGAAAATAAGAAATCATTCATCAAGCGCAGGATATAAAATCATTATTGAATAATACTGTGCAAAATTCTCAAACTACCCTTCATTTCTTTACATTTTGGAAGGTCTTTCAACGTTTTTCTTTAGCAGCATTTTTACTCATTTTCAGTTCTTGTACTTGACCATTTTCAGACATTCAACTTTTTTTGTTTGTTTGTTTGTCAAGGCACTGGCCATTCAAAAATAAAGGGGCACCTAACTCAACCATTGTTACGGCTACACAAAACTTGGCGTATCTTGTGATGGTGAGCAGCATGTCCTTGAAAAAGGGGAAACTGGACAAGTGGACAACTCTGACAAGTGTCAGACCTAAAAAGAAATGTCTACAGCAGGTACCTGGACCTCAAGATTACTGAAGCAGTGTGGGATCATCTTGACAGTGAACAGAACAAAAGGCAGCCAACATTAATAGAAGAGCTTTGCATGTCCTTCAAGATGCCTGGAGACTACTGAAAGACATGACAAGTAAGCTGACTAAGAGAGTACATGCTGTGTTGAAGAATAAAAGTGGTCATACCAAATACTGACTTTGAAGGTTGTGCACAAAACCATTCTTACCTTGTAGATTGTACTGTATTTCCAGACATATTTGCACATTTCATTGAATTGCACATTTTTGCCATTTTCCTAGCAAAATATAAAGAATTGAGGGTTAGCTCAATACTTTGCACAGAACTGTACATTTAAAGACAAAGTGCTTGAAAGCATTAGCTATGCCAACAACAATCACCACAAAGTACAAGTGGCAAACCCTTCACATCATCTAAACTTATTTAGCAGTGTTACGCTTTGGGCAGAAGTCCACAAAGGTACACTGCACCTCCATGCTGATGGTAGTAACTCATTACACGCTTACCAGAGAGAGTGAGCGATATATCATTGAGGATTTCTCACCACTTCCCCACAATTTGGAAATCTTATTGAGTTTGTTCTTATTAACTACAGACAGTGAAAAATACCAGGCAACAAAGCACAAAGTTAAACTGGTTCTTTTCTATTGTTCATTTGAAGAGTTTTCTAAGGCCTGTGACATTGTCTGACGTGGTTATAATTAGTAATCAAATTAAATAGATATCACAGTCAAAATCATCCTTTGCTATACTTATTTTATTTACTCAACTTAATCAGTGATTTTTGTAATTAAAGGTGAGCAGTGTCAACATTAAATGCAATACTTAATTTGTGCACAGAGTATGTACACATACTGCCTGATGGTATCCTAACAGGGAAGCTAATGTTAGCTAAATGCTTGGAAAGCAGAGAAAATGGAAAGCGAAGTAGCTAGAGAAGACAAAAAAACTAAAGAAATTTGTAATTAAAATAAGAATTGTCCTTAACAGTCTCACAAAGTAACTCAAGGTAACAACAGCTTTATTAGCAGTACTCAACTGACTTTAGTCATCTATACTGTGTGTAGTCAAGTGTAATAATACATACAAACAGAGGCATTATATTTTAAAAAGCATAAGAATAAATAAGTTGCTATCTCTGCATTTAAGTGGTTATTACTTGAGTTTTCACATTGTGTAGACACCTACAACATTAAACAGAAAACTCTGACAGTTTCAAAGTAGCAATAAATAACAGAGGAGTGTGCTCTAAACCCTGCCATAGATCATGTTACTGCATATTCTGCTCTCATAAACAATATGGATGCATTTACTGGCCTGCCACATGTCCAATCTCCCACATCAGTGTATCAACACTAATCCAGTTACCGCTGCTCATTATCCCCCGTCTGCCGATACACGTTGATTGAAATATGATAGTCATCTGAGATTGAATTAGAAGCAAGGTCACAGCGGTAACCTTCCAACAAATTAGTACAGGAATGCTTTAAATATCACAGGCACAGCTTAGAAGTAAGCCCGGTTAGTCGTGTAATTGCACGTGTGTCATTTGGAAATGAACTGTGCCCAAAGGCCCTTGTGTTTGTTTCCAGCTTTAAATATTGATCTATAGATGAATCACATGTATTTATGGGTAATTGGATAGGTTGATTTGAAATCCTAGACACGGACAATGTTATCAAGTGTTTCTGGTATGTGTGTTTGCGTCCTTTTTTCACCCGGTTAAAGTGTATTCAACCACTGTATGTATAGAGCAGTGTAAGTTTGATCAGCCCCTAAACTATCCGGTTGTTCAGTCTGACGTCACTCCGTGTCTGGACCTAAACTCCGCTGCAGGTCCATATATCATAGCCTGTCCTGACTGCGGGGTTTTGGAAACAAATTAAAACGTACAGCTCTGTTATCACTTCCAACATAAATGAAGACAGAAAACTAAACAGCAGTGACGTTTGTAGGGTTACTGAAGTTCGGCTAGCTGGTATATAATGATGTGCTACGTGACTGCTAGCGACACAGCTATGTTAGCATAATATAAACAAGCTAACTTTTTTCCACTCGATAAAAGTTAACGTGAGTGTTCTCGGTGGTCAGGGACAAATGTAATCGCATGGCAGGATGCTGTAAAAGGACCAAACTTCAGCCAGGAGAACAACTGAGATAATCCATCCACAATACGAGGTTAGTCATTCATATACTGCTGCATGGGCTGGGCTGTAGTTACATCCTAAGGTTTTAAAAACTGAGCTTAAATAAATGATTAGCAGTAATAAAAGCCGAGGGAGGTCAACAGTGATCACTGACTGTTTTAGGAGCTTTTTGAGACCAAATAGAAGAAAATACATAACATTAAACATGTTAACAACACAAAAACCATAATAAACGCAGACTACTTTAGACCCGGAAGTAGGATTCGTCGCGTCATCACTGAACAACCGGATAGAGGGCAATGAGCAAAGTTTGCAGTGACAGTTGGATACCTGACCTCCCTAAGGGGCCCTACTTCACCCCACTTACTCCCATTTCAAGTGGTTTTTATGATTCTGTTTAAGCAAACCTGAAGAATAAAGGAGAAGATGAAAAAAAGCAAGCCAATGGTGAGGGGAGCAGATAAAACATCCATCCATCCATCCATCCATCTTCATCCGCTTATCCGAGGTCGGGTCGCGGGGGTAGCAGCCTAAGCAAAGAGGTCCAGACCTCCCTCTCCCCAGCCACCTCCTCCAGCTTGTCCGGGGGAATACCAAGGCGTTCCCAGGCCAGCCGAGAGATATAATCACTCCAGCGTGTCCTGGGTCTGCCCCGGGGCCTCCTCCCGGTGGGACATGCCTGGAACACCTCGCCCAGGAGGCGCCCAGGGGGCATCCTTGCCAGATGCCCGAACCACCTCAGCTGGCTCCTTTCGATGTGGAGCAGCAGCTGCTCTACTCTAAGCCCCTCCCGGATGGCCGAACTTCTCACCCTATCTCTAAGGGAGAGGCCAGCCACCCTTCGGAGGAAGCTCATTTCCGCCGCTTGTATCCGCGATCTCGTTCTTTCGGTCACTACCCACAGCTCGTGGCCATAGGTGAGGGTAGGGACGTAGATCGACCGGTAAATTGAGAGCTTCGCTTTTACACTCAGCTCCCTCTTCACCATGACTGACCGGTGCAGCGTCCGCATTACTGCAGCCGCAGCCCCAATCCGTCTGTCGATCTCCAGCTCCCTTCTCCCATCACTCGCGAACAAGACCCCGAGATACTTGAACTCCTCCACTTGGGGCAGGAACTCATCCCCGACCCGGAGTGGGCACTCCACCCTTTTCCGGCTAAGAACCATGGCCTCAGATTTGGAGGTGCTGATCCTCATTCCCGCTGCGTTACACTCGGCTGCGAACCGCTCCAGTGCGAGCTGGAGGCCCTCACCCGATGAAGCCAACAGAACCACATCATCCGCAAAAATCAGAGATGAGATTCTGAGGCCACCAAAGCGAAAGCCCTCCGCCACTTGGCTGCGCCTAGAAATCCTGTCCATAAAAATTATGAACAGAACCGGAGACAAAGGGCAGCCTTGGCGGAGCCCATCACCCACCGGGAACGAGTCCGACTTATTGCCGGCAATGCGAACCAAGCTCTTGCAACGGTTGTATAGGGATTGAATGGCCCGTAGCAATGGGCCAGACACCCCATACTCGCGCAACACCTCCCACAGGACGCCCCGAGGGACACGGTCGAATGCCTTCTCCAGGTCCACAAAACACATGTAGACTGGTTGGGCAAACTCCCATGCACCCTCAAGTATCCTCGAGAGGACAAAGAGCTGGTCCAGTGTTCCGCGACCAGGACGAAAACCGCATTGTTCCTCCTGTATCCGAGGTTCGACTAGCGGACGAACCCTCCTCTCCAGCACCCTGGCATAGACTTTCCCGGGGAGGCTGAGGAGTGTGATCCCCCTGTAGTTGGAACACACCCTCCGGTCCCCCTTCTTGAAGATGGGGACCACCACCCCGGTCTGCCAGTCCACAGGTACTGCCCCTGATCTCCACGCAACATTGCAGAGACGTGTCAACCAAGACCAGATAAAACAGTTAAATGTAATGCTAAATAAGTAAAATGCTGTTTGTTTCCAATGTAACTTATTAGCTTATTATTTATTTTGAAATAACGTGACACTGGATTTCAAAGAACATAGAATTTAGTAAATACATTAGTAACACTTTATAACCAGTCACCTTTGCCTTGGGCATTGTTACAGAGATGAACACGTTTTCTGCCATTTCTACACTAATGTTTTACCTGTTTTTTTTGTAGGACACCGGTAATCAATATCCTGGACAACACTTTTTTTTGGAGTAAATTGATGAAAGCTATGTCTGAGAGAGCTAAGTGTCAAGATTTGAATGCTGAGTTATGAAATAACGATGCAAACAAACATGGATGTGTAAATTGCCATATGTGCACTGTGTTGCACATATTCTGTTATTATATGCAACACTTTGATCCAGGGCGTACTAGCAAATCCACAATGGAATGGCTGAAAAAGAAAAGAATCAATGTACAAAGTGCAGACCTGAACCCAGCTGAGTGCTGGCAGAACATAAAAAGTTAAATGCCCTCCAACGTCAACGAAATTAAGCAATGCTGTAAAGATGATTGGGCAAATTTCTCAACAGCTAATTTTACCCACTTATCTTTGGAGATTTGTTGAAGTTTGTTGAGGTTTGTGGATGGCCTGCTCTTAAAGATGGACACACGGTCAGGATCCTAACGTTGGCACTCCTCTCTTGTCTGCTACTGACAGGCTCAGTTTTTTGGGGGTGTGACAGCTAATAAAGATATTAATTGGAAACAGATTCATTAGTAGTAGTCCGTTCCCTCTAAGCATATATCTCTAGTTCTTATTGTTATTGTCCATGTGAGCACTGAAGTCTTCCAGTTGAACAAAAGAGGTACAGTGGGACACCCTCTAGGTTACTGGTTGCTGGGTACTCTGGACTGTTATTTGATGCATAAGCACAAACAACAGTCAGGACCTGATTCCAAAGGCACAGGGAAGCAACCCTTTTGTCCCCCTGGAAAAAAAACCCACTTTACAAGCTGTGAGCCTGTGAGAAGACTACCCACCTCTGCCAGGCACCTTTTGCAAAGAACAACTCCAGACTGAAAAAGAGTCCAACCCCTCTCCACGAGACTGGTTCTCTAGACTGAACATATCATATCTGAACCTTGAACTAGCTACTCTCAATAACAGGGGATTGGACCACCAGGGGCTCAACCCTTGACCACACACATTGCCCCTAACCCCCACGGTACCTCCTATGGGTGTTGACCCCACAGGAAGCCAGGTCAGTCCTATGGGTTAAGACTCTTGCCATTGATACGGTGTCCCAAGACAAATGGTCCAAAGCCCTCAGCAACATAGGCCGTGGGATCACTAAGACATACTACCCTCTCCACTACGATCATGTGATGAGTAATATAGAGGGCCATAGCTGTCTTTTGAAGAAAATTATATCTGAAAAGTTGGCTTATATCAAGTTTTGGGACAACAAAATGACAAGAAGTACTACATTTGAAAGGAGAAAACACACGGCCCCAGTTATCCCTGCGACACACTGGCTGTCCAGGGTGTACCCTGCCCCTTGCCCTATGATAGCAGGGATAGGCTCTGATAAGGTTAAGTGGAAGACAATGGATGGATGGACAGATGGATGGACGGCATTTTTGATTGCTAGTAAACAATCCCCTATTGACTGAAAACCTTTAAGATATAACAGAGTCGGGCTGTCAGTCAGCTTAACAATTACAACCTCCACAGAAAGTCTGTCTGCAAAATGCTCTCTGCCAAAGATAATTATTCCAACTACTTAGATTCCCAAACCTAAAGACACCAAGAGAATAAAATCTACATTTAGAATTCTTTTAACCCCCATTGCTTTCGATAAAGTGACACTGTGCTGCGACATTTTTTTTGGTCTCTAATAAGCTGGCTAATGTTTTTCTTTTTTCCTCCTCTCTCTTGGTAAGAGAGAAGCCGAGGTCTAGTCTATAATGTAACATTATACAGAGTGCAGTAAAACAGAGGAGCGTCTTTGGTGCTGTCTTGGCAGCAGAACAACAAAAGGCAAATTAAAGCTAATTAACATCTGTTTCAGGCTCTTCAGTGTGATTTAGGCTGTCAGGTTTCCTTCAGACCAACCACACTTGCAGACACCCAGAGGAGGCAGGAAGGAAGCTGTCGTAAATGCATTACACACACACACACACATGCACGCATCTAAATCAACATTCCATGCTTGTGCATACGCAGGCCGAGCCACACAAAACCAATTCCTATTAGAACAGGCGCAAAGACGCACACAAGAAGTGCCACATGAACAGGCACACATACTAATAAAGGAGGTATTCATTTCCCCATGTTTGACTGTTACGGTGTGTGCTGTGTGCATGCATAAAGACAGCAGCTCCTGCTCTCACATCAGTACATCTTTTTCAGCCAAAAAGAAAGGCTTGCAAAAGTCAAAATCTAAATTTAAACTTATAAGGACACACATAAGGACTGTTCTATGGATGTTTGCGAATTGTAAATGGACTGAAAGAAATTATTCAACTATAGAAACAAAGACGTGAACCAAGGGGAGGAAACGTAATCAGAGTACAAAGAAATTATTAAGGTTCAAAAACTTCATTACATAAAGGTTATTCCTATACTATGTGTAAATCCCCTGTCTAAGGCTCCAACTCATGATCTGGCTCTTTAATACTCCTGTCGTATTCCTCCTTGAGTGTTTACATCAAATGTCTTGTCTGTTAACCTTTCTTAGTTCTTCCAGGGGAAAAAAATGGTGGCAGGTTATATTTCCATGGCGATGTGTCAATGTAAGGTAATGCAGGATGCATCTGTTAGGAGACAGATGGGGACGGTGTATAAGATTAAGAAATCCAAAAATACCCCCAAATTTTAAGAAACGAAAGCATTTTCTTTTCTTTTTTTAACCTTTATTTGTGCAAAAAAATACATGCAAAAAAGAAAAGCTAAACATGTACCACATTTGCATGCACTGTTGACTTAAGCGGATATTTTAGTAAATTCCTCTTGAGTCATGATCCTCTTAAAGAAACATCCAACATTTTTTTGTTTAGAAATTCAGACCCAGGTCTCCATGTGGAGTGACTCACCTCCTGAATAACATCAAACCCTCTTAGAGAAGCGTGCAGCACAAAACAAGGAGGCACACTTTGGGGTTTCAAGCAGGTGGGTGGGGGAGGTTAGGGGTAGGGGAGGAAGAGAGATTTCATGCTTGCATTCGCATGCAAAAACACACACTGATGCTAATGCAACTGCACAAGCCTGCGTAAACACACATGCACACACACACCCACATTCATTGTGCACAAACGTACTCCAACTCTACTACCTTATCAGCGAGTAAGACAATATCGTCCCACATGTAGTGCGATCTATCATTGTGGGCCAGGGACTGCATTACAAGGCCTTAGATTGTGGAGTAGATGGGCTTCTCAAGGGGAAGAAGTGGAGTTTGCCAGAACTGTGGAAGCAAGGCAAAGCTGCATAGCCAAACAGCGGAAATGAAAGATGACTGGGCCTCTTGGATGTTTTTTTTTTCCTTTTTTTTTTTCTGTGCACCGCTCTCTTTCTCCATCTGCCATATAGGGACAATCATGCTTGACTGAAGAGACAGTGTTGGATGGGAAAGTGGATGGACAGTGCGGATTGAATAATTGGAGGGTTCTGATAACAATAAAGAGATGTGAGAAATAGAATAGAAGCCAGTGTGTACAGCCCTCTAAGAAACCCTTTGTGCCTTCAGTGATACAACAGCTTCTCAACTGGGAGGTACCCTCCAAGGTATTGCTGCTGTACCCCTGTGATTTGTACCTTATTAAGACTAATCTTGAACCTCTAACAGATGAATATCTTAATGTGTTAAAAAATACATGTAACCCAGGTCCTAAAATCATCTCAAACAAAAGAGAAGAAAAAGTAGAACATTTCATGTTCATTGTTTCGGTTCTTACTGTCCTTGTTTAACAAAAAGTGAAACGAGATTAAAATATCTATTTAAACAAAAAAGGGACACAGATTTATATATTTGTTTTGGTTGAACAAGGGTTAAGTTCGTCAAGGGTTGATGAGCTCTGATGAGAGCCTATTGTTTTACTCCACTCCTCGCGTCAGCCAATCGGTGAAGCTCTAGGCAGCTCTTGTCCCTCCTTAGTACCAGCTCCCAAGTTTTCAGTCTCTTGCTTCTGCAGCCGAAAAGAGTAGGCGGGCTAAAACTTTGTTATCGGTAAGCTGGAGAAATTAATCTCTAAAGAGTTAAAAGGCCATCTAAACTGATATTGTATGGTTTTTCACTTGTTGTCGTAGAGGACAGATTGAAAACGGAGAGTTTACCAAGCTGTGGCGTCATGTAAACGCTGAGCATACACTCGACAGCGGTAAGCTAAATGTGGCTAATTAGACACGTGATGTGCGAAGTGTGATTACAGGGGCCTGTTCTTCGTACCTCGCTAAGTAAGTTAGCTGGATTAGATTGTTGACGATTTTGCGTGATCCTGGATCGTTCGGTTCCCCGAAGCTCATCCGGGACTTGCTGTCATAGCAACAGAGCCGTAAGCGTAAACCTGCTCGGGAGCAGGTTTACTTTATGTAAACAGGATTAGATCGCGGCCACGCAGGTATGTCCGCTTCATTTATACGAAAGCAACAGCGATATTCCACCACTGTTTCACCATAAATAAATAACATCAATGTAACTAAAGATAATGCAGCACTTGATCCTTTTATTGATGTCACACAGATACATACAGGTCATTTCCTAAAAAAGGGAAATGTACTATTAACATTCTATTACATGTATGTGATTATTACAGATGTAATTCATATTTCAGAGTAGTAATTGTAAATTACTTCGTGTAATCAAGATGAGAGACCACGGCTATAAAAGCGAAGGTGGATTTGGGAAGCCTGTCACAGCCATGTCCTGTCCGTATACGCGAGCCACCCATTGCGGAAGGTGCAAGATTGATAAGGAGAGTCCTCAGAATTCAGCGTATATTGCGGGATAGACAGGATCCTTTAGCTCAGCGCGACAGTGTGCTCATTGAGAGATATCGATATTCCCGTGAGGGTATTATTTACTTAACCAACTTGTTGACGAGGGGGTGCAGGACCACCACCTGTCTTTTTTTCCTCTGCCCTTTTCTTGGTTGCTGTTATGAACAAACTAACAGAGTATTACAGGCCAGTATTACCTTGCCAAGAGACGAAAAGCAATCTAAGAGATAAATATTACCATTCTGTAGAATACTCCTGTATTCCACTTTTACTTGTTCCCATGTTCTTGTGGGTCCTGTTGTGGCTCTAATGTGAAAGGGGATATAATATAACATATTATAATATAATATAATGCCATATGATATTGGACAATATAGTGTCATATGATAGATCTACCCTACCGCCTACTGGTGTTGGCCAGAGGGGCCGATGGCGCGATATGGCAGCCTGGCTACAACCGTAGCTGCCTCCACCAGTGTGTGAATGTGGGAGTGAATGAATAGTGGTATCGTAAAGCGCTTTGGGTGCCTTGGAAAGCGCTATATGAACCCAATCCATTATTATTAGTATTATTATTAAATTACCTACGAGTTTGATTTGTCAGCAACTTTCTGCCAGCCCTCTCTCCTTGCTTCTGCAGCCTTTGCAGTTTTCTCTTGCGTTTTAATTAAACTCTGAAACTCCTGAAATCCCTCACTCATGAGTTCTTGCTCTGCTGCCGGAAAATACCGAGCACGCCCCTTCGACATTTTTGCCGACCAATCAGCGGGTTGCCGATCAATGTTTCTACTATCGATGCGTAGCCCCTTTTACGACACCCAGTGATGTCACATTACTGCGTCCAGCTGTACTAATCGTCAACAGCAGGCGTGTTCGGGGAACCGGATTAGCGAGCTCACGGTTAGCGCGATGGTTTGGTCTTGGATGTGTCATTTGATCTTGGATGTAGTAAGCGACGTACGAAGAACAGGCCCCAGTTGCTGGGTGTCTCTGAAACACACTGTTGTTATGCTAGTTATATTGTTAACCAAGGCATTAACTTGTGAAAAGCTGTAAATGTTTAAAGCGGCTGAAAATAAGTTAATGAGAGATAATTGTAAGCAGACTTTATGCTCTTTCTGCTGAATTTTTTTGATGTCAATCGGTTATTTTACAATGCTCAGTATTGAATACTTGGAGGTAATTTTTAGTGTATTTCCACTTGTACTAGTAGGCCTATGGTACAAGCGGGATTAAGCACATCCATTTTAATACTCCTATTCGTGGTCCTTTTGTTTACGTGTTATTGAACCTGATTGTTTACACTTTGTTCAGTTTCTGATAAGCATTTGCATATTATTCCATTTCTTAGAAGGGAATGATCCACTTATTTATTTGTCATTATATATATATGCACAGTGAGTTTATTTTGATGGATGTAATTAATGTTTACCATGAAAGTGAATTATATGGTAACTATAATTCCTGAATGTTTGAAGCCTTGTAGATAATCTTTAACATGCAGGTTACAGCTGTGAATTTTGAACACTGATACTTTGAACTCTGAACCTTGATATTTTAATGTTGTGCAAAATCACTGAACTGATGATGACTGAGTTGATGACAGCTGATCTGAATAATAGTTACTGCAGTGTGACACTACTTTAGTTTAATTCGTGAGAGTTATTCTTAAATTGTTCGTGACATATATTTGGCCATTGTTTATAGGTCAGGTTTTTATATGGGACGAATCCAAACGCCAGGTCAGCGATTCCAGAACCCAGAGTGTTCCAGTGTTCACTGGATGGCGAGCCAACCCAAGATCCTAGGAGACGATATACATACACACGCACACTCATTTGCACATTGATGGACCACAATCATCTACTGTATAAGTAGTGCGGTAGGACAGACAATCACACACACACACTCCTCATTGGACAGACTCTATTGCAATACACCCATTTGTCATGGGCCCCACCGGTACCATTTGGACTTAAAGAAGACTAATTCTTTTACTTGTGCACAATTTTATTTTATTCTATTTTTTTGCCACTTTGGTGGAAATTTTTATACTTTAACTTCTGTTAAAACCTGTTGTAATCCTGTATTGTTTACAAAATTCTTTTAAAAGGCTTAACATCACTCAAGTACTTTTAAGCCACACAATGGTGTTTTGTCTGATTTCTCTGTACCAGAGCTCTAAGAGTAGTTCTTAATCTTCTGATACTAGCCCAAATTACTCATTGCCTTGGTAATTATGCATTGGTACTATATAAGACTCCACGTAAGTGCTACATACACATTTTCTATAGTGCTTTTCTTGTATTCTAAGTAAGGTTTGGAGTAGAACCTATTTTTGACTTGAACTTTAGTGGTTCCTGGGTTGTGCCTGGAAATCCTAACCCAGGGGTCGGCAACCTGCAGCTCCGGAGCCGCATGCGGCTCTTTAGTCCTTATAGTGCGGCTCCGTGTGGTTTGGGGAAATAAATCTTGAACCTCTAACAGAGGTTTATCTGAAGTGTATTTTATTTATGTTAGTTCTTTTTTTTAAACTTGTACTTCTAAATTGGAAGATTATTGTGATATTGAAATATAAAAATAAAATTATATTTTATTATTTTCTCAAAATAAGCGTCACACTCGTGGAAGCCAGTGTACCCGCCGAAAAGCCATGCATTTATCGAGACTTTCAACCCCAGGTAGGCCAATTATGGATATTCGGATCCACATTATATCAGCAGCTATTCTCCACCGTGAACTATGTTAAAAACAAACACCGCTCACGCCTCACAGATGACAGCTTACAGTCTTGCGTAAAGATGAAAGTGACTTCGTACAATCCCGATTTTCAGACGCTGTGCGCAGATTTTCAGGAGCAGAAGTCCCATTGTAAACATATCACGGCAGACCCGATGAACATGCTTTTCAGCATCTCTTTATTGACCACTTTTCACACACGGTTGCTGTTTGCACACAGCCGGCTGTAGCTTTTCAGTTCACAGCCCGACACACACCAACAACAGCATAGATGGCAAAGACATTAAGGCGGCGAGGCGTGATTGCAGGTGCCATTCAGGTGCATCCGCCTCCCCTGCAGCGGCACTGTCAACAACGCCCCGCCACACACATTAACCTGGTAAAATTCATATTTAGGCAGAATTTTGCAAATATCTATTTTTCATTTTTTAGCAGCATAGTGCTTTTTTTCCCCAATTATTTTTTAAGAGTCAGGTCAAGGCTCCAAAAACACAAAGGCGATATGAGGGTGGCGGCTCACAACAGTTTTTTGTTTGCTACATGGATCATTTTAGTTCAGCTGGGTGTCTTTCCTTTTGTTATATTTCTTTAAGAGTTCAAAATGTGTTAATTACATAAATAAAATGTAGCTTTCTCTGTAGCACTTCATGGATTTCATAAGAAACACACCTTAGTTGTTCACACAAAGCATAAAGGTAAAAAACAATATATACAGTGTTATCTTCATTTTAGATGTCAAAAAGTATTTGTGGCTCCCAGTGTTTTCTTTTGCATGGAAACCAGGTCCAAATGGCTCTTTGGGTCTTAAAGGTTGCTGACCCCTGCCCTAACCAATTTCCTCTTATCTGATGGTGACAGTCTGGGTCTTCTTCCTGACCTTGGCAAAGTGGTAACATATCTAAATAACTTGTACCTATCTATAGTTGTTTGAATGGATGATGTTGAAATTTGCAGTTGTTTGGATATGAGTCCAGGATAAATTCCCAACTTCCACAACTAAATACTCATCAATCACCAAAATGCAGATAACAAGTTCCTGTTTTCTCCACAGAAAGGAGCAGAATTTGAGCCTTGGGGTTGAATAATTTATGTACATTGTTCCAGTAAAGACAGACAGACTGTCGCTATATCCTTCTTTTTTTTTAAGTAGACACAAGCCCATCAACAACACCATTAAAAGGCAAAAGTTAAACTTCAAAATCTGCTAAAATTAGGTTTTAAAGGATAGCATCTGAAGCACTGCACCATGGACAAAAAAAGAGTAGAACGCTGCTATAGTTTAGATGAAGCAGTGTGTGCTCTGTGCTGCAATATAGATAGATATGTTAAAGGGACTCAACTCTACAGATGATTAAATGCTCCAAAAAGTGCAATTCCATCTTTTAATTAAATGTATAAGAGAAAATGTGTAGACACTGTTGGGCAACTAGGAAAAATCTGACAGCAATTTTCACCAAAATTATGATACTCACTGACTTTGGCAGCCCCCATTCAGAGAGCTGAAACATATTTGCATCGAATTCTTCCAATGGCCTTTTTCTTATAACTTTAACCCTTAAATGTTTCATCCAACACATACTGATAACTTTAATGTGAAATAACAGTGAGACTCTGTACGTTACCACCGTTTTCTCTTTGGCAACCAAAGATCATCCAGAAGTCTAATTTAAAAGGGAACACATCTATTTATTTCACAAGGAGTATACTTTGATGGTTTAATTGAAAAAACAAAACAAAACAAAGATCTGTATATCTTTTTACGCTTACCAACTTCCAGATGCTGAGTAATGCAGCAAAGCTTCAGCTTTAAAGCTTCAGAGCTTTAATGACATGAATAAGCAATATCTGCTTGTGAATAATTGAAGATTGCCTGACAGTTGAAACAATATTACCCCACTTAGGAGGTAAGCTTACCTGGTATTATTACAGAAAACATATTGGATCAGGGCAGGAAAAAGGCCTATACGGAATCGATCGGCTCTGCTCTTTGTGGTAAGGCAGTGTAGTGATGGAAAATTGACTGAGTGGCTCAGAGTGAAGGGATAAGAGCAGGTAGAAAGTTTGTATGACTGTGATTTTGAGTGTTTGATCTACTTAGGTGAGATTTTTTTTTCTTTCTTCTTAGTGAGTTTAACATCTCAGAAGGCGACAGCTTGAGCTCTTAGAACATCCAATTAGTCCTTGAGATTGATGATGTAATGAAAATAATTGCACATTTCATTTACAATATCGTTCTCTAATCCATATGTATTGGCTGAAGGTTTGTTATGTTTATACTCAAAAACTTAACTTCATGAAAGTTTGACATCAAAAATTGGGACACTTCGTGACAGCTTGGGCAAACAAGAACTTTTACCTTTAGTATTTATATTTAGCCTGCCAATACAGATACTAAAGTAAAGCCCACTTATAATAACTTGCCTTTACTTGATAAACTATACAAAGCCATTGCAAAACTTGAGATGGTGAGGCAGAATAAAATGTTTATTTTCGGTGTAATACCGAAATTATTTAGTTTAGAAAAAAGGGCAAGAAAGCAGGTCAAAAGGCTTGGTGTCTGGCTACACAGATTTGGGCAGGTGTTATACATACACTGCAGGGAGTGCAGAATTATTAGGCAAATGAGTATTTTGTCCACATCATCCTCTTCATGCATGTTGTCTTATTCCAAGCTGTATAGGCTCGAAAGCCTACTACCAATTAAGCATATTAGGTGATGTGCAACTCTGTAATGAGAAGGGGTGTGGTCTAATGACATCAACACCCTATATCAGGTGTGCATAATTATTAGGCAACGTCCTTTTCTTTGGCAAAATGCGGAGCATGACGTCCGAGCGGCACTGAGGAGAGTGAACACAAGGAAAGCGGCGGGGCCAGACGGTATCACCGGCCGTCTGCTGCGCTGCTGTGCTGACCAGCTAGCAGGTGTGTTCACTTACATCTTCAACGAGTCCCTGGCGAAGTCTGTGGTCCCCACATGCTTCAAAAGATCCACCATCATCCCTGTGCCCAAGAACAGCAAACCCTCATCCCTGAACGATTACCGGCCAGTTGCACTGACCTCAGTAGTAATGAAGGTGTTTGAGAGGCTGCTGAAGAACATCATCTCCTCCTCCATCCCAGACACCACAGATCCGCTGCAGTTTGCCTACAGATCCAACAGATCCACAGAGGATGCCATCGCCCACGTCCTACACACCACTCTCAGCCATGTGGACAAGAAACAGGGTAACTATGTGCGAATGCTGTTTGTTGATTACAGTTCAGCGTTTAACACAATAGTGCCCTGCAGACTGTTCACAAAGCTGAGGGAACTGGGACTTAACAGCCGTCTGTGTGCATGGGTGTTGGACTTCCTCACTGGCAGAACTCAGGTGGTGAGGGTGGGCAGGTGCTTCTCCAACAGCATCACCATCAACACAGGAGCACCTCAGGGATGTGTCCTCTCGCCACTGCTCTACTCCCTCTACACTTCAGACTGTGTGGCCACCCACGGCTCCAACACCATTGTGAAGTTTGCTGACGACACAGTGGTGTTGGGTGCCATCTCCAACAACGATGAGGCGGCCTACATGGATGAAGTGAAGAATCTGGCATCGTGGTGCCAGGGCAACCACCTCCAGCTGAACGTCAGCAAGACCAAGGAGCTGGTGGTGGACTTCAGAAGGGGTCAGCACAGAGACTACAAGCCCATTATCATCAATGGAGCTCCAGTGGAGAGGGTGCAGTCCTTCAAGTATCTTGGTGTCCACATCTCCTCAGACCTGACATGGGCTGCCCACATTCAGGTCCAGACCAAAAAGGCTAGGCAGTGCCTGTATCACCTACGACAACTGAGGAAGTTCAGGGTCTCTCCAAAGATCCTCAGGATTTTCTATACAGGCGCTGTGGAGAGCATCCTCACACAGAACATGACATCGTGGTTTGGGAACAGCTGTGTGAAGGACCAAAAAGCTCTCCAGAGAGTGATCCGTACAGCAGAATGCTGCTGCAGGATTGCTCTCCCCCCGCTTCAGGACACCTACACCAGGAGATGCCGGACTAGAGCAGCGCAGATACTGAAGGACCCGTCCCATCCTGGCAACAAACTGTTCCAACTTCTGCAATCTGGTAGAAGGTTCCGCATCTTCCGGGCAAGGACAGAGAGACTCAAGAGGAGCTTCTATCCCCAAGCCATCCGTGCCCTAAACACACACACCCGCCCTCTCACATCATCTATAATTGACTGAGACAGAACTCTCTTCCAAACACTCTAAACCAAGGCACAATGTACATTTCAAATTCCTTTAATTTTAAATATGTTTATATTGTCTATCCCCCAGTGTATATACTATATATATATATATATATATATATATATATATATATATATATATATATATAATGCAATATATATATATAATGTTCTTCCTCTACACCCCCCCCCCCCCAATTTTTGCACATGTCGAGGAGCGTGTCAGGCTACATTTCACTGTGTGTTATACTTGTATAACTATGCATGTGACAAATAAAGAACCTTGAACCTTGAACCTTGAACTTGAAATGGGTCAAAAGAAGGTCTTGACAGGCTCAGAAAAGTCAAAAATAGTGAGATATCTTGCAGAGGGATGCAGCAGTCTCAAAATTGCAAAGCTTCTGAAGCGTGATCATCGAACAATCAAGCGTTTCATTCAAAATAGTCAACAGGGTCGCAAGAAACGTGTGGAAAAACCAAGGCGCCAAATAACTGCCCATGAACTGAGAAAAGTCAAGCGTGCAGCTGCCAAGATGCCACTTGCCACCAGTTTGGCCATATTTCAGAGCTGCAACATCACTGGAGTGCCCAAAAGCACAAGGTGTGCAATACTCAGAGACATGGCCAAGGTAAGAAAGGCTGAAAGACGACCACCACTGAACAAGACACACAAGCTGAAACGTCAAGACTGGGCCAAGAAATATCTCAAGACTGGTTTTTCTAAGGTTTTATGGACTGATGAAATGAGAGTGAGTCTTGATGGCTTGGTGGCTGGATTGGTAAAGGGCAGAGAGCTCCAGTCCGACTCAGACGCCAGCAAGGTGGAGGTGGAGTACTGGTTTGGGTTGGTATCATCAAAGATGAGCTTGTGGGGCCTTTTCGGGTTGAGGATGGAGTCAAGCTCAACTCCCAGTCCTACTGCCAGTTTCTGGAAGACACCTTCTTCAAGCAGTGGTACAGGAAGAAGTCTGCATCCTTTAAGAAAAACAGATGTCACTGGATCAAATGTCCCCACATGTGATCCGCTACGAACTAAACAAACATGGCTGACTTCCTGTCACTTCCCGAAACTGGTTTTCAAAATAAAATGAATTTCAAAATAAAATTAGCTCACTGCAAAGAGCGCCTATAGAGATTGAAAATGTGACGTCACTCAGGGGTAAAACCGCAAAGAATTCTGGGAACTCGTGGCAAGAGGTACTAGCGCACGCAGGCTTTCAATTGAAATCAGTTATACAGCGATAAAAAGAAACACAAAAAATTGGCAAGAAGCTGTTGTATTATTAACTGCAATAGCCGGTCGCATGACAGCCACGGAAAGCCGACGGGTAAAGAGATCGGTTGTTATCGGATTACGTCGTTGAAGAGAAATTGTTCAAGCCATGTTTCCGAAGTAACAAAGAGGCGATGGGTGGCCTGGATTGCAGCCATTCAAAGACCAAATATGACGTCCCAGAACACTCCAGCTCACAGGTTAGTCTGCTCCAAGCATTTCCACAAAGGTCAGTCTGCTGTTGTAGTTAATGCGTCATTTTTCTTAACATAATTGGTGATATAGGTTACAAGCAAGTCTGGCGCTGAACAGAAATTGTCGTGCTATGCTCCTTTATTTATTGTGCATAAATAGTAAATTGTCCTGACACAATATTGTGTTTCGCTTCTGTTATTACCATGGTACACTGACAAAAACATATACTTTTATTCACAGGATAAAACTGTTGTTTTGTATCACTAATTGCCCAGTGCGATTACAGCATACAATATTATTGTCACTGCTACATTTCTGTAATGCTACCAGAAATTATTTCCACTACTAATTAATTACCATTGAGCTCAAAGGTCCTATTAATAAACGGTTAACGAATGTGTATTTATGAAGACGATTTGTGAGACTGGTAAACTTATGATATGTACGATGGTCTTTACTTTCTACACGGTGCATTTCAAGGTCCTGTACCCATCCGTCGGTAAACTGTACCTGGGCTTGTTGCAGTGACCTGAAGTTACTAAACTTCACAAGTGTATGCACTCACTCCAAGAACCGTATAATTATAAATATAAGCGTGGTGAAAGTTGGGCAGCATGCTAACGTATTTTGTCCCTCTGTGTGCTCGTAAGGATCTAACACTTTCACTGGTTTGATTTTTTTCCTCGCATCTTTTTTCTTTGACTTTTCATTAAGTCTGTCTTTGTACGGACCGGCATTGTTCTCCTTCGTTTTGTACATACCTTTTTGGGGGGCAAAGAAAAAGCAAGAATTTATTGGAACCGAAGAATGAACGTTTTGCGGTGCTGCAAATGCTTGCATTTGATGCAGGTACTTGGATTGTTTTGCCACGAGTTACCGGCATGCAATGCGCGAAAGTCACGTGGTCTGTCAATCTCTATATTGCAATAAAATTAAGAGCGGAACAGTCAAAGACGGAAAGTAACAAGAACGCAATAAGAAGAAGAAGCCCAAACAATGACATCAAGCCATACGTGAGCTCAGCTTTATTTCCAGTAAAATGTTAAAAGCCCTGTGATATATTAGTGACCTGTACAGGGTGTAACCTGCATCTTGTTCTATGACAGCTGGCATAGGCTTCAGTGACCCTGGATAAGAAAGAGATGATGGATAATCCACTATTAGGTACTACATTTTTTATTGTAATAACCCTTTTAGAGAAAATAAGAGCTTCATAGGTTTGGTCACATTTCCCTGCATAGCCAAGGAGTACATGTATTACTGAAAGTTCTTAAATTATTGAAAGAACAAAATATTAAAACAGCATAGAGATGATCATATATCGTGCATATACGGAATAGAAGTCATACTGAGGTCAGAGAGTGCGTTGAGAGAGGATGCCTTAACACAGACACATAATCTACACCCAAAGGTTCAAACACTTGTAACTAGATTTTCTAAAAGTAAAGAAAACTGAAATGTTTTGTTTTGAGCTAACCCCACACAAACAGCTCCAGGCCTGATGGTGAAATTAAACTCAGGACCTTCTTGTGGTGAAGCAACAGTACTAACCACTGCCCCGCTGTGCCACATATCCTATGAACTATTAAGCAACATCCACAACTTTTGCTTTTTTAATTATAATACTTATAGGCAAGGAGCCAGACAGACAGTATGGCTATGTAAAATAACACCACCTGCCAATTAAAAGTGTCGTAAACAATGTCTGTTAAAGAGTTTGGCAGACTGGAAGAAAGAGCACCTGTAATAGGCATCAACAGATATTTTGTGTTATTCATGTAAACATACAAGAGTTTAAAAAATTTTAATTCAAAGAAGAATTTACAGATAGTACGTTTTTTAATTGCAGAATTCTATTTTTTTTTCCTACTAACTTTTCAAACAGGTCACAGATTTTAAAAAAATGGATCTAGGATTGTTAACAGGTGCTCTGGAGGAGTGATGTTCTATTCCGTCCAATGTAAGTATATCAATGTGCGTACTTTTTCTCGGTTTAAGCTCTCTCTTTGAAGATGTTACACTCCTTTTTTTTCCTCGACTGTACTGCAGCCTGCCCTTTTGCCCTTCCCATGTTACAGTTCCTACTGTCAAGTCTTAAAATAGAAAAGAAGGAAGTCTTCAAATAACTGTGGCTCACTGGGGGTTTTCAAACCCACATCTTCCTGTTCTCACAAGTACAGACTGATTTATCAAAGTCCTATGCTAATTAATACAGTAATTTGAGGCTTGCATTATAAAACTGTATTTAATCTTAATCTTAAAAAAATTCTAATCTGAGGACAGCACGGGTGTGAGTAAGAGAAAATAAGAAAGAGAGGAAAGAAAGGTGCATTTCACACATGAATGTTATTTCAGAGAAGTCACATTACATTTGTAGTATTGTTTTTATTATTCTTGTAATTTGAAAGAACTGCAGCTGTTGTAGAAATGGCTCACTGCAGATGAAAATGGCATGTTTCTTTTAAAACTCATTTAATGAATTTAAAACTAAAACTGCTGATAAGCTCAGTCAGGCAGAATCCTTAACACATTTTGTTAAATCCTGTTAAGCATTTTTGTATGTTGTAATACATGAAAAAGGAAAATAATCCATCCATCAGTCTCTTCTATTCCCTCCCTGGAAAATAATTCCATCACCCCTGCAGGGATGGGGTGATGGAATTTATCGCAGTTGACATCGGGCTGCAGACAGGGCCCACGAGGGGTGCTAACACAATGAGATGGACAGGTATTTACACGTACACCTACAGCCAATTTAGAATGGACAGTTCTCCTACTATGGATGTCTTTGGACGCTGGGTGGAAACCAGAACAGCTGAAGGGAACTCAAGCATGTAAGGCAAAAGCAATATTGTATTTGTATGCTTTGTACCTCTAATTAGCTGGTATCTGTATTTGTGCCATGCAGTGATACTTGAACTGTACATAGGTAGTCCACTATTTGATCATTCCTTCAGCGGGTAGGTATTTGACTTTCAATTTTGCGATTCTTGAGATTTTCCTGAACCATCTCAGCATGAATGCCTGATATCCTTTTTAATCCCAGCAGTGATTATCAAGGAACCGGTCACTCTTGCTAACTTTGCCATTTGCTTAAGCTACTTTTTTGTATTTATTTTCAATGGACTTGCAAAAAAACTATGAAAAGAACTCTGAAAAGAAAGGCAGAATGATTTATGGATGAGCTGATCCTAGCTATTTGCCAATTTATCAGAATACACATTTAGAAGAGGCAACATGAAAAAATTAAAGAAAAAACAGAACAACATAATTTAGCCATGTTGTTAGTGTTAATGCAGTGTTGGGAAGGTTACTTTTAAAATGTATTCCAATACAGAATACATGCCCCAAAATGTATTCTGTAACGTATTCCGTTACATTACTCAATGACAGTAACGTATTCTGAATACTTTGGATTACTTACTATATTATCATGC
This sequence comes from Maylandia zebra, assembly GCF_041146795.1. Lineage (NCBI taxonomy): Eukaryota > Metazoa > Chordata > Actinopteri > Cichliformes > Cichlidae > Maylandia > Maylandia zebra. Next base: position 37,971,949 of record NC_135188.1, on the reverse strand, counting down.
TTTTTACAACAACGTGAATGTACTATTGCTGTGATTTATTACTATTACTGAAGGTCCGCGACTCCGAACTGTAGTAAAGGGACCTCTGACTAATACTGGGTCCCTGTCGGCTCGTAGCCGAAAAATAGCTTTACTTTGTTGTGTGGGTCAACTTTTCTTGCGAGAGACAGAGAGAGGCGTTGAAAGGCTGCTCCAACGGAACTTATTGTTTTCGGAGGAAAACACGAACACGGTGTACAGTCGAGTCTTAATAGCTTACTTACAACTGGGCTCGTCAGGCACTCTTCTTGGCTGAAGTGGTTATTATTATATTTACATGCTTCCAGCTCCCGTTTTTCCTCGATGACAACTCGTACCTTATTCCATTCCCCTTTTTCTCCCTCCTCGCGCTCACAGACCCATAACGTGTATGGCAGTCCATTCTCCCTGCAACACGGACTACACTCCCCACGATGCTACATTCTTTAGAGCTATGCTTGTAGCATTCTGCCTGTTAGCTTAGCACAAAAACAACAACAACAACGAAAAGGCGCTCTCTCACCCAGGAAGCACACAGTCGCAGAGAGAGAGAGCGTCGCCCTGTAACCATGGCAACCGTAATGCTGCCGCCTGGAACAACAGAACGTAGTTGTTAAACAAAACCCAAACAGTCCTGACCCGCGACAAAATGAAACAGGAAAGTACCGCAGTGTAATCCATTTATTTCAACAAAGTAACTGTATTCTAAATACCACCTTTTTAAACGGTAACTGTAACGGAATACAGTTACTCATATTTTGTATTTTAAATACGTAGCGGCGGTACATGTATTCCGTTACTCCCCAACACTGGTTAATGTTACACATTTCGTCCACCAGAGGGCATTTTTCAACTTCCCCGGTGGCAACACGTGTTTCTTGTGTCTGAAGCAGAAAATAATATTGGCCAATACATAGTAATATAAATGGGTTTTTTTAATCATCAAATATTGGCATCAACATCAGTCTTAAAAATCTTATATCTGTCAGTCTCTAATAAGTACTGACAAACTCAAAGCAACAGAGGAAAACTGAACATGAATTACAGGTATATGAAAAGAGAAAATTCGATTTTGCATGTGCTGTTAGAAGTGATTTGAAGGATGTCATTTATTCTGGGTGCTTTATCTTCTGTGGGAGGTTCTTACAAAGCTGAGGTTAGGCCACCTTTGTCTTTGAGCTTCAACTTTGAAATATCCTGAAGTGCCCCACCTGATGAATTGAGAATGCAGGCTAGCTCACATGGGGCTACCATTTCTGATATGTATGATCAGTAAAGTCCATCCATCCAGCCATCTTCTTCTGCTTATCTGGGGCTGGATTGCGAGGGCAGCAGCCTAAGCAAAGAGGCCCGGACCTCCCTCTCCCCAGCCACCTTCTCCAGCTTTTCTGGGGGAACATCAAGGCGTTCCCAGGCCATTGGGGAGATCTAATCTCTCCAGCATGTCCTAGGTCTGCCCCGGGCCTCCTCCAAATGGGACATGCCCAGAACAAGTCACCCAGGGGGCATCCTTGTCTGATGCCCGAACCATCTCAACTGGCTACTTTCGATGTGGAGAAGCAGCGGCTCTACTCTGAGTCCCTCCCAGATAGCCGAATTCCTTACCCTATCTCTAAGGGAGAGGCCAGCTACCCTTAGGAGAAAGCTCATTTCCACTGCTTGTATCAGTGATCTCATTCTTTCTGTCTCTACCCACAGCTCGTGACCATAGTTGAGGGTAGGGATGTAGATCAATTGGTAAACTGAGAGCTTCACTTTTACACTCAAATTCATTACGATGGACTGGTACAGATTGATTCTCAATCCCATCGCTTCACACTTGGTTGTTGAACCATTCCATTGTGAGTTGGAGGCCATCACCCAATGTAGCCAATAGAACTACATCATCTGCAAAAAGCAGAGATGACATTCCGAGACGAACCAAGTAAAAGCCTTTACTTAAGACCTTAAAAAATTTACTTTATTAAAGTCTTATGTAAAGTCAGTCAAATCTTAATTTTTTTTTAAATTGCACATCAAAGGATTATCAGTGATTATCAGTGCTGATTAGAAATGACGTTCCAAATCCAGCGAAAACTGGTATTCTGGACAGCCCTACACAGGCAATCAATCAAGCTATCTCTTGTTAGCTGATTTCTTCATGTGGTGCTAACAAAAACCCCAGAAAAACAAGATGGCGGCAAATGCAATTTTAAAAATAGGAGTCATCACACTAGTGGATGATGTTACAGTGCATACATCCACATTCTGTAATAACTCAGGAGGCACAAAGGGAAAAAGAAAATTCAAACTCAGAACATTACTGCTGTAAGAATCACTCATAAAAAATAAATAAAAATCTGTCATAACAGAGCAGCCTTGGGGTTATTTATATATATATATATATATATATATATATATATATATATTTTTTTTTTTTTTTTTTTTTTTTTTTAAAGCAGTCAAATTTAACGTTATCTCTGTAATATTAGTCTGACTAGTCATACTGAATATAAGCAGCAAGAATGCCACACATCCACAATGCTAATGTTACAGTCATGATTCATGTTTAACTCAGTCACACACAGAACTGCACACACACCCTCTATGAGTCATTTCTAAGTGTGGGTGACAAAGACGACAGAAAAAGACATTCATTTTAGTGGTATTGATTTCAGCACCAACCAGCTTGTCGTGCTGCAGAGCACCATTTAAAAGCGGTGGTGCAAATGTTTGTTCCCACTCCTCCACAAAATGAGGATGACTACATCTTTAAAATGGCTCTTTAGTGGCAGATGAGGGAATTTCCAAACTGTAAGCACTTTTTTTTAGCTTTAATGAGGTGGAATGGCAAGCAGGTAATTCACTGTTTTTCTGCTTGTCTTTTAATGCTGTAGCAACAGGGTTACCACCCCCCTACATCCATGACTTTAAACTGGACCCTGCTGATTATCATCACATGTTCTTAAAGCAGAATTTGCTACCGCCCACCGTGGCAGCCTGTCAACACACTTAGAACTGTGAGGCTTTGAATTAAGCCATCTGGTACAAGCTCTGGTGGCAAGTTTATGTTATCTACCATGGAAGTCAGCATACACATAAAACTGTCAAAGTTTTGTGTCACAGTGAGCTGACTTTGAAATTCTGGTCCTTTGGTTCAATATTTAATAGCTAAAGTCTACTTACCATTCAGTTTAAAAATAACAAAGTCATCTCTTTCAAATTGAGTCAAAATTATTTTTACTGAGCAGCTGAACATAGGCTTTCACATGAGATAAATACAATGGTAAACAGACCACAAATGTGTACTGGTTTGGTACTATCATGCAAATTCAGTAAGAAATTGCATGGTGGCACCAAGATTTGATTCTGCATGTCACACTAGCTTAATAATTATTTGTTAAGTATACAGCTTGATGCAAATACTATGTATACGTCAATATTGTTAGATATATCAACTAGATTTCTATGTAGGACATTAACTTCAGACCTCTGATTCACTGTACGTGAATCAGTATATGTAGCCTCTCTTTGCAGGTTAGGTGAATGGCTTATAACTAGGGATGGGTATCGTTTAGATTTTATCCGATACCGGTGCCAAATCGGTACTTTTGAAACGGTGCCGGTGCTCAAACGGTGCTCAAACCGGTGCTTAAAGAATGGAGAACACAAAATTGGTCCAAAAACCTTTCATGTTCAGCTGGTTTTTGTAAAAAAGATAACAATGTTAGCCTTTTCTGCAGCTATGGGGCATATATGGTATCACTCTTGGCTGGAAGCAGTGCTTAAACAATGGAAAAAACACAAACTTTATCCAAAAACCTCTCATGTTTAGCTGTTTCCCTCTTTTTCTTTGGTCATTTTAGCCTTTTTGGCCAGGGTGAAGGGAGTATCTGCCATCAAACAAGAAGACAGCCGCATGTAGCTATGATGATGTTTGCTAGTTCACCTTACCTGCATTAATGTAATAACGTGGTTAGCCTACTCAACGTAAATTACACACGAACAACATTAAGCTACTCACGCAGAGAAGAACGGCTGCTGCTGCATCATCATCCGTCATCATTTCTGCTACACTGGCAGGGCTAGGGGCCAGGACTCTCCTCTTCGTGTTTTTGGGGATGTTGCTAACTCCGGGTCTGATAACAGGCACCACACCCGTAGTAGATGTGCTCGGTGTGAGGTCTCGCAGCAAGCTATCAAATACAGCGCATTTCTTGGCTTTTAAAAAAAAACGCTATGCGTCGCCAGGTGTTTCATTGGATTCGAGGTGTTACCTCCTTTGACAGTATCACAGTATCAGCTTAAAGCACTTGTTGCAGGCTGCTGAGTTTGCATCTTTTGCTGTGAAGTACAGCCAGACTTTTGACCGCTTCGCCTTGAGCATTTTTAATCTGTAGCTCTGCTCTGAAAGAACGTACGTACCTGGCCCCGCCTACTATCCTCGGAAACGTAAAATGATTGGCTAGAAGTGTATCACAGCTCAGGAAAAAAAAGCACCGAAATAAAGCACCGAAATGTGCGCTGCTTTTCGGTCTGGTTACTACTGTTTATGTCAGAACCGGTGCCATCATGGAACCGGACACCGGTACCCATCCCTACTTATAACCTACACTGAGCACTGAGCACTGCAGAGCTGGCTGCTCAGGTCAAATTGTGTGTCCTATGCCTGCCTGAGCCTGTTTTGTTGATCCACCTCAGGACTGTATAGCTCTCTGTGGCATTGCCACTGATGAAGGTGTGTCTGAGTCAGCCAGTGATCTGGAACCTGGTATCCTCCAGCTAGCAACTAGTAAAGTTCCCGTTTGCACTGCTAATACTGTTAATGCCCTCCATATTTCTTCTGTGCCTACAAATGTAAAGGATCTCTGTTTTACCCCTGAGCTAGCAAGACATTAAGTTTCTGTTATAAAGCCAGTAAAACAAGGAGCCCAGGTCGATGTTTGCCAGTTTGTTATGGGGAAGGTCACAGGAGCAGGAACAGTCTTATACACAGTTTCAAAAATGTCAAAGGTCTGGACTACTCTCCTGTTGCCGAGAAGGCTTTGCATGTCCCACAGTCTAGGTGTTTAGAGACTCTTTAATCTGCTGCTCCAGAGACTGCCTCTGAGGTCATCTCTCCTCGACCTGTTTCTGCTCACTGGACGGTTCAGGCCCAGCATATTCCTGCGCCCGTACCTTTCCCTGGACCAAGCCAGTCCCTGTTCCAGTTCTCATTACGGCAAGGGCTCCACTGCTCCCTGTATCCATATCTGTTCCTCGGGTGGGGACGGCTGGTGTCGAGTCAGTCCCGGCACCCGTACCTGCTACCCGGAGGAGAGCAATAGAGCACCTGCCGCAGTCACCAGTGGAGCCTGCTGCGAGCCCTGCGCAGCTCCAACTAAAGTGTCCTGTCTCTGCTGAGGGCTCTGGAGAGCTGCTCCAGCCATCTGTTACAGTTGGGGGCTCTGGAAAGCTGCTCCAGCACACCGCGGCTTCTACTCCACCATCTGTTTTTGCTGGCAACTCTGGACAGTCCGCCCAGCTATCTACGGTTTCTGAGCAGTCTACCATCTATGCTGGGGGCTCTGGAGAGTCTGTCCAGCCGTCGGCTGCAACTACAGCTTAACTACCAGATCATCCCCCTGCGGACCATCTGGTCCAACTCCTGCGGCTGCCAAACCGCTGTCTGGTCCTGCCTCTTCTGGTCTCGCCAGGCCATGCCGGACGAGCAGGCCATGCAGGACAGCATGGCTTGCTTGTCCGCGGCCACCTGCCAACCCTCCATCAGCACACCAAGCCAGCCCAAGGGTCTTTCATCTACGTCCGCTCTGTCGTTGCCGCTTTCCATGCGGTTGGCCCCAGGACCTGCTCTGTCGCCACCACCTGGCACGCGGTCGTTCTCCGGACCTGCTCTGCTCACGCAGTTGGCCTCTGGATCTGCTTTGTCGCCACCACTGACCCCAGAACCGACTCGTCCGTGCCAGTGGTCAGTTGTCCGGCCACCTGTTAGGGTACCTGGGCCGTTGACCCATTGTTTTGTGTCTTTTGGTTCTTTGAGTGTTGTTTGTTTATTAGGTTCTCTGTGTATTTTATATTTCCTAGTCCAGTATGCTTATATTATTGAGTTTATTCTGTATTTCTAAGACAGGCCTATGGTCTGACCATACAATATCACAAACCTCTAAGTTAGAGACAGATAAATTGTGAGTTAAAACAAGATCCAACGTGTGCCCATATTTTTGTGTAGGCACAGACACAGGTTGCACAAGATCAAACGAGTCAATAAGATTTAAAAAGTCCTTTGCCATTTTTAATTGTAAAACTAGTACAACATCCAGGTAGTGAAAGTACACTTCATGTAGTTGTACTCGCTGGTGTTAATACTTAGTGAGTGTAATAACAGAATTTCGCAATTAGAGATAGAGGAAAATCTAATTTTAATAAAAGGAGAAGGAGTGTATCCAGTTTGCTCAGAGTGGTGTTGAATAGAAGCATATTGAGGTCTTAAAATCATAGTTTACTGTGGCGTTTCCCCACATAGTGTGCGTTTATCTTAATCAATTTAGAATTTGCCCATTCACATAGTCACACCTACCACAGCACACCACTGCTATCATCAGTAGAAAACAGACGTTATGTTTGCCATCTTCTTTAACACTGACAGGGGAAGCTGGGCTCAAATCGCCTACCCTCCAATTGTGGTTTAACTCCTGATGTTTACTCATATATAAATTCTAACTGTCATGGTGTGGTTACATCTTAACTTAAACAAAAGTTATTGATTTAAATATTCTTCCTTAAACATTTGAATTCTATTGTCTACCACCTTTCGGTTGCAAAGCTGTCTTTACAAACTCTCCTTGTTCTTAACCACTCTGTGAATGACATTTAATTCTCATCTTTTTTCATGAAGCTAGACGAGATCTGGGAGATGGGGGGGGTTCTGTTCCCTATTTTTTGACATTGAGAGTGATGGGTCTAAAATTCCTTTTTTTAAAGGTTATTTTTATGGCCTTTCCACCACTGCACAGCAAATAGACTCGTGACATGACATATGTGTTTGTCTGCTGAACCATGCCCTGACTTCCAGTGGGCTATGTGAGACCCATGCACTGAATCCCAATATCCTCTGCCATCCTCCTGCTATAATCCACCAATACAGCTCAGTTAAGGCTGAATTAAACGATAGACATGCTTCTTTGATTGATGAAAATGATTAAACCCCAATCAACATTTACTTGACTGTGATTTTAGCCAACTTCATTTACCAATAAAATAATACTTCTAATAAAACAATTATGGCACACAAGATATTCAGCGCTCATCTGCAGAATTTTTCCCCCTCTTTTTGGAAAGGAGAAAAAGAACACTTCAGTATTACATTTAGGCATCTGGTTGACACTTTTATCCAGACTGACTCAATAACTACAAGAGTAGAAAAGATTTGAGGACATTTAATCCCTCCACAATTTTAGAGGATATGAAATACAGTGTTGATGAAGTGTTTTGGTAAAATACTTTCCCATGCCTTATAAAGACAAAAGTGAGAAGACCTTTAATACATCAAGCTTTGCAGGTTTCTCCAGGGATGTTTTTAAATTGGAAAAAGTAAGCATACGAAAAGAAATATCTGCCAAGAATGAATAAAACTATAGCCTGTTTCTTTTAACAAAGGCGAAATGATCTGCTTTTCCGAGTAATCTAACAAATTAGTGAATCCTTTGAAGGGGTAGAGCTTTCCACTTTCAGTGAGAAAAGTTAGCATTTGTACTGAATTTCTGTTTGCCAGTAGCTTAACCAGCTTACAGGTAACCAAGTACATTTAGTTTTGTGCTCTATTCATTGGCTAAGAAGTTTTTGTTTCAGTCATGGCCATGGAAATTAGGGGTGCCAAGTGTGTCGCAGCACTCCCTGCTAGATTCTAGAGGACCTGTCGACAACTACAAATTGAAAAATTAGAAAATAAAATGTAACTAAATATGTATTTGTGTCTGCAATAACCATGGTACTTTTGGTATAAACAAAGACACTATAGACATAACTTCGGTGGCTGGGAAGTGCAAAGCACAACAAATTAAAAAACGGCAACAAATTAAAAATCCACAACAAATTAAAAAACGGCAACAAATTAAAAATCCACAACAAATTAAAAAACGGCAACAAATTAAAAAACGGCAACAAATTAAAAAATCCACAACAAATTAAAAAACCGCAACAAATTAAAAATCCACAACAAATTAAAAATCCGCAACAAATTAAAAATTCACAACAAATCAAAAAAACGCAACAAATTAAAAATCCCTCAACAAATTAAAAATCCACAACAAATTAAAAAACCGCAACAAATTAAAAATCCACAACAAATTAAAAAACCGCAACAAATTAAAAATCCACAACAAATTAAAAATCCGCAACAAATTAAAAATCCACAACAAATAAAAAAAACGCAACAAATTAAAAATCCACAACAAATTTAAAAAAAACGCAACAAATTAAAAATCCACAACAAATTAAAAATCCGCAACAAATTAAAAATCCACAACAAATTTAAAAAAACGCAACAAATTAAAAATCCACAACAAATTAAAAAACCGCAACAAATTAAAAATCCACAACAAATTAAAAATCCGCAACAAATTAAAAAACCGCAACAAATTAAAAATCCACAACAAATTAAAAAACCGCAACAAATTAAAAATCCACAACAAATTAAAAATCCGCAACAAATTAAAAATCCACAACAAATCAAAAAAACGCAACAAATTAAAAATCCCACAACAAATTAAAAATCCACAACAAATAAAAGAAAACGCAACAAATTAAAAATCCGCAACAAATTAAAAAACCGCAACAAATTAAAAATCCACAACAAATTAAAAATCCGCAACAAATCAAAAAAACGCAACAAATTAAAAACCCCACAACAAATTAAAAATCCACAACAAATTAAAAAAAACGCAACAAATTAAAAATCCACAACAAATTAAAAAACCTCAACAAATTAAAAATCCACAACAAATTAAAAAACCTCAACAAATTAAAAATCCGCAACAAATTAAAAAACTGCAACAAATTTAAAAAACCGCAACAAATTAAAAATCCGCAACAAATTAAAAAACCGCAACAAATTAAAAAACCACAACAAATTAAAAAGCCGCAACAAATTAAAAATCCTTGACGGAAAGGGATTGTCTGAAATGACACAGCGATTAGCCTAATAGGGCTTTTGGAGAGTGATGTCCAAAAGCCCTATTAGGCTTCTTTGATTGATGAAAATGGCCAGGATTTTTGGTTGAGGCGCCATGTTTCTGGGCCGAACAAAGTGGTAGCGAAAGAGGAGCGAAAGTACACGGATAACACCAGCTATGGTTCGTACTTGCTGTGCGGTCGGTTGTAAAGTTAGATCGCACGAACGGCAAGGGAATAAGGTTGAAAATGGTTTATATTTTCATTCTTTCCCCACCTGGAAGCAACATGAGGCAGCTCATGTATAGGATGTTACCAAAAGAAGGCGTCTAGTCTGGATAGCAGCTGTGAGACCAGCTGATATCCAGTTCTCTTCCATCTCCAAATATCTGTTGGTGTGCTCCAGACATTTTCATTCCGGTAAGTTATAGATATGTTCATATCACTCTTTGTCCGGTCTTTTAAGTCTGACATCACTAGCCGTGTCTTGGCTCAAACTCCGCTGCAGGTCCATAAATCACACGATCACTGAGAGTTGAAAAACTATCTAAAGTTTTTCATCTGTAATAAAATGATCAGCGTTCTCCTCCACCATGTGTAACAATTGAGTTTATCATCCAGGCATCCATGAAAACGAAATTAGCAGGAAGTTAGCTCGCTAGATTCCATCTAAATACAATATAGCATGTCCTAACTGAGGGATTTTGGAAACAAATTCAAACGTACAGCTCTGCTATCACTTCCAACATAAATGAAGACAGAAAATTAAACAGCAGTGACGTTTGTAGGGTTACTGAAGTTTGGCTAGCTGGTGTATAACGATGTGCTACGTGACCGTTAGCGACACAGCTATGTTAGCATAATATAAACACTCTAACTTTTTCCACTTGATAAAAGTTATCGTGAGGATTCTCGGTAGTCAGGAACAAATGTAATCTCATGGCAGGATGCTGTAAACGGACCAAACTTCAGCCAGGAGAACAACTGAGATAATCCATCCACAAGGATGAATAGGATTAGTCATTCATATACTGCTGCATGGGCTGGGCTGTAGCTACATCGTAAGGTTTTAAAAACTGAGCTTTCAAATGATTAGTGGTGATAGAAGCAGTGGGAGGCCAACAGTGATCACTTACTGTTTTTAGGAGTTTTTTGAGATTAAATAGTAGACAATACAAAACATTAAACATGTTAACAACACAAAACCCATATTAAACGCAGACTACTTTAGGCCTGGAAGCAGGATTTATCACGCCATCACTTAAAGACCAGATAGCCTATTAGTTTTCTTTTCACTGCACTCGGAGGTCATAGCAAATTAGAAAAAAAAAACATCCTAATGAGTGATTTTGTTGTGGATTTTCATTTTGTTGCCGTTTTTTAATTTGTTGCGGTTTTTTAATTTGTTGTGGATTTTTAATTTGTTGCCGTTTTTTAATTTGTTGCGCTTTGCACTTTCCAGCCACCGTACATAACTGCTTAGACAACACCTACCTACCATCTTGGATGAAAAACACAAAAAGCTCTGTGAAACTATATGCTCACTGGCTAATGACTTGTGACTGAACACTTTTTTAGCTAATGAGCGTACACTTACATACCACTTATAATCCTCCATTTTAAAACACAGTATGACCAAGATTTATAAAACAGATGTCATTTTTGTTTAATTTGACCCAAAATGAGTGACTTAGCTTTTAAACATCTAAACATATATAAGTCTGTTTGCAGCCACAGCTATATGGTAAATGGTAAATGGCCTGTATTTCTATAGCGCTTTTACTAGTCCCTAAGGACCCCAAAGCACTTTACACATCCAGTCATCCACCCATTCACACACACATTCATACACTGGTGATGGCAAGCTACATTGTAGCTATATCCATCTAGTGACCTTCACATAGCATGCAGGTTTAACGCACTTCCGCATTGGCTTCATTTCTCTGACCCAGAAGCTACACACATGTTTTATACTGTGTGTGGTGCTATTTTATTTTTTTAAGCTAGCCACAAGAGCTAGCTTAAAAAAAGTTTCATCACTGTGAATCCTTTAATACAGCATACCTAGTTCTTTATTTACTGTTAGCTGATGATTTGATGCCCTTGCTTTGACTGTAAATATAACAAGCTGATTTACAAAAAAAAAAAACCCAGAATTTATGCTCTTATCATCAAGATATTTTTTAAATCAGCCTGTGCAGAGCTACTGTTGTGTAGTGTTTACTTTGTATGTGCTTTTTACCAGAGAAATCATAGTGGCAGTGGGCCTTATGCTAAGGAGGGAAACCTTGCATGTGTGATTTCCTCTCTATTAGAAGGACATTACAGTAAAGTCCCTGTATACACTGTATGCATGTCTAGCCTATATTGTCTGTATTTTTATTTTTTTATATAATTCAGATTTCATAGACTAATATTTGTTTTTTTAAGTGTTCTTTCAAATTAAGGGTCATAATCACATAAGAAACAATACCTACTTTAATTAATAATTTTTAAAATTTTATATAATTTCAGCTACATTTGCCAGAAAGGCTTTCGAAAACAAGGCCCTGGAGACAAACTTATCTTAAGGGACCGTCCACCCACCTAACTAGAGTTGGAAATAGAATCGTCCTACTTGCCAAAATTAAACACTGGTGTCACTTTAGATCAGTGATGGCAGTTTTTTTTTTTAAGAAGCACACATTTTACACACATCATGTAGCATGATTTGGGTGTGATTAAATCCTTTAAACTGATCCATTTGTGCATGCCAGTTAAAAAGGTTGCTGAGTGCAGCTCAGGCCTTACAATAGCTTACTGTACAAATTGAGCCCAATTTTTGGTGGCCTACAGTATATTTTCTTCAATTTTGACAAATTGCCCCCAATTAAAAATATGCAGAATGAGCTGTTAACAGTCCCAAAGGAAGCCCATGGAAGCACGGGCAGCTATAAGTGGCGTACTTAAAAAGACACAATGATCATAGGGCTGGAGTTGTTAAAAATTGTCATTTTTCCATAAGATTTCAAAGTGAACTTATGTGTTTAACTTTCAAAGTCTAAAAATATAGTCCACATCTTTTTGTTTTTAGATCTGACAGCTTAAAGAAAAGATTGCTGAACACCCAAATCATCCGTGCTACAGATGACAATAGATAATCTTTATTTCCATTTTTAGCACTGTTGTTTTTAAGGAAAAACTGTATGATTGCTATAATTACATACATCCTCATAATTACTGTAGGGTAAGACAAGGATAGTAAAAAAACAAAAAAAACAAATGGCGGTTGTTATTTTTCAAGTTTTATTGTGATTATTAGGCAAAAGAAACATTGCAAAGCATGTGATTGAACATTCTCACAAAGGCAGTGATTACACTTTAGAGGAAAGAGTTACTGTCTTATTTAGCTGCTACATTCTGCTTCTACATTCGCACACAATACAATCAGAGTGGCCCTTGTTACATAAATAGCATAATAATATGATGTGAAGCTCTGCAAATGCTAATTACACATACAGTTGCTCTTTCTGTGTCCACAATCTATGAGTTTTTCATCTTTAGTAAAAGAAAATGCTTTCTACTCAACAGTTTTTGCCTTATAATACACTAGATGTCTATTTAATCATGTAACACTAGCTGCACTAATATCTATTCCTTCCACCGATCCTTCATAAAGTTAGACAAACAGTGTCAAATTTTCCTGTCTTAAAAAAAAGTTAACTAAATGAAGGAAGCACAGTTCGAAACAGACATTTTTAACCTTTGCTGAAATCAAGAGATAACGCTGCCAGGAAGCAACACTGTGTCATAACAGCCTGTCATCGCTTCCTCAAGGTGTGTGCCAAGGGATTGTATACATGCAGAGGGCCCTTGATTAGTATTAACGTGCATTTAGCAGGGCTGACCTTTTATCAGAAACCATTAAAAGCTGGAAGGTCTTTTGTTGAGAAACACTTGGATATCTTGCTTTCCTGCAAGTAGTCACGTATTGAAAGAAAAACAAAAAATCCAAGATTGTCTGTTCTGGGTTTTGATGTTTGTTCACCTGCCTGAGGTGTGTCTGTATTTGCACACACAATGGATTTTAATTAAACTATTAATAAATTAACTTCAATAAATGGTCATTTGGAATAGCCCCCGGGCTGGCATTTTGTTCAGCAAATGTCATGTCAAGCAAGTCTGATTTTCTTGACATTTTCTTGTCAAGTGTACTTATTTAATGCACTCATGTGCAATTAGTCTAATTGGAGTTAAGCAGTTAGTCAAGAAGTGAAACGGTACAAAACATTTAGATGGGACCTGTTATGCTTTTTCCTTATTTTATTGCACATATTATCACACTAATATTAAAGGTGGCTATATTTTTAAACTACGCCATCATTATATGTGCAAGTACGTCCTTATGAGCCAAAAAAATAAATAAATAATAGGCTGCAGACTGCTTTAAAGTCTCCGTCTCAGACTTTTGGCCTTGTATGTTGTCACTGAATGGACATATATGACCTAATATGGTCAGCTGAGACACACAGCTCTGGCTCTGAGTGCATAAAGCCCACCCATCTGCTGTTCAAATCTTCTGTTTAGAGAATACATCCAGTCTGAAGAAAGCTGGCTTAGATGAAGTGTGAAGAGAACAGTACACTAGCTTGTTCCAGATAGAGGATGAACTGAATTGATGCACCAAAGCCATCTTTAAAAAATTAAGATTATTATGCTGTGAATCAGGCAAAGCTACTATTCGAGGGTCCAAAAATATTAGTTGGAAATAAAAATTATAGCGTGCCACAGAGATCCCATTTCTTGGTAGGAAATACCTGAAATTTGTGGGATTTTTCCACCTTTACGCCTTTGGATTCTTTTTTGAAAATACGCCATTTTGACAAGGAATGTTTCTAATGCCTAAACCTTTTTGTCAGCAAGTACATCTTTATAAGTTAACACACTTTTTTAAAGCGTAAATGCATTTACCACAAGTTAAACACCACTGCTGCATGATTTCAGTACTGGCACAGCTAAGCTCCTATGTATGTCAGGATGTTGTTAAATGTCCCAGACAGCTTCTTTACTTTCATTCAGCCACTTGTTACCATATGTACAAAGGAGATGTAAAAGGGTGTCAAGGTAGCATTCATGAGGGGGTAATTTGAAATGAACTGAAAATTTCAAAGGGGATGTGTACACCAAAGTGTTTTTTGTCAGCTGAAAACATCCAGCTGAGAATATTTGAGAGTACTTTGTAGGTGCACCATGGTGACGTCTCGAGCTGAGCATCTTTGTGTCACCATCATAGCTTTTTGAAATCAGATGTCACAATCGTGTAGCTGATCTGACTGAAACCAAGAACTTCTCAATCACAGTTCATTAGCTAATAGGTATATCTTGGGTTTATCTACCTATGACTCTGTGTTCTTTTAGTATAAATTAAGGTATGAATTAAGTTGCTAAAATTGCTTTTAGTAAGATAATAGAGCAAGGGAGCCAAAAGTCTTTTTTTTTTCATAGACATCAATTCCAATTGAGATCTTTCTGCAGGTCTAAGACAATTCTACACCTGTATTATTTATATACAGTGTTTAGTAGGGCCTCAGTTACACAGGCCTAGAAATTAGCTGGTGACCCCTATCAACCTCCAGTTGCTAGGGAAAACTATATCTTCCTCTTCTTGTTGGCAAGTGGTTGCTGGGTTACTGGGTGAAGTCAGTTTCAAAGATGATGCTGCACCACAAACCACCTTGGGATCACATTGGTCACTAGCAGTTTGCTAAGGTTGCCTGTTTGCATAGAAGATGCCGATTTGCCTGCAAACACTCACTAACTATCCATTGAGCAGTAGTGCAATTTGGAAATGGTCAAACTTGCTACTTTTCCAAGTTCCTTCATGACTGACATGTTTTCTAAAGCCACAGCTTCTACTTTGACAGACAACATTCTCAATGTCTGCTCTGGCAATTAATTTTACAGCAAATACCAATGACTTCCAGCAAATCCACGCAACCTTTTACAGTTACAACTGGTCTGGAAACACTTCTAGTCCTGTGTGACTTGGAAGCACTGATATTTCAGGTTTCTAACCAACCCAGAAGCAGACCCAAATGAAAGCACTGGTCCCACAGACACTCAGGCTGGAGCAGGTGAAGGATGTTGAAAGCACTGATGCTGCTGCTGACTCCTCCAAATTGCAGGAGCCAAATGCACACTGTAAACATCTGATCAAAAGGCAGCAATGGCAGATCTGTGAACAGGTTTACCTCTAATGAGTATGAAATTGCAACTCTGTCTCCCGTTCAGATATTTTGATCAGAGAAGATTTTATGGGCAGCACATACATATCTTTTAGCAGCATGTTTGTGGGCTTTGTGTCATGTAGGGTGATTAGTGGCTCTATCCTTATGTGTTTGATTTGATGGTGACCTGCCAAAATACTGCAGATGAAAATTACCATAAGATGAGTCATTACATCAAATGGAAACATTCTTTTATATATAATACACTTATGTTGCAAATAATATAATTATATAATAATTTGGAGGCATGGAAGATTCTAAATAAAAGCAAATAGACCATGTGCCACTACATACAGGAGACTCACTTAGTATTGGTGCGCACTGCAGTTATAATTTGATGGCTCTTGTACAAACAGTTAATGTTCAGTCTAAAATAGGAAAACATTGAAGGTAACAGTGTGCAGAGCTATAAAGGTTTCACAGAGTCAAAGTTATTTTTCTTTACATTTCAGTCCTGGTTGATAATACCTGCAATTTCTTTATAGCACAGCATGATTAAACAGGAGCTTTGTCAGAAGCAGGTCAAAGAAATTCACACTGCTTTAATAACTAAGTCAATTGTTAATAATTGCAAATGTGGTCTCTACCTTTATACAGCATATGTGAATATTTTTCTACACACTACACTAAATTTGTCTTTGCTGTGAAGTTATGGTAAATGGTAAGTGGCCTGTATTTATATAGCGCTTTTCTAGTCCCTAAGGACCCCAAAGCGCTTTACATATCCAGTCATCCACCCATTCACGCACACATTCACACACTGGTGATGGCAAGCTACATTGTAGCCACAGCCACCCTGGGGCGCACTGACAGAGGCGAGGCTGCCGGACACTGGCGCCACCGGGCCCTCTGACCACCACCAGTAGGCAACGGGTGAAGTGTCTTGCCCAAGGACACAACGACCGAGTTGTAGCTTTTTACCTGCAGCGCTGAAGTTAATCGCTCTCTGCTTCTTCTCTTTTCACCTTCACATAAACTGACCCTCTGAAGAAAAAAACCCACCATAAATGGCTATCTTTTGAAGTCACATTTTGCGATCAGTGCTAACACACTGTGTTCCCTGTGGGTGCTTCACAATAAAAGCTGCCCTGTGTTTTGCCAGTTGAGACGGTGCCATTAGGATGTTCTGCCTGCTTGAGCAGTAACTTAATACAGCTCAGCTGTAGTGATGAAAAAGGTAAACAGTGTAACTGTTATCTGTGACAAAGAAGAAAAAAAAAGGAAAAAGAAATTGTCACATAAATCCCTTGTGCTTTTCTGAATCCAACACAAGTGTGGGAGGCTTTATTGTGATCATTCATGATAGGTGATTATTAATGTAAACTGTAGATATAATTAAATGGGATCATAAATAAGGTTTGATTGAATGAAAACAACATAACAAGGGTGTCCTCCAGAGCAAACTCAGTGATCTGTCCTCTCCCAGGTGAACAACACAAGTGCTGCAGCACTGTAACCCGGCCCCATTGGCTGAAATTCAAACAGGTTGTTTAGCCGGTGGGCAGCAATGGAAGCGCTCGATTTCAGCCCTTTTACTTGTTCTGGTTTCACATGGGCATCTAGTCCAGCTACAGACACACTACCATCCTGAATTGCGTAATGTAAACAACAATCTGTGGCCAACTGTGTGTGATGCATCTGACAACCTGAATGATGAAAATTGGCTGTGACACGAAAGGTTTTTAATGTGGACACAAAAATTTTCTATTTTGTTTGCAAACATTCACCACATCTTCTCTCCTTTCTGGTGCAATGCCAACACAAAGGATAAAGTGTATATACAGTGAGACTTTGGACAGCCCAAGATCAAACATAGTGTATACAGTGGGGCAAAAAAAGTATTTAGTCAGCCACTGATTGTGCAAGTTCCCCCACTTAAAACGATGACAGAGGTCAGTAATTTGCACCAGAGGTACACTTCAACTGTGAGAGACAGAATGTGAAAAAAAAATCCATGAATCCACATGGTAGGATTTGTAAAGAATTTATTGGTAAATCAGGGTGGAAAATAAGTATTTGGTCAATAACAAAAATACAACTCAATACTTTGTAACATAACCTTTGTTGGCAATAACAGAGGTCAAACGTTTACTATAGGTCTTTACCAGGTTTGCACACACAGTAGCTGGTATTTTGGCCCATTCCTCCATGCAGATCTTCTCGAGAGCAGTGATGTTTTGGGGCTGTCACCGAGCAACACGGACTTTCAACTCCCGCCACAGATTTTCAATGGGGTTGAGGTCTGGAGACTGGCTAGGCCACTCCAGGACTTTCAAATGCTTCTTACGGAGCCACTCCTTTGTTGCCCGGGCGGTGTGCTTTGGATCATTGTCATGTTGGAAGACCCAGCCTCGTTTCATCTTCAAAGTTCTCACTGATGGAAGGAGGTTTTGGCTCAAAATCTCACGATACATGGCCCCATTCATTCTGTCCTTAACACGGATCAGTCGTCCTGTCCCCTTGGCAGAAAAACAGCCCCATAGCATGATGTTTCCACCCCCATGCTTCACAGTAGGTATGGTGTTCTTGGGATGCAACTCAGTATTCTTCTTCCTCCAAACACGACGAGTTGAGTTTATACCAAAAAGTTCTACTTTGGTTTCATCTGACCACATGACATTCTCCCAATCCTCTGCTGTATCATCCATGTGCTCTCTGGCAAACTTCAGACGGGCCTGGACATGCACTGGCTTCAGCAGCGGAACACGTCTGGCACTGCGGGATTTGATTCCCTGCCGTTGTAGTGTGTTACTGATGGTGACCTTTGTTACTTTGGTCCCAGCTCTCTGCAGGTCATTCACCAGGTCCCCCCGTGTGGTTCTGGGATCTTTGCTCACCGTTCTCATGATCATTTTGACCCCACGGGATGAGATCTTGCGTGGAGCCCCGGATCGTGGGAGATTATCAGTGGTCTTGTATGTCTTCCATTTTCTGATGATTGCTCCCACAGTTGATTTTTTCACACCAAGCTGCTTGCCTATTGTAGATTCACTCTTCCCAGTCTGGTGCAGGTCTACAATACTTTTCCTGGTGTCCTTCGAAAGCTCTTTGGTCTTGGCCATGGCGGAGTTTGGAGTCTGACCGTTTGAGGCTGTGGACAGGTGTCTTTTATACAGATGATGAGTTCAAACAGGTGCCATTCATACAGGTAACGAGTGGGGGACAGAAAAGCTTCTTACAGAAGACGTTACAGGTCTGTGAGGGCAAGAGACTTTCCTTGTTTGAGGTGACCAAATACTTATTTTCCACCCTAATTTACGAATAAATTCTTTACAAATCCTACCATGTGAATTCATGGATTTTTTTTTCACATTCTGTCTCTCACAGTTGAAGTGTACCTCTGGTGCAAATTACTGACCTCTGTCATCATTTTAAGTGGGGGAACTTGCACAATCGGTGGCTGACTAAATACTTTTTTGCCCCACTGTATATACTGTCCTTTACATTATGATGGTGTTGTCCACCAATTTCAGCTCTAAAATATTCTAGCAGTGCAAACAACTACCATACATTCACACTAAAAACATGCAGTGACTGTTGTCATTTACTGTACATTGATACTAAATATAAAGTGAGCTTTAGGTATGTTTAACATTAAAAAAAAAAAAGAAAAAGAAAACTTTACTTTTTTTCTTACCTCAGAAGACCTACTCTTGGGATTTTGTTCTGAAGTCTGAGGCCTTTGAAGCTATTTTTGACTTGCTCAACCTACTTTTGAAATGACATTCACATTTTTGCTCTCTTTCCTCTTTTTTTTGAGCAGAGGAATAATCTTACTTGACACAACCTTTGGTCTATTATTTTGAGTGAGGGTGGGGGTTAAGAGGCTCAAAATCCACTATGAAGTGTTGTTGAGGCTTTTCTGCGCTGACTACAGGAGTCTGAGGCTTTATCCTCTTATTTCATGTATATACTGTATACTCTTAATTCGTCTTTTGGCTCGGTGGATCATGATCATCCAAAAAGCTAATTGCATGTTAAAAACCGCTGCAAACCCCCTAACATACAAAACAAAAATGTTCTTGCCAACACAGTAAAGACAGTGGTTAGTATAGATTGATTTAGGATTGGATAGACACTGCAGTATAGAAAAGTCAGTGAAACAGCACTGCAGCTGTGCCGAGCAGTCAGTGGCACTCGGCTCTGACACAAAACTGAATAATAACCAAAAAGCAAGAAGTATGTAAAAATAAACAGAGCGCTTTAGTAGTCTATCTCTGTGTAACAGCCATGGCAAACACAGCATTAGCAAACAAGATTAGCTTTACATTGCTGTCACAATACTCCAGTGTATGATGTAATAAGTATTTTAATAATGCCATCCATAGTGACTTCCTGATAGAGCTGCTCCGTGAGTTCATTTAAACTGAAAATATGACAGCTGCTGTCATTATATATTCATTGGAAGTCAATTAAGTCAGTGAATCAATTAGCAGAATGAGCGCTATGTATGTGATATCTTTTTAATTACTTGCTAACATTTTATGTCCTCACACCATGTGGTCTCTCTGTCTGTTTCTTCTTCTTCTTCTGCTTTGACTCTAGCCATTACCAGTAGGGAGGGGTATGAATGCCAGCAGACTAGCCCCAGCTATTGGCTCTCAGTGTATGCCAGTTAGGGGATCTAACAGAAAAGCGGCAGAAAGAGAGCTGAGGACTCCACTCTGAGCCCTGCTGTCCTCTTTTAACAGTCGATCCACTCTTTGCCCCCACCTCCTCCTCATCCTCCTCGTCTTTCTGCTTCCTCCTGCCGAGTCTTCTTTTCCAGTGTGTTAGCTCTGCCTCACGGCGCGCTGCAACGTGCTGCGACCACGTGCTGGCGGCCACCTCACATCACGGACGGGAAACTTGACCTCACATCACTGCGCCCACATTACCCCCAAGTGTTCGCTTTTCCCTCCTCCACCCTCCCACCATGAACTAACATCTCTCTCGCTCTTGTTCCTAAATCATTTCCCCTCCACCCCTAAACTGTCCCACTTATTCCTCCCTGCCTATTTTTTTTTTTTTTGCTCCCTTACTTCTTTCTCCATCTCCTTTTTCCATGTCTCTTTTTCCCAGTCAGAGTGCATCCTGTTCTCGCTGGTAGCGCCTGTGACTGGAATCCCTCATTACTCTGGCGAATGTGACAAATCAACAAAGACGTGCAACCCCTCTTTGTGCTGTGTATCTGCTTCTCGCTGTCTGTGCCATAGCGCTTTTCACATACAGACACATGCTCACATGACGATGATCAAAGTACGCATTGACTTTAACTTCTTGTCATCTCCTTCTCTGTTAGCACTAATGTCAGAGGCATCATTTGCATGCATGCTAATCAATACTAATGTGGGTGTGAGGAGAGAGGCCTGTAAAATGCTCACTCCCTGGCGTGTTCTAATTTCGCGCATTAAATTAACGCCTATATTGTTTTCTGCTCTTTCCATACACTGCAATTTTCTCCTTTTAATTAACACCGGTGAAACGGCAACTTATTGTTTCAACGGCTAATGCTCATTACTCATTGCCACTTTAATCTTTGTCACAGTTACTAACAATGCCATACATGTAGTGCTATTAAATATATGCTCTACATGAGCAGCACCATAATGTATGCAAGTGAGGCACCACCAATGTAAACCAATGTGAGCCCCTTTGTCACGGCGACGGATGGCCGGTACTGAATAGGACTCAGGTGCAGAAACCCAGAGCGGAGACAGTAGATGATTTAACAGTTTATTACGGTTAGGTGCAAAGGGGGGAAAAAAAAGAAACGTGGCAAAGACAGAAAATGACGAGACGTGGAGCCTTGGTGTGGCGTGCCCAGGGGAACGTGGCTAGGGCGAGGGAACGAGGCCTGAGAAGCGGAACGGAGCTGAGTGGGGAACAGTCACACTGAGGGAAGAGGATATAGGAGTTAGGCAGGTAGTGAAGGCAGCTCAGAAGTGGCCAGTATAAGAGCAGCAATTCTTACTTGCAGTTAGGGACCTGGAGTGTTTGAGAGGGGGGGTGATGAAGATCCAGGGGAGGCTGAGTGGCGTGGAAAGGCTGACCTGAGATCCGGGGCTCCAGATGGAGTGTGATGGCAGGAGGGCAGGCAGGTGAGGCACAGAGGGATTTCCAGAATGATCACTAGGTATCCCGAGTCCGGAGGTGGAGTGTGAGCCAGGGTGGGTACAGCAACTGTAGTACAAAAGAGTCTTTGTTAGTAAGATAAATCACAGCGAGAATTTGAAGCACAAGACCTGTTACCAACATGGGTTGATGACGAACTGGCAGTGAGTGAACATCGATGTGTGGTTTAAATCCCTCTGGCTTGATTGCCTGCAATAGGCTCCAGGTGTGCAGGAGCTGGAGTTGGCCCTGCCCAGGGGCGGATCCCAGGTCAGTTCAGGAGCCTAATGGAAACTCCAGCCACCCACCGTAGACCATGACACCCTTTCTGCCAACACAGAGCAAAGAAAACTGAATTAGACAACTACATGCTTACGCTGTACATTTCAACGTTTTTGATAGCAAACACACGCACACACATCTTCGACTTCACCTTTCCCATTAGGGATCACAGTAGGGGATCATCTGTCTCCATCTCACTCTATCTGTAGCATTCTCCTCTGTCACCCCGACCTTCAGTACACTACATGGATCTTTTCTGTGTTCTTCCTCTTTTCTTCCTGCCTGGCTTCTCCATCTGAAAGATCCTTTGTCCAGTATATCCACTATCCCCGTGCACAGGTTCAAACCATTTCAATCTCCCCTCCCTTACTTTCCCTCCAAGAAAGCTCAGCCTGAGCTATCCCTCTGATGTACTCATTTCTATTCCTGTCCATCCTGCTCCTTCAACTCCTCCACCTCTAGTCTTTTGTTACTGCTACTGTCTCCAAGCCAGCAGGGCTCACTACCATCTAATAAACCTCCCCTTTTAATAATATCTATGCAATCAGACATGATCAAGAAAACCTACTTAAACTGTACATCAGAATGGGGAAGAAAGGTGATTTAAGTGACTGAATGATGTTAGTCTGGGTATTTCATTAACTGCGAATCTATAAGGATTTTACCCACAAAACCATCTACAGGGCTTACAGGAAATGGTCTGAAAAAGAGAAATTATGCAGTGAGCGGTAATGCTTTGGGCAAAAATGCCTTGTTCTTGTCACAGGTCAGAGGAGAATGGCGAGACTTCTCGAAGTTGAAAGGCAAAAGTAACTTAAATAACCACTTGTTACAACCAAGTTCTGCAGAAGAGCATCTCTGAATATGCATCATATCAAACCTTAATGCAGATGAGTTAAAGCAGCAGAAGACCACACCAGCTTCCACTCCTGTGAGCTACGAACAGGAAACCAAGGCTACATCCTTTGAAAAAAAAAATGGGAAAAGCATTGCCTGACCAGGCACTTACCCTATGGGTAATTTTTTTTTTCTCTTTTTGATATCCACAAAATGCCCTTGAACGTTTGTCAGTAGGAACCAGCCATGCTGCGGATGAGATCTCTCTCCTCACTTGACTCCTGAGGTGTGAAAGTGCATGTGTGCTACCACAGCAATGCTTACCTGGCCTAGTTTCATCCCAACAAACACCTCACCTTAACTCAGCAGTGCTACAACACCCAAACCTCACACAGAATTAAAGATGCATGCCAAGTGACACACTCCGCCTGTCACGATTTTCAGCATATTTCTCTGATTGCTTTCTGAGATATCTATAGGCTCTTCCTCATATTTCTTTCTTTCTTACTTTCTTTTTCTTTCTTTCTTTCTTTCTTTCTTTCTTTCTTTCTTTCTTTCTTTCTTTCTTTCTTTCTTTCTTTCTTTCTTTCTTTCTTTCTTTCTTTCTTTCTTTTTTTTACACCCTTCCCTTGCAGCTTAAGCTGCATGGCAGTCAGTCCTTACATATTAACACTTACAAACACACTCAATTACGGACATCCACATCCAGACGTGAGCACAGACACACACACACACTTCTAAAGAGCTGCAGGAAGGCAGAGGCCGATCACATCATGCAAATCGCTGTCGCTTGCTGGGACGTGCGCGGCATCAGAAAGGAAATGAAAAGAGGGGATAGAGGAGAGCAGAGAGAAGGAGAGACAGAGCAAAGCCACAGGAGTTAGAGGTGGTGTTTTTTTCTGAATCTTCTGTGCTCTTGACCCCCACCGGTTGCTCTTCATGCTTGCCTGGTCGTGGTGACACAGTGTGTGACATGTCGTCGGACACGACAAAGATAAGCATATGGCCTCAGGAATAATAAAAACAACAAATATGTATGTCGGCCTGTGTATACTTGTATCACCTTAAATCTCCCCCCGTCTCTCGGCTGGTCACCGGTTACAGGTGGCCAGCAAGGTGACACGGCATCTTGTTGTCGAAACAGGAGCCGACCATATGCCTCCGCTTCTGAGAAAATCTGTTTTTCGCTGTTAGGCAAGCAAATGTCTTTGCCAAAAAGATGCTGCTACATCACTAGACATGTCTACTTTATTGTTGCCTGCGCTCTTCATCTGGGATGGCGACTGTGTAAAAACTGAAGGACGGTTCAGATCAATGTGTGCTTAGCAAACTTTCAAAACAAACTAAATGAATGTTTTTTCCTTCCACTTAGGGAGAAAGAGTGGGGATAAAAAAGGAGATCCCATCTAAAAGAATTATTTAGATATAGATATCAACAAAACTCCTCCAGTGGTAAAACAGTAAAATGTGCCATCTGTTCCAACAAAAGCAGAGAGGCTTTGGCAGCTAATTTATCCAAAGAAATGTTGGTCTTGCAGTTGGGAAACTATACTCACAGCCATATTATTCCTTCTGCATTGCAGCACTTTCTCTTGTGAGTGATGGTCCTTTAACAAGCTCCACTAAAATGAAGAATCCCCGAGCTTAATGATGTCTGCCATCGCACCCACTGCTCCTACAGGTGAGGCCGGGATGGCACTTTTCTCTCAGCACAGGCAAAGTGTGTTTTAATCAAGCGGAATAATTTGTTTTGTTTTTTCTTCCTAAATCAATGTTGCCATGAAGGCGACACTGGTACATGCCTGTGATACAACAGTTGTGCTTTCTTTATCAAACTGGGGACATATTGAGGTATTTTAGAACTAAATATGCAGCAGACGTCCAACTTGGTAGCCTGTGAGAAGAGATTACCTTTCCTTAAAATGCTGCTAATTAGGTGTCAATATCTTTAATTGCTCTTTAATTATTCAAATGTATGTATGTATTTATTTTAGAATAAATATCTGAATATTTATTGGTAGGACTGGGTGGGTATGGAGGACCAAGTACAACCAAGGGACAATCGAAATCATCCATTCTTTAAAATTTAAGTCAGTGATTGAATCTTTTTACCCTTTACCATCACATATTTGTAAGTGGAGTAGGTTGCAGTAGATGTAGAAGAAGCAAACTGCCAAATTTAAAACAATTGGTAAATAAATAAATATTTTTATATAAAACATTATTTCTGTATGCGTTCTTATTTGTTTACAATAATATAAAGGAATATATATGTAAATAAAAAATAATAATTGTGTATATTTTCAATTTTTTAAATAAAACTGTCATTTTTTTTAAATTAGGTAACAGCTAGATTTTTGTTATGGTAGTCTTTTTGGCATTTACTGGTATAATAATATACTTCATTTCCTTCCTCCAGAGTTCAGTACACCATGTAAAGAACTAAAATCAAGCCACAGAACTTAAGCCTGTATTTGAAGAAGCACAAAAGTGGTCCTGACATCACAAGATCCATCAGTCAGGTTAAAAATATCCCAAAAGATTATTTGTTTATGTAATGATTTTGAAAGGTTTTCCTTGTTGCCTGAATTTTACAACATCCAACACTCGCTTTAACTTTAAAGAAAACTAAAACAAGGATGACCTACTCACTTGCAAACTAATGTCACTGCAGTATCACTGATATCATGCATGTCCGCCCAGAGGGACAGCAACTGGCTCCAGTTTTGTTGTTAAGAGATACAGGACGCATTTGGATACACTCAGAGGTCCCATGAGCAGTCACAGAAGAGAACATCCTTCAGGTGTGCACTCATTTTGCGATGTGACACGAATCCACCACAGAGATTTCACATGCGTCGACATCCGACTTGCAGAATCGGTCGGGGACGAGAAGGGGCCCTGTTAAATATTAATCTCTCTCTCGCTTTTTTGTCTTATCGTTTCAGCTGCACGTGTGTAGTATTTGGCAGGATGCTAGCAATGCTCTGCATCAGCCCAAGGGAAGCTGGGAGAGGGAGAAGCTTGAAATGCACCTCATCACAGGACCCCACCAGATGCTAGAGTTGTTCACCCATCAAGCATGAAATTTTGTCTGCGGGGAGATGATTTATAATTTTACTCTTACTGCTAGGGGAAACAGGGAGAGAGAATGAGACACTGAAAAAAGGGGGATGGGTGATAAAAATGTAGTTTTTTTCTCTCTCTCTCTCTTTCTTTCTGCCAGCAAATTCCTGAATGATTCCCAGACTTTGATTATTTTTCATTCTGTGACTGCAATAACATGTGGGGAGGGGGGGGAGGGGGGGGAGAGACAGGGGTAATGAAGAGTACTTGGCATTAAGTTGCATTGTTGGTTTGGCAGCAGTGGTCCTTGCTGATGTTGTATTTGCATGAATCTCCAATCTCATTAAAAGGAACAGGCACATTATGGGGAGGAGTTGGCTATATGGAATGGCTGGACAGCAGCTATACTGATATACGGAAAAATGGCTAAATTTGATGGTTTGTGTGGTCACGGCACGAGAACTGGGAGAAAACAAAGATCAGGTTTTCACTGTTAAAACATTTTGTTTCGGCATCTTATGGTGCAGTGTTTACTTGATTTATGTTAACATTCACAGTTTTAGTCAATCAGTCATGATGTTTACAGATTGCATAATATATCATAAAACATATTTAAGTCATACAAAGTGCTCATATTTCATATACTTAAAGTATGGTCTGGATTAATTTTGATCCAGGCCATAAATTCCCTCATAATAACTGTCAATTCCAGCGGCGGATCTAAGGCAGGGTGGCACATACCTCTAGAGTGGAAATCCCCTAAATATAAATGGAGCCCACAAAATAGACAGACAGACATATGTGTCATTGTCCAAATAGTTATAACTTTAAAAGTTAGCTGCCATATATCACTTATGCTTGTCATATGTGGCATCATTTTGTCTGATAAATAATTCCAACATTAATTTGTGAGTGAACATAAATAACATTTTATGGAGTTTGTCCGTGTATGGTTCACTGTTTCCTCAGATTTTCAATTATAAAACTGGCAATAAGCACAACTTTAATGTGCCATTGGATAAAACAATTAAATAGAAAATAACAGGTTTTCTGATCAATACCACTCTCCAGATAACATCTTGGAAATAAAAATCCCCAGCCAAAGTCGTTCTACTGTGATATATTACCTTTTAACTTTTTAGTTTTTTCTGAATGATGACAAGTATTTCTGCATATATTTAGCAACTGCACAGGACTTTCAAGCTTAATAATTGACGATATCTTAGAGTTTTGAAATGAACACCTTTTATTTGGTTAAAAAAATAGCAGGTTGAAGCAGATTGCGGTTGACACACATGTTTCAAGTTGCATGTGTCATCTATTTGCCCTCTGGCTCCTCTAATTCACTCCTGTGTCACTCCAAATCACAACTTCTGTCATTCTGAAACCTTTTTGCCGCTTCCCTTTGAATGAATGGATGTGGTGCAGTGCCTCAATGTAATTGACCTTGTAAAAGCTGAATAAAACAGCACAAAGACTGAACTAAGTGAGCTTAACTTTAAAGTAAAAGTGCAATCCATCATATTTCTTTTTCTTTTTTTTGTCTTGAAACAGTCAGCTGAGTGCTGATATACCTTCATGTTTGCTTGAAATGACACTCTTTTGCAGATGTGTGATTTATTTCACAGAAATGTTACTTGACAGAACTGGCCATGTAGACTTTTTTGGTTCCACTTACATACTCTGACTACCCCCACCAACTTTGGATCAACACTGCTTTGTCAAAAAACCTTAAATAGATTTTTCTAACCTTCACTTATCCCTAGAAGGTTCACTGAGCATGCATGCTGTTTTTTTTTTTTTTTTTGTGGGAATGGCCCCTCTTCACTTTTATACACTTACACACATTCACACCTGGGACCTGCTCGCCATGACCGGTCTTCCACTATTAGCCTCAGAGGAGTTCCACAGAAGCTGGTGGGATTAATTGTCTTGCTCAAGGACACCTCAATGGGAATTGTGAAGGGAGGGTGAGCGTGTTTCTCATTAACTTCCCTGTCCAGATCTTCCCAGCCATTTGGGAAAACTCAACCGGCCATCTCTGTCATCTCTTTTTTTAGTCTGCACAAGTTATTTTGTCTGCATGAGTAACTAATGCCCCCAATCTTCTGTTGTATAATTATATCCTGGGCTGCAGTGCTTGATTTTGGTCTCTAGGCTACTTTACAAACATCTTAGACGTGGTCTACTTTAGTTATGTCCCATTTCAGAGCCAACTCCTTTGAAGGACTTGGCTTGTGAAGACAGTTCAGAACTCTCCAGTATGAAAACTTCTTCTAGAGCCCTTGGCATTTTAAATGTGTTTATATTTTAAGATTTGATTGGCTCTATTAGATGATTATAGAAGACATGAAATGACTATGTGAGTCCTATCAGTAGCACTGCTTTTCCCTAACCAAGAAAAAAAAAAAACGATGGCCAAACGATACTATTGTTATTCAATTCATCAATACATTTTATCTATTGTTAGGCCTTTTTTGCTAGCCAAAGTGTCTAATTTTTAATCCTAATTTTCTCTTTGGGTGTAAATTACGCCTTGAAAACAATAAAACTAAACAACAAAGGGTAAAACAAGCCAAGCTGGATGTTTAAAAGGTTAAAAGGTTATGTTTTAACTTCTTGTGCTGTCATTCATTCAAGGAGAGCCACACAACAACAATTTTTTAAAGTAAAAATTCATGAATAAATGCTAACCAATCACACTGCATATGATTTGCAGAAAAGAATGACTATGCAGGATCAGAATCAAATCAAAACAAATTAAAACAAAGTTGAATGCCTGAAAGGCTCCAGTATTCCAGAAGGAGAAACAGATGCTGTGTTCTCTTTATCTCAGAAGCTGGTTGTCAGAGCTGTGGGGGTAATAGTACTCCCGAGTTGACTGCATTATAGTAGTAAAGTTGGAAAAGTACTGAAAAACCAACAATCACTAGCAACTTTCCATACTGCATGTTTTTTGCACTCATGCAGCATGTTCATATAGAGTTTAGTGTATTGCCTATCTATTGGCACAAATACACAACAATACTAAAAAGCAGCAGTTTTACAGTTTCACTACTCTTTACATGCACTGCCACCATCTTGGACTGTGAGGTCAGGCTTGATGGGGATTCTAGGGCTTTCAATATTGGCAATCCAATTTGACGAGGGTGCACTCCAGCCGAAAATCCCGCACCGAATTTGCAGCTTTCCACTTCAAATACCATTCTTGCAAGGAAACCAGCTTTTATTCTGGAACATAGTAAATTGTTTTACTTGCTATTCTTTTGTGGCAAGTAATACTGGGCTTAAAGTGATCCCCCAGTAAGGGGTTTGACCTTGCGGCCTTTTTTATTGTAAAGCACTTTTTGAAAAGTGGCAATGTCTCGTGAGGACAGGTTCCTAACCAGATTTTAGGACACTGAAGACAACAAAGAAGAGTTCAAAAATACATGCGTTTTGTTCTGCCACAGGAATAAACATTTTCATGTATTTGGTTATACTGACTTTAACAGGCATATATGTGACTTTATGTGTATTTATGTTGACCCTTCAAGAAAGAGCACAGTCTTGGATTGTGTGTACACAAAATGCAAGCGTTATCTGGAAAGAAAACGGAGACAATGTCCTGCTATAAATACTTAATATAACATTAAATATCCTCCTGCAGAACAACACTTTTAAATGTGTCAAAGGTTGCAAACATTTCTACTCAGAATACAATGATCCTCCCACGCATAGTGTTTGACTATCTGGTCCCATGCCAGATTTATAACACATAGGTCACATTCAGTCTGTATTAAAACTCTGGAGTTGTTAGATAAGAAAGCACAAAGCCACTATAACTATGATATATGTACAAAACAGAGTCATTTGACCTGAAAAACCTCATATTCAATGATACTTGACTGAAATATAAGGATTTCTGTGCCCTTGCACTTGGCACTTTCATTATACAAAAAGTCTGCAGTAATGACTTCACAAGCACCTCCATGTGAGGGGATGTCATTGTCTTATGGAAGGAAAGCTCCTTTAGTCAGTCATCCTTGGAGCCTCTATCATTCGACATACATCTTATCAACAAATTGAAGGTTCTGTCTGGGCAGAGTGCATACGATACTGAGAATTAAGCTCTGACACAGCATTTGCCTTTAACCCCAAAGGCCCATATGTTTGGTATGAATGTGTTGTTGAAGCATTTATCAGGCAACTAGCTTGCTTTGTAGGACATGAGCCCAGGGTGCAAGTCCTTGTAAAGGCAAAGTTTTTAATAAATTCTCCCATTAATCATTTTCTACTACAGTGAAACAGTGTCTGTGTCTCTGCAACTGCCTGCTTTTGAAGCCAATGTCATTTGTACTACATCATATCTTTAGTGGGGATATCCAGATTTACTTTAGCCTGGTTCCACACCTTTGAAATGCTTCCCTTACTTTAGAATTTTTCAAATACATCCACTCTGATACTCATTGACTGCTAATTCCACCAGTTGGGTAAATAAGCCACTCAAAGCGCTATAGCCTGAGGCGGGGCTAGAATAAATTGGATTAAACAATAGAAGTAAAAACGTTGAGAAGTGAGGAAGAGACAGGTGCGGTTGTTTAGGCTGCTGTCTTAAATCCACTTAAAGCTGATGTTTTTTCACCTGCATGAATTATAAATATTGTACTAATTGTTCAAGAAATCTCTATATGTCCATCCAGCTGTTCATTACGTAGCTCAACAATTGTTCAGCTGAATCGAGAAATCACTTGAATAGAACCTGTCTGACAAAGTGAAGTAGATAAGGTTGATATAAAGAAAGAGTAGAGAAAAACAGTCCTTGGGCCAGGTAGGTTAGGCTAGGACAATTTTGAATTTTCTTTGGTTATCTTTACTTTTTTTACTAGAAAGTAAACCCTTAAACCTTTTAACCCTTAAACGTTGTGTAAAAAACAATAAATACACAATTCAATCTCTCACCCTTTGGACTTGTTGTTTCAGATAAAGCTGCAACCTGGATTATTCCTATTGTAAAAGGGCTGTAGACAGTAACAGATGGAAATAGCTACCATGGCATCACCTATTGCCTTCTCAGTTCTCATCCTGAAGCGTCAACATTAGTTTTTCTTGGTTGCAAAAATATTGGTGTGATTACATGGGCGGATTTGAAAGTGAAACCACTCACTCATCAGCTAATGAGCTGAGATTGGTAAACTGTTAGCCAATTATCTTTTTTATTTTTAGGCAGCACGGTGGCACGGTGGTTAGCACTGTTGCCGCACAGCACGAAGGTCCTGAGTTCAATTCCTCCATCAGGCCGGGGTCTTTCTGTGTGGAGTTTGCATGTTCTCCCCGTGTTTGCGTGGGTTATCTCCGGGTACTCCGGCTTCCTCCCACCGTCCAAAGACATGCAGCTTGTGGGGATAGGTTAATTGATTAATCTAAATTGTCACTAGGTGTGAATGTGCGAGTGAATGTGAGTGTGAATGGTTGTCTGTCCCTGTGTGTTAGCCCTGCAACAGACTGGCGACCTGTCCAGGGTGTACCCCGCCTCTCGCCCTATGACAGCTGGGATAGGCTCCAGCGCCCCCCGCGACCCTGAAAAAAAGGATAAGCGAATGGATGGATGGATGGATTTTTAAACAATTTAGAAACATGGTATAATTGCTATTTACAAAATAGACTGTTTTTTATTCAGTCCTTCTGCAACCACAATTATCATTGCTTGTGGGCCTCCAGATAGAATGCAGGTTCAGTTCATTCATCAAAGGCTTTATTTTTCAACCATAGAAGCTATGTCAGTGTCTTATACCAGCGGTCCCCAACCCCCGGGCCTCGGACTGGTACCGGGCCGTGAGAGTTGAGGCTCAGGTGTGAAATGTATGGTTTTCAGGGTTTTTATCAGTTTTCAGTGTTATTTTGTTATCGTTTTTATTGTTAACTCGGTTTTCCTGGGTCTTTTCACGTGTGTTATGAATAAATCTTCTTTTTTCCGGTACCGGTACTAGTTTTATTTTGTTGTATTTATCCGCGACACCTTAAAGGCCGGTCCGTGAAAATATTGTCGGGCATAAAAGGGTCCGTGGCGCAAAAAAGGTTGGGGACCACTGTCTTATACAGTCTATGGCAGGGTTGCCAAATATGAGGCCCGTAATTTCTTTCTGTAATTTTACACATTTATTAGGTAGAAATATTTAGGTGAAACTGCAATTCTTAATTCTACAGTAACCTCCTAGGACCTGCCGTCC
The DNA here is from genome assembly GCF_041146795.1 of Maylandia zebra. NCBI lineage: Eukaryota > Metazoa > Chordata > Actinopteri > Cichliformes > Cichlidae > Maylandia > Maylandia zebra. Next base: position 37,940,031 of record NC_135188.1, on the reverse strand, counting down.
ACATATGTGGACATCACATTTTGGGTTGTCTAGACCAAAATACTAAATTTTGATCTACAAGAGCCTGATATCCACTTACGAGGACATTATGCTGCCACTGTTCTATCGAAATGAAATAAAGCGAATGTTCTCATATGTGGATCTCATTTTTCTCAGAAACAAAAATCAGGTTTAAAAAAATCATGTAATTCTTTGTTTTTACATTCATTTGGTCCCAATCAGCCCAAATAGCAAAGAGAAATTAAAAATGCATGCCATGAAAGAGTTCAAGTCTTAGGAGGATAACATAGTTTAGGGGATTAAATGTGAAGTTAACCATCTTTCTGGAAAGAGTAGAGTTTCACTCATTCAGCCCACTTAAGATCAAAGTGGACTCTTATGTGGCCCTGACTTTCCTAGTCTATGGGATAACAACCGTAATTGTTTTAAGTTGGTCTGATAATCCTAGTAGATATCTTCTAAGACTTAATTTTGTGATTTTCTGCATCTTGAAATACAATTAGGGAAATCTTTAACTTTTTAGATACATTCCATAAACGAGTACTGTACTAGTTCACTGAGTCTCTCCAGGAACCACCAATAATAAAACACATTTGTTAGTCTATATCAGCGGTCCCCAACCTTTTTTGCGCCACGGACCAGTTTATGCCCGACAATATTGTCACGGACCGGCCTTTAAGGTGTCGGATAAATACAACAAAATAAAACTAGTACCGGTACCGAAAAAAAGAAGATTTATTCATAACACACATGAAAAGACCCAGGAAAACAGAGTTAACGATAAAAACGATAACAAAATAACACTGAAAACCGATAAAAACCCTGAAAACTATACATTTCACACCTGAGCCTCAACTCTTGCGGCCCGGTACCAAACGACTAACGGACCGGTACCAGTCCGAGGCCCGGGGGTTGGGGACCGCTGGTCTATATCATTGTAACCAATGTCAGTAACTGATACAAAAGAGTGAATAAAGGTAATGAATTCATTGCCTTTTATAATGTTGTAGAAATCAGTCAGAGCTGTACTGTACTGTATATACTGTAGCTGACGAATTAGAAAAGCACTTCCAGAAAATGAATATTTATCATAGAGAAAATGGTGACTGTTCAGTTGCAGAAATTAAATTAATTACTAATAATAACACGTAGGTGTTAATGTGAGCACAAATGGCTGTCTGTCTCTGTGTGTGTGATAAACCTCTGCAACCCGTTCTCACTCCCAAAGCGTAACATTTTACGCTAGGTGACAAATCGCCAGGGTGTATAATGCCTTTCACCATTGTTAACTGAGATAGACTCCAGATGCATGCCACACCCTGTAATCCTGAATGGGAACTTTAATAGAGTAAGCTCTGCATGATTCCCAGTTCAAAATCCTTGTAGTTGGCCAAAGGATTTGAACAACAGGTGAACTGGGCTTCTGTGCTTACTGTCAAAGCTGTGTGCCCTCTAACTGACATCATACAGAGCCAGAAATAGCAAAAAAAAAAGTGTCTGGAGAGGAGTTTTTGGCTCATAGACAGTAAATGCACAAATATTGACTTTATTATAGATTAACTGCACCTGTAAAGTCCTCATTATTTGTTAACTTGAATGAATGCAAATCATTAGTAGCATTTTAAATTTCCCTATAATTGAAACCAGACTAAAGTGTGTTATTTGGGGAATTTTCACACAAATATGTATGGAGCTCAAGTTGGCCCAACAGCTTTGATCAGGTACTTCCAGCTCACATTTCCGCGCCCGGATTGAGACAGCTCAGTGCTGGACAGATCAGTCAAGAGTGTGGGTTCCTCCGCTCATGACTGATGTGATCCTGCTGAACAATAATGATGACAAAAGTATCTGTGTGACAGAGTGCCCACGCAGAAACAAACTGAAGGATCTTAGAGGATCTTTAATCTTCTGTGGAGGTCAGTGGGAGCTGCAAGAGAAGCACAATTTATTGTCCAAACAGTGACTTGTAAATAATGGGCAGAAATGGTAGACAGTGGGATGTCATCTCAAGCAAAAAAGCAAAAAGTTTTGTCCATTAGTTAAAGAAAAAAATGGTCTTTCTAACTGCCAGGTGTGATATCTCACCTTAGATAGGATAAAAACAATCTTTGGTTTACACTGATAATCACAAAGAATGCACACAGTGAACTAGAGATGAATGATGAGTCATTACGACTTCTGATGACGTTTGATATTCATCATATCCTCAATGAAAACTCATTTGAATTCAATAATTTATGTGCATTTGGGGAAACTAGAAATCCACTAGTGTTTCCACCAAATTCTGTCATTCATGCAGAAGATAATGGAAACTTTTTACGGTCCAAATCTCTTTTTATGCATTGGCAAACACATTTGTTTCATGATATTATCACATTTGCATGGTTGCTGTAGGCATTATTCCAGGAATACCCTAGAGGAAAATGCTATATACTGATTATAAATTATCACTGTTCGTATCACTGCATGCACATTTTGCTTTATTGGTAGGTTTTATGTTCATTCTACTGTAATTAACTTTAATAACCATTTTATTCATTAAAAAAACCTCAGTCCTCACTTATTTTCTACTTTTTTTCTTCACGAACTTTATCCTCTCTGCTGTGCTATTTTTTTTTTATTAAAAAGTCTCACACTTCCCATACTTTTCTTTGGCTCTTTAACTGATGTTTCCTTGCCTGTTCTAAAAATTATTCTAGTCTGTCAATTCATTCCCTTTATTTTGCTTTTTAGTGTGAAGCTTCCAATACGCATTATGCAATATGCAAAGTTTGTTATCACTGCTAAAACTTTAGCAGCACCATTTTTAATAAATACAAACTGTTGGGTAATTAAATGTGAGTCATTATTTTACTGTTAAGAATAATACAATTGTAAATATCAGTTAATTATTAAAATAAATGGTAAATGGCCTGTATTTATATAGCGCTTTTCTAGTCCCTAAGGACCCCAAAGCGCTTTACACAACCAGTCATCCACCCATTCACACACATTCACACACTGGTGATGGCAAGCTACATTGTAGCCACAGCCACCCTGGGGCGCACTGACAGAGGTGAGGCTGCCGGACACTGGCGCCACCGGGCCCTCTGACCACCACCAGTAGGCAACGGGTGAAGTGTCTTGCCCAAGGACACAACGACCAAGACTGTCCAAGCCGGGGCTCGAACCGGCAACCTTCCGATTACAAGGCGAACTCCCAACTCTTAAGCCACGATCGCCCTTATTTATTAGTGAATCTAATATGTATTATGTTAAGTTTATGTTAATTGGCCATTAATTTGTTAAGCTTTATTTAGTAAGTAACTAAAAGTTATGTCACAGAAATGCACAAGCTTTCCCAGAGGTGCAGATTTCTTGTGTTATTACCTCATTGTTAAACAGAGAATTGGTTTGCCAGAAAATCCAAAAGCAGCCTTGGATGTTAATGAAACGGCGGAAGGTTCTCAACAGCTCAACGGAGAGTAAATAAATGGATGTCAGAGTGTGTGAATGAATATGCACAACAGGCTCTCAAATGGAGATTTGTCACACGAATAAAGTTCATGAAACTCTAACAGCAGGCCAAATTGAACAGTGACACAATAATATCAGAATACTTAACTCGCTACATGATAATATTGCTATTAGTGCAAAAAGATATTTTTACTTATCACCTTTTGTCAACTGCAAATTATGTCCCCCCGCCTTAAACGTTGTTAATATCTGTTTTATCTTATAAAATTATTAGTCTGTTCTTCTCCTTTATTGACTTTTAATTGCTGCACAATGAGCAGGCAGGCTGACCAGCGCTGTCATTAAAACCTGTCATAAATGTTGCATGCACCTGGCAAACTGAACTGTTTGCATCACAGTCTAGTCCAACTTAAATGAATGCAAATATATACGGACAACACCTGACACCTGATTTATCTGCAGATGGAAATCCACGCCATAAACTATGCTGTAACCTGACACTTCCCGAGAAATCTAACTACAGATCAGGTCACCGCAGTCCAAAGCTGTTGTGATTGGCCTGTTCAGCACCGGCTATGCAGTGTAAAGAATAATAATCAATCTAAGGATTTACAAATGTCAGCAAAATGAAATTATTGGCATGGATGTGAAAGAATTGTTCCATGAAGATGAAAAAGAAATCTATATATTTGATTTAAATGTGGATAAACCGTTTCCTCTTTTTTCGATGCCTTCATTTGCGTTTCACTAACGTCCTCCTGCCTCTGCTGACCTGAATAGAACAAAGCTCAGCAGAACTATAGTAGTGGATTAGAAAATTATTTGATTTTATTACTCAATTATTTATTGGATTTACAATTTATATCTTATATTATCAGTATTTGGTGTCCCAGTAAAATACAGCCCTATGCAATATAATATTTTCCCCTAGTGGTAGTGGGATGTCAAACATTACAATCAGTACTTAAAAGATACTAGAAAAGCCCTCCACAGTAATGACAGAAAAAGACCAGTTATGCCAATTAATAAGTAACAACATAAAAAACACCTAATGCACAGGAACTAACTGCAGACTGAAGATTTAGGGGGGAAAAGTAGACCAAATGAACACAGCAGGAAGAGGAATAATAAGGAAGAGCTGAACTCTAGAAATGAACTGGGCCAGGAAAAGAAACAAAATGAGGAAGCTAAAAAGAAAGAAAGCCACATAAGTAACAAACCTTCAAGATAAATCAGGAAGGAAACTGGAAGAAGGCCTGAGAATAAGCGGAAAACAAGAACAAAAGATTACAATAGTAAACAAGGATAAGATTTGCATCCCATCCCCCGGCAACAATCAACCTGGTCTGAACCAATCTAACCAAATCATATGCTTGATTTCAAATTCACTGATAATTTATTTTGTCCTTAATGTAGGAGGACTGAATAAATAGATCATAAGTGGTTTGGAGATAACAGTCTTTGTCCACAATCACGTTTGTCTCCTCATTACACTTCAAAAGACTTTTGATTATCTGTTGAAGATTAATGCAGATCCTGATTTCTTGGCAATTTCTCACTAATTGCATACGATGGGGGAGCATGCAGAATGACAGATGGGTCATTCTGGTGATCCGGGCAAGGGAGAGAATCATTTCCCCAATGATCCCGAAACAAGACAACAAAGTACATCATCTGGACTGCATTAGCAGTCTGTCTCATTATTTCAAAGGATGAAAAAAAAGGGGGGGGGGGGGAAGCTGGTACTGGATCTGTGTTTGGAGTAAAAAAAGTATAATACTGGAGGTTGGTGGACAGTACACAGATTTTAATGATGGTAACACATTGATTAAACTTGATTTTGTAATGTTCCCACATTCCTTAACAGCAAAACTAGGATTTTTGTATTTCAAGTCAGCAAAAAGAAACAAAATAAAAAAGTTATGCAAAAATGCCTCATTGTTCCCCACATAATTTTTCTACACGGCATTTATGCTGCGACAGACTCAATGGGGGGCTGACATGTGTAGAAGGATAGGGAGTGGCAGGGGCAGCACCTCTCAACAGGTGCAGGTGATTAGCATGAAACAAACCCGGCAAAAAATGAGGAAAGGGAGAACAATGACAGGGCAGAGATGTCAAAGCATAGTTCAACTCATGTTTATGTATACTGGAACTCTCAAAGACGCTCGAAACTGGTAAAAGGTGAAGGGAAAAGTACTTTGTTTCTGTGATCATCCATATTTTATGCAAGAGTTCTTAAAAGAAACTTTTACAAAGTCTTTAATATTCTATGACCTCGCTTAATAACTTGAAAGCCCAACAAGCAGCTGTTAAATCTACTCTCCAGAACAGAGCCCTGGTTTTCTTGTTTAACATTGGAAAGTTTTTGGCTCCAGAAAAGCTGATTACAGTCAACTCTGAGTGGTTAAGACCTTAGAGGTGTAATGACAAAAAAATCAATGGCACTCTAATAGAAGAATTCACCATAGCACATAGCATCTTAACACCCCTCCATGCAATTATGTGAACAGTTATTTCAGGCATTACCAAAACTGCATTTAATTTCAAGTTCCAGGCTTGAAAAAATATCCACAGTAGGTGAATAGTATCTGAAAGCAATATCCTTAGACAGGACCTCAGATATGCATCTGGTCCTAATCTAGCTAATGTTCGCTAAAGGGCTCATCAGACATGATCTCAAGAAGCTATTCTTAAGGAAGGAAAACAGGGAGGGAAAGGCTGCAGAATACCAAATTACACAAAAACTGGGCTGCCAAGTCCTGCAGAGCAATGAATCCAAATTCATTGCTCCAAAAGACCTCGTTCAATAAGTTTTGGTTCAAATGGAGGTCCAGAGAGAGATACAACAGTGTCTACAGCCATCTATAAAACATTGTGACTCTCTCATAATTTGGTAATGCATTTCAGCGAGTTATGTTGGAGAACTTGTCAAAACTGATGGAATTATGAACACAGACTAGGACCATCATGTAACAGCAACTGGAATGGCTTCATTTTTCAACATGACAATGATCCCAAACACACTGCCAATACAGTAACAGCACACTTGGATAGAGAAACACTCAATGGAACTCTATCAGTCATGCACGGGTCTCCAGAGCCCAGACCTCAACTTTTTTGAAGTAGTTTGGGATCATCTTGACAGAAAACAGAAAAAAAGGAAACCAACATCTAAAAGAGAGCTTTGAATGCCTAAGAAAAGTCAGGCTGTTCTGAGGAAAAAAGTCATGGCGTACCAAAGATTGGCTTTCTTGCTTGTTAGAATAAATTCTGTTTTTCCCTTATTTATTGTGTTTGCAAGTATGTTTGGGCATTTTAAGAAATCGCGGCACCTATTTCCCATTTCCCTAGCAAAATATAAAGAAATAAGGGGCAACTCAAGACTTTTGCTTTTTTCTATTGAATCAAATGATCCTAATTTTTAAGTTTAATATGTGGGAGATTTGTGAAAAAAAGCAAAGGTAGCACTATTTGTTGTTATTCTCCGCTAAAGCTGAAATTCTGCCATAGGGAGTAATTCAGTAAAAGGACTAGATGTTACAATCCCTGATATTGCACTGCTTTAAATTTGAGGGATCTTGAGAGATGACTGTTATGAGGGGAAAGGCAGCCCAGGAAATTTACCAGCGGCACACATCATTGTGTGCCTCAACTTTCGGTCAAGGCTAATCTGCCATGTTTTCTTCCTTGGTTAGGTTTAGGAATTAGAGATCTAATCTAACTTATCATATTAAAATTTGGGACACATTGTTAGTAGTGGACCTTGGATTCATCAGGTGTTTCAGCAATTAACACTAGACACCCTCATCCAAGGAAGACCTGAAAGGGTTAATCAGGCCCCAGAGTGTGTCTGGTTTATGTTAAATTGTTATTTCAATTCTTCTTTTTAGTTTTCTACAGTTTATTTTCTTCTATCTATTCACTATAACTGAGAAGTAATACTTACCTCTTTAACATTTATGGAGCCTCACTTCTTCAAAGGGATAGAAAAGGTGATGGAGAGAAGTAAGACAAAAGGGACAAGATATGAGAGAGCAGAGAGGAGAGCTGGAAGGGGGGCGCCCGATCTAGCTTCCCATACCTCCCCACCGGATTGGGCTGTACGCTCTACCTCCCCACTGCCTCCGAGAAAAGGGAAGAAGAGCAGAGGGGAGAAGAGCGGAACACTGGCCTCCTTTTCTTTTCTTTCATTCCTCTTTTTGGTTTCACTACCACTGCACAGTCCCCAGGAGGCCCTGAGACAGCTGTATCAGTCAACCAGCAAAATTTCAAATGTTATGTTTTACCCTTTTGACACCCCCTGTTGAGGCAGGCCCACCACAGGTTGATCAATCCTGGGCGTGTGTCTCCAGCCTCTTCCAGTCCTCTGCCTCAGCTGCCAAGTTGGCACTCAAATTCTTGAGTGTTGCTTCCTCCCAGGGTACCATCAGCTCAATAACGTATGCAAGTTTTTGGGAGTCAGACCAAAGGACAAGGTCTGGTCGCAGAGTAGTTGTTACAATCTCTGTGGGAAAAATTAGCCTCTGATCCAAGTCCACTTGCATCTGCCAATCCCTGGCGACCTTCAGTGGGCCCAGGTCCGGGGTTGAGGGGCTTGTCCTCGGCTTGTCTCTCTCCTGGACAAATGGTGATGAAAACTGACGCTCCTCTTGGTTCATGAAAGGTTGAGTGTTGATGAATTTTCTTTTGCACTCAACTTTCTCAGCTAGACACCTGAGGACCTGGTTGTGTCACGGTGAGGGATGGCCGGTACCGAATAGGACTCAGGTGCAGAAACCCAGAGCGGAGACAGTAGATGATTTAACAGTTTATTACGGTTAAGTGCAAGGGAAAAAACGTGACAAAGACAGAAAATGACGAGACGTGGAGCCTTGGTGTGGCGTGCCCTGGGGAACGTGGCTAGGGCGAGGGAACGAGGCCTGAGATGCGGAACGGGGCTGAGTGGGGAACAGTCACACTGAGGGAAGAGGATATAGGAGTTAGGCAGGTAGTGAAGGCAGCTCAGAAGTGGCCAGTATAAGAGCGGCAATTCTTACTTGCAGTTAGGGACCTGGAGTGTTTGAGAGGGGGGTGATGAAGATCCAGGGGAGGCTGAGTGGCGTGGAAAGGCTGACCTGAGATCCGGGGCTCCAGATGGAGTGTTATGGCAGGAGGGCAGGCAGGTGAGGCGCAGAGGGATTTCCAGAATGATCACTAGGTATCCTGAGTCCGGAGGTGGAGTGTGAGCCAGGGTGGGTACAGCAACTGTAGTACAAGAGAGTCGTGTTTAACAGGATAAATCACAGCAAGAATTTAACATACACGGCCTGTTACCAACATGTGTTGATGACGAACTGGCAATGAATGAACATCGATGTGTGGTTTAAATCCCTCTGGCTTGATTGCCTGCAATAGGCTCCAGGTGTGCAGGAGCTGGCCCTGCCCAGGGGCGGATCCCAGGTCAGTTCAGGAGCCTAATGGAAACTCCAGCCACCCACCGTAGACCATGACAGGTTGTGTCTTCATGGGTATCTGCCCTGAGTAAGGCTAGTCCAGCAACCAACCAAGATGTGCTTGAGTGTTGCTGGGACTGTACACAGGAGGCAGGATGGGTATTAGAAGTATTATGTAAATATTTCAACATGAAATGCTGTCAAAACACATTCAGACTAGCTGAAGCCTGTGTTTTAAAAAGTTCCATTTTAAGAGCCTAAAAGTCAATGAATATGACGCAGCACAGGAAAAGTGGCCAAACATGCAGAGCAAGAATGCATGAGTGAATAAAAGAAGCAAAAGCTCAAATTTTACTAGAGTGGTGCCAAAGTCCCTGTAAAAGCAAGTCTTGCTTCTGCAGCTAGCAAACTTAACTGTCTGCAACTACAGACCTAAAAATGTAGGTCATTGAACATGATTACCTACAGAATTTGACATCACCATGTTAAAAATTGGATGAAAAAAAAGGAAAGAAAACATGTTTTGGCATGTTCTTCTAGAAGTTTGTAAATTTTAGAAAATATTTAAAAAAATAAACTTAAAAAAAGTAAAAAATTAATAAATAAAACATTACATGCAGTGTCCCGAAGAAAGCAACAGTATGCACAAAACGTGAAGACAGCAAAGGAGAACATCTTATCGTATGTGTGCAAGAACTTCCAAGGAAACCTAATCTCCTGGCTACTATAATGGTGTGTATGGATACTATCCATTAACACACTCTCACACAGGTATGTGCACACATACCCATGAGGTGTGCATTCACTGGGGGAAAGTCTGCAACCCATGAGGATCAGAACCCCAGCAGGTCTTTTATTCATCGGACCTGGAGAGTCTGTTCTCTGTTGCCTAACAAAAGTAAAACAGGCACCTGCTGTGACTAATCTGGGGGACGAGAGAAATAAGTGAAGATTTCAGTGACTAACCAAAGGGCAGGAAAGTGCTATTTCAGGAGTGAAATTGTTCAAAAACAATTTTCCACTGTTGCTAAGTGGTTGGCTCATATGACCATTGTGACTGATGTTAAAAAAGATGAAGGGATATATAAATTAAAATGAAATAAAATTGCTTATTCCACCTTTTCCCTGATGATTTTGATTTTGAATTTGATTTACCTTGCAGCAACCAATGATGGCTGATAATGATTACAGAAACCCTTTCAGAAGTAAAAAGCAAGTTTTATATTAACCTTAAACCAACATAAAATTACTTATTCACTTTTGGCAAGGGAAAGACCAAACAACATGTCTTGTTCATCAAGCTTGCTTAAGCCTTTGGGGCAATGTTTTTGATGTGCTGCAAGTGCTGGTGAGCAAATTCTTTACTCTCTTTTTTAAAAGTAGAAAATCTTAAGTCATTTATTCACTGGGCAGACTTTCCCCTAATGAATATATCCCCATGTAACTGTGTAAAATACCACTTAATTAAAGCACATACGCATATTCAAGAAATTATACATTACCTAATGCCACAGAAACAAACTCCAGTCTCCAGCATTTCCCTACTAGTCCCATTAATAGGTAAAAAGGAAAGTGTTGCCTTCAAGTTTACAGTCTGCAAATTTACTGCCACTCTAAATGCCTTTATATTAACATGTACATGTATAAGTTTAATAACAGTAGTAAATATATATACATGAACAGAAACTGCATTTCTATGTGTTTACTGTTAGCGCTGGGTGAAATATATCGTCAATATTCCACCCCACACACCCCAGAGGCATTTTAAGGATTCGGGATGACATGGGGGGGACCAAGAACAAGAAGAAGAGGGCGCTGTAGTCTATCCCAACTGCCATGTTCTGTGCTTCTTCTGTGCTGGTTTTTCCCTTTTAGTTTATTGATTCGGTTTGCTTTTACTTCAACTCTTCTGGTGTTCATATTTATAGCGCAAGGGAACCTTGCTACCTTCTGTTTCACCACAAGCTAGTTCAATAAAGTTACCGTGTGTATATCCTACCTGATGGTGTTTCCTGTGTCTACATTGGCGTCTTCTTTTCAACTAAACTTAAAAGTGCAACATGATTAATGATCAGCATTCCTGCAGGTTGTGTTGTGATGTGTTGAGGATCAAATTAATTTTCTAATGTTTAAAAGGAATTGCTCCAAATGAAAGGTGTTTGGATATCCCACTGTCTCTTTGAGTGCAGATAAAGTTCACAGCACTGGTTGTTAATTAGATACATTTGAGTGGCTGCCATGCAAATGTGACATCTAACAAAGTTGATGATGACAAAAGACAGTGAACATAGTCACCTGGTATATTAAACAGAAAATAAATATTATTGAGAGATGTTAAAATGCAGTTTACTTCAGCGTAAGCTTTTTTCACTTCTTCTAAAAACATACCGTGAAGAAGATAAGAGCACAGGGAGTGATCACTGCAAACAGCCCTAAGGGATCAAAGAGAGCTGAGCCCATGAGCAGACGCTGGAAAAGTGTAGAAGAAGCAAGAGGCATCAGCAGTCAGGGGTGTCTGCGAGCTACCCAATTAAGTAGGAGCTCACATGAGGACACCAGAAAAGGTATCAAAAGCTTGTTGGCTTGGCTTTTTTCTGTTTTCTTTAAGGTTAATAAATGCACAGAAATTTCTCGTAGGCTAAGGAGACTGTAATGTATTTTTAAAAAATATCTATTTATGATTTATTTTCAATATTGACTTTTTTCACTTACTTTTTGGGTAGGTGTTATGTCATTGTTGATGAGTCTTTTTGTTCTGAAACTCACTAAAGCTGATTAGATGATTTACTGAAATTGTTGAGGATATTGTGTCTTTGCATGAGCCACAGTTCAAAATACAACTTCATTTACCTTTTGGTTCAACCCTTAAACTTATGCATGGTCTGGAAGAAGCTCTGTACCTTCCCTTTTTGGCCAGCTTTTATGTTGTTTTAGGTGCATAACATGTATACTTGTTGTAGGTGTTGTTGGTATGCCTCTGGACAGAGTTTGTAGACAATAAAACATGGATGTAGCTTCCAGTTAAGGAAAAGGAAGCCAATGCACAAGCGTCTAACCACCTACATTTTGCCAGCAGATGGCGATAGTTGTGGTTACAGAAAGCCTTCTTTTCCTCTAGAAGTCTATGAGAAAATTGATTTTCTAATATCTGTAAACAGTTCTTGCTCGGACTATGGGCTGACTCACACGCTAAATCTTGGTCATACAATGGAGGACTATCTGTGGTATGAAACCACGCCCACATTGTCTAACAAGTTGTTCCTAAGTTATATACTCATTGAGTGTGTGTGTGTGTGTGGGGGGGGGGGGGGGGGGGGGGGGTTCACAGTTCTTGGTGTGTTTGGATGGGACTGTGTACACTAACTCTACGACAGTGGTTCAATCAGTCTAGTGGTAAGCTTTTCAGTTACAGAATGCAAGGGAAGAATAGATGGAGCCAACATTGCAAAAATTCTTAAGCAGCGATAACCTTGTAGGATCTCAATCTTTGAACCAAATATCTCAGCTGTTAACCTCTGACAGCAAACATCAACACTGCAGTGGCCTCAAAACAATCTGAAGGTTCTTGAAAGGGAGGACTCCACAATAGCAGATTATAGGCTGAGCAAATCTGCAAACAATGATGGGACAAAATCCAAATTTCTGGATGTGCCAAGCTCATGGAAAGATATTCAAAAACACTGGTGCTTCATAAGCCTCTTTGGAAGTAACTGCAGCTTCCAATGTGAGGTGTTGAATACTTACTATATTCATGTAATAAAATGTATGTTTTGTTTGTTGAAATATGATTTTGTATATTTTTTTTTTACTGAAGAAAGAGCTTCAACATTTCGAAAACAAATATATATTATTATTATCATCATTTCAAGACATGAACATATCAATAATGTATTATTTTATGGCGTTATTTTTGTGCTACTATTTTGAGGAAAAAAATTTGCAGGTGCAAGTGTTGCATTTTGAGAAGAAATTTATTTTGAGTGAAGAAAAGCTAAATTTGAGTGAACAAAATTCATTGATGCGTGCAAAAAATGTATTTCAGTTTTCAGTTTTATAGGGTCAATATTGCAATGAAATGTGTTTGACGAGCAGCAGTCACTCAGCAGCATGATACAGTAGAAGAAAATGTAATAAAATATAATAAAATAAAGTAAAGTAATAAAAAATAGAAAAAAGTAAGGAGCAAAATATTAGAGAAACGTGGTAAAAGAGAAAAGATGACTAAATATATATGTATCTATAAATATAAATATATGTTCACTAGTGATTAAATAAGAAAATCTTCAAAAGAAATATTACAGGAGGGCAGATGGGATATTGCACAGGAATGAGCAGCAGAAAATTACAGTATTGCACTTTTAAATATAAATATCAATAACAATAAAGTGGAGTGACCAGTGCAGATTAAACAGAGTACTTGTGAAGCTGCAGGTAGCTTCTGAGTGCGTCCTGTGGACTGTGTTGTGTATGTTTAAGTGTTGTGGTTGAGGTGTCGTATGGCTTGGTGGTAAAAACTGTTTTTGAGTCTTGTAGTCCGAGCAGACAGACTGTTGTAACGTCTGCCAGATGGTATCAAGGAGAACAGCTGATGTGCTGGGTGGCTGTGGTCCTTGATGATGCTGTGTGCTTTACGGAGGTATCGCTGGAGATAAATGTCCTGAGTGGCAGGAAGCCTCGTGCCAGTGATGTGCTCTGCTGCCTGCACCACCCTCTGTAGTGATTTACGGCTGCTGGCAGAGCAGCTTCCGTACCAAACTGTGATGCAGCTCGTCAGCAAGCTCTCAATTGCACACCTGTAAAAACTTGAGGTGATGTTGGCGTTCATGCCAAACTTCCTCAACCTCCTCAGAAAATAAAGCCGCTGGCGAGCTTTCCTGATAGCAGTGTCTGTGTGAAGGGTCCAGGAGAAGTCCTCTGTGATGTTGACTCCAAGGAACTTGAACCTGCTGACACTTTCGACCTTGACACCGTTGATGTGGATGGGCTGGTGTTCTCTGACTGGTCGTTCCCGGTAGTCCACTATCATCTCCCTAGTTTTGCTGATGTTGAGAGTCAGGTTAGTTCAGTGTTTGCTATTATCCATACACACACACACACACACACACACACACACACACACACACACACACACACACACACACACACACAATAGCAGCCCCCCCCCCCCCTCAGTTTTTGCATTTCTGTTGCTTGTGCTCTCTCTTTCTGCCCGTGCGTTCAACTCTTTCTGTACACCGTTATATTTGTGACACAAAATACCCCAGAATGCATTTCTTCCAAAACTCAAACGAGGCAGTGGCGGAGGAACACAGAGTGGCGGAGGAACACAGAGTGGCGGAGTTTGAAATATTACTCTTTCTGCGTCACAAAATAAACTTTTAAAGATATTTTCAGGCGAGAATGGTGCTGTGTAAACTTCAGATATGGTAAATGGCCTGTATTGTATAGCGCTTTTCTAGTCCCTAAGGACCCCAAAGCGCTTTACACAACCAGTCATCCACCCATTCACACACACATTCACACACTGTAAACCTGCTCTTGTTTGTTTATCAACCACTTTGCGCCAGAAACAGGAAACCAGCGGATATTGCGCTAAACAACAGCATCAGTACGTTTAAGCTTGGTCAGCTGTTGTTGGAATTTATTTAATATCGCTTTCTAGTATCAGCTGATGTTCTTTCTGGCGCAAAGTGGGCAATAAACAAATTGCCACTATGCGTTCTAGTGATGTGTCAGTCGCGAACAAAATGGCTCTTAGAGCTGGGTCTTTGACTTGAACGACGCGAGCCGACTCCTTATCACGAGCCTGCTCCTTAATGCCAGCCTTGGGGTTTTTTTTCTTTTTCTCGACCCTCTCTCTCTTGCACTTTTTTTCCGCTCCCCCCTCTTCCCAGAGGGGGAGGGGCGGTAGTTACACTCGCAGTAGCACAGGAACAGAGCGGGAGGGAAAGAGAGAGAAAGGCTACGTTCACACTGCAGGTCTTAATGCTCAATTCCGATTTTTTGATCAAATCCGATTTTTTTGTCTGCTCGTTCACACTACAAATAAAATGCGACAGCAAACGCGCTCTAGTGTGAACGCTCAAAGCGGCCCGCATGCGCAAAAGAAGCTGTCACACACAACGAGCTCTGTTTAGACCCAGAGCAACAGTATTGTTTGACTGATGGCCCTTAATATGCAGACTTCGGACTTCGTTTCCCAATTTTTGCTTTAAGTTCTTTTGTTATTTACATAATAATGTAAATAACCTAATAATGATCCTTATTGCTGTTTAAGAGAGGAGCGGTGCTTCAAATGATAGCTGCAGATTTCTGTCAGAATCTGCAGATTACAGTACAAATAAAATGTTCACGTTGTCTTCCCAACAGTTTCACTGACATCCACACTGGATGGCCAGGAAGCGTTCGCGATGTCTTCTCGGGCGCTTCTCCGGCGCTGATAATTGGCTTCAGTCTTGTGTCGGTGACGTAAAAGGCGGATTTAATGCGACTTGACCGTTCAAACAGCAGTCGCTTTCTAAAACATCGGATATGTATCGGATTCAGTACCACATACGAAAGTGACCCAGATCGGATTTGAAAATATCGGATTTGCGCCGTTCACACTGTCATAGCATGATCGGATATGGGTCGCATAGGGTCAAAAAATCGGATTTGATGCGCTTTCGCCTGCAGTGTGAACGTAGCCAAAGAGAGCCAGGGACAACAACGTCTCATTAGAAAGGTATAGTAATCATCCACAACTATTTTCAGTTGAGGATGATAAAGGATACAGAAAGTTTATTCATGCAGACCCATATGACAGAGAATGTGCATGTTCTTTTTGTTTTCATATTTTCATTTATATTTAATTGTGTTGTGGTTTGCAGTGTTTTGTGTTGTTTCACTTTAAATTTGTTTAAAAGGAAAAAGCTGAAAATTTAAATAGTTAAATGTCAAAATGTGAATAGTTGGTTTTTGTATTATATGATTTATTTATTACATTTTATGTGGAGTGAATAAATAAAAGTATATTTACGGTGGCCCCTACAGACAAAGCACGTACAAACTTCAAAACACGTCCGAACTCTGAAGCACGTACAAACTCCAAAACACGTAAAAACTCAGAAGCACATAAAAACTCCAAAACACGTACAAAAGACAACAGAAGTGCTCCAGGATGCTGGGCGCAGTGTTGAGCTTTTGCTACCTAGTGGCTACACAAGCCAGGAAGTACCAACGACCAGATTTGGTGTGTGGTAGTAACAGGTAAATGAACATTTTTTTGAATTGTTTGAATATATATGAGTGCTTGTGTATAAATATACAAACAAAACACATATGCTTTCAATGTGTAATTTAAGTGATCTAGGTAGCTGTTTTGGAAGTTCAGTTAATGCTAGAAATGTGTTTTGAAGTTTGTACGTGCTTTGTCTCTAGGGACCACCGTATATATTTATATATAAACATATATAAATAAAACCACTTTTTTTTACATTAGTAATTCCTTTTGTGCATAATTTTATATTGTTGTTAATAATAAATTAACTAAAGCAACAAAACGACCTAAAAAGCCGGTTCGGAGCCGAAAGAGCCGGAAATCCCATCACTACTGCTCCTCCGCCACTGCCTCATTTGAGTTTTGGACGAAATGCATTCTGGGATATTGCATTTCGTCATTTCGAGCTGACTGGAGACCAAAACAGCCAATCAGATTTTTTTTTGCATCCAAGTCTGTGATTGGTTGGTTTTGTGGAACAAATATAACGGTGTACAGAAAGAGTTGAACGCACGGGCAGAAAGAGAGAGCGCAAGCAACACAAATGCAAAAACTGAGCGAGAGGGGCTGCTATTGTGTGTGTGTGTATAGATACAGGGAGTGCAGAATTATTAGGCAAGTTGTATTTTTGAGGAATAATTTTATTATTGAACAACAACCATGTTCTCAATGAACCCAAAAAACTCATTAATATCAAAGCTGAATGTTTTTGGAAGTTTTTTTTAGTTTGTTTTTAGTTTTAGCTATTTTAGGGGGATATCTGTGTGTGCAGGTGACAATTATTAGGCAACTTAACAAAAAACAAATATATACCCATTTCAATTATTTATTTTTACCAGTGAAACCAATATAACATCTCCACATTCACAAATATACATTTCTGACATTCAAAAACGAAACAAAAACAAATCAGCGACCAATATAGCCACCTTTCTTTGCAAGGACACTCAAAAGCCTGCCATCCATGGATTCTGTCAGTGTTTTGATCTGTTCACCATCAACATTGCGTGCAGCAGCAACCACAGCCTCCCAGACACTGTTCAGAGAGGTGTACTGTTTTCCCTCCTTGTAAATCTCACATTTGATGATGGACCACAGGTTCTCAATGGGGTTCAGATCAGGTGAACAAGGTGGCCATGTCATTAGTTTTTCTTCTTTTATACCCTTTCTTGCCAGCCACGCTGTGGAGTACTTGGACGCGTGTGATGGAGCATTGTCCTGCACGAAAATCATGTTTTTCTTGAAGGATGCAGACTTCTTCCTTTACCACTGCTTGAAGAAGGTGTCTTCCAGAAACTGGCAGTAGGACTGGGAGTTGAGCTTGACTCCATCCTCAACCCGAAAAGGCCCCACAAGCTCATCTTTGATGATACCAGCCCAAACCAGTACTCCACCTCCACCTTGCTGGCGTCTGAGTCGGACTGGAGCTCTCTGCCCTTTACCAATCCAGCCACGGGCCCATCCATCTGGCTCATCAAGACTCACTCTCATTTCATCAGTCCATAAAACCTTAGAAAAATCAGTCTTGAGTTATTTCTTGGCCCAGTCTTGACGTTTCAGCTTGTGTGTCTTGTTCAGTGGTGGTCGTCTTTCAGCCTTTCTTACCTTGGCCATGTCTCTGAGCATTGCACACCTTGTGCTTTTGGGCACTCCAGTGATGTTGCAGCTCTGAAATATGGCCAAACTGGTGGCAAGTGGCATCTTGGCAGCTGCACGCTTGACTTTTCTCAGTTCATGGGCAGTTATTTGGCGCCTTGGTTTTTCCACACGCTTCTTGCGACCCTGTTGACTATTTTGAATGAAACGCTTGATTGTTCGATGATCACGCTTCAGAAGCTTTGCAATTTTGAGACTGCTGCATCCCTCTGCAAGATATCTCACTATTTTTGACTTTTCTGAGCCTGTCAAGTCCTTCTTTTGACCCATTTTGCCAAAGGAAAGGACGTTGCCTAATAATTATGCACACCTGATATAGGGTGTTGATGTCATTAGACCACACCCCTTCTCATTACAGAGATGCACATCACCTAATATGCTTAATTGGTAGTAGGCTTTCGAGCAGAGGTGGGACCAAGTCATTGTTTTGCAAGTCTCAAGTAAGTCTCAAGTCTTTATCCTCAAGTCTCAAGTCAAGTCTCAAGTAATGTCAGGCAAGTCAGAGTCGAGTCTCAAGTCACTGGTGTAAAAGTCCGAGTCAAGTCACAAGTCTGAAACTTTGAATTTCAAGTCCTTTCGAGTCTTTAAAAAAAACCCCGAAAAAAAGCATGTTGCAGTTATGCTAAATGTAAATATTAGACCATGTAATTTTTAAATCTGTGTTTTTCTCAACACATGACAAAATAGTGAACTTAGAAAATATACACAAATTGTGAAATTGCACCTCTTTAAAATGCAGCTCAATTAAACCTAGCTCCAAGAATAATTTTCACCGACAGTTCTGAGATAAGCTGCATGTTATTCTTGGATGCGGTTGTAGGACCAGCTTTAAAATCGCATGACAAAAATATCATACACATTAAAAAAAACTGTATCACCAACGTAGCCTGGACAACATTTGCTAGTTAGATGAAGTCAGCTATCTCATCGTAGCATATTTATATGCATATTTATAATCATACGGTTCTTGGAGTGAGCGCATACACTCATGAAGTTTAGTAACTTCAGGTCACTGCAACAAGCCCAGGTACAGTTTACCGACGGATGGGTACAGGACCTTGAAATGCACCGTGTAGAAAGTAAAGACCATCGTACATATCATAAGTTTACCAGTCTCACAAATCGTCTTCATAAATACACAATCGTTAACCGTTTATTAATAGGACCTTTGAGCTCAACGGTAATTAATTAGTAGTAGAAATAATTTCTGGTACCCATCACAGAAATGTAGCAGTGACAACAATACTGTATGCTGTAATCGTACTGGACAATTAGTGATACAAAACAACTGTTTTATCCTGTGAATAAAAGTATGTGTTTTTGTCAATGTACCATAATAACAGAAGCGAAGCGCAATATTGTGTCAGGACAATTTACTATTTATGCACAACAAACAAAGGAGCATAGCGCGACAATTTCTGTTCAGCGCCAGACTTGCTTGTAACCTATATCACTAATTATGTTAAGAAAAATGACGCATTAACTACAACAGCAGACTGACCTTTGTGGAAATGCTTGGAGCAGACTAACCTGTGAGCTGGAGGGTTCTAGGACGTTATATTTGATCTTTGAATGGCTGCAATCCAGTCGCCTCTTTGTTACTTCGGAAACATGGTTTGAACAATTTCTCTTCAACGACGTAATCCGATAACAACCGATCTCTTTACCCGTCGGCTTCCCGTGGCTGTCATGCGACCGGCTATTGCAGTTAATAATACAACAGCTTCTTGACATTTTTGTGTTTCTTTTTATCGCTGTGATTTCAATTGAAAGCCTGCGTGCGCTAGTACCGCTTGCCACGAGTTCCCAGAATCCTTTGCGGTTCTACCCGTGAATGACGTCACATTTTCAATCTCTATATAATATGCGTGTTAAATTTTATATTTGGGGTAAAATATCAAGTCTTTTCAAGTAAACCGGTTCAAGTCCAATTCAAGTCCCAAGTCATTGGTGTAAAAGTCCAAGTCAAGTCACAAGTCTTAGAACATTTTTTCAAGTCAAGTCTAAAGTCATAAAATTAATGACTCGAGTCTGACTCGAGTCCAAGTCATGTGACTCGAGTCCACACCTCTGCTTTCGAGCCTATACAGCTTGGAGTAAGACAACTTGCATGAAGAGGATGATGTGGACAAAATACTAATTTGCCTAATAATTCTGCACTCCCTGTAATAGCAAACACTTAAATACACTTTTTGCATGCAGCAATGAATTTTGTTCAATCAAATTTAGCTTTTCTTCGCTTAAAATAAATTTCTTCCCAAAGTGCAACACTTGCATGTGCAAATTTTCTTTTTTTGGGTGTGCTCAGAATAGTGGCACAAAAATTACGCCATATTATTTTAACTGCTGAAAATAAAATGTATGAGGTAGTTATAGTAAGGGTATTTTTAAAGCTAAGCACATTGGTTGAAGCTTAAAGATGTAAAATACTTTTGATGTTTAGTTAACTGAAGGCTCCTGCTGTTTAAATACACATGTAATGACAGCAGTTATTCATTCCTGTGTATATGGATCATTTATTAATTGAGTAAAGTCATTTAACATTCAAAACTAGTCTTTGATTTTTTATGCAATGACAAATGTATTTCAAGAATGTAGAACTATTATACATTTTTGTTTGAAATCCTACTCCCAAGATTGCAAAAACTTGCCTTTACCAAAACCCTAATGTAATTGAGTCCCAAAAACCAAGCCCTAAACTGCAATAGACCCTTAAAGGGATGTAAACAAAACACAAGAACTTTTACAAAATTGCTTTACCCAAATTTTCTAAAAATGCAGTTTATAGTAATGCAATAATTTAACGCTGATATACATGCATCTACAAATATTTCCACAGAAAGTTGTGCTACTGTGTAAAATACATGCACAATCCATTGACTTCCACATGTATTTTTTTCCTATTGAAAAACTGTAAAAAGGAAATTAACTGAAAATATGTTTAATTTAAATCTGATGTAATCAGATTGAGAATAAACAAATAAACTTGAAAAATCATGCATTGCTTCCAACAAATAAATAAAACTTAAGTGGAACATGCTGGAGCACTGTTCACAGCAGATAGATTGATTTCTTTTTCAGTGCTGCATGTAATCATTGTACATGATAAAGTCAGATACTACACTCGGCCTTGTACTAGATTCCACTCAGGGAAACATTAAAGACATGATGTGTTTATAACCACTTAGATTTCAATGCTGTACTTGCCACTGAATCAGATATTTAGTAAGAGACTAAAATATACTGAGATGCACACACAAGCTTAACCTTGCCTTCTTAAGAAAAATAAAAGTGACAATGAAAAATACTTGTAAGGAAAAGCACAGCAGACTGACTTTGGTTGAGTGCTGTTGCTGTCGATAACTAGAACTGTATTTATGTTTATGTGAAAGATAATTAACTATTGATTTAAGATTCTGAAGTCCTTGTTTTCTCCTGAAAAGAACGAAGTGGCTGCAAGCCGATAATCTAACATTTTTGCTCTTTGTGAAGCTAAGGGCCCATTTGTTGCTGTATTCTACAGAGGTCTAAAGGCCAATTGATTACTTAAGCTTATTTGGAGCATGTATTAGGGTTCCACTGACCCCAGATGACCTCAGTGTACAGCTCTCCTCAGCCCTAATCCATCCCTCTCTCACTGCAATTTTAATGCAGCTTAAATGAGTTGGGCATATTAGATTTTTTTGTTTCTGCTACTTCAGCTACAATGAAAAAGACACAAAGCTGGAGTTATTCTGTGTCATTGCTGCACAGCCGCCTCTTCTTCTCTGATTCTCTCCTCCTCCAATGATCAGCTGATCGGCTTTTCTGTCGCAAGTCCCGTCTCTCTTGTTTGTTTATTGCTCACTTTGCGCCAGTAAGAAGGAACCAGTGGAGGTCGCGTTAAACAACAGCAGCACGTTTAAGCTTGATCAGCTTTTTTTTAGAATTTATTTAATATTACTTTCTAGTATCAGCTGATGTATGCTGGAGCCACAGCCGTAAAAGCTGCTGGTCATGATATCGGTTTGGTTATCTGGTGAGAGGGAAACATGAAGATGAAACCAGGAGATGCCCTTACTGAATCATCAGAGCTGAACAGGTGATGGAGAAACCGGTTTACCTTTTACGTGACATGAATGAGTTGAAGGGAAGTTATGAACTGTTTCTGAGAGACAAATAACACCAGGATCCTTTTTTTATGTAACTGACAGCTGGTAACTGTGCAGGGGCGCGTCTAGCAAAGTTTTGCCAGGGGGGCCAGATAGGGCATTAACAGGGAAAAGGGGGCACAAAGAAATACTTTTCTTTCTTATTCTCATTTAAAATGTCTAGCTTTTAAAAAAGAATTATCTGAATCTTACTACAAACGATTGATAGATTGATACATATATACCATCAAAACAGTACACGGGGTGGGTCATTTATATGGATACACCGTAATAAGATGGGAATGGTTGGTGATATTAAAGTCCTGTTTGTGGCACATTAGTATATGTGAGGGGGCAACCTTCTCAAGATGGCTGGTGACCATGGTAGCCATTTAAGAGTCAGCCATCTTGGATTCAACTTTTGTTTTTTTCAATAGGAAGAGGGCCATGTGACACATCAAACTTATTGGTAATGTCACAAGAAAAACAATGGTGTGCTTGGTTTCAACAGCAAGATGGTGCACCACCACATTATGGGTCCCAGGTCCGAGCATTCCTAGATAAACAGTTTCCTGGAAAGTGGATTGGTTGTCGTGGGCCAGTTGAATGGCCCCCAAGGTCTCCCAATCGGACCCCCTTAGACTTTTATCTTTGGGGTCATCTGAAGGCAATTGTCTATGGTGTGAACATATTAGATGTGCAGCACCTGAAACTATGGATACTGGATGCCTGTGCTGGCATTTCTCCTGCAGTGTTGCTATCAGTGTGTGAATAGTGGGAAAAGTGGGTTGAATTGACAATCCAACACAATGAGCAGCACATTGAACACATTTTATACGTGGTCAGAAACTTGTAAATAACTCATGAAAGAATAAAGTTACGTTGAAACCAAGCACACCATTGTTTTTCTTGTGACATTACCAATAAGTTTGACGTGTCACATGGCCCTCTTCCTATTGAAAAAAACAAAAGTTGTATCCAAGATGGCCGACTTCTAAATGGCCACCATGGTCACCACCCATCTTGAGGAGTTTGACCCTCACATACACTAATGTGCCACAAACAGGACTTTAATATCACCAACCATTCCCATTTTATTACGGTGTATCCATATAAATGGCCCACCCTGTACATCACTGTCACAACAGCATTTGTTTTCATTCAACGGCTTTATGATTTTTCCTATAATGGTGGGCTCTAGTCAAAATGCCTGGGCCGATTTTTTGTCCCAGTCCAGTCCTGTATGCAGGTCATCTGCAGTCTGGTGTTACCTACATCTTCCTATTCGGAAGGCAGAATTTCCGAGTTCTGAGTACAATCAAAGCACCACGACTGCAGTTTTTGTGTTGGATGTAAAAAGCGCCCATGACGCCGTGACGTAGGCTAGAATCATGGTGGCGGTCAACGACGGTCCAGTCGTGGGATTTCTCTCATGGAAATGTGCACATTATTTTTTCCTTTCTATTGGTAGGTGGCACAGTGCACTTGTGGCAAGTAAGCAAGCTAGAAGACTGGCAATCTTGCTGGGTATCCAGTTACGGAAGCAACACATTGACAAGAGAATTTTGAGTAAAACCAAAGTTACTTTCCCTAGTAACTAGTTGCTTTGAAAGTAACAAGTAACTTGAAGTAACTGAGTTACTTTTGATAGAAGTAACTAGTAATGTAACTAAGTTACTAATTTAAAGTAACTTACCCAACACTGGTCATATCACAATAACTGAAAGGAGAGAGTCAGTCAGGGCTGGCCTCTCCTTTAGAAATGTTGTGAGGAGTTCAACAATTCAAATTCAAATTCAAATTTTATTTGTCACACACACACAACCATACACACTATGACATGGGGGTGAAATGCTTGTAGCTGTACAATGCCCGACCATTAAATGACAGAAGAAAAGTTTTACAATATTTACAATTTACTACAAAAATTTACAAATTAACTTAGGAATTTACAGTAAAGAATGTGCAAATAGCAGAAGAGATTATAAAGATAAGGATTATAAATTATAGGAATTATAGGATTATAGGAAATGTGTGGTGGTGCGTGTGGTGACGTGTGTGAGAGTCCAGTCTTATAGTGACGTGTTTGGGAGAGTCCAGTCCTACACCTGGTTCAGGCCCCGAATAGCCTGGGGGAAGAAGCTCCTCTTCATTCTCTCTGTTTTGGCCTTAAGGGAGCGGAAGCGCTTCCCAGGCCTCAACAGTGAGAAGAGTCCATTGTTGGGATGGGAGAGGTCCATCATAATCTTCCTAGCTTTGGACTTGCACCGCTTGGTGTAGATGGACAGCAGGTCAGGGAGCTCTGATTGAATGATGCGTTCTGCCGAGCGCACCACCCTTTGCAGATCTCGTCTGTCCTGCTTGGTGCTGTTCCCAAACCAGGTGCAGATGTTTGACGTCAGGACGCTCTCGATGGTGCAGGAGTAGAAGTTCTTGAGCACCTTCAGTGGCAGATGGAAGTCTCTAAGTCTTCTGAGGAAGAAGAGACGCTGACGGGCTTTCTTAACCAGGGTGTTGATGTGACAGGACCATGACAGGTCCTGAGTGATGTGGACACCCAGGTATCGGAAACTGTCCACTCTCTCCACTGGCGTGCCACTGATGATGAGGGGTTTGTAATTCCTCGCCTGCTTTGTAGTGAAGTCCACGATCAGCTCCTTAGTCTTGCTGATGTTTAGGAGGAATTCAGGAGGAAGTCCGAGCACGCTTCCACATCGAAAGGAGCCAGTTGAGGTGGTTCAGGAATCTGACTAGGATACCTGCTGGGTTAGATGTTCCAGGTATGTTGTACTGGGAGGAGGCCCAGGGGTGTGCTCAGAACAAGCTGGAGAGATTACACCTCTTGGCTGGCCAGGGAACACCTTAGTATTTGCCGAGATGAGCCTGAAAAGGTGATTGGGGAGAGGAAGGTCTGGCCTTCTTTGCTGCCCCAACAACCCAGCCCTGGATAAGCAGTAGAAGATAGATTGATGGATGGAATATACTAATTTTAACCCCAACCTTCAGAGTAATAGTCATTTAAATTAAATTTTACTTGTAAAGTGCCAGTTAAAAACATTTTCCTCACCTACAGTATTAGAAAGATAATGCTAACAATCTGAAAATCTCTAATGAGCAATTAGTTGGCAACAGTAGGGAGGAAGAATTGATCTTTCTGTTTAACAGGAAAAGATCTCCCATCAGAACAAGGCATGGGGAGGGGAAGCCAATGATAAGCACTTAGGATACAAAAAACACCCACAAACTGAAAGAGAGTACATAAAAATTAATTACATGAGATAGTTGCATATAAATCCATTGGGAGTAAAAAGACGGGAGCTGATGAGTACTATTTGCATAATAAATCCTCCAGCAATCCTAGCCTTTCAGAATCACCTGAATGAGCCCTGATCATAGGCTTTAACAAAGGAAAAGTTTTTAAAATATCTTAAAAGCAGAGACCTTACCTTTCTCCTCACCCCAAATTAGAAGCTGGTTCCACAGGGAAGGGTTGTGATCTCCTTGCCCCTCCAACCACATGCGACAGAAGCCTCACTGCTCAAGTGTTACCAAGTCCTTGCTCCAGGGGACAGTTTGATTATTGGTCTTCTCTCTTTATCTTCGAAAATAAAGCACCTTCAGGCAACCCTTGTTGTGTATTGGCACTATATACATAAAATTGAATTGATAGCTGAAGGCTCACTGCCCGAACTAACACTCACACCTGCGCTTTCCAGATTTTGTATCTGTGGAAAAAGTTTTAAACAGTAAACTGAGTTTTGCATTCAACAGTGGGAAACTGAGTAATTAATACTATTATGATTGGCTTTGCAGGTCATGTTCAGCTTATGCATAATAAGACCAGATGAGCAATAAAAAAGGTACATTGTGTAGTATGCATCACCAAGGAACTGAAAATATATGAAGAAAAATTCTGCCCATCTATCTTGTAGATGCTAGGAGTTTGAAGGTCTGTCCTGTGGCGTTCCTTTCAATATTTTTTACTGTCAATAATCAATAATGGCTAAACATAGCAAAAAAGTTACAAAACAGAAGAGGCAAACCCCAAAACACTTTTTAACTGCTTTATTTAGAATTTTCCTTTGTCAAATCCCCTGTAGCTCTGATCTTTTTTCTACTTAGCCTGGAGCATGGCATTGAGCTTGTTTATCCACAGCTCTATCTGTTCTCACCATATGTGTCTCCTAACAATGTCATATTGTTTTACAGGTCTTTGGGAAGCTTGTTAAAAAGTATTTGGAGAAAAGACACTGACACTAACAGTGGCCATCTTAGTTAATAGTCTTTACATTTTGTGCTGCCTGTGATGTAGCACTTATCCTGAAAGTTCAGAGAGAAAGTCATAGTAAAAGAATACAAATATTTTATGTATCTAGGTATGCATAATAGAAAAGTATGGCATTCTGAAAAAGTACTTTCAATGAGCTGGTGCAGCATGCATTTATGTAATAACCAAGATAAATTGTATATATTTTATGATGTTCAGAATGCTTATACTGATTGAATAATAATGCATTCCTCCAGTAAAAGAGATACAGAACTAAAACTGTTTTCTAAAACCCAGTTTATATACACACACACACACACAAACCTTTTTTTTAAACTATACTACTTAAAGCAGAAAATTAGTATTGCGTTAATCAGTTTTTTTCTGTTTTCCTAAAAGCAGTAAGTTAGTGCTGTGTGCTAAAAGTAAAAAAAAGTGTTATCTATTTAAGGCAGGTTCACTTACTATAGTGTAAGACTGCCCAGTGTGACCCGTGTCTCTATTAGGGGTCCGAAGTGGACAAATAATGGGAGAATTTTGGAAGTAATGATCAGATCTTGCCCACCATGAACAAACCTTTATTTTTCAATGCTGAATGTACAACAGCTGGCAGGTTTCATTATTACAAGCCTCCCTGTTGTTCAAAAAAATACCAAGCATAGTTAAAGCATTGGACAAGCTTAAATGGCTTTCATTGTGAATGACGAATCAAAACAGCAAAAGCAGCAGATGTCCACATTCAAGGCATTGGATCTAACCTCGAGTTTTGCAACTCACTGTACCCCCTTGCTCTGCTTGTGGCATTACCACACCATCTACAATCTACTCATTAGTGCTTTACTTTTTGTACAACTTTATCGTCTTTGTGTGCTTGATAATGCAGAAGTCTTCCAAGCAATTCAGTAACTGTAACTTGGCCCCACACTATGCCAAGTAGGACTTTTATTTTGGAGTTTCCTTATTTAGAATGGCTAAACAGTAAATTCAAAAGAACATAAACAGAGTAGCAGACATAATAAAAGGCCCCCTTTCAAAAGTTAAAAACTTAAAATGGAGCTATTAAATCTGATCAAGTCAAACTGCAAATTGCACAATAGCAGCTACTCTAATTAGCTGGGTTACTTCCAAGCTATTGTTTGATCTGTGCAGTGGAGTCATCTTGGCAACCTTCCCTCTGAAGATCATGAAAAGAACTGGCAGCCATTAAACTGACCCCACCACCACCCTGTTAGTCTGAGACAGCTTTCTCTGGAACTTTAAGAGATCCAATTTGCAAATGATCTTCATAATAAACAAATACAACCAGAGTTCAAAGTCTATCCATCAGTGACAAATCTCCAGAAAGCATGATTTAATAAACGATCATTCTTCAGTCCACTACTCCACCCCAGGCTTTATCGCTGTTTACTTAGAAGCACTGCTGAGCAAAATGTGAGTTTTAGTAGCTAAAAGTTAAGGAAGAAAGTTTTCAAAAATAATAGCATGAATACTTTTAAACTGTGAATACAATAAAATAAAATCAATATTTGGTGTGAGCTCCCCTTGCCTTTAAAATAGCACCATCTCCCCAAGGTACACTTGCACATAATTTTTCAAGGTACTTGGCAAGTAAGTTGTTCCAAGCATCTTGAATAACTTTCTTCTGTGGATTTAGACTGTCTGAGTGAGTTGCTTCTTTCTCTTCATGTAATCCCAGACTGACTCCATGTTGTTGATATAAGTGCTCTGTGGGGACCATGCTGTCTTTTGCAGGACTCCTTGTTCTTCTTGTCACTAGAAACAATTCTTCATGGCTCTGTCTGTATGTTTGAGGTTATTGTCATTATGGAGAATTAATAATGTGAAGCCTGTAAAAAAAACAACTTTATAACTAAAAAAGTTATTACATCATTGTCACTTTTAGAATGGAGGGAAAGTTTTCACGTTGGTCACAGTGGAGTTCAGATGCTGGAGCCATAGAATGAACTAAGATCAGTGAACTAAGCAAAACCCGTGATTTGCTAAAGAGAATCCTAAAATTTAATTGCAATGTAAAAGAATAATGACGAATAAACTCATGAAGTGAAAAGCATGACTTTTGTGCTACTGTGGCGTGAGGGTGAAACTAATGTCCGAGACATGGACAGTGAACATTTCTCAATACAAATACATTTACAAGCTACCGTGACATTACCTTCTGGTTCATGAAGGTTCATTTCACTAGCAGGGACTACTTTCTTGGTAACGGTGGGCGATGAGGGATGAGGAAGTGTGAATAGGGCTTTGGAGTTGACGTCACGCTGCAATGCATTGTGGGAGCGCAGCGCCATTTTTGGGGTCTACGAATCAAAACAAACACACTGTGTTGGAACGATGACTACAAGAAAGATGCTTAAAAGCAGCTCAAAAGAGAATGAACTGTATAGAGACCGATTGCGTCCAGAGGCGAAGCAGCGGTACTTGCAGAAAATAGTGTGCACTGGAAATGTGGACCCGTATGAAATACGGCCGTGGAGTAGAAACCCTGAAGACCAACCACTATTGACGTAGCCTGACATATTTTCGTACCTTGTCTGTGGAGTTAGTGCGTACAAGTCGTCATTCAAACAAAGGTAAGTCAGCTCGAGTACTGCGTGTGAAATGCATTTGATTTCCCTGCAAACATTCAGATTAGTGCAGCATAAATTCATTCATGAGGGGGAAATTACAGTGAGAACATGTGGAGGCTGTTAGGTGGATAACATAGTGAGTTCAGTGCATTGATGTTATATTAAGTGATTCATAATTGTCACTTTATGCTTTCTCCATCTCTAAAGTGATGACATCCTTGCATTACATACTTTAGGTTCATTTTCTGCAGGCAGGTTTCTGACAGAGAACAGGCAGATTTAGAATATAACATGCAGTGTTCTATAGATGGACACATAAACAAATGAAAAATTACATGTATGTGCTAACTTTCTAAACACTTTGTTACATTTATGATAAAGTAGATAAAACACATTTACATCGGCCTTGGCTCATTAGTTCTTGTCTTTAAATGAAGTTTGTCTGCGTGTGTTTCAGGTCCTGCACTCTCAAAGACTGAATGAACCAGCATTGCAGCCATGGGTCACTGTGAGCATTACAGGGAAGGTTGAAGCCGCCCACTGCACCTGTATGGCCGGAGTCGCAGAGACCTGCAGCCATGTCACTGCTCTTCTGTTTAATGTAGAAGCAACAGTGTTGATCCGTGGCACAAGGACTGTTACAGATGAACCTGCATACTGGGTTTTGCTGGGTAATATGACCAAGATACAGCCAGAGGTTGGCCATAAGATAGACTTCTCCTCTTCAGCTGCCCAAAAAAGGCTCTTGATCAAAACATAAACAGACCATCCGTATTGAAAGGTAAAAGGAGCCGTCCTCAAAACAGAAAAATCCCACCTGCTACTTTGGAGGAGTTGTCACTGCTATTGGATACTTTGCTGGAGCACAGTAAAGCTGTGGGTTGTGGGAATGACCCATAATGTTTTATCTAGGGGTCTACATTTATGCCTGTTGTGCACTGCTGTGTAAATAATTTGCATTTGCTGAATATATACTGACTGAGTACCATTGTTCAAAAGTTGAATAAAGAAACAAACTAATTTTTGCCTCTTTTTTTTATTAAAACCACCTTATAGAACATCACATCAGTTACAATGTAGAATCCATGTCATTTATAGTTTACAAATGACAAAATGTTTACACAAAATCACGAGTGTTTACATGATATCACCCACTACTAACATTACTTTATTTACTGTATCTTTTGAAAAAATACAGCAATTTTAACAACACAAGACTTAAGAATATTTAACAGGAGCAGGTTTCATTTTTCCCTGTTTTTATTATCACACTGTTCACCAAAACGCAGCAAACCTTCACCATCTTATCCAGGAGGGTCACCTCTTCACCCTCACATGGAAGAAGTAATCTGATTGGCATGGTGGTATGTTTGAAGCAGGTCCCTTGTGTAGCGCTGGAACCCAGTCACGATGTTTCATCCATTTCATAGGCTGGTTTGCTGCAATAATGCCAAATAATTAGCAACTCGATAAATAGAAGGTAGTTCTGCAAAATCACTCAGTAGGATGTTTGTTCTAATTTGCTATGACCTCAGAGCGCATAGAAAATAAAACTAATAGGCTATAAAGAGTGATATGAACATATTTAGAACTTACCGGAATGAAAATGTCTGGAGCACCAACAGATATTTGGAGATGGAAGAGAACTGCACGTCAGCTCGTCTCACAGCTGCTATCCAGGCTAGACGCCTTCGTTTGGTAACATCCGATACACGAGCTGCCTCATGTTGCTTCCAGGTTGGGAAAGAATGAAAAGATAAACCATTTTCAAGCTTATTCTCTTGCCGGTCGTGTGATCAAACATTGCAGCCGACCGCACAGCAAATACGAACCGTGGCTGTTGTGTGTGCCTTCGCTCCCTTTTCACTTGCGCTATACCCCCAAAATGGCGGATCGGGCCAAAATCCTTTCCACGCCCACCCCCGTGACATCACGCTCCAAAGCCCTATCCGGTTGTTCAGTGATGACGCGACGAATCCTACTTCCGGGTCTAAAGTAGTGTGCGTTTAATATGGTTTTGTGTTGTTAACATGTTTAATGTTATGTATTTTCTTCTATTTGATCTCAAAAAGCTCCTAAAACAGTCAGTGATCACTGTTGACCTCCCTCGGCTTTTATTACCACTAATCATTTATTTAAGCTCAGTTTTTAAAACCTTAGGATGTAACTACAGCCCAGCCCATGCAGCAGTATATGAATGACTAACCTCGTATTGTGGATGGATTATCTCAGTTGTTCTCCTGGCTGAAGTTTGGTCCTTTTACAGCATCCTGCCATGCGATTACATTTGTTCCTGACCACCGAGAACACTCACGTTAACTTTTATCCAGTGGAAAAAAAGTTAGCTTGTTTATATTATGCTAACATAGCTGTGTCGCTAGCTGTCAGAATCAGAATCAGAAAGGGTTTTATTGCCAAATGTTGAGCGGGTTTACAACATTAGGAAAATGCTGCGGTCACGTAGCACATCATTATATACCAGCTAGCCCAACTTCAGTAACCCTACAAACGTCACTACTGTTTAGTTTTCTGTCTTCATTTATGCTGGAAGTGATAGCAGAGCTGTACGTTTTAATTTGTTTCCAAAACCCCGCAGTCAGGACATGCTATATTGTAGTTAGATAGAAGCTAGCGAGCTAACTCCCTGCTAACTTCTAACTCCGTTAAATGTCATAAATTCCGTTTTCATGGATGCCTGGATGTTAAACTCAATTGTTACACCTGATAGAGTAGAACGCTGATCATTTTATTAAAGATGAAAGACTTTAGACAGTTTTTCAACTCTCAGTAATGCCATAGTGATCGTTTGATATATGGACCTGCAGCGGAGTTTAGACCCAGACACGGCTAGTGACGTCAGACTGAACAACCGGATAGTGCTGCGGTTTGGGGAAGGCCTTGAAGGGGACTGGTGACGGCTCTCGGGCCAGGCAGATCCCCATGTACTAACGAGAAATAAATGGAGGAAAGGAAGAGAGGAGAGGAGAAGAGGAGAAGGGAGGAAAGAAAAGGGGGGCAGGGTGGGGCATGAAAATGAGAACAGCAGGTGTTGGAGAAGGGGGGGTTTTATAGCATGAGGCCAGAGTGGGCGTGAAGGAGGAGTGGTCCCGCTCCTGAAATTCAATCTAGAAATCTAATTCAGTTCATTAACAGTAGTGTACAGTTCTTTACCATTTTCTAAGATCATTCTAAAATACATTAATGAACTGTCAGTCCTCAGTGTACCGCAACTTTACCAAATAATTCCACAATATTTCACTACAGGCTGGAAGCTGCTTTGCTTTATTATAATTTTTAGTTGTATATTATAAACTCACAGTCTGATAAACTGTCTCTGCACATGTGTACTGTACATTATGTCAGTTCAAATTATAATATAATTAATTCCCATCCATTCTTCAAACAGTTTCAAGTAACCTGCTTTGACTAAAAACAGAAAGCTCTTACATGTGACTTGGCTAAAATATTATGGAAATAAAGAGACAGCTGCCAGCACCATCAGGTATTCCGTCTCAGTTCATTTTACTAATGGTTTTAAACTTCTTAATGACATCCAACTTCAGAATAAGAGGAACTGGATTGCTTTTCACCAATAACAAAATGGTTTGTTGGCAAAATTTGTCATTTTACAAAACGACATGAACATTAATGTCCTAATTATTTTTATCACTTCATAGGATTGGATGCAAGGTTTTACTGCCCTGGTTTCAGAAAAAACATGTGGAGTCTGTTTCCATTCCAGTGCATGCTGGGGAACGTTCTAGCCCTGCCTTAACCCGAAAGGGATTAAATGGGAAGAGAAAAGGAATGAATATCAACAAATGCATACAGCCATCTGTCTATCTCATTGATGTGCCTGGAAGCCAATACAGAATCAGTGCAACGAGGATCTCAAAGGTGAGCTCTGACCTGACTAAAGAAGAGCACTGACTAGCAAATTTCTTTCTTCTTTGATGAGGAAAAAAAAAGCAACGTTAATGCATGTTTATAGTGTAAAACAGAGGGTTTGAGAAGAAGGCAAAAAGAGAGGGGAAAATATATAATTTTTGAGTTCATCCCCATTAAATAAATGAATCATTGCAGAGCAATAGCTGAGTAGATCAGAACAACACTGCCAACGGGCCTCCCACTGTTCCAGCCAGCAGGCCTCGGCCACCCTGGGAGATTAATCAATTTTGTGGAATGTTTGATTTGCATTTCATTAAAAATTTAGGTGGAAAATTAATGGGGAGGCACTATGTTTTCAGGGGACAGCCGTAGAAAAAAATTCAAGCCCATCTTTGTTTGTGTCATGTCTTCAATTCGCTATGTCGCTCAAATTCCCTTTTTTATCATTGCCGGCATGGATTTGGATTCCTCTCTGGTTGTTCTCATGGGAATCAGTGCAGTCAGATGTTCTGTGGCCTTGACTTTCTGTTTTTATGTGGGCTCTGTTTTACTCTGTCTTTTATATGTGCTTTGGAGAAACTGGCACATTTACAAAGCTGTACTCTGTTTCTGTCTTAGCCAGTCAGTTTTTACCATATGACTGAAAAGAAAACGAGTCATGTTGGTTGACATATTTTCACAAAGCCATGCCCTGTATCATAGCACTTCCTATGCATGGATAAACAATAGATATCTGGTTATATGACATGCTGAAGCCAATGCATTCATACTATTGTTTGTCTAAACATGGATCCACAAGAATACCCATCAGTGCTCCAGTGTTTTCCCACTGTAAATGCTTTTATCAGCTGCTCACATGAATTGTCCCATATACCTAAACAGCTGCCAGTGGTGATGTGAACTATGTGCACAGATGGGTAGTATCCTGATCTCTTTTTACTGTCCAAATGCATCCCATGTTTCAGTGGCTGTGCAAACTCTGGAACATCTGGGTCACATCAAATTTGTGACATCTGTGTCCTTTTGAATGTATGCCCCAGATATCTGAAACAGTCACTGTTACAGATATACATGTACTTAGAAAGTGCTCTGTTTCAGTCTGCTTGTGTATGACCTAAGCTATGTGATGTATTTTCAACTGACACTTTCAATATGTGTTTTAAATTCAATTTTATTTATATATGCCGTTGCAGTACAATAGCAGCTGTGGAGGTCCAGTTCATTAAGATGGTATTTAATTTCATATGTAAAGCATGGTGGTGGCAGCATCATCCTGTGGGGATGTTCTTCCACAGCAGCAACTGGGAGATTAGCCAGAGACAGATCTAGAGAGGCATCTTTGATGATAACCTGCTCTGGAGCACTCTTGACCTAGGATTCATCTTCCAACAGGTCAATGCCAAGATAACAAAGGAGTGGCTTCGAACCATGTCTGCGTAACCAGGCCAGAACCCAGATTTGAACATGATTAAATATCTCTGGAGAGATCTGAACCTGGACTGTGCACAGATTCTGCCGCGCACAGCCCAGGTTCTGGGAGAAATTGACCAAAAAGAGGTGTGCCAAACTTGTAGTGTCATACTCAAAATGACTTGAGGCTTCGTCAACAAAGTAGTGAGTAAAGGCTGTGGATAGTTGGATAATAATAGTGGATAATTTATTCAATTTAAAGGAATTTCAGGTCTTTTGGGGTTTTGTATGTAGTATTTTGGGGTGAAATTTTAATTTAATCCTTTTTTTAGAATAAGTCTGTAAAATGACAAAGCGTAGAACAAGTGATGCACTGTCAATACTTTCCAGATACACTGTAAATTGCACATATATATTTCCTACTTTCTCTTTCCACTGCAAAGTCAGCCACCATGGTTTGATTCATCCAGAAGACATATTTTCACTCAGCAATTTATTTTTAAAGAATAAACCAGGGAATAAGGCTTTGTTTTGTAAAGCTGTGTCCATCTCCCACTTAACCTAAAACTGAAAAAAAAAAAGCGTTTGCATAAAAAGACAGATTGATAGTATAGCTTAAGGGCCTCGTTATACAGTCAAGTGTTTTTTTCACTATAACCATTTTGATCCCATCACTGTTGCTTGATGTGTTGTTTTGGATTTGGCTACTATTCATCTGATTTCAGTTTGGGCCTCTCCAAAAAAGATAGACTCCAACACTTTGCTTTCCCCACTTCAGACACACAGAATTTTTCTATGCAAATTTGTCCACCGCTGTGTTATCTAGTAGAATTTTAAACATCATGGCTGACATTTACAAAAAAAAAAAAGTAAACTTTATGGCTAATTCATTGATGTTTTCTATGACTTTGTTAGTGTCATTAAGGAAATAGGTGACATTGTGGTATGTCTCCACAAACCAATCACAAGGAGGTTTTTGGTGTAGCACCCCATTTTTGCAACTTACAGCAACCACTTGGCAACATATTGAGGAATGCATATTTTCCCCTTGTGAACAGTGGTTGCTAGGGGGTTACCAGCTTATCCCCAGGCACGTGTGAAAGAGGGAATAAGGCCTTTGATAACTATTTCTTTAAAGATTTTTAATTTGTTGCATTTTGATCTGCATTGTATTTCAAGACAGTACCCTTTTACTTGACCATGCTCTCTCACCCATCATTAATCCTATTCTTAACATTTTTTCAAATACTTCATTCTGTAGTGGTAAGTTGAATAAATTCCAGTCATGGATACAAATTTTCATGAACATTAAGCTATGTAGGACCAACATACTTTGAACGTGACATGTGAAACAAATAAAAATGGAGAACGTAACGTCATCACATTGCATGAAATATGAAAACATACAGAAGTCAATAATCGCTCTATGTCTGACAATGTTTATGCAAAGTTTTGTTCTAATTGGCCCATTGAGGAGGAGATGGGGAATATGCAGACATTTACATATAAATACTTTGTAATCATTATATTAAGATAGAATTCATAACGCTCATGGAAATCTTTCTTGATTCAGCTGCGCCTGAGATTATTCTAGTGATTTTTAATTACTTTTAAATTCTTTCAATTATATTTAAAGAAATGTGTAATTAAATGTATGTTTGGATTCATTCAGATTTTAAAATATTTCATTTTCATTTGCACTTTTAAAGTGTTCTCCATTTTTAACTTTGCTTTGCATTTATATAAATCACCAGTTACCACTAACATCTATTTAGTTTTACTGCATGTCAAACTAGTGCTTACAACCCATGTGGTAATTTTTAATTATTTCAAATTAATATAATAAGAAATTCAATCACAAAATAATGTAGGGACCTCTCTGTTAAAAGGAATCATTGTACCTAATAACTATTTCTAAGTTAATCATGCAAACACTGTTATTTCTTTTATTATAGTGCAAGGCATTTTATCATTATTGTTGTGCCAAGCTGCATTAGTCCAGCTATCTAATGATCAAATAGTTAATGACTATTTTCATCACAGGCTTTCATGAGAAATGACAGTCTTGTTACCCGTCTGTATAAACAACATCAACATGAATGGCATGTCAGGATTTGAAACAGTGATTAGTGGTATGAGTATTGATAATCAATTTCAACAACCCTGGTCTCTGTTGTAAAACAATTCAAATTTACATAGCAGCAATCAATATAATGAAAGGGCTTACTGGTTAGAGTGGAAACATGTCATGAGGGAGGTCCAAAAAGGGTGAAATTTGCATTCAGCTCTTTTTTCAAGTAATATTAATATGATATTATAATAAACAATTAACTGAGTATGCCAAAATATGTTTGTGAGAATAAAATGGCATGTATTTAATATTAATGTTATTCTTATCCGCCTTTCAAAATGTGCAAGAATCACAAATGATCTCATGTGCGAGAATTAGAGCTCAGCATCATTGAAGGAGTACAGCCATCGACTGTGGTAACGATGACAGTAGTGGTAGAGCGGATTTTGCTTCTAACGTTTTGGCACTGAGTGCATGTTTTTTCCACACTCAAGCAAATCCCTCAGATAAAAACAAATTTTAGTTTTATTAATGTCTAACACCCAAAACCAAACTGGCTTCATTTGATGTCAACATGAGGAATGACAGGAATTAAGCCCATTTTTGTAAAACTGGTATGACACTTTTACTTATTCACTGCTCGTGTGTGGTTTTGTAGCTGCTGAGCAGCTTTAACAGAGCATATCTAACAAATGTGTTTACATGCATGTGATATCATTGACAGATAAACACATCAGTCATCCCCACACTGACAATGCTTTCCTTTTTAGATGTCTCTGTGATGCAGAGGCAAGTTGACTTCTCCTTCTTGGTTCAATATGCACCACTGCAGTGCAGAGGCTGATAATGTTATCAGATTGATTTTTTTATAACTTAACTAATTTTGCCTGCTGGTAATTTCTGATGAGAAGAGCACGGACATTAATGACTATGGATTTTTCTGAGTCAAACTTGTCACGGGCAGGCTGTTCATTAACATACTGTATATGGGGGCACTCATGCTACAGATTGAAAATGTACTAACTAAGTGAAGTATCACTTCTAAAGGCAAACTTTGGCACAATCCATTGCTCATTGCCTCATATATTTTATGCAAACAAGTCCTGCATATCGTTATCGATCTGGAAAAAAAAAATCATATATTTGCAAGACATTCACTGCGGGCAACTCAATTTTGAAACCACTTGGTACAAGACAGTGACAGCATGTCTTTGCTTCAAGTAACCATGTATATACAAAATCTTGCAAAGATCTTGCAAATATATGACATTAACAATCTCTTGGCACACATTAATGTATTATCTCATTAATTTGTGGTCTCAGGAACTACAAAACAGAAAAAGAGATGTGGTTTGTGGAGTCTTAAGGCCTCATTAACCAGTTTTTAA
Source organism: Maylandia zebra (assembly GCF_041146795.1). Lineage (NCBI taxonomy): Eukaryota > Metazoa > Chordata > Actinopteri > Cichliformes > Cichlidae > Maylandia > Maylandia zebra. Next base: position 37,902,484 of record NC_135188.1, on the reverse strand, counting down.
AGTGGGATCTGCAAATGCGGGACCCCCCTAAGACAAGGTGTAGATGTGCAACAGAGGTAAATGCATGAAGTAATAACTTCATGCTTAACTTAAAGGAAAGCTGTATGCTCTCACCTGTGCTGCTGCTCTGAAGTTTACTGCTCTTTGTGGATTTAACCAATCACATTCAACAAGATATATACATTCAACAAGATATATACAGGTTTGCACACACCTGTAATTGGTTCAGCCCAGAGTCGATCATGACCAACTGGCCAATCCAACACCTTTCATTATATATACCCTTCCAAAAAAAAAAAAAAAAAAAAAAAAATCCATCGGCCCATAAAAACATAAAATCACTAGCGGCAAAAAATGGCAAAAAGTCATATTTTGCATGGTTGGATCTTAACAAGGTTCAAAGTAGAACTTCAACATGCAACAAGAAAAAATGGGAGTGAGATAAAACATTTTTTAAGCACGCATTTTGTTGAAAACAACGCTTAAACTGAAACAGGCTGCTTGTTAATATCCAACCATGCAAAAATATGATTTTCTACTCTTTTTCGAGTGGTCTCAAACTTTTGATTGGGACTGTATGTAGAATTTAGGAATTACTGGATCATCAGCTTAAACTGAAATTGATGCCTCCTATTCCTGGCCTAATCTAACAATGACCACAGACACCATAGCCTGCCCTACATCAGTCCAACATTGTCCTTTATTATAAAGTACAGGGTGGGCCATTTATATGGATACACCGTAATAAAATGGGAATGGTTGGTGATATTAAAGTCCTGTTTGTGGCACATTACTATATATGTGAGGGGGCAAACTTCTCAAGATGGCTGGTGACCATGGTGGCCAATTAGAAGTCGGCCATCTTGGATACAACTTTTGTTTTTTTCAATAGGAAGAGGGCCATGTGACACATCAAACACACTGGTAATGTCACAAGAAAAACAATGGTGTGCTTGGTTTCAACGTAACTTTATTCTTTCATGAGTTATTTACAAGTTTCTGACCACTTATAAAATGTGTTCAATGTGCTGCCCATTGTGTTGGATTGTCAATGCAACCCTCTTCTCCCACTCTTCACACACTGATAGCAACACCGCAGGAGAAATGCCAGCACAGGCATCCAGTATCTGTAGTTTCAGGTGCTGCACATCTCGTATCTTCACACCATAGACAATTGCCTTCAGATGACCCCAAAGATAAAAGTCTAAGGGGGTCAGATCGGGAGACCTTGGGGGCCATTCAAATGGCCCACGACGACCAATCCACTTTCCAGGAAACTGTTCATCTAGGAATGCTCGGACCTGGGACCCATAATGTGGTGGTGCACCATCTTGCTGGAAAAACTCAGGGAACGTGCCAGCTTCAGTGCATAAAGAGGGAAACACATCATCATGTAGCAATTTCAAATATCCAGTGGCCTTGAGGTTACCATTGATGAAGAATGGACCCACTATCATTGTACCCCATATACCACACCAAAACATCACTTTTGTTGTTCCAACAGTCTTGGAGGGTTCCATCCAATGTGAGTTAGTGTCAGACCAATAGCGGTGGTTTTGTTTGTTAACTTCACCATTCACATAAAAGTGAAGCCTCATCACTGAACAAAATCTTCTGCGTGAACTGAGGGTCCTGTTCCAATTTTTGTTTTGCCCATTCTGCAAATTCTGTGCGCCGATCTGGGTCATCCTCGTTGAGATGCTGCAGTAGCTGGAGTTTGTAAGGGTGCCATTTGTGAGTAGCTAATATCCGCTGAAGGGATGTTCGACTAATGCAACTCTCCAGTGACATGCGGCGAGTGCTACGCTGTGGGCTCTTGCTGAATGAAGCTAGGACAGCCACTGATGTTTCTTCATTAGTGACAGTTTTCTTGCGTCCACATTTTGGCAAATCCAACACTGAACCAGTTTCACGAAACTTAGCAAGCAGTTTGCTAACTGTAGCATGGGAGATGGGTGGTCTCGTAGGGTGTCTTGCATTGAAATCTACTGCAATGACCCGGTTACTGCGTTCACCAGATATCAACACAATTTCGATCCACTCCTCGCGTGATAGCTCTTCGACATGTCAATGGCTGTGAACAAAGAGAAACTTGTAAATAACTCATGAAAGAATAAAGTTACATTGAAACCAAGCACACCATTGTTTTTCTTGTGACATTACCAATAAGTTTGATGTGTCACATGGCCCTCTTCCTATTGAAAAACAAAAGTTGTATCCAAGATGGCCGACTTCTAAGTGGCCACCATGGTCACCACCCATCTTGAGGAGTTTGCCCCCTCACATATACTAATGTGCCACAAACAGGACTTTAATATCACCAACCATTCCCATTTTATTACGGTGTATCCATATAAATGGCCCACCCTGTACATTGCAGATCACACAGTTTAGCCTGTACTTGGTGGTCTGTATAACCTTTGAAAAAACAAACAAACATTGTTACTGAAAATGCATTTTACAATATGAACTGAAAAAAATAAGGAAAGGAAAAATAATAAATTAAAACATAACTAGCTAAATAGCTACTAGTAAGTTTCCATGACAAAACTGTACCAACATATTACATGGCAGGGATCCGAGATAAAACAAGATGTATGGCAGAATTGTAGACAAGAGCATATGAAACAACATAATTTGCTAATTTGTTCAGTATGTCAGTGCTGTAGGTAGTCAGGAAATTAAGCTGTAGGCTACAAAATATTAAAATTGATACATATTTATTAGATATTTATCAACCATGAGATTTATTTGCTCATTAATTGAAGGTTCCAGTCTTCTGTTCTGGATTGTTCTGGCTCAGTTTAACCCTCTTCATTAACATTGTGATGTCTCAGTACCTTACATCTACCCTACTTTAACCATACCCTGTGTGTGTGTGTTTAAGCGTATTAGTTAGAATATTATCCTCCCTTTGACTGCCAAGAAATGGGAGAACAATTTTCAAAAGCCATAAGTCACATCACATTTTCATAGCATATGGTTAAGATTTAAGGATTAGAGTTTAAGGGTTAAGGTATTTCCCACTGACAATAACATAGTCTTCATAGGGTTAATAGAGCTTGGCTGTGCAACAAAAGCAAAGTAAAGGAGAATTTAAGTAATTACCTTTAATGATGAATTATTGTCAACACTGTTGAAACACCTATAATGATTCCCACCAGGCAGCACTGTAAAAAAAAAGAGAAAAAAAACTGAAAAAAGAAAAAAAGGCTCCACTAGCTTTTCATGAAGTGCACTGATGAGGTCAATTAAGGTAAAAGTCATTATTTCTTATTGATTTGCCCTTTTCCCCAAACTACCAATTACAAAGGCAGCAATAGATGAAGACTTTAAAACTTTGAGATAATAAAAGAAAAAAAAACTACCCAATATTTCATCTGGTATATCTGGTTTACAGGAATAATGTGCACATCTGATGACCAATGGACTATGTCAGAAAAAATATAGACTATATAATGGCACTGCATAATTTTGATAGGTTTTGGGACATCATTTTTGTCTATAAAACACCATCTAATCTAATGGCTGTGTTGCTTACCACCATCCTTCTAAGCAGAAACACCCTCCCTGCACACCACCTCCAACCCCACCACTCCTCATTCTGCTGCTGCTTCAAATCTGTAGCAAACACTCAAAGCCACTACAGTATTCTTACCCCCCCCCCCTCCACTTACCCAGGAACGCCCTCAGAGCCAAATTATGTAACATTATTTGGCTGGGGTTAAGAGTTCACAAAGTCGTTATATGCTTTCATAATTATTTGGTAATTATTATTGATTGAGCGCCAAAGGATCAATGCAAATCTCAAGCGAAGGCGTAGAAAAGCTGCTTTAAACCAATAGCTACATCCATAACTTTGTGGTGTTATATGGTACTCTGCAAAACTTGAATCACCCCTCATTTTATTATATTTTGCTTCGCAGGAGCCAGATTTGTTGACAGACTTGTAATTTTTTTTAAGTGGTCTTGAACCTTTTAGAGTTTTCTTTGAACATTTTGTCTGCTTTTATGCTCATTTTGAGCTGAGTTCTTGTACCAGACCAGTTTCAAAGGAATATGTTTTGTTGGCTACTAAACACTGACAAAAAAAAATTCTGTGTTCCAATTTTATGGGGTCAAATCGCAATGATAATGCAATTTGAAGAGCGTCATGTTTTTGCACCATTGAGGTAAATCACAAAGTGCCGGAGCTAAAGAAAAAAAAGCTATTCAAAGCAGATGAATATCATGTCCTTACATTATTTCATTAGAAATAACTTCAGTGGAAGGGTGGATGTCAAGAGCCATTCTCAAGGAACGGAAACAGGAGGAAAATTTGCCAAGAACTGGACTGAAAATCAGTAGCAAGAGGTCTTACGTCAGCATGAATCCAAATGTGAAATTTCTTTATTTAATCAAATCATGTCAGCATGTATGAAGGAAGTAAGGAGAAAGGTACAACAGGTAGTTCCTTGAGCTATCAATTAGTGGACATAGTGAAAAATGATCCCAAACACACTGCCAAAAAAAAACTTTAGAAAATGAGGGATGGTTTAAGACTTTTACCTATTACTATATGCAGTTGGAAAGGGATGAAATGAAAAGAAGGTGGTTTCTCCCCCCTCATCAAATCAAGGTGAGGCTACAATAAGCTACATAAATTCCATCATCAAAAAATTATATTTCTGTGTGCAACCTTTGTGTTCATCAAACCAACAGAGACTTTTAGTAGCCGTGGGCATTTTCTCCTAAATTAGTGCCATTTCTACAATTAGATGGGCTTTAATGACTGAAGTTAGCAGCAAACATACTAAGCAGACAATGCCCATCCTTTTAAAAAATGGTCTACACTCTAATGGAAATCAAGTGCACATCTTCAAGCCAAGAGACGAAATGAAGGAATTTTTAATAAATTGAATAATATGCTCAATTATTCAATTTAATTAATAGAAGATAGCTTTGATTAATTAAATAGCTTTTGGTAAATGTCCCTCGTGTAATAAAAAATTCCACTGGAAAAGAAGAGAGAGTTATCCACAATGTTTTCTTTGTTTTTAACAGTTTTCGTATTCTCCTCGCTTCCAGTGTAATGATGTAATTCCCTCAAGATTTTTCCCATCTTTTCTTTCTCTGTTAGTCTCAATCTGTCAATCAATCAGAGACATTGTTTGGGTCTAATAACAAACAGAGGATGTGTAGACTCTACCTTTCATGACCCATCACACTCCAAGCTCCTTTTGCTCCAATTTTGTCAGCGGTTTTGGTGGCGGACACCAGCCCTGAAATTGTCCTTTTTACTTTTCTTCCTCACTTTCTTTCCACATTGCATAAAATTACAGTAACTGGAGCATATCTATCTATCAGGACCTGTCACAAAGAGTCAATGAAAACTCATTAGTTGGATGCATCAGAGGTGAAACTAATTTACAATGTGAACAAAAAAGTGGGTGCATATTCATGTGAAATTCCATATTTCTTTCATACTTTTCATCTGTCGTCTTGCCAAGCAGACTGTCCATGCACTTGTGCATCTAATGTTTATGCTCTCAAACACTTGATAAAAAGCTAAACAGCTTATTAAACCATTGTGATAAGATTGTATTTTCTTGTTTAAATGCTAATTCATGTGGGCATGTGGTCTGTCTTTGTCTTGATGTTCTTTGATTCAGCCTGTCTGTCTGTCTTCCTCTGTCTCTCACAAACAATGATTAGTCTCTCTCAGAGCCGCCTCTTCTTTTCCACAGTGCTCATTTGCTACAACATCAGAGCCACTGAAGATTCTGCAGCTTTCATGGCAAGTGGAGATTGTCTCATACTCGCACAAGAGCTGAGAAAGACAATGCTTTGAAAAGATGAATGAACAGCAATAACTTGGGGTGAATTTACGGTGATTTTTTTCTGCATGACAACTACCTCAAATCCATAAATAAGGCATCTTTGCTCACATCTCATATATACCAGAAGATGCTAAGGCAAATGAGTTTGGTTTGCATACTACATGTGGCTGCAGGCTGCCATCAAGATCACAGACAAAGCGACATTATAATAAGAAGCGTATATTGTCATCTGCGAAAGTCCCTTGCTTTGTTTTGATATTGCTGGTGCTAAGTGCTCAGTCATGTGCTGTTTTTGTAATGAACTGCTGAGAGCAGTTGTCAATCAAGCCAAAGATTGGATTTTGAAGTTTAAAACTCTAGTTTGCTTGGAGTTGTTCCACAAATAGAACTCTTTGGTTTGAACTTCTTCCTTTAGTGGACAAAACTTTTTACCAACTAAGTCATTACAATGAGAACTAACCAACATTAACCCCAACTTAGTTTATATTCAACCAGGTCTGCATAGGATGGTGATTAATGCCAGGTTAAATTGTCTATGATATTTAAGAAGCAGTGAACAAGATACAGAGCTCCAATCATAGCTGGACTGGCCATTGGGCATACCGGGCATTTGCCCGGTGGGCCGCTAGTGATTTTATGTTTTTATGGGCCGATGGATTATTATTATTTTTTATTTTTTTTGGAAGGGTATATATAATGAAAGGTGTTGGATTGGCCAGTTGGTCATGATCGACTCTGGGCTGAACCAATTACAGCCGAGGAGGCCAGATGCACCCGCCCCCTTGTTTAGCAATCACGTGATTTTCACGCATTGCATGCCGGGAACTCATGGCAAAACAATCCAAGTACCGCATCAAATGGAAGCATTTGCAGCACCGCAAAACGTTCATTCTCCGGTTCCAATACCTTCTTGTTTTTTCTTTGCCGCACAAAAAAGGAATGTACAAAACAAAAGGAGAACAATGCCGGTCCGTACAAAGACAGACTCGATGAAAAGACAAAGAAAAGATACGAGGAAAAAATCAAAGGTGTGAAAGGGTTAGACCCTTACGAGCACACAGAGTGGACAAAAGACGTTAGCGTGCTGCCCAACTTTCACCACGCTCAGATTTATAATTATACGGTTCTTGGAGTGAGTGCATACACTCATGAAGTTTTTAGTAACTTCAGGTCACTGCAACAAGCCCAGGTACAGTTTACCGACGGATGGGTACAGGAACTTGAAATGCACCGTGTAGAACGAAAGACCATCGTACGAACAGAGGTAAGTTTACCAGTCTCACAAATCGTCGTCATAAATACACATTCGTTAACCCTTTATTAATATAACCTTTGAGCTCAACGGTAATTAATTAGTAGTGGAAATAATTTCTGGTAGCATCACAGAAATGTAGCAGTGACAATAATACTGTATGCTGTAATCGTACTGGACAATTAGTGATACAAAACAACTGTTTTATCCTGTGAATAAAAGTATATGTTTTTGTCAGTGTACCATGGTAATAACAGAAGCGAAACGCAATATTGTGTCAGGACAATTCACTATTTATGCACAATAAATAAAGGAGCGACAATTTCTGTTCAGCGCCAGACTTGCTTGTAACCTATATCACCAATTATGTTAAGAAAAAAGACGTATTAACTACTACAAAACTCTGACCTTTGTGGGAATGCTTGGAGCAGACTAACATGTGAGCTGGAGTGTTCTGAGACGTTATATTTGGTATATCCAGACCATCCGTGGGCTCTTACTTCGGAAACATGGCTTAAAAAATTTCTCTTCAACGATGTAATCCGATAAAAAAAAAACGATCTCTTTACCCGTCGGCTTCCCGTGGCTGTCATGCGACCGGCTATTGCAGTTAATAATACAACAGCTTCTTGACATTTTTTGGGTTTCTTTTTATCGCTGTGTAACTGAGTTCAATTGAAAGCTAGTACCTCTTGCCACAAGTTCCCAGAATCCTTTGCGGTTTTACCCCTGAATGACGTCACATTTTCAATCTTTATCCTGGTGGGCCGGTCTCTAGTCAAAATGCCCGGGCCGATTTTTTGTCCCAGTCCAGCCTTGGCTCCAATGAGAGTAACAGCATGTATGCTCGATTGTATGAGCGACAGATTGCTCCTGCGGGGGGGTCTATCCTTCAAGCTCGGGTCCTCTACCAGAGGCCTGGGAGTTTGAGGGTCCTGTGCAGTATCTTAGCTGTTCCTAGGACTGCGCTCCTCTGGACAGAGACCTCTGATGTTGTTCTATGATAAGCTTGATAACAGGGAACACAAAATAGGTTAATAATTTAAAGATGTTCTGCAGCAATGGAGGTTGATCAAGCCTTGGGTGCTAGTGCTACTAATTCCTACAGGTGTTCCAACTTTTCTGGATTACTTACAACTTCCTCTGTCTGCATAAAAGCAGTGTTGGAACACACTGTGGTACCACGTGTTCGTGAGCATCAGTTGAACAGTATTGTATGGCAGAGAGTAGTGTGTTGCTATAAAAATGGTAAGAAAAAGCCAATTAACAATGGAAGAGAGACAGATCATCATAACACTTAAAAATGTTGGTGTTTCCTTCAGAGACATTGCAAAGAAAGTTAAAGTGTCAATGAGTACGGTTTCCTTCACCATCAAAAGGCACTTGGAAACTGGAGCAAACTCTGACAGCTTAATCAGAGGACAAGTTTCTGAGAGTTAACAGATTGCGTGATAGGTGGCTCACAGGACAACAGCTTCAAGCACAGCTTAATAGTGGTCGGAAGCAAGTCTCAGTTTCAACTGTAAAGAGAAAATTTCGAGCTGCAGGTTTTGGTTGCCATGTTATTTCTCTCCAAAAATAACATAGAAGCAAAGCTTAGGTTTGGTGTCATCTGTCAGTCTTAGGAATTATTCACATCCAGATTTTCAAAGTAACCCCCCCCCCCCAAAAAAAACAATGTAAGATGCTGATAAAGTTATACAGAAAGAGATTATTTCAAGTTTTTCTGCTAAAGCCAGGGGGTTAGAGCAGTATTTAGCATGTAGAGGAGCCCTAAGATCAAGTGTAGGAACAAAGCATAAGGGAAAAGAATTTCTTAGAGATAAGTTACATAGTAACTTGTGTTGAGAGCTGCAGTAAATTTTGCTTAGTAAGCAAGTTGTCTAATTCTTTGTGGATTTAGACAATTGAATTTAGCAAGATGCAAGCAGATGTTTGGTGAGCGCTATGGCTGATTTCCCATCCCTAGACACTAAAAAGTTAACATAAAAAGTTTTAGTTTTTTTTTTTTTTTTTTTGGTGAGTCAATCTGATCAACATTATCACCTTAAATCTAAATTGACTGTCTGTTACCCTTGATATAACTTTATATTGAACATCACAATCTATGTCAGTCTAACATAGTGCATTACAGTAAATTTCACCACAATACTGCAGTAACCAGCAATGCACTTTCTTTTTCACGTGACTGTTGGTGTACTAAATATGAAGACGGGAAGATTTACATATAGAGACATCATCTTGAGAGTTTTGCTGGAAATATTTAGGCTCAACTGATGATTATATAACACAGTTTAAAGTTTAAAGCAGAGATACAGTGCAACTGAAAAGTATTCACAGTGCTTCACTTGTTCCACATTTTGTCATGTTACAGCCTCACTCCAAATTAGATTAAATTCATTTTCACCTCAGCCCATAATGACAAACTGAAAAAAATGAATTAAAATCTAAGAAAAATGTAAATATAGCATGTGCATAAGTATTCACAGCTTTTGAGCTCAGGTGCATCCTGTTTCCAATGTTCATCTGACAGATGTTACAACTGTGGTGAATTCAGTTAATTGGACATGATTAGGTAAGGCACACACCTGTATATATAAGGTACCATGGTGTACAGTGCATGTCAGAGCAGAAATGCAGCCATAAACTGGTGTAAATACTTTGCAACTATGTCGGAAAAAAATCAGATGCATAAATGCAAAAATACAGTTCACTATATCAAACCTTAGCTTTGAAGGGAAAACGCCCTCTACGCACAATCACACATAACCACTCAGGGGGTGTCAGCTGGCGAGCCAGTTAGTGACTGTTAGTGACGCTGTGTCAGTAATGCTGTATGGATTGTGACTGATTGATGGTATCGTGTAAATCTATTGGAATTATTTTATCATTTACAAATGTGATACAAGTTAATACTCATCTATCTGCATCATTAAAAATGAAAAAAGAGTTTCAAGCAAACTTTTTTCACTTAATCATTATTGGGTGTTGAGTGTAGAAGGGGGTGATTAGGGCCAATGGAAAAAAAAGTGGGGACATCTTTTTTTGAATTCTTTGAATTTCAAATTCTGACTCTTAGCTAGTCTCAGAATTCTGACTTCTTTTATCAGAATCACCACATATGTTTAAAAGCAACCACAAAGCATCCCCACTTTTTTTTTCAGTGGTCCTAATCCTCTTCTGTAGTTTTGGAATAAGGCTGTAACATGACAAAATGTAGAACAAGTGAAGCACAGAGTATTTTTCAGCTGCACTGTAAAAATCTAACTTATTGCTTTAGCTGTTTATTTGTTTGTTCTGTATCCAAAACCATCTCATACATCTTTAATAATGCAACATACGTATTTTAAACTTGGCCAAAGTGGATCTGTTTGTTTATTTATTTGTTTATTTATAAGGAACCCCATTAGCTTCCACAACAGTGGTTGCTAGTCTTCCTGGGGCCCAAACCATCAAATACTGTACCATCGAATAAAATGTTACACAATGAGTTGGATGCAAAATATCCACATAATTTGTCTCTTACATCCACAATAAGGTTTTACAATTCTGAAAATATAAGCATGTAAATATTAAAAAATATTAAAAACACTCAAACAAAATACACAATTTCCATTACAAGTGACATTACCCTCTTATTATATTTACAAATAAATTAAAAATGGCCTAAATAGGCTTTTAGGTGATTTTTAAAATTATGAATAGAAGCCAATTCTCTAATTGCATAAGGCAACTTATTCCACTGAAAATATGCTCTAAATATAACAGAGTTTTTCAAAAAGTTTCTTTTAACTCGAGGAGTTACTAAATTGTGGTTAGTTGAGAATCGTGTAGCATGATTATGTATTTCATCTGGATACTGCAACTGAGCATAAATAAAGTGTGGTGTGTTTACCAGTATTGCTTTCTTTAAAAATACAAGTAAGCCATAGTATAATTTAGCTTGTACAGAAAGCCAAGAAAGTTTATTGTGCATTTTATCAATATTTGTATAATATGAACACCTTTACACTAATCTGGCTGCCCTATTTTGGACTAACTGAAGTCTGTTCAGATCTGCCTTATTAGCTGCTGACCAACTGATTGAGCAGTACTCTAGATGAGATAATACTAGTGCATTAATGACATCTTTCATAATTGAAGAAGTAATATAAAAGGAGCATTTCCTTGCTATAGCTATGCCCTGTCCCATTTTCTTAATAACAGAGTTGATGTGCCGAGACCATGAAAGGTGGTGGTTTATGGTAACACCAAGTAATTTAATCTGGGTGACCTGTTCTAATACTGATCCAGCTATGGAAAGATTTAGCTGTGGGCTGTTGACTAAGCGTCCTCTACTTCCTATTAACATGGCTTTGGATTTCGACACGTTTAAAATCATGTTGTTTTTACTTATCCAATCAAACACGTTCAGCAAATCTAGTTGTAATACGCTTGTCAATTCAAAAATGCCACTGGCTGAATAAAACATGGTGGAATCATCAGCATACATTACAAGATGAGATTTATCCAGGACATACAGCAAATCATTCGTGAAGACTGAATAGAGAAGTGGACCGAGGCAGCTGCCTTGGGGTAGACCACAGTTCATTTCACAGCCCTCCGAGAAATAACCATTATAATAAACCTTTTGCCTTCTTCCAGACAAATAACTTTCCATCCAGCACAAAGCATCTGGTGAAAATCCATAACATTTAAGTTTATCTATCAAAAGATCATGATTTATCAAATCAAATGCAGCACTAAAATCCAAAAATACCACCCCGGCCAAATTCCCATTATCTAGATATTTATACCAGTTATCTGTCATGTGAATGAGAGCTGAACTGGTGGAATAACCAGGTTTGTAAGCATGTTGAAACTGAGTAACTGATTTTGTGTTAGGTAATGTTGAATTTGTTCATTAGACAATCCTCTCCATAATTTTACTTAGAACGGGAAGTAGACTAATAGGTCTGCTACTGACACCATTAAAAACGCCATTCTTGTTTTTAGGAATGGGAATTATTTTCGATTCTTTCCACTGCAATGGAAATAAGCTGCATGCCAAAGATCTATTAAATATATATGTATAACTTGGCTGCAACTTTGAGCAGTTTACTGTCTATGTTATCAGAGCCGGAGGATGTATCGTCAGGAAGTGATATCAATAAGCGCTCTACCATCTCCACATTCACTGCCTCAAACTTAAATAGGCATTGCTTATTATTCATGATAACATCCTGTATAAGACGATATTAGATTTTAAATTTGTTATTTTATTGCTGTAGTAATTCACAAAATAATTGGCTATGTCCTTAGCTTTACTTATAAACGTACCACCCGAGTAGATGTGAGACACCACCGGAGCAAGATCTCTACCCATTATATTATTTAAAACTTTCCACACCTTCTTGCTGTCCTTACTTGCCTCCTTGAGCTTGAGTTGATAATATTCTTTCTTCTTGCGCCTATTCAATTTTTTACTTGATTTCTTAACTCGCGATATCTTGCCCACTCTTGTGGACTGACAGACTTATGTGCTTTTGCTTTATCCCTTTCTGACATTGCAGCCTTAAGGTCATTATCTAGCCAAGGTGCGTAGTTCTTTTTAACAGTGAATCTTTTTAAGGGCACTGGAACGGTTCGCAGCCGAGTGTGAAGCAGCGGGAATGAGGATCAGCACCTCCAAATCTGAGGCCATGGTTCTCAGCCGGAAAAGGGTGGAGTGCCCACTCCGGGTCGGGGATGAGTTCCTGCCCCAAGTGGAGGAGTTCAAGTATCTCGGGGTCTTGTTCGCGAGTGATGGGAGAAGGGAGCCGGAGATCGACAGATGGATTGGGGCTGCAGCTGCAGTAATGCAGACGCTGCACCGGTCCGTCATGGTGAAGAGGGAGCTGAGTGTAAAAGCAAAGCTCTCAATTTACCGGTCCGTCATGGTGAAGAGGGAGCTGAGTGTAAAAACGAAGCTCTCAATTTACCGGTCGATCTACGTCCCTACCCTCACCTATGGCCACGAGCTGTGGGTAGTGACCAAAAGAACGAGATCGCGGATACAAGCAGCAGAAGTGAGCTTCCTCCGAAGGGTGGCTGGCCTCTCCCTTAGAGATAGGGTGAGAAGTTTGGCCATCCGGGAGGGGCTCAGAGTAGAGCCGCTGCTGCTCCACATCGAAAGGAGCCAGCTGAGGTGGTTTGGGCATCTGACAAGGATGCCTCCTGGGCGCCTCCTGGGTGAGGTGTTCCGGGCATGTCCCACCGGGAGGAGGCCCCAGGACACGCTGGAGAGATTATATCTCTCGGCTGGCCTGGGAACGCCTTGGTGTTCCCCCGGATAAGCTGGAGGAGGTGGCTGGGGAGAGGGAGGTCTGGGCCTCTCTGCTTAGGCTGCTGCCCCCATGACCCGGCCTCGGATAAAGCGGATGAAGATGGATGGATGGATGGATCTTTTTAAGGGGGCATGTTTGTCAGCCAGGTAGCAAAGGTTTTCAATAAACAGATAATGCCATATCAGGGTCACGCTCGAGGCAGATGTCAATCCAATGAATTTCTTTTACGTCATTAATATACTTATCTGCATTGAAATTTTTGTATGATCTATGAAAAATAATCTTTTGTGCAGTTTTCAGTGGTTTCATTTTCTTGGTCAAACCTACAAGATTATGGTCACTATAACCAACTGGAATAGAAACAATGTTAGAGCAATGCTCAGGAACATTTGTATATATGTGATCAATACATGATGATGACCTATGACCTCCTGCGTTGACCGTGACCCAGGTGGGAATGGTGATCATCTGAGACAGGCAACAAGCCAACGCTGATGAACTTATCTTTTTCCTTAAAGGACAAGAAGGAGCTGACCAATTGATATTAAAGTCTCCTAATAAGAACATGTCTTTGTTTTCCTCAGTTACTCTTTCCAGCATTTCACAGATTTGTTCTACATACAACATATTACTACTTGGGGGTCTATAGCAGCAACCTGCTAATACAGGCCTGCCACACAATTTCCAGATCATCAAACATTAAGTCCATACGTAGTTTGCTTGCCATGTTATCGTTAATGTATAGGGCTACGCCCCCTCCAAATGTGTTTCTGTCTTTCCTATACAGCTTATAACCCTTTATTTCAAATTCATTATTCTCAAAGGCAGCATCTAAATGTGTCTCGGAAATAGCCAGCACACTTATCGTATTTGTTGACAACAGTGACTGAATTTTCTGAGTCTTATATTTAAGGCTACAAATATTGACATGAGCTACTGAAAAATCTTTACCGGAGAATCCGGGAATAAGTATAGGGTCAGACATTTGCAGACCGATCGATCTCAACAGCTACAAATGACAACATTGCTGAAGTCTAAATATTAATTCCGGCGTTCTGTGACCTCGGTTTAACAATTAATTTGTCATATATCACCTCTGTCTCTGGCCGCTCTCAGCTGTGGTAACAGTTCTTTCCTCTTCTTCCTGATGGACTCTGAAAAATCCTCGTTGATGTAAAGATTGGTACCTTTCAGTTTTTTGGCAGATGAGAAAATTAATTGTTTATCTTTAAATCTTTGTAGTCTGACCACAATCTGCCTGGCTCGTCCATTTTCCTTGTATGGACCGACTCTGTGAGCGCGTTCAATTTGAATGCTGTCACTATCCAGACACAGTTTGTTCTTCAGCATATGTCGGACTTTCTCCTCTGATCCTTCCCACGTTTCTGCTTTTTCATCTATTAATCCATCCACCACAATATTGTTCCTTCTCGATTGATTTTGTAAATAATCCATCTTGGTTGTTAATTCTCTGTGTTCCTCGCGTATGCTGCTGACCGCCGATTCAAACTCTTTTAGTTTGCTTTTAATGCACCTCTCTTCAGTTTGCAGCTCGGTGACAACCCCATCCGTGAATTGCAGGCTGGATTTAACATCCTGTACATCCCTTAGAATGCTGTCCAACCTTTTGTTAGTTCCATCCATGATTAATTGGACAAATGTCTTAAAGTTATCTTGCTGTTGGTGAATCAGATCTTTGTAAAACTCCCGTTGCTGTTCCAGCATAGCGTTCAGCGTGCTAACACTGACATAGCTGTCATCCTCTGGCAGTAGCGCCTTAACGGCCTTCGGGAGCATATCGACCAGATCGTTTTGCCCCCCCACCCGTGAAGATCGCTTTGTGTACAATGGAGTTCGTGGACAATGGAGTTTACAAAAACGTATACGTGAATCAAAAAATGTGAATCAAATTATACGTGATACGGTGCGACGTTCTTTCCACGCTCGCTGCAGTGAACTCGACGTGTACTCCACTCCTGTCCCTGGTGATTACTACCGTATGACATAATCCTATGGGATATTGTCTCCAAGTTGGAATCGGGTGCTCAATATCAGTAACAACAAAACATAGCTCCCTTCTGGACTGTTGTGCAGTAAAGCAACAATACTTTATCCAAGATTCTGATAAGGGCATTCATGTGAAACTGTGCTGAACTTTCTTCTCTTGTGTCCTGTATTCTCTTAGTCTCAGCAGCACATGAACACAGATAGTGGGTCGTAATCCACTTCCCACTGCCAGTGATTGATTGTTTGCACAGCTGTGAGATACCCAGTAGCTCACTCTTTCTGCAGGATTCTTGGCATGGGATAGCTAGTACCAGCCTGGTCTTGTGGCAAATAACATAGTAGTCAGAAATTATGACCTTTGTTCATAACTGTCAAGATAACATCCTTACTAATACATGTTGATTGGAATCAACATATATCAACGTGCCTCCAGATGTACAGTTAGATCCAAAAGAACTTGAATAATGATATAATTTTTGTAATTTTGCATCTGTACACCAACACAGTGGATTTTAACTTAAGCGATCAAGCTGTGACTGAAGTGCAGACTTTCAGCTTTAATTCATAGGGTTTGACAAAAGTATTGTAATAACTGTTTTGGAATTACAGCCTTTTTTATAGACCACATATTCCCCTATTCTCATAGGCTCAGAAGTAATTAGACGATTGATTGACAAGCAGTTTCATGACCTGGTGAGGGCTATTTAATCCTTTTTTCATGATAAATTTAAAAAAAAAAATGGCCACAGCAATTATGTCAATGACATTAATGATAATGTTTAGCAAAACAAGAATAAGTTATAAACTCATATTTAATTTAACATTATCGAATTATTTGTTAATAGTAATGAAATGATATTAACATTTACACATCATTCATGTTAATGCCATTGGGCTTTGTTCTACAAAGAAGTACTTTATGAAATAAAATCCTGTATTTTGTATTGCTGAAATAACAAATGTTTAAGCCACCAAACCTACATACATACAAACGATTTAGAAAAAAGGATTTATGAAGTAGTTTTTAGCAAATGAATCATTCATTTAACTTCAGGTAGCGGTTTTCAAACTATCTATTTGCAATTTTAAAAAAATGGTCAAAGCATATTTTCTGTTTTTGTCTTGTTTAAATTCTAACTTATTTCAGCTTGCACTTGTTCAGTTGCTGTGTAGAGCTATTTTTATAATTGAGCATCTATTCTTGATAAATGTCTTAATTTCATGCTTGGATCTGTATTCCACTTGTTTTAACAACATGTGACAGGCAAGATCAAACTAGGAGCAGATTCCATTTAATGCAAAAAGGCAAACTGCTGTGTGATCGTTTCTGGCCGAACAGCTTTTGCTTACATTTATCATTTCCTTCATGAATATGGAAAGAGTCAGTGATACTGTTGTTTTCATTTCTGGCCTTTCTCTGACCCCAAAATGCATCCTGCTGATGTTCAGAAAACCTGAACAAGGGGGTCACTCAATGCACACACACACACACACACACACACACACACACACACACACACACACACACACACACACGCCTGTAAAGTGTTACATAAGAACATCCAGGTAGAGAATTCCAAGAGTTTTACTCTTAAGAATGTCATGAATGAATGATAGTGTACTTTAAATATAAATGTGAAACATCTCAGAGCATCAAAAACTGCTATTTTGTTAAAAAAAAAAATGTACATAAAAAAAACTGCTGGCCTCGCAAAGACATGTCATAGTGTACTTTGGTTTGGGGCAGAAACGCGCTACAAAAGTTTTCTTTGCATGTTGAAAAATAATGTCGTTGGTTTGAAATGTGATGCAAAATGGTCCTTCCATTTGTGACAAATTAGGATTGATGCCAGAGGCCTGTATGACAAAATAGGATTAAAATAGAATAGAAATTACTCTTAGAAATTCAGGTGTTCCAGCAGCAAAGTGACAGGCAGGGGAAGCATGGAGATTCAAAAAACAGTTTACAACATAATAAAAAACAAGTACAATTATTAGGTTACTAAAAATAAATATGTATTTAAGAAGGTAGCTTTGTGTTTAGCCTCAGATTTTCAAGGTTACAAAGGTGTTAACTGGCATACATTGCCACAGAAACAGCAAACCACCACTTATTCCCAATCAGTTTTCTGGAAAACATCATAACCATTCCTGGAAAATTCCAGTGGATTTCTATTTGTACATAGCAAAAGGGTGTATAGTTTATTTGACAAGCGTCAATAAGAAATCCACATTCTCCTTGACTCGATTTGATAAACATATCTTCTGCTGCTAGTAGACTTATCCAGGTTTACACTCATAGCAGGATTGGGAAACCTTGGATTGGCCAATGTTGCTGAGGGAGATTATCACTGTTGAGTTTAAGTGAAGCCGGATTTTTAAAAAATATTCGGTTGAATTTGCTTAGTAGCTCAGACCCCAGACTTCTTGTAGTATAAAACCAAAGAAGGCCCAAACCAAAACAACTAAAAATAAAGTTTGAAAAATTTAAAAAATACAAATTTTCTATCTCTTCACAGTCACAACACTCTTTTCTATCTGATATTACTGGCTAAAGGGAATGCAAAGCCAAATCCTGCTTATCAAATGTAATTTAAATATATCCATGATGTGTTTGCCTTGGCATATATACCTAATCCTCTCCGATCAGTAGAATCACCCAGACAAAACAGAAGCTCTCTGCAATTCTGTTTATCATGCACATAGTTTCCCAAAGTAAAGTTGTTCAGTAGTCCTTCAGAACAGTTCGTTTCTCAAGAACCAACGAGGCAGACTGGGCTGAAATGTGGTGTGAATCTCAATTATTTATAAAGGAATTGTGTTTATTTCTGTGACCCTTTGTCTTTTCATTCAGAGCCAACCTTTTTATGCTTATCCGGCTATTTTATCAAAGTCTGATGGATGTCAAAACCATAACAGTTTTACTTTGTGCACTAAATATTCAAATTACTTAAAGTCCAAACTGAAAACCGAATACATCTGACTTTTATAGGCATTTAATAAGGGTAGAATCTGAGCAATAATATGCAATTTCCATTTAGACAGAAGAAATTTAACATCAGCTCACACATTTGAAAATATCTTTTTGGGGGATATAAGACAATTTGCTAATTTGTGATGCATCATTCATTTAAAATTAGAGCCCTCTTTACTGTGATAACTTTTCTCACCAACATACATAATTTCACTCTTGCATTTGTAGTTATATTCTTTTATCTGTGGTATTAAATAAAGAATTAATACAGAAGAAATAAATTAATCCTTTGAATGACTGCAGGGAACAAATGATTGCCATTCGAATGCATTCAGACTTGATATAGACTATAATCATTCAAGGCCAAAGCTGTTATTACCTAAAACTTTCTGTTCATACAATTTCTTTTGGGAATAATGGTGTCTGATTATTCTGATGGTGTTTGGTTGTCATATTTAATGTCTAAGTTTTGGAATATAACAATGCTACTCAAGTCCTTTGTGCAACTGTGACAAATATGGAATGAGTAAGAGAGGTGTTAAATCCAGTAATAATTTGGCAGGGTCTTAAAAAGGCAGCTCAGTCCAGTTCGTAATCAGCAGAGGTAGAAAGCAATGAAGTACAAATACTTTGTTACAGTACTTAAGTAGAATTTTAATGTCTCTTTACTTTAGTATTTATTTTTCTGACAACTTTTTATTTCTTTCTCAAACTGTTTTGAGCCTAAATGGAGGAAACAATCATAAAGACAATCCTTTTGGTGAATCCATAATCAGTGCATTTATCAAATTATTGTGAGTTGTGATTCTTGTCCCATCACTGACCCACTACAGTCAGTCAGCCTTCGGGTTCACCCACCTGAGCTTCTTGACTTGATCAGTAACCAATGTTACTTGATATTATAAACCAACCAAAAAAAATCTGGTTACATACAGAAATTAATTCATTTGTATTGTGTAAACATGTGTAAACATGTGGGTAGCAAGTTTTAGATAGCTTTTGCCGCCATAACTGAGTTTACTGTAGCATCGTTAGCATTCAGTGGAGCCATACTGCTTAGAGTGATTGTTGAATAGAGCACCATTCCTGTTTTAAAGAAGTAATCAGGTTGTTGCAGGAGGCATGCTAATTTAATAGTTTGATGTAAATCAAACACCTGATTTTACAGTAAAGATTATAATCCATATGGCAGAGTACTACTATATGTTTATGTTGTTGATTACAGTAGGAACACTGTCATGGTGGCAAGTACTTCAATTAAACAAGTCACTTTGTTACAGTGTAGATATTTTTTCATATTCTGTTTGCATAAACTTAAATACATTCAAATAAAGAAAAATAAAAATCTATAGATTTTATCCTACCAAAGAAGGATATGGAATAGTTCAATGTATTGGTATATATTATGTCCCAAGATAAAGTTCAAAGTGGAACAGGATTTAGAATTTTATGTTGGAACATAAAACGATATTGATTTAGTTTGGAGAACTGTAAGGAACCATACTGTTTCCTGGGATATTTCACTGCAATTACAATAATCGTTTATTATTCAAGAGAAGCTAGACTGCTTAAATTCAGTAATTCTAAAATGTTGACTACAGCTCTGATAAAAAGGAAAAAATGTAGGTATAATCATCTGTGTCCCATCATCGAAGTCAGAAAAGCTGCTCAGTTAATAAAGTGGCTAAATATGGAAGATACTTGTGATGTAAAAATGTCAGCTGATCCAAGGATGTTTCCTGTCTTTTTTATTGTTATTATTATTACCTTCTTATTTTTTGATCTTTGTCCTAATGTAGCTCCTAATGTGAATTATATTCAAACATAAAAGGTTTATTTTATCTCCTTATTAAGGCAATAAGTTCATCCTACTACAAAAAATTGGAAAGTGCAACAATACCTGACTAATGGAGTGCAAGACAGGATTCTTTTTCTTGAATAAATCACACACCATAATAAAAACAAACTACTGATATATCATTTGGGCATGTAGTATAAAATGATCATGAATATAAAGAATCCTTTATAATAGCAGGGTCACATAAAGATCTTCAAATAACCCCACTGTCTGCCGTCCCTTTGCTGAAATCTTTGTCTCACCGTTAAAGGGTCATCTCCCCATGCTGTGTTTTTGAAAATGAATTTAATCAACAGCTGTGATTAAATTCATACATTACATTTCACTGTGTGTTATACTTGTATAACTATGCATGTGACAAATAAAGAACCTTGAACCTTGAACCTTGTGTGTTTTTCATTAGATTTTAGTAGCACCGCTATTTCCGTTGCTTTAGTATTTATTTATTTATTGTCATTGTCAAGAACAATGAAATTGCGTTTGGGGCTTCCATACAACCCAAAAAAAAGAAGAAAATAATAAATACCCCTTAAAACCCAAGTGTACATATTTAACCCAGTGTGACTCCAATGCAATAAGACAATCCTTAGCAATAATGTTCGTAGAAATTCAGACAAAGACCTGAGAAACATGACAAAATACAACAATGCAACCCATTCAATATTATTGTACTGTGAGATATGATATCAGATATGATAGTTATCTATTTAAGAAAGAGGGGGGGGGCAGGAGGGGGAAGAGAATAAAGATATGATGCACCAATGCAGACCAGTTCATTGCTATTAAGAAGTTGGATATGGTTATTGTCCGTGAGAGGGGGGCAGAGAGTTCAGGAGCCTCACAGCCTGTGGATACAGGCTGTTGGCCAGTCTGGATGTTCTGGCCTGTATAGACCTGTACCTTCTCCCTGAGGGCAGCAGATGGAAAAGGTGGCGCGCAGGGTGATGTTGGTCCCGCAGGATACTGTGCACCCTCCTCAGACAGCGAGTGGGGAAGATATTACTGATCTCTGGCAGACTTGTTCCAATAATTCTGCCAGCTTCTTTCACCACCCGCTGGAGTGCTTGCTGATCGGCCTTGGTGCAGCTGGGGAACCACACTAGAAATCCATACGTCAGAACGCTGCTGATGGCAGTTTAATCAATTTAACTGGCAAACATTTCAAACCAGAAAAGTGAAGTTTTTTCAAATGAACCCACGAAGCTCAGAGGTTTAGGAGATGTGAAAAACTGGGACGGCTTTGTGTAAATGTACGAGGAGGCAGTTTGTTCCTGGAAGGTCACCTGTTTGAATTCACAGACCTGCTAGGGTACTTGTGGGTAAGGAAACTGAATGAGAAACATCCTCCAGAGAGACAAAGAGGAAGACAGGAGACAGAAAGGGAAATAGATAGATATAAATGACCTCAGCCTCTGGAACTGAATGTCCCTGAACATCTAAGAGTCTGTTAGAAGTTTCTTTCTCTTTCTTTCTCAGCTGCATATTCACCTCATCCTCCCAGCTGTACCCTTCAAGAGAAGGATCCAGAGAGGAATGGCCAGCCCTGTTCGTCTCCCTGGGGAAATAAACTGAACGGTATCCAGATGTCCTTAAATGCTAGGTGACAGCATTTAGTGACATCTGTCACGTAGCATTTACATTTTAATTCTGTCTATAATTACAGACAATATATACATCAACGACTCCATGACTCCATTTCACTGGTTGAAATAAAATTCTGGGAAACTGAAAAGGTCACAATAAGTGGTTTTTATCTTTATGTATAAGCTGGTGCTTTACTAATAGTGGTAGGTGTAACTGCGAGCACAATTTGTTACAGCCTTCAAAGGCCTGTTCAGATTATCATTATTATTACTATTATATATCGCCTTGAGGCGACTTATGTTGTGATTTGGGGCTATATAAATAAAATTGAATTGAATTGAATTGAATTTATGATACAGTTGCTGTATAATCAGCACAGTGGTGCAGTTGTAAGCACTGCTGCCTCACAGCAAGACGTGTTGGTGTGATCTTGATCTAAGATGTAAGAGTGAATAGTTGTTTGTTTCTCTGTATTACCCTCTGTGACACACTGGCGACCTGTCCCAGGGCTGCATCTTCCTCTTGCACTATGGCAGCTGGGATAACCTGCAGCCCCCAGAGAATTGGATATGTGAAAGAAGATGGATGGATGGATGGATGGATGGATGGATGGATGGATGGATGGATGCTATATAATCTGAAACTAGGGTTAATAAAAAAGTTGAGTTGGGGTGAGCGAATAATTACTATGTTCTAGTGAAGAAATCAGTGTGTTTATGGTTAAAACACTGATTGTCAAAGCTGCATTTTCTGGTAATCCATCCGTCCATCCATCCGTCCATTCAAGTCTTTTATGATTTCAGCTTTTGACCTTCATGAATATGTTAGAATTTGACTATAACTAAATATTCTTTTGCCATGATAGCTTTTTATTTGTATATTGTTAGCAAAAATAATTAGTTTAAATTAATACATAAAATTTGGTCATGGTCTGACTAAGGTTGGATCCCATATACTTGCAGCAGCGTATACATTTCAGAAATGCCCTCGAGCCATGTTCTTAAGTGCACTTGTGACACTGTGCAGTTGCTACACTTCGGTGCTGTCAGAGCAGGGTGCACATGTTCATCAAAAATGCAGACAAGGCACTTTGATCACTAACTATGGGGCTCAGAGAGCCAGTGGACAGGTGTTTCCTACACTGACAATGTCACTGCCTCTGTTCCATCTGGTCCTACTGTAACATCCATATGCATGGTATTTTCAAGCTTGCCTGACATCTCACTACCCCACCCCTCCCGTTTCTGGAACAGGGATAAGGACCGCTGAGGCTTGCTTCAATCTCAAGAGCACCTTCATATACCGTTGAAGCGTCTCCAACAGCCCTGAAAAGCTCTTGCTTTTCATTCTTTCATTCAATAGCTGTGTATATAATAGCTTGTGTTTTTACTGCAGTATCGTTCAACAACAGTTGTAATTCGTACTTCTGAACAAGCGCCTCTGTAAACTGAATAGCTTATTGTAGTGATGATGTCATTCTGAGACAAAACCCAAGAGCTTTTCAGCAGAAGGTGAATAATAGAACAACTGCTGCAACTCTGACGGCAGACATGTTGATTTTAGTGGTGCACAGGAACATATTCTGACACACAGCTGGAAGCCCTACACTCACATAAAAACCCCGTTCTATGAGCAGCCAGAGTGGGTCAATAATTCACTCTCAATGGGCTATCACCAGGAAAGAGTCCCCTGATGACATCATCAGGTTGAGGTTTTAATGCTTTGACTTCCAGCACAGGGAGACATCTGTTGGTTTGCAGACATTAACTTTATTGCACGAGAGTCCTCACAATAGCGCTGTAAATTTCACTTTTAGAGTGGCTATTCCCTTTTAGTTTAAAGATATTGTGGATAATTACTCTAACCTTAATCAAAATAACAACAAAATGTGCTTAACTGCCAATAAATTAAACACAAGAAGTGATTTTAAGTACTTTTAGCATAGCTCAGCACAACAAAGTAGTCATGAATGTAAAATGAATAAGAAATGCTTTATTTATTTAAGAATTTATTATACATTAAAAAACAGATTGCCTGGAAAAAAGAACAGGTCCCTGAAAAACATGGGTTGCCTGGGTCATTGGAGTAAGTGTAGGCTTTGTTGAGTTGTATCTGTTTGGCCAATTGAAAAGAGTTATAGTTAGAGAAAATAATCGGTCTGATAGATGCTGTATCATCAAACACCCAGAATTGCTGGGATTTGTTGGTAGGAGTTTGAGCAATAAGCAAGCATCTAGTTTGTTTTGTGCAGAGCAAGGCTAGAGTACGGCACATGTGAGAGAAAGCAATATAACTTTCCAGAGACAGAATAGATCAAGGTTGTTTTTGAAAATTGCAGTTTTGTGTTATGGCCAGGATGCCGAGTTGGATCAACTGTGAAAAGCTGTAGCAATGAAAGCTCAGCTGTGACACTCATATTGGACCAAACTGTGATTTATTTTGTAGAAGTATACAAAATGTTGTTAATGTTGGCTGTTTTTTTTTCTTTATTTATTAGTTTTGATAACAAATACTCGAGTCAAATTGAGAATGTATAGCTGTTTTTGTATGTATAAGAAAAAAAGCAACAGCGATTTTTCATTATCCCTCAGCCTCACATTTCACTATAGACCCAACAAGTTGTGAAAATGTAATTAGAACACCTAGCTATTAATATGAAGCAGTTGGAGGCTGGTGGCTGATTATTCATTACCTCTTGTCTACACACTTGCACAGCTGCCTGAGCAGTGTGTCGCTGTCACAGTTGCCCCATCTGTTTGGCGCTCGTGGTTAAAATAAGCCAATAAATGGATGAGAGTGAAGAAACAAGAAAGGGGAATGTAGGGAGTTTCTTGGGGAAGCTATGCAACACACATAGAAACAAAAGAAAACTAGAAACCAATGAAAACAATGAAATTTAGAAATATGCAGTGGGGGAAATGATCATTTCATCTCCTGCTGAATTTCTAAATTTGCTCAGTTACACAGAAATGAACTTCTCAAACTTCTATGGTAGTTTTATTTTAACAGAGAGAGAGAGAGAGAGAGAGAGAGAGAGAGAGAGAGAGAAGGAATACCAACCAGAAAGAAAATATACAAAAAGCACACACTACATAAAATGTATAAATTGATTTTCATGTTATTGAGCGAAATAAGTATTTGATCCCCTACAACCCGGCCAGAATTCTGGCTCCAATAGATTGGCGATTTCAGTCAATCAATCAATCGATTAAATCAATCAACTATAAATACTCCTGATCTAAACTCATTATCTTGATACAGCACACCTATGCATGGAATCACTTTTCTCCATCACCACTAGCAAGACCAAATAGCTGTAAAATGGCCATCGGGAACTTGTAGTGCCCACAAAGTCCTCCTGTTGAAGAAGCAACACGTAGCGACCCATCTTAAGTTTGCCAGTGAATATCTAAATGACTCAGAGAAGGCTTAAGAGAAAGTGCTGTGGTCAGATGAAACCAAAATCGAGATCTTTGGCATCAACTCAACCTGCCGTTCAAAGTAACTTTCCAGTAATCACAGAAACTGATACATTACTGTACAAAATCCCATATTTATTCAGCAGAGTGTTTTAGTTCAATATACAAGGCAGGAACAAAGAGGTCTAATTGTTGAATATTATTATTAACAGCACCAATAATTTTATTTGAACTATGAATTATGACTTACGGTTTACGTTTTTTGGGGGGGAATCACTGAATGTTCTTAATAGTACAAAGAAAACTTATTTAAGAGTGAGCTTAAAAGCAAAAGGAAAACAAAAAATTTTCTCCTTTTACTGCTAAAGTGTGTGAGAACAATTGAAGAAATAAAAAGTTAATCTACATTGTCGTTTTTTTAATGGTATTTTGAGTTCTCTAACAGTCATTTAATCAGTCTGAATTTCCCTTTTGAGAAATTAATGAGCTTTGATCATTAGGTTTTCATTGAGTAATTAATTTTATAGTGTACGACTGACAGCTTTATGTCATGCACAGTAAAACCTGAAATTGCATGCTAATGCCTATGGCCTAATGAATAGAAAATATTGGTTACATCTGTTGCTTTTTGGTAATGACTGTATTACATATGCAGTGCTTGCCCAGAGGATGGAAGCAATAGATTTCTGTCTTTGCATTTAAATTGATTTGGATGGGAGATAGAAAAAAAGATTAAAAAACCCTAATTTATTTCTTCTGAAAATGTAAATACATTATATAAAACTGATTTTTTTTTTAAATAACAAAACAAAATAACAAAAAGTTTTATTTTCTGAACAAGGACTCAGGCGTAGCAGTCATTGTTACCAAACTTCATACATTTTTAATTGTTTTCAGCATATTTTTTTCTTGTTTTATTTCAGTTCAGTTTTGTTGTGTCTATTTCAGTGTTAAATAAAATCCCACCCACCTCTGGTCTTTATGTTTTTTTGCATATTGTGCTAATGTTTTTTCTTTTAATGATCTTTTTTGGGTTGTTAATATGGCGTGTGGTGGTGATAAAGGTATAATAATTTTTAAAAAATCAATGAAAATTACACTGTTATGAAGAACACACATTTGGAGGTTGTACTTCTAACTGTGATACTGAGGTGTGAACTAAACTTAAGCTGAAGACTAGAAACAGTATAAAGAAGCACGCCTGGCTCATTGCACCTGGGTCAGCCTGGGTTACACATTCTGCTTCATTACTTTACTTACTTTTTCAGATGTACTGAATTCATTAGCATAATTTGTAGCAGGTATTGTATGAATACAAAGCAATGTACAACTGGGATATATACTAACGAGCAAGACAAATATTGCATAAGCATCTACCACTTTCCATAGAACCTTTAACAACATTCTATGAAAAATGAGTTGAAGAGGTAGAAGATGATAAGAATACGGCATGGTTGGACCCTGCAGTGTCACAATGGCTGCAGAAGAAAATAAAAAGGTTCACATCTTGGGTGTGTGGATGCTAATAGTTAGAGAAACTTTATTTCTGGCTCTTCACATCCTTTCATTTTTAATTAATCTCCAGGTCTAAGCTTGGGAAGTCTAACAAGCCAATTAAATATATTCAGTCCTCTGCCCTGAGTTGTTCATCAGCTCAAATACCCTGCTTGTAAAAAACAATATCTACATGTTCGTGTCTGTGACTGAGTGTATGCATGCATAGTTCTGCTTCACCCTGCTGGAACCTTCAAAGGAATAAAATCCATGAAAATCCATCTTGCCTTGAAATCTTGAAGCACTGTGGAAAGACGATATTGGCAGTGTTCCAAAAGAGGCAAGGCCAGACACGATCATCTTAAGTAGGGGATTGTAATTTCTAATGCTGTTGACAAGAGACCTGTTGTCTACGTCTTAAGATGATGAACTTTACAGAATATTAGTGTTTAATTACCTAATGGCTTCTGGAAAGGATCAAAATCTTGACCTTTTCAGTTTTCAGAAGAAAATTACTTAATTTTTTTTTTTTAATTGATGACAAGGTGTTTTTTTTTTAAAAATGTCGACTTAATTAGAATAATTTCTTACTTAAAAAAAAAAAAAATTAAACAAAAATCGTACTATCCACTACTCCCGAGATGGCACTGCTGCCCGGTGTTCTCTTTCACTACTTTGGTCCACTATGTTAGATCTCATCAACTGTAAGATGGCTTCTTTTTTTTTTCTTTTAAAGCCATTTATGTTTTAAAAAAAATATCTCAACAAACATACTAACAAACAAAGATAAAAGAGTAAACATGGTGGTCAATATAACATTTCATTATCCTATAGCCCCAGTCACAGGCTAAAGACTACCTTGTGTTGCTTGGGAAAAGTGTGTATATCCTGACCAGCTGGCAAGTGGTCAAGCTGGGCGTTAGTGGCTGTTGCTAGGTGAAATCGGTCAAGAACGTGCTAGGTCAAAACTCTCCTTATTATTGTTTTCGTTGATAGCACAGTGCTGTGGTTACCTGCCATGTCTTGTCTGCAGACACTCACTACCAAAATACGGAGCAGCAGTGAAATGTAAACAGGAAATGGCGAACATTTGCCTCCAAAGTAAAAGTTGTGCCCCACCGCTGTTTACAGACGGATGAGTTTATTCTACGCCCACTATAGGTGAATCCAGCGAATGACCAAAGCAATCGAAAAGAGGTCTTCAGGACAGAGGCATTTGTCTCTTTGCAACTGGTTTTACCCTGCAGAAAAAATGCCAACTGGTTGTGCAATACACATTTTCCCTATCAACAGATCATCACCAACTACTAAATCCTTTGCAATGATAACATTTGGCTGAAAATTCCACTGTGCCTAATTAACAGCGTAACTGTAGAGTCTTTTTAAGCATCTACTGAAGTGTTGTCCTTGTTTAAGCATACTGCACATAGAGAAACACACGTAAGTAAAAGTAACCCAAGTAAAATTCATGAATTATTAACAACAACATGTTGCACCTTATTAAAATGCAACTTGTGTTTAATCTTTATACCCCTGTACACCAGCTTTTGCTGACCCATTTTTATGCTTCTGTGCTCCCGATATGGTTCATAAGTTAGCAAAATTGCTCTGGAAATTAATAACACATCATTATGCATTTAAGGTAACACAATTAAACATCTTGTTATTATTATCACTGCAACCCAAATATAATGTGCTCTTCCCCCATTCCTGGTGCTCTATGAAAACATCCAGGGATGCTTCAATTGAGGAGACTTTAAGCAGGGTCAGTGACATTTGATGGGTCAGCATAGACTGCAAGTGAACCAATAAACACATGAGATCTGTCAAACGAACGGGAAATAGACAAATAACACAAACAGAAAAGCAAATTATTTTTGTCATTATGTTAAATATGCAACTGGAGATACTGTACCATGGATCTGCTTAAATCATGGACACACTCTTGATGTGAACTGCATTTGACGGCTAGCTGACAGCTTTCAACTTGCACCCGGCCTCCCCCTCCTTTTCTCTCATTGTCAGAAAGAATTTTGTCTCCTCTTGACTCAGTGTTGGGAGCTGGCGGGTTCTGGTTGAAGGCTGTGATGGGATTTGAGGAATAACTGCTACTCTAGATTAAGGATGGAGATAAGGATGACGAGTGACTGACAAAACAGACTTCTGGGAGGGCTTAGTTACTATACAGTATCAAGGTCAAGCAGCGGTGAGGGAAAAACTTGATGTAATGATTGTTAGCAATATAGACATCTTGAATGTGCAGCGACCTGCGTGCTATGGTTTTGAAAAATGGTTGCAAGAGGTTTTAAAACCAGAGAAAGGTCATTTTTAGACCTCACCAGTGGTTGACAAAAAAAAAAAGTTTAAAGAAAACAAGCACAGAAAAGCCTTCAATAGTTCTGTTGTTTTATTAGATATTTCTTGAAAATCTTAAATATTATTCCTCTGGAAGAGGGAAATTAATTATGGAGCTTACTAAAGCAAAGAAACTGCTTTAATGTACTACACCTGCTCTGAGCTCATGCACGCACAGACACACACACACTGTGTAGGAGAATGCCCACTGTATCCCTCCAATGGTTTACATAACTGAAATGATGTGCTTCAGCTCTTCCCTGCTTATCACCATGAGCCACACTTTATTGCCAGGGCCACCTCAAAGAAAATTAAATGCAGCCTCATCCGTTTGATACCACCCCCCCCCCCCCCCCCCCCCCCCCCCCCCCAAGCACATTTTGTGAGCTTCTATTGCTGCTGAGATATTGTTGAGCTGTTGTATTTTTTCAAACACTCCTTCCAAAGATCCAGCTAAATGCCTCATTTTTTTTTTGTCTGTTTTCTTTCTCGTCACAATCACAATGGCTTACATTAGCTTCTGACTCCTTTCTGCACTCCAGTGTGTCTGACACTGTCCTCCTGGCTGGTAAAAACAAGGAGAAATAATGCTGACAGAATACTCTTCCACTGAAAGAATGTTTTCTATTCTGAAATTTTGAGTACAGAGATGCTGGGTGAGTGCAGTCTCATGAAAAAGCCTAGCAAGTCATTAAATTCTAATATCTGAATGGCAATGACAAAATTAGTCCCTGTAAGCTTTTTGCTGCAAACGATTAATCTATCGTCCTTGGTGCTCACAAAATATAAACCCAATTAATAAACTATTGGAAGCTAAATTGCTTTTTCTATTCAAATAAGTATTGTTTAATGCCTGGCCTTTCCACTAATGACTGACCCTATTATGACTGACCACCTCATGCACAACTTATGTAATGCTTGAATATAAATAGAGAGACTGTTGTGGGAGTACAGCTTGGACACATTGTGACTTGCAATTTCTCATTACAGTGATTAAATAGTATTGAAAACAGTGGTGGCTTTTGTAAAAATGTGCAGCAAGGGGGCATCAAAAGGGACACCAGAAACCAGGTAAAAATCTTTTAATACTAGTTACTGGGTGAGGCATGAAGAGACTGAAGAGAGTCAGCAATGCAAACAAAACCTTCATAAAAAAAAGGTTGATAAGCAAAAACTGTAGAAGCTGGTACATCAACAGGTTACAAACAAGGAAGTATCCTGACATCAAAGGGACACGAATGAGAAAATGTTGGACAGCTTAATAATTTAAATCTCACAACAATTTTTATTCACAACATACAGACATGAAAAAGAGACTAAAATCCATTTTTGCAAAAGAAACATTCTTTCATTCATTCATTCCAAGTCGCAGTTCATGTAGATCCAAAACTCTTTCATGTTTCGGCACAATTGTTTTGTGCTAATTATTAAATGTTCATATAGGTACTGAACTCAAAGCTTCCAAACTGCAATTACCTGTAAGTGCTGTGGCCTTGTAATTATCGCTCTGTTATTATTTTCATATTACATATCACATAAAGAACTGTTACAAACCCTTTATACTCTCTGCCCAGCACATCTAGCTCTTTTCACTTGTCTTACAAAAATGTCACCAAATGATTTAACACAACCAGTTTTATTTTAAATATACCTGGTATTCAAGAGTGTACCCTGAAGTAACTTGTTCATTTTTTTTCCTGCATTTTTTTTTTGACAGAATAGTGATGCAACTGCCTTGGAAATGAATGCAACTTCACACATTTAATTTCAAAGCATAAGCACAACGAACAAAGACTGTCAAGACCTGCCAGGACGCAGAGATGAAAATTCATGTTGGATATCTCGCTCTCTTATTTTGTTATTCTATTATTTTTTTTATACAGATTTATAATTTGCACCAAACTTTGGCTTCTGCTAAATAGCTTAGGGTATTGTCAGTGACAGTGGTCAGGATTACACATATTCACTGATGTTCTCAGCACACTTTATCAGCACAGACAGCAAAGAATATGCAAAATTTTGAAAGTCAATTTCACACTGGAAACAACAATAAAATTGGGGTGTGAATGTTATAGAAAGCACTTATGTAGAAAAAGCAATGGGTGAATGAAGCAAGTTATATGAAGCACTTTCAGTGCTCAGGTAGAGTAGAAAAGCACTATATGTGAATCAGTATGTTTACTAGTTATTGGTTGGTTACTGGTTATTGATTATAAATGCAGATGTAGTTTGTTTTTGTTTGTTTGTTTGTTTTTAAAAAGCTAAAAAGATTGTCTTTTGACAAATGCTGTTTTTTCACTCCATAAGATCAGTGAGTAACACAAAAGTAATCTTACCTTTATACTACTCTGAAACTATTCCTGAAAACACACAATAACAATTTTAGTGAGAAGAGGTAGAGAAGGAACTTTTAACAAGCTAAGGAGGGAGAGAGAATGCATTTTGAGAGCCATTAGTAAGTGGAGAGGAGAGAGGAAATGATTTGGGTGAGGAGCAGTTGATGGAAAGACCTTCTTGAAAAATGTGTGACTCTGCTGAGTCACACAAGTCTTGAGGGTCATTTCAGTGCTACAAAGCCTGGAGAGGCACCACATCAAGACAGATTGACTCAGTGAACAGGTCAGCACAGGAAAAGGAAGTATGAAGTGTCCAGGAGTGGCAGAAGAATCACTGGTGGGCAAGTCAGGACTGTGACAGATTGGACCCCTTGGAAGTGCAGTATGCTGTACATAAGAGTTCTGAATCTGATATTATCAGACTTGGGCTGCCAGGGGGGATATAAAGGGCAATTTGAGAATTTGAAGGTGAGACCAACTCATTTTCTTGAATGGCTGGAGGGGCAAGGAGGAAAAGTGGGTGATAAAGACAGAACTTGGAAGTTACTCACATTTGGACATTCCTAAAAATCAAGTTTTTCTCTGTTGAGCTGAGATTGTCCTTTAGAAAGTTGTTTGCAAAAATTTGGTTGTATAAACATTTTAATAGTATCCTCCAAACAAATACATACTGAATGTTGTGTGGATAAAAATGAAAACCTTTATTAAAACTACTGCTCAGTTCATATAAAAATAAAACAAGTAACAGAGGTAGGCTGAAGTTCAAATAGTGTACCAAGTAATGGTAGCGCTTTAAGAATTTAATGACAAATTAACTGATTCCAACCCTCTTCTAAAATATAACCATTATCAGTCTGCTGAACCAAAGCCACAAAAACACAAGTCTAACACAATCTATTGAATCATAGTTACTGGTATAAACTAGTAGTACAGTGTACTACCCCTTCAAAAAGGAGCAGCTTAGTGTTGTTGAGGTAGAGTACGAAATGTACTCATCCAAACATCCATCTGTCTCCAAGGCATACATCGGCATGCACCTCAACCTGAGTGTTACAAGGTGAATGAGAAAATAGACCTGAGCGTTGCTGGCATAGAAATGGTACATGGGAAAAGCCAAGAAACAAGATCTCGGGCCAAGGACTGAACCCCGAAGGATCCCAAAGGAGCAGGCAAAAGCTGACAACAGTTTCTCGCAAAAATCTTTTTTGCAATAATTATGAATCCAGCCTTAAGGCTACATCACAAAATTTAAAAAGGCAATGGGTTTCTAAAACAGAACACACACACACACACACATACAACAGTGTATTAGGACCTCATAAGAACATTAGCAGATATACTGTTCACTGTTAAAGACATTCTTATCTTTGTTTATTAGTTTTGCCTTTGAGTATATCCAATTTGCTTTGGTATATGCTAGTGTGATGTACCTGGCTTGTATTCTAGTAAACATTTCCTCACCTATACAAGGAGCTCTCCAATTATTCCATGCTAATTTTATACTGGAGCACATACATACATTCCCATTGACTTTGCCTCAAGTTAAACTTTCATGCGTTTCTATTTGAGTGATAAAAAGTTGCTAAAACAGGATACCTGCAGCAGAGATGATGGCGTTCCCATCATCAAAGAATTCCCATTTTCAAAGAAGCAAAACAAGATGGCCTCTCACAGGGAATGTGAGGCAATTTTACCTTTCACACAGTATTGCACAGCTTGAGGTTGTAGTAATTATATACTGTTAAGCAAGTCCCCGATGGCTCTTGAGAACATGGGAATGAGAAGATTGTGTGCACTTGGAAGTATTATATTCCTCCGAGAAGTAGTCCATTAAAAAAAGGAGAGAGAGAGAATAACAGTTTTTTTCCCCCTCACCCCAGTGGTTTTTCTTCAAAGAACTGAAACATTCCTCGAGTATCCAGGTTTCCATGTCTAATTAAGGATTCAGAACTTGCTGCTTCTTGCAACTGGGTTTGGTAAACAATCAATATTCTCCTTCTAGAAATAGATACTTCAAAGCCAGAACTGGTGGGACTCAAAATCAAAACAGTAATTAACAAAGTCCTGTATCATGGTCAGCAAATAACTGATTTACTGTATGTGCCATACATTATCATATGTCAGATATCACCAATCACTGTCTTTATGCATGCATCTGTCTATAATGTCCTATTGAGTGATAATTACCCTTAATAATTTAATAAACCAGTTTTGCTTTTTCATAAATGTTTTAATTTGACTGATACCAACCAAAATGTATTCATTAGCAAAAATGGCATTATTATGTTAATTGAGATAGGTGAAAGTTAGATAGAGGCTAAACTTGGTAGATGCCAGTGGAAGCAAAATCATTAATATGGCAGACTGGGACTTAGTCCAGCTATTAGATTTACATAATCTTCTGGTGAAAATGTGGCTATTACTGTAATCATAGAACATCAGAGAGATTTTTTTTCTTAGGAAAATGGAAATGAAGATCTGGCCAGCTGGTATATGAATCTCCACTCTGTGTTTTAATATGTCTTAGACGGCAACAAAAGCATTGATTCTTGATTAAAGCAGAGTACACTGAGCACCATTAATGTAATGCATGGTAACTCTTGTTCTATAATTAAACAGAGACCCATTGAACAAGGCTGCACAGGTCTCTCTGTGATAGTAGCAACACATCAGTAATGCACTGACACTTGAAAGCATGAATAAATCCAAAGTGCATACTGACCACTGTCCTAAAATAACCTTTGATTTTAGCAACACAAATCTTTTTTCACCATGCTGACTAATATCAGTAATAACATCAAAACTATTAACCTATTCAGTAGGAAAACATTCAGAGGATTCATTTCTCTGATGTGGTTCTTGTGGATACAGATATGCTGACATTATCTCCAGAGATGGCATGTTTCATGTAGACATAATTGCTTTCTTTACACTGACGTATGTCTGTGAAAATTCTCAATCTTCCAGGTCATCGTAGTAAATGGTAAATGGACTGGTTCTTATTAGGGGTGCAACGATATTCGTATCGATATTGAACCGTTCGATACAGTGCTTTCGGTTCGGTACGCATATGTATCGAACAATACAACATTTGTAATTTATTTTATCAATTTTCCTTCTGACGATGCTGTCTGTGTTGAGCGCTCAGTGAATCTGTGTTCGACTACTCCGCCTAGGCTGCACTGTCGAGCGCAGATCCACTGAGCGCTCCACACAGACAGCATAGTCAGGAGGAAGAGCACAGGGCAAGCTAGCGAGACAGAAGTTAAGCTCTCAGCAACATGGACCTCCCCCACTCTCATTCAGATCTGGCGTTTGGAATTATTTTGGTTTTCATGTGACGTATGACCCTGAAGGTAAGCGAGTCATGGACTAAAGTAAAACAGTATGTTGGATGTGCCATGAAATGCTCAATTACATTGGTGTGAACTAGTGTGTTAGCGCAGTTAGCTCGTTAACGTGTTGGCCGTCTAGCCCCATGCACGGAGCGATCGGCGGTAGCTCGTTAACGGAGATTTGCCGTGTTGTGGCGTTAAGGTCATTTCAACGAGATTAACCTGAAAGCACTAGTGGGAACACAACGAATATGACTGCACATTTACGCCGACATCATCCTAGTGCAAAGACAAAAACAACAAGCATGCTACTAACTTTAGCCGAGTCATTTAGACAGCTGTGAGCACATGATTCTCCTTATGCTGCTGAGAATATAGCCCAGAAGAAGCGGATAGTATAGCTTTTATTTTGGAAAGAGCCATCTCTCTGTAATAAACTCTCTTTTCCAAAGATGAGTGATTCCTCAATCAGATACAGGGCTTGCAATATCGCTAGCCCGACGTCCCGGAGCTAGCGATTTTTTCAGTCGGGCTACCAAAATCTATCTCTTCCCTGCCCGTCGGGCTATTGTAGGAAAAATATATGTCAATGCTTTTGCATTCTTTCAGAAATGTAGCTGGGTAATTATGTCATTGGCATCGGTGAGCCACTGTCAATATGTGACATATTGAAGTCGCGTTTGAATTTGCGCTTGTTTTTTTGCTTTCACTTTGCAATCGCGCGAACTGTGTATAGAGAGCGACAGTACTGATTGGTGAGTGATGATAATTTGTGCACCAATTCCTCTGACATCGTCTTATTAATCGTTAGCTTACTATGCAAACATGACAAGTGAAATCTCCTGCAGCAAGCTTAAACATGTGAGAGGTTGATCGCGCAGAGAATCGCTGAGCTTATGTGAGTGCGCGTGTAAAAGCAGCAGGAGAAGTTATGACAAATCAGACTATAAGGCAAAAAGAAAGTGCAGCTTTATGGTTTCATGGACAAAATAATTTCTGTGGCTGCAATATGACGAGCTAAATAACCAGGGCTGCACATAAGTGGTCCGCAGGTGCGCATTCGCTGTCAAAATAAAAAACACGCACAAGGGTTAGGGTTAAATTTAAAAACTGTACTTTTGAGTTAAAATATATATTTACAATTTTAATAAATGACAAATTAAAAAGGCATGAACATTTTTTTTGTATCGAAAAAATATCGAACCGTGACACCAAAGTATCGAACCGAACCGAACCGTGAATTTTGTGTATCGTTGCACCCCTAGTCCTTATATAGCGCTTTTCTACTCTTTCTGAGCACTCAGAGCGCTGTAACAACTTGTACATTCACCCGTTCACACGCATTTGCACAAGCACATTTTTCTAAGTGCTTTCTAAGTAACATTCACACACACATTCATACTCCGATGGATGCATCGGAGAGCAATTTGGGGTTAGTATCTTGCCCAAGGATATTTGGCATGCAGACTGGGGAAGCCAGGGATCGAACCACCAACCTTCCGATCAGAAGATGACCTGCTAGTAG
The DNA here is from genome assembly GCF_041146795.1 of Maylandia zebra. Classification (NCBI taxonomy): domain Eukaryota; kingdom Metazoa; phylum Chordata; class Actinopteri; order Cichliformes; family Cichlidae; genus Maylandia; species Maylandia zebra. The sequence goes on along the minus strand of NC_135188.1, from coordinate 37,866,221 downwards.
TGGTAGTGGTAGTCTAAGGAGCTTGGAAAGAAAAGCATCTGGACTTTTTTAAGTTGCTTGAAGAAGTTTCACCTCTCATCCGAGAAGCTTCTTCAGTTCAGTAAAGATCAAACTGAAGAAGCTTCTCGGACCTGTAACCAGGTCTCTGTAGGCAGAATAAATAAATATGCTGATCGATTATTAAATCATTTACTAACAGTGACTTGGAAAAGAGAGACCTAATGTTTAATAGTCCACATTAAACATTTTTATTATTTGGTGAAGTTGAGGATATCATATTGTTTTTTCTTTGTGAAATTCTGTGCTGTGATTTTTGCTTTGTGTTTTGACGGTTGGGGAGCAGGCCCAGTCTCTGTGGGGAAGAGGTTTGAGGGACTAACAGGAAGCGAGAAGCTGCAGAGAGATTTAGAAGACTGCAACTCTGCTCTGTCCCCATGATAAGCAGAAGCCAACAGATGGATGGAATTATACTGACCACCTGTCTTTTCAACATCTGTTACATGTTAAGAAAAAACACCATTTCAGTAAACCATCACTGTCAGCCTACATACAAAATAACATTGCAAAAATAAAAAGCATATAAATGAACCTCAGCCATCACTCATGTCATTATGCTAACTTGTGTTTACCAAAGTGATCACTTTAAAATTATTTCCATTAAAAATGTCAAATGTAGTAGGCTGTTGTGATGGCTACTAAATGGGATCAAACCTACTAAATAGGGAGGGACTAGGTAAGCTACACATAACCAGGTAACTCTCTGAAATGCTGCATCAAGTGCTCTCCACGCAGACAGTGTTTCTGCTGCAATAATTTTATTGCCAAGAGAGAGGGAGAGTGTATAAATATGTAGTATTATGTTAACTTGACAATATGTAATTATATCCTCCATTAGCTTTTGCATGACCTTCTCATTAAACAACACACAGTTGCCAATATGCTTAAAGAAAGAAACAAAAACATAATATTAACGTTATATTAATATCATATTAAGCTATATTTTATTATTATTAGATATATAGCCATCAGTCAGACAGTGAATTAATGAAGACATAATTCTATGGAAAAAGCTTGTATTGTATAAACCCATACTAGCAATAGGGTTCAGTATTGTACTACAGATGATGAAATTTAGATACTGTTTCATCATCGAAGACCATGTGTATTGAAGATTTAGCTGACTTTTAACCAGCTAACCAGAAAGTAAAAGTATAAAGCTAATGAAAATTAAATGAATCAGTAAATGAAGTGCAAAACATACAGGTCTAAATGGGATGCTTCATACATATATATATATATTAAGGGTGCAACGATACTCGTATCGATATTGAACCGTTCGATGCAGTGCTTTCGGTTCGGTACGCATATGTATCGAACAATACAAAATTTTTAATTTATTTTATCAACTTTTCTTCTGACGATGCTGTCTGTGTGGAGCGCTCAGTGGATCTGCGTTCGACTACTCCGCCTAGGCTGCACTGTCGAGCGCAGATCCACTGAGCGCAGCGCAAGCTAGCAAGACAGAAGCTAAGCTCGTTGCGACATGGCAAATTGAACCTCCCCCACCCTCATTCAGATCTGGCCTTTGGAACTATTTTGGTCTTCATGTGAAGTATGACCCTGAAGGTAAGAGCGTCATGGACAAAAGTAAAACAGTATGTCGGATGTGCCACGCAATGCTAAATTACATGGGTGGGAACTACTGCATTAGCGCAGTTTGCTCGTTAACGTGTTGACCGTCCAGCCCCATGCACGGGGTGATCCGCGGTAACTCGTTAACGGTGTTAGGATGCCTGGGTCGTTGACCCAGGGTTTTTGAGTTTATTATATTATTTATACTTTCTAGTCTTTGGCTTCTTTGAGTTCTGTCTTATGGTTTATGTCTCTGTCTTCTTTAGTTGCTCTGTCTCCCCTATCACCTGTATCCCCTTGTCTAGTTCGCGTCTCTGTGTATCCTTAGTTGCTATTTCCCCATGTTCAGTCAGTGTTTGTCTGCCCTGGTCCCACGTCTCTGTTCCCTCTGTAGTTCCTGCATGTGAGTCTGTGTTATGTGTTTCCTGTTTTACTTTGAAGGTCTCTGTCTTATCTCAGTGTGTTCAGTTTACGCTTCCTTTTGTCTCGTCAGTTCTGATTTGCCCCAGCTGTGTTTCCCTCCTGTTATTCATTCCCTGATTGCTCCCTCTGTGTATTTAAGCCCTGTGTTTTCTCTGTGTCCGTGTCGCGATCTACCGTTTATTTTGCTGTGTTTTGTCCATCCACCGGTGTTAGTTTATTTTGAGTTTTGTTCCAGTTATGTTATGTTTGCGTTCAGCATTAAAGCTGTTTTGGATTAAGTTTGTCTCTGGAGTCTGCATCTTGGGTCCTATCACTGTCCGCACACAGCCGTCACCCAACAAACGGAGATTTGCCGTGTTGTGGCGTTAACGTCATTTCAGATTAACGCTGACAGCACTAGTGAGAACACAACGAATATGACTGCACATTTACGCGGACTTCATCCTAGTGCAAAGACAAGTGGAAGCAGACAAAAACAACAAGCACGCATGCTACAAACTTTACCCGAGTCATTTAGACAGCCGTTAGCACATGATTCTCCTTATGGGGACCTGATATGTTTAATATGCTGCTGAGAATATACCCCAGAAGAAACTATAGTATAGCTTTTAATTTGGAAAGAGCCATTTCTCTGTAATAAACTCTCTTTTCCAAAGATGAGTGATTTCTCGATCAGATAGATTGATTATTTAATCCGTTTGTTGTTTCAACAACATTAAAATTAAAAACTGTACGTTTGAGTTAAAATATATATTTATAATTTTAGTAAATGACAAATTAAAAAAGCATGAACTTTTTTTTGTATCAAAAAAATATCGAACCGTGACACCAAAGTATCGAACCGAACCGTGGATTTTGTGTATCGTTGCACCCCTGTGTATATATGTATGTGTGTATATATATATATATATATATATATATATA